>NC_046321.1:33096965-33721276 GCF_009819535.1 Lacerta agilis | reverse complement strand
TGACAGATTAATAAGATTTATACAATGAAATCTATGATCTCTTTTTGCTTCTTAAAGAATGCCATGCCTTTTCCCTAGCTTGTGTGTCTTATTTAATTCAAGCACCTAAATGACACCTGCAGTCTCAGTTGTATAGTTCTTGCTTCCTTTTTTTGAAACAATGCTCTGTGTAGGTTTCCATTTGCTCAGGAAGTGGTTGCATTGTAGAGGTAGATGCAGAGATCTTGGTCTCTAGCTTATAACACATTTTCTTCTGAAATGCAAATAAAATTAAGAATCATTAACATGACTGCTATTCATTTCTTTCTACCAAAGCCTTAAAAACACAGTTACCTTGAAATGTTCAGATATTGAATATTTCTAATTCTCTTTTTTATATATATGCCATGCTTTGATATAAAGGAAATGTTGTTTTCTTGATCGTTATAGCCATACATATTGGATAGAACACAGTCGTTAAGCAGTTGAATAAAGGCAGTTGTTACGCTGGAGGGATTTAACTTTTGCTTAAATTTTACTGAACTAAACTACCTGAAAGTGCTGAACTTTGGTTGTATTGCTATTGTTTTTGTGGGTTGTTTCAATATTGGAAACAAAATAGGGAAACAATAAATGACAACAATATACTTTCATGATATGTTGACCAACAGGACTGATTAGACTTTCTCTCCATCCCTACCATGCTGTCGTCTTATACAGTACTCACTTACCTGGGAGTATGTCCTGTTGAATTTGATGCAACTTACTTCTGAGTAGACATATATAGGAATACATTGTAAATGTATTATAAGAAGCATGGACAACTTGTGACCCTTCAGATGTTATTGGAGTGCAATTACCATCATCCCTGAACATTGTCTGCGTGGGGTTGATAGGAGCTGGGTTCCAAAATCTTAATGGTTTGGCACTTAAAATTTTACAGAAATTAAAAGAATGCAATTTCTGTGTGTAATCAGTTGTGTTTTTTGGGTTTCCAGGAATATAAGCTGGCACTCACACAGTGCTATGGGCGATATCTTCAGGAAATCTGTAGTGTAAATCTAAACAAAATTGGATCAGATGTGCATCAATTTAAGTCTGATTTTTTCCCAAAGGGACTTAGAGATCCAACTGCTGCGCGTACAGTAAGTATATACAATGAAGATTTAAAATAAATGTGATACTATATAATATTTTAATAATTTGGCATTAACAAGGTTTCAATAAATATTCAGTAAGCACCACCCATTCTTCCTCCAGCAGCATGCTGTCTTAAGGCCACTTCTCATATGACAACTAATATCGTGTTTAAAGAGACATTCATACTTTACTGGTTCTTTTTGCTCATTCATAGGAGAATCTTATATAGACTTGCATGTGCGAAAAAGAAATTTCATACATTCTGACTGTGTGCTGTGGGCAAAGTGTACTGAATTGAGACAAATCTTACATTTGCAACTATGTTAATGAAATTAGCAAGCATATACATTGTAGGATTGGCATAACCATCTTTTTAAAAACATCTGACTATTCATATTTTTAGTCCTCTGGGCATTTTATGATTTCATCTAATAAATATGTTAAAAGAGTTTGCCAGTGTTTTTGAAAAACATTTGGGATCTAAGCTCTCCTAGGATATTATTTATTCTTCCTGTTGTAAAAGCAGATACTAAGGGTTTCACTTTGAAGCTTGATAACTGGAAACCAGCTGTTTGCTATAGAATAATGTGATCCTTGAACCCAAGTTTTTTCCTGTCCTAAAATGTAGGTCTAAAGTGCACCAAACATGTTCTCTGATTTCAGGTGGAAGATATTTTGTACTCTCTTGGTAACTAAATATCCTAGTTTAGGAAATTACAACACTGTTTGCCTTTATGGAAAATTGAAGCCCAATCCAGATTGTTTCTGCGTATCACTTCTTTTTATTAGATGAAAGGAACATTTTTAGTATCCTAAAAGTGTCTTAGCATTTTCAGTTTTTAGACTTTTAAAACGGTAGGAAACCTCTGGCCCATGGACCTGATCTAGCTTGCTGAGCCTCCCTATGTGACCCGCAAGGCTACTTGCTCTACCCCTGACATCATAAAGGCAGGGCATTACAGGCACTGACAATTTGCAGTGCCCAAAAAGTCCTGTTGCACCTGATAGCCAGCAAGTTGTCAATCAGCTGATGTCATAATAATGTTGCTCCATTCACCTTTCCAAGTGGGGGGCTGTGAGGGGGATAAAGATCTGGCCTTCCGGGCCAAAAAGGTCCACTAAACCTGTTTCACAACATCTTTTCTGAACACTCTCTAACAACAATGTTTTGTCATTGAGTGAAGGTGATTATTGCTGTTGCAGTTATTATTTAGTGTTATTAAACAACTTTGAAACACATGGTTCTTCTTCGTACAGAATGTGGGTGGCCAACACTCAGTTAAAGTATATTTTAAAAATTGCTACTATGCTTATTGAATATTTTACTGCTCTGTGCTATATAATCTGTTGATTATAACCAACTTTGGAAAGCAGATTGTCAAGATGTTTTAGACTATTATTATTTTCCAGGACTGAGCTCTGCTTTGACCGTAAATAAGTGTCATCTATGGGATTAGCACTTATGGATAGACTCCAGAAGGGACATGCAACTAATTAGAAACAGCAATTTTACCACTTGACAACAGTATTTTAGAACTAGCTATTTGACCAAATACCTTTACTGAGCTGTTTCCAAATGATGCCCACTGCAGTTTTGGATGACTGCTGCAGCAAGGCCCCGTATGCAGGGCAGACTTTATATTTGTGGTCAACCTCAGGTGGAAGACACTACTCATTATCTGTTGGCCTGCTCTTTATATAGACACCCAAGAGATCACTTTCTGAAACGTTTGTTCACAGAAGCAGGCGGTACACTCCAGCTGAAATGGTCTAGTTTCTTTTAAGTGACATTAATAGCTTCATAACACAGAGTGGCCCTATATGCATTGGCTGCAACAAACAAACAGACAAACAAAAACATGAAAAAGTAGTTCAATAACATTGCTATAAAATGTAATGATTTGGAGGTTTAATTTGAAATCAAGCTGAATTTGAGTTTGTTGGTGTCTCTGGTAACCTCTCTCATATATCATGGATATTGACTCACATCATGGATAAATATAATGTGTATTGTTTTACTGGTCTGTTGCTGTGGGTTTGTCATGGCCTTTGGCTAGAAGAATAACTTTATATTGACAGAAATATATATCTTTATCTTATTTGAATCATTTATAGGCTGCCTTTTATTCAAACAATGTTAATGAAATATATAAACAATATAAGAATAAATAAAACATGATACACACAAATCCTCAAACAGTTCCAAGTACAAAAATTAGTATGCATGGCTGCCAAAGGCCTGAGTGAATAAGTAAGTTTTTAACAGGTACTGAAAATGGATCACTGTTGGCGTCTGCTGCATTTCAGAGGCACTAGCTTCAGGCAAGAAGTGGGAATCCCTCACACCAAATGAGTAGCAAATGCATGAAAACAAACAAGCAAGAACCTTATCAGAACAATTGCTGTGCTGGAAGTGGAATGTTGGTTTGACTGTGGAAAAACACTGTCCTAGAGACTGAAGTTCTGAAGATGTTTCATTGAGCCCTTGTTTAAATTTAAGTACTGTGCCATAAAGCCATTGCTTAAATTAAGTGCTATGGTAGAAAGTAGTTAATTAGCTAAAAGGCAGCAATTGGATGAAAAAAGCACAAAGGAAACAAGCTAGTGAAGAAGGGGCCAATGAAGCATGTGGTAGACAGTGGTGGGAATTTCCTACAAGACCTAGGAGTGAATGTGCTGAGTGGCCCAGTTGTGAAAGAGCTGGGGAAATAGTGTCCTCTGGCTGAGTGGCTGAAGGGTGAGTTATGGGGTGGGGTGCTAAATTCATATTTTGATTTGAAAAATTATGCCATTTCAATCTCTGATTATTCATTTTAGTTCCATGTTTTGCAAGTGAGGATTATCTGCATTTACAAATTAGTGTGTGATAATGATGAGGACCTCCTGAATCAGGACTCTGTGAAGACATGTTTCAGACTCTTGTCCATATTGCAACTGATCATGCAGATGACTTTGCCACATGAACGTTTGTGTTGGCTTGTCTACAATGGTACGTCACAAATTTTACTTTCTAAATGCTGTTGGAGAGCTGTCAAGATTAAAAGAGTGTTTTAATTTGAGAGCTCCCTCCCTAATTTAAGATTCATGGGGAATTTCACTTTTGCCATTTCTGTTTACATTTTGGGTTGAATTTTCGCTGTGAAGCAAATTATTTATTATGCGGGCAGTTGAGTGCTGATAGCTTTAATGTGGATGGATAAGTACTGAGAAAGCACTATAGTTTTTTTAAATAAAAAATTATAAGCATGTGTGAAGATTAAACTGTAAAATATATTAGAGGGGGTTGTTTTCATATAAGGGAATTCAGTTCCCGAAGTGTAGGAAATAAATAAATGTTTGAGATTATTAGAGTCATGAAATGGTTGACATGGTTTCATAAGACTCTTCAGTAAGTTTCAAAGAAGTTAGAAACCATTTAATATGAAAATTTTTATGCTAGATAAGCTTTGCCAATATAACCTATAGGTGTTATTTTGTATGTCCATTTACTGTATTCACTCTGCAGGTTTTATACAAACACACACACACACACACACACACACACACACACAGAGCTTACAATTTATATTGAATAAGTTGTATTCAATAAAGACTATAAGCCAAGTTGAGTTGAGAGTAAGGATAGTCCACAAGCTTCAGCATAATATATATAAGCATGCACACACGTGCACATATTGCTGTATATGTTTTTAAAATAATTTACTTGTCCTTGCAGGTACAATCCATATGTATACCATATGTAGGCATTTAATGACCATAGGTCAATCTTCTAAGGTATGGCAAGATAAATTTGGAAGTATTTTTCTCTTTTCCTGTGTCTGTCAAGATACACTAATTTTTCAGATTGTTACTGTTCTGCATGTTTTTGGTAACATTTTAGATTGTGTTTGCCTTGTGATGATTATATATATATGTGTGTGTGTGTGTTTATGCGTTTTAAAGGATTTTCTTAGCTTGAATGAATGAATGAATGAATAAATAAATAAAGTGTAGAAAACTAGCAACCTTAAATCTGATATTGTTCGTTCAGTGGTTTTGGCTTTTGATATTTCGCTAGACATTGTTCATAGAATTTCAGCATTGTTATATATATATATATATATATATATATATATATACACACACACACACACACACACACACACACACACACACACACATATGTGAAATCTGAAGTATGAAAATTACATACTGCTTGATTATAAGGAAGATTTTTCAGTTGTCCTTAAACTGAACTGTAGTGCCACCCAGTGGCTATTTTTTATAATAAGATCATCATGTGACTTTCAAAGTTTTGTTCATCTCAGTTATACACTCCAGAAAAAAATAAGCAAGAAAGGTAGATGTGTGTGTGGTGGGGGGAGTCAGTTTTGCACATAAGTCTGCAAAAGTTATTGCTATTTTTACTAGCTCACCTACTCATAATGTTAATCAGTCATGACAGTTGAACTGAAATAGGGGAAAGAAGTAGTTACCTTTCAAAATTTGTCAACCCCTGCAATATTTTACACTAATCAGTGTTAATATCATTGAGCGATATTCAGGGTTAGTCATATTCAGAACACACCCACTGAAATAAATTGGCTTAAATTACGTTGACTTCAGTGGAGCAACTTTGAATATAACTAACACTGGATGTCACCCATTAATGGCTTAATTTATAATCAGTTTCTCTTTCAATAGGTTCTTGAATATTTATTATGGGCCTGTGTATGTATGGAATCATCAGTTCCCCTTTTAGCTGTACACTATTTGCCATGGAGAGCGACACTGTATGCTGCTGTTTGCCAGTGTTATTATGACTGCTATTCTGGCATAAATGGAGAGGTAGTGATTATCCTTCATATTTTAAATATAATTAAAAATATATTGGATTTGTGTAAAAACAAGCTGCTCTTGGGAGACCAGATGTCAAAGAGAAAAACAACTACCAGACTTTTAGAAGACATCTGAAATCAACCCTGTTTAGGGAAGCTTTTAATGTTTAATAGATTATTGTATTTTAACATTCTGTTGGAAGCTGCCCAGAGGTGGCTGGGGTATAAATAATGAATTATTATTATTATTATTATTATTATTATTATTATTATTATTTTATTTTAAAGTGTGCATAAGGGGCGCTGCCTTTTTGTGTTCCTTGTCTGAACAGAAATACAAATTTAGTCAAAACAGTCCATAAGTATATGATGTTGGGATCATATACTTGATTTGATAGGAGCACAACCTAGTAATTTCCCAAATGACTTATGCTTGGATAAAATAGACAGGTTACCTCTGTAATTTTTAGTTTAGTTTACTTTCCCCCTTTTCTCAACTTTTTGCACTGAAGATATTGTGAGATTTGATTTCAATAAGTGACCAACATACTGGTCCTCTGTATAATTATGACTGCCATACAGGAACATTTTATGTCTGCAGCATAAAACATATTTCTATTGTAGACCAGCTGATACCTTTGACCCTGCAATCCAAGTGCTTCTTCTCTAATCCGTCTATCTGATTTAGCTCTAGCCTACTCCATTCAGTCTTTCTGCCTGTTCTGTCTCCAACATTCTCTCTCCATATTGTGTTTTGCTCTGCCTACTTACTACCGTAGTAATCTGAATCCAGAATTTTGGGCAGCTAAACCTAGAATGGTTATCTGGATCCCAAGCACTGCCGTTGTTGGTTGTTCCTGATCCACATGAAGCTTCCCAGATTTCTTCGCTATCTTATTTGGAATGTGACTCTAGGATGGGGATTGGAATTCTGAATGCTAGCAGTCAGTGGAGTTCTAGCTCAAGCTAGGGGGGACAGTATTGCCATTTCTTCCTATTTCCTACATCTGCCTTTATTAACAGGAAAATAATATTCACTCCAGTTTACATATATATATATATATTATTGTGCTTCAGATATTTGCACGTCGTGGTTTGGTTAAAATAGATGAACTAAAGCAAATGGAAAATATGAGCTCATCAGCAGTAAGCCCAGAAACAAAGAGAAAATTCAAAGAAGCAACTGTGAAGGTATTCATATTTTATAGGGATTTATAGTATTTAAGAAAGTGGAGCATGTAACATAATAATTTATGCTTTTTTTCTTTCCTCTTTGGGGTCAGATGGCAGCAATGATCTTCAAAAGATCAGCATTTGAACCCAGAAGACGACCAAAGGGGCTTTTTCGTCCAAGAGTGAAAAATAATATGAAAGATATACAACATGTATGTATTAGCCATTTCACCCTGTCCTGATCTGGACCCCATGAGGATAACTTAGCCAGGCAGGTGGCAGCTATGGTCAGATTTGAGTTGCAGTACCTTGGATAGCTCCAGGGAGCCAATTTGTACAAATAAGATTCAGAATTCAACTGAGGCCTTTTATATCGCTTGATTGGACCAACCTTCCTGGGCCACCTTCTTCTTGAAGAACAGAGATCCTTAATGTAAATGCAGTGAACTCCCCCCCCCCTTTGCGGGCTTAATTAAACTCACTAGGCTTCTCCGTTTGGCTCACTAGGCATTCACCTGCCTTGCACCTGCTGATCAGCAATGCCCACACAGCCTTTGCAAGACACTTTGAAACCCTTACTATCAGCTGTAGGTGCTTCAAAGGGCAACACGGCCCTCTGCAAGCACCAACAACCGGCTGATTGTCAGTGTATAAAGAGACCTGTGTACATTTGAAGCCCCAACAATCAACTGTTCACTAAACCCTGTCATCTATTCTGCTGACACCACCTCTTCATTGTCATCCCACTACCAGTCTACTGGCTTGGTGCCTTCTTCCCCTGGTGGTTCCCTGTCAGGTGCTCCTCTGCATCCAGCCAGTCTATGACATATGGACACACTTCCCTAAAAAGAAAGAAAGAAATTCTGCTTCATAAAGATTTACTTTTTATAATTTAAATATGACACAAACAAACAAACAAACAAACAAAGCTTTCCTTAATTCCAGCTAAGTCTTAAACTTCACACTGGTTTTTTACATATCCGTGCACAGTCTAAGTTAAAGCTCTCCAGCATGGTTTTATATGGAGCTGTTTACTTAACGACAGCTATTTTAAATATGTGATCCTTGATTATTTTTGTTTCATTTAGCTTCCTTGGCCTCGAACAATCTCAGAACGGCTGATGATGGAGATGTTTGATTGCAATGCATCTATCTTTTTTGGCATCTTGGAAGCTTTGTTTGATAGAAATAGGCGGACACTGATCCCTGGCCCTCCTATTCCTGATGAAATGGAAATTCGTGATGTCATTTCAGAGTTGTTTTTTGCAGGCGTGGATATTCTTGATGGTAAGTGGATAAAATTAACTATAGAGAATAGGCTAATTATAACAAGGAAAACCAAATGTAATTCTTTTACAGTGGTACCTCGGGTTACATACGCTTCAGGTTACATACGCTTCAGGTTACAGGCTCCGCTAACCCAGAAATAATGCTTCAGGTTAAGAACTTTGCTTCAGGATAAGAATAGAAATTGGGCTCTGGCGGCACAGTGGCAGTGGAAGGTCCCATTAGCTAAAGTGGTGTTTCAGGTTAAGAACAGTTTTAGGTTAAGAATGGACCTCCGGAACGAATTAAGTACGTAACCAGAGGTACCACTGTATTACTTTTCAAAAACTGGAAGTAATTATTAAAGTTCTAATTATATCTAAGTATCATTGTCAACATGTGGAAATTCTACTCATTATATCAGAAAGTAAAATGTTTGTTTCTTAAAAATTCAAACTGCTTTAAACTAGTATCGGAGTGGAAGAAAAATAAGACACAGTAATAGTTTTTTCAAAGCTGTGGGAGTATGAACACAAGAAACTGAGCCATATGCGAGGCAGTGGAGTAATCACATGTATATATGTAGGGCTACCAAAATCCACAGTAAGCAAGAACGTGAACCAAGAGATGGATATTTGGATTAGAACTTTACTAAAATCAATCTAATTTTAATTAATCTCCTATTGGAGACTTCAACACGCAAACTTTTCTTTTTCTTGCTTTTTTCGGACTTCAGCTTTCAGCATGATGTTAAACTATGACTGTTTCTCTTGATGTACTTTCTGAGATCCAATAACCCCCAACAGCTGTGATGATGGTGGTGGTTGGTGGGGAGAGATCTAACCTGAAAGCAGGTGGGAAAGAAATAGTATGTTAGATGAAGAAAAGCTAGTGAATTCAGTAGAGCCGGGATAGCCAGTGTGGTGCCCTCTGGATGTTCTTGGACAATTCTTATCAGTGTTAGCCAGTATGGACAGTGGCCAAGGATGATGGGAGTTTTAGTTCAACATCTGGAGGGTACTTCTTTGGCTATCCCTGTAGTAGAGACCACTCTTATATAACTACTGAACCATGTTCAAGGAGGTAATAAGCAATTTGAGCATGCCCTCTTATTACCAAAAGATATTGAGATGTTATGGGATGTTGCTCTTTTAAGAAATTGGATGAGATAGATAGATAGATGTTTATTCGGCATTTGTGCCCATCATACAATACAAAACAGAACAAACAAACGTGAATCAAATAAAACAACAGCACCGTACAAGCCGCAAATAAGATAGCACAACTCATAATGACCAATATTAACATTTCCGTAAAAACATATCTCAGAGAAATTTTAAAGTTAAAATTTAGGCATCAGACTAAAATCAGTGTCTAATTTCGTTTTGGAAAACATATTTATAATTATCAATAATCGGCTAACATCCCATTTCGTCTCTTATACGAAATGACGGCTGTTAGGAATCTAGCAACCTGTAGAGTTATGTAAGGGTTCACATCTTGTAGAACCCAAGCAAGACGTAGGTCAACTGGCTTATCAGCAATGGACTGAATTATCGGATTTAATATACTGGCACGGATTGAACTGTACATAGGGCAATTGAACATTACATGCATTAGCCAGTATGGACAGTGGCCAAGGATGATGGGAGTTTTAGTTCAACATCTGGAGGGTACTTCTTTGGCTATCCCTGTAGTAGAGACCACTCTTATATAACTACTGAACTAGGAGGTAATAAGCAATTTGAGTATGCCCTCTTATTACCAAAAGATATCGAGATGTTATGGGATGTTGCTCTTTTAAGAAAATGTAATAAATACAGTAAATGTATTTCAAAATTACATGATAATTAAAACACCGTGTAGAAATAGTACATGAGGGCTAACAAGATAGTTTTATTGCAGGTGGTGGCGTAGCTGCCCGAAGCAGCATAATCCCTATTTCTATGGTTATAACTGGAACATCAACACTTATGGAACAGATCTTAGCGGGTAAATTAATTGTTTTTATTCTTGTAACACTGACAGAGTAATACTAATGGGCCAGGGAGGCACCAAGTGGCAGATCTTAGACCACATCTAAAGCCCTGGCAGTTCCTGCTGGCCAGGGCTGCAGAAGGTCATTTTTTCGCTGTGTCAGAACCAGGGGCTTTGTGGGGTTCGGGATCCTGTAGACTGCACTCTGAAACACCATCTTTCAGGACTTTCTGTGGCTGCTGCTGGTAACCTCATACTTGTCATGGCAGATCTTGCAACCTCTACTGTGGTGGAGACCCAACACCAGTGGTGCTCCTATTTGCTGGCAAAGGACAGCGGAGAGGGACTTGCGCACCATAGTAACCTAGCCAAACTCAGATATGAATATCCGGGAATTTGGATTGTGTCTTTGATGGGTTGGGGATAGGATGTGTTAAAATGATATTATTTGCCAATGGTAATCTTGACTATTGTAGTATTTTCTACAACAGGCTTTTTTGTTTACCTGCATCCACACCCCTTTGAGGTGGAAAGCCAGTTAACATTACCACTCTGCGGGACACTTAGAGAGGAATACAACATAGTGCTATGGCAATTGTTCTGTCAGTGCAATTTTTTTAGCTCGTCTGATGGAATGATCTCCTCCTTCCCCCTATATTGTTCTGGGGGTTCTCCCACCCCCTCCTGTCAACCCAATTTTGGAGGACAGGGGAGAAACCCCATTGTACTAGTGGGAGCCCTTGCACTGACTTCTACTGGCAGGACTGATTAGTTGAATCCTACCCTTAAATTTCTTACCACATTAGATCATGCGTCCAGTGAGCAGATCAGCATAAGCATTGTCAGCCATCTGGAGTTTGTGCCTGTGACAAGTGCTGCTAGTGTCATGTGATGCACATTATGGGAATAGTCTACTGCATGCTAGAAAAATTCTTAAAATGACAACCAAAAGGCTTGTGGTAACAAAGTGAGCTGAGTGGATCTCATATCAAGGGAAAATTTGCTTCCCTCATGGGCACAGTGGGTTCAAGCTGTTCAGCCACACTCCCTTAGTACTAGGGACACTTTGAAGGCCCCTCAAGTAGCCAGGTTCCCAATCATGTAAGGCTTCAGAGCGCAAAAGCCCAAATCACAAATTTGTGCTAAATGGGCAAAATCTGAGAGGAGCCCATGTGGGGGTGGGTGGAGAAATGGGGGCAGGGCTTCTACAGTTTGAACCCTTGCATTTTCAGTGTGTGTTTTGTGTTGCTTTGTGCTTAAAAAATAGAGAGACAAATGTCTTTTATGTAAGTAATTTGACCCTTAAAGGGCTAGGGAGATTTAAATGAAAACTTTTCTTCACAGCTACCTCTTTGAGTAGAAGTTTGAATCAGACATATCAAGGTCTTCATAGAAAGCTATTGGTTTACTTGCATAAGTAGTTAAATCAGTAAATAAATAAATTTAGTGTTCTCCTTTCTGTTTGTGAGTACTGTGGGAGTCTTACACCTTTTGTGTTACTGTTATAGGGAAGACTGGTATTTCTGCATATGCTGCCTTGAGATTTCTTAAGATGGCTTTCAGCTATGAGGAATGGGATAGCTTTGATCACACTGCTGTAGTGTTTTTTTCCTTTCTTCAGGTAAATTCAGTTTCTCAATGTTAAAAGTAGTTTGTTGTGCTTAGAAACCATAGGCCAAGCAAGATCTCTCATTTCTCTGTATATTTATAGAGTCAAAATGCCCCCAAATGGAAGAAAGCAGAATCAGAACTCAAAATACTTCTAGTAATGCAGCCTCTAATATCTGCAAGAAAACCAAGACATGGCTTGTGTGTGCAAGGAGATGTTATCAGAGAATCAAGTACTTTTCGTAGTCCAGGAAGAAAATCCATCACATTTCAAGGTGTGTCACAGTTAGTAGCTGCTCACTTAATGATTACACCAAGAAGTTGTAATACAGGATAAGGAGAAAGTGAAAGTCATCCTATATATTTTTCTAAATATTGGTAATAAAACATGATTCACTGTACCTCCCAAAATGTGACTAACATTATTAACTGTTAAATATTTGTACTGGTGTACCATTGACTATAATGGGAAGAGAAAGAACTTTAAAACTTAGAGAAATTTGACATTGTCAAATGCTTTCTCGGCGCCTAAAAACATTAAAGCTGCTTGTTTTTCGTTTCTTCTAAATATTCTATTACATCATTTATGTTTCTAATATTATCTTTCATTTAGAATCATAGAGTTGGAAGAGACCACAAGGGCCATCCAATCCAACCCCCTGCCAAGCAGGAAACACCATCAAAGCATTCCTGACAGATGGCTGTCAAGCCTCTGTTTAAGACCTCCAACCACTGTCAAACAGCTCTTACTGCCAGGAAGTTCTTCCTAATGTTTAGGTGGAATCTTCTTTCTAGTAGTTTGAATCCATTGCTCCGTGTCCGCTTCTCTGGAGCAGCAGAAAACAACCTTTCTCTCTCCTTCTTCCTGACAAAAATCTGGCTTGTTCTTGATGGATTTCCTCTTTTAATACAGTTTTCAACCCATTAGCTAATATGTCTGCAAACAGTTTATAATCGTTATTCAACAACAAAATAGGTTGATAGTTCTTAGCCAGCTCTGGATCTCTATCTTCCTTATGAATCAAAGTTATGTATGCACTCTTCCAGGATTCTGGTAGCTCTCCAGTATTCAAAGTTATATTCATAATATCTTTTTAAAGGTTGTATGAGGTAATCTTGTAATTTTTTAATATATATTTTTGAAAGGTCCAGATTTTGCCTTTAAAATTGCTTGTTTTAATTCCATCATTTTGACAGGTCTGTTCAGAAATGACATTTCATCTTTTGGTATCTTAGGTAGTCCTCTGTCTTCTAAACATTTACTCATTTCTTCTAAATTACCTTGTTTGGCTTGATATAGTTCTGTATAAAAACTCACAAATTGATCTCTTATTTCGGATTTTCCACAACTCTACCTCCTACATTTATTCTATTAATGCAGGTTTTTTCTTGTTTCTTCTTTATTTGCCAAGCTAATAGTTTCTCTGGCTTGTTAGCCTGTTCAAATTGTTTCTGTTTTAAATATTTAATTTTCCATTCTATTTCCTGGTTTATTATCATTGAATATTGCGTGTGCAACATCTTGATATCCTGTTTCACTATCTCTTTTTGAGGGAATTTTATTAATTCTTTCTCTTTTTACTTCTTGTAAAATTTCTTGTTTTTTCTGCTCTCTTATCTTTCTTTGGTATGCACTTTGCTGTATAAAAAGCCCCCGCATTACTGCTTTACTTGCATCCCATATCACCTTTAAATCTGTTTTGGTCCTTGCATCTTAAGCAGTTTATTTATTGGTACTACAAATTTGGAGATATTTGTTACTTCCTTTTCCATACAAATGAAAAAACCCGACCAAGATTTTGAGATATCTTTTCAGAGTAGGTAGATGTTTGGGATCTTGGATGAAATATCTTACTCTTTTCCTGTTGATTTTCTTTTTTATACTGCACTTCTCATTATTAAATGACAAAAGCAAATATCTCACTTAAACTTTAAAATTTCCAGATAATTGGCCATGTTCAGAGAGATATTCTGTATATGGGAAATTGCTTCATTTGTATTTCATGTAATTTCCTGCATTTGCTTCAACCGAGAATTCGGATTTAAATATATTTTTACAGAATTGACAGCTTTTAATTTTCTTTTCAAAATAAATTGCAATGGTAGATGGAAGAGTACAAGGAGGAAAGACTAACGATGAAATTTTTACATTGGCAAGAACTCTTTATTCCTGCATCAGTACATCTGAAAAGGTATAGTAACACCGAGGTTAAGAATGAACTACATGAAATTGGTGTGTTAAATTAATTTCTTGTGCAAAATATTTTTTATTTTTTTTATAAAAGACAATGGATGTCAGATTTAAAAAGCTACAACATTATTTTTAGTTTCATAACAACTAAGCAGAAATATAACACAGGAAAAGGCTGTAGTAGAACATTTGCTTTGCAAGCAGTTCAATCCTTGGCATCTCCAGGTAGAGCTGGGAATGTCCCAAGCTTCAAACCCTGGAGAACCTCTGGAAGCCAGCAGATGATGCTGAACTGGATGTACTGATGATGTCACTTGGTATAAGACAGTTTCCTGTGGAACACTTCAAGGAAACTTTCTAAAACAGCAGCAACAACATTATGTTGCAAACAGAAGCACAGGGTCGTTCTGAAATGGGAGCTTGTTAGAAAATAATGGCAGCTACCATATAAAATATAAAAGAATTCCAGTGTGTTCACAATACTGAGCATCTACACGTTTGTGTGCTTGCACATATCTGTAGCATACCAACGAATGCATGTTGGTCCATTCCTTTGCTCTTCAGCTCTTGCTGTCTGCCTCTTTGGTACCACCTACTTTTCCTTCCTTCTTTCTGTTGGGGAATAATGTCCCCTATGGGTGGTTACCTAAAATGTAAAGACATTGCAATCATTGCTTTCCAGGTCAGATGATGAGGTGGTGGCAGGAGCAGAAAGTTCTCAATTTTCTCCCCTTTTAAGCAGTTGGCTATGCGGTGCTTTGTTCACCAAACAGGAGAAGTCTGAGGAGGTGGCAGTGCCCATTTGGCTTGCTGGGAGGGAAGAGAAGGATGAGATACTAGTGTTCAATCCTGCAAATGCATTATTGGATTTTAGAATTATTTTGTGACTTCACACCCTCAAAAACCAGGTAGTTGAAATCTTTGAAAAATACTTTTTCCTCAGGTTCTCCTGCCAGACAGAGAAATGGTGACAGATGCAACCATGTTTTTGTGGCAAAAGTGTAAAATTGCAATTCAGAGGATCCAAAATAGTGGAAGCTATTTCTTAAAGTCTCTTCTTAAATACCAGACAGCCAAGGTAAACCTTTATCATAACTCATATTGATTAAGGTTAATTATGTATCACACATCCAGCTATCTGTGATGCTCACACAAATGCTCCTGTGATGTTGGTAATGACACGTGCTTATGTTCAGTATAAATAGCTATAATCTTTACATGCAGGACAATTTCTATCAGAGAAATGAAAGGTCAGTTTGACTGGCACAGAAACTTGAAAACTAAGAGACGAAAAGGTATAAGATGTGGAGGAGCTTCAACTTAGAGTTTTTGAAGCAACAGGTGGCTTGACAAGCAAAGGTTTGCTAGCAGCTTGGGAAGCAGGGACCCAGGAGAGTGTGACTGTTCCATGCCATTACTGATAGCTGAGTCCATCCCTCCAGGCTGAGGAAAAGTCAGTGGTACTATGGCAGTCTCCTCTAGCTTGACAGTGATACTGCCCTCCATAGGCAGGTGGCTTTAAAGTACATAGATGAGGTCCAGGGCATTGGATCTATGTCTGAAGGGGAAATCAAGGACTCTGCACCTCACAGATGGGACAATTCATTCTAGGAAATGCAGCCTGCCATATCCATGTCACACAGTTGCTCACCACATTTCATTCACATTTTTTAAATAACTTTAAATAAAAAAGTAAAATGGTTTAATATTTTTTCCTCCTTAGTGGGTCCACATACTTTTTGTAATTAATGAAGTGATTCACGCCATTAATCTTGGAGACACTAATACTGTGGCAATGGCGGAAGTTGCATTACGGCTAACATCAGTGATGGAGACTATTGCAGACTTCACAATCAAATGTGGAACCACATCAGGTATAGTCTTTATGAAAACATTGGTTGGTTGTAGCTAGGAACATTCTGTTACTGATGGCCTCAGCAGCGTGGGGATCTGACCTGAGGGAAAAGTTAGATCCAGGCAAGCAGGACAAGGCATAGCAAAGCAGGGCAAGGAGATGCAAGGATTTCAGGGTTCACTGGCACTCCAGACAGCTCCCTACAGAGCTTAGTTTAGAATCTTGAAAGTTGTTTCAGCACTGAAGTTTTTTCAGTCCTCAAGGCTGCATTCTGTTATGGGCAAGCTCCTGGAGGTCACTTACCAGTAGTGGGTGTGGCCAGAGACAAAAGCAGCCAGGGCAACAAATGTTCCATTGTACAGTAGCTTACATTTGAGCCATGCAGAAGCTAGAAGTTCCTATACGTCACAGTCTTTCCATCCTCCTTCCCAACAAGCAAGAGGTAGTATTACAATTAAGGATACATTACAGCCAAGTAAAAGCACTTGTGGTGGACACGGAGCTGGGCTTTGTGGGAGTAGGGTGGCATACTGGCATAGGAAAAACAGATGTAGCCTAAGGCCAGATATATCTGCACTCCGTCTATGAACTTGAGTCTCCCCTGCCCCCAGTTTAGACAATGCACCATTGCCACATAATGTAGTGAGGATTGAGTAACATGTGCAGCAGTCATTCTTTGAAGCCTGAATGCTACCTTTTATTATTTTAGTTTACTTTATTTATATCCTACTTTTAAAACTAATTATCAAAGGGGTTTATAGGAAATAAAACGTGTCAATACTAAAACTACTAAAATATACGTAGAGCACAAAAACACACTTGCGTTAAACCAACAACAGAAGCAATTGTGAAATTGCATCCTGGAACAAAAAGGGTTTTGGTAACCATCTGATGGGAAAGGAAGGAGCTTGTTAGATTTCCTGAAGGAGAACATTCCTTAACACTCATCTGCTAAAGAGACAAAAGAACAGGCTTTCTATGCTAACTTCAGGGATCTTAAGATATTCTGGC
Organism: Lacerta agilis; assembly: GCF_009819535.1. NCBI lineage: Eukaryota > Metazoa > Chordata > Lepidosauria > Squamata > Lacertidae > Lacerta > Lacerta agilis. The sequence goes on along the minus strand of NC_046321.1, from coordinate 33,704,259 downwards.
CCTCATAGGAGTTCAGATATGTTTTGATCATGCACTACATTTGAAGAACTGTTCCTTTCCTCAAATAAGAGATTTTACCCAAACTGTATAAAATACTTAATGACCTCTAAGCTATTCACAACAATATTAAAAATAGATGGAAAAATGTTTTTCAAGTGAGTATAAGTGAATTTCAGTAAAAAAACTTGTTTATCTAGGCTCTAGAGGGACTGAATTATGCAGGTGATGTTTTTGTTTAAGAAAATGCGGGCAAATTAATGTAGTAATGTTATTTTATACCAGCAGCGATAAAAATGATGTATGGAACTGTTCATGTGAGATGTTGGTCGTGTGGGGCGACTATAGTAGGAGTTAAAACACATATGGGGAACTTGTAAATGTGTAGTACTTTTTTGTAAGAACATAATAAAATGAATTGAATAACAATTGTGATAGCATTGCCTGTAGATAATTAAGTTTTATCGTACAACAAATTTTAAGATAAAAGCTATAGAAAGCAAGTGTCTTAAGTGATCTGTAATGTTATTAGCCTCCCAGATTTTGGTTGTAACACACTGAAATTTTTAAAAAAATTATTTGAAGGATACAAATGGGTAAGAAAGATTTAAGAAGTGGTAGGCATGTTGAAACATAAACATGTATAGGACCGATCAAATTGGAACAATTTTTTAAAAAGTATTTGCTATTCTTTCTTAACTTTGAACTTGCCAGGAGCAAATAACTTTTATAACTATGTTTCTAACAGTGCAGTTCTCGACATGCCTACTCAAAAGTACCCTAGCACAGGCTTCCTCCACCTCGGCCCTCCAGATGTTTTGAGACTACAATTCCCATCTTCCCTGACCACTGGCCCTGCTGGCTAGGGATCATGGGAGTTGTAGGCCAAAAACATCTGGAGGGCCAAGGTTGAGGAAGCCTGCCCTAGCATAAAGTTTTGCCAGAATAACTCTGTTGGTGCTGCACAGTATAAAGTCCTCCGGCATATTTCAAGATGAGCTAGTGCTGGGGACTTGGTTGGGATTCTTAAGCAGATGACTGCACTGTTCATTCTTTAAAATTTTAATTTGAATGAGTTGGTCTGCCAACAGGCCTGGTGCCTGAAGCCAGCTCCCCGTAATAATAATAATAATAATAATAATAATAATAATAATAATAATAATAATACCCCGCCCATCTGGCCGGGTCTCTCCAGCCACTCTGGGCAGCCTCCAACAAATACCAAAATACAATACAAAGTCACAGTTTAAAAACTTCCCTAAACAGGGCTGCCTTTAGGTATTTTCTGAATGTCAGGTAGTTGTTTATTCCCGTGACTTCTGATGGGAGGGTGTTCCACAGGGCGGGCGCCACTACCGAGAAGGCCCTCTGCCTGGTTCCCTCTAGTTTTGCTTCTCGCAGTGAGGGAACCGACAGAAGGCCCTCGGCGCTGGATCTCAGTGTCCGGGCTGAATGATGGGGGTGGAGACGCTCCTTCAGGTATACAGGACCGAGGCCGTTTAGGGCTTTAAAGGTCAACACCAACACTTTGAATTGTGCTCGGAAATGTACTGGGAGCCAATGCAGATCCAGTTGCACCAGTCCAGTTGCACCAGGAAGTGATCTGACCATGGCACTTTTTCCTTGGGGATCCTGCCATCTTCCATTGCCTTCTGAGACAGACGGATGCCAATGAGAATATTTTAGTGGGAAAACTATTGTTTCGAAATACAATATTTTCTGATTTTTCAGTTAAATACCTGATAAATGAAACCACAGAATCATTTAGAAAGCGCTTCTCTAGGACTGTAGTCTATTTAGCATTAGCCTCTGTGAAAAGTGCTGTACAGTACATTAAATTGACATTTAAATTGTATGACAGTTATTTATGTGCAGCTCCTAAGTTCTGGACAAAATATATTTAGCTACTTTGTCAATGCATGATAAATATTTGCCATTGTAGAAACAAGGTAACAAACTAGAGGAGTTCACTGCTGGAGTCTTTAGTTAATATATCTAGTACAGTGTCCTATTCTAACTTGATTTCTCCGCCTCTTTAGTGCCAATAGAAAAAAATGATGCTGCGTTGGTTTTGGAATACTGTTTAGAAGATATGCCTTCATTAATACAGGTATAGCCTCCATTTCTACTAGACTAAGATATGCCACTGTTTAATATTCATAATTTTGAATAGAGGTAACAGGTAAGGAAAACCGATAGGAAAGTGCTTTAAAGAATAAAAAGCTCAGGTTTTCTCCAAGCTAATCTCAGGTGAGTGTGGGGGAGGGCATGAGTTTCCCCATCTTTACAAACTCACAGTTCCTTAATTTCATAGTAACAGCACATCACATACTTGCTGTGTATATAGACCCACATTTAACCAGAACCAAATAATGAGGATAAAATAAGCCAAAACTAGAAATAATGGTTAGCAAGTTGGGAATTGTTTGCATGATTGCTAAGGCAGGAATAACCTTGTGCATGCAATTTGAATAATTTTAGCAACTATCTACTAGCTTTTAGCTGGTGAGCAAATTGTTCATATGGACCCAAAGAGATTTCATTTTGCTTCTCTCCTTTTTATTTCTAGTTCTTAAATTTGTCTTAGAACCAACATCAATAGCTTTCCAATTTTCATTTTTATCAATCTAATGTGTGGACTCCTTTTAGAAATCTCCATCAGAACAGTTGCATTTGGCTTATGAGTACCTGGACAGAGCAATTAATGCAATGAATCGAGCTCGCCTAATTACTCTTTTACCTGATGGTACATCGGTGTTAGATAACTGCTGCAAAAAGGTATGAGCTTCAAGTAAGAAACTGATGTGAACCACAACTCTCAAATTTGCTTGGCCTATTGAGAGCACCCCTTTCCCACTCTTTCTTTCCAGCTTCTCATCCCATTTTCTTTCTGTCACCCCTAAACTGCTTAAGCATCTGATCTATATATATCACATTTTTTTCTTATCCACCAGTTCTCTTAACAATTTCCAGTGGAGCTTTTTTATTCTACTGAAATTATTTCATCCATTACTTTTTTTACTTGTCCGTCTGCAATGCCATGTTACTAATATCTTCCTCTATGTGCCATTCTGGGGAAAATAATGGGAGCTTGGCTGCTAAGAGGAAAGGTTTGCTGCTACTGTTGCCCATGGCAGTGGCAAAATTGACAACACAAACATATATAACACCTCTCTCACGCAGCACACACATGCTTCTGTCTCCCAAGTGCACATCTCTCTCTCTCTCTCTCTCTCTCTCTCTCTCTCTCTCTCTTACACGCACACACATCCATAGGGATTTGTCTGGGTAGGGTTTTCTCCAAAATAACTTTCTAAATAAATGGGTGGGGATTTTTAAATAACTGATCCCCACCTCCATTGTTTCACCTATTCAAATGTCTCTTCAGGAGTTGTGTCAGAGTTGTATACAACCTAGCTTAATTGGGGTAGAATTGAGTTTCTCACTATGACTATCATTCCATCCATGTAAACCTTTCCACTTGCCAGGCAGAACAACCTTCCTCGTCCTCTCCTTGTGTGTACTGTTACAGTCAAACCTCGGTTCCTGAACACCTCTGTTACCGTACGTTTTGGCTCCTGAACGCCAAAAACCCAGAAGTAAATGCTCCAGCTTTTGAACGTTTTTGGACCCGAATGTCCGACGTGGCTTCCACTTGAGTGCAAGAAGCTATTGCAACCAATTGGAAGCCACACTTCGGTTGTCGAATGTTTCGGAAGTTGAAAGTTCTTCCGGAACAGATTACGTTTGGCATCCGAGGTTTGACTGTATATGGGTTCTGACCCTCCAAAGCAGATTTGGGGAAAGGAGAGTAGAGAAGTCCTGTTGAACTAGGGAGAGCCATTGCATTGCAACTTTTGCACACTATGGGAAAAATTAGAAGGCTTTCACATGTATTAACTGCATATGTCTATTAAATGGGTTTGTGCTTTCCTCAAGTAGAGCAAGTGTATATACATAATTTAAAGACATTTCAGACACCCACCACTCAAAATTCCTGAAACAAGCATTTTTTTTGGGGGAAAGGAAAAATAGTTATAGTGGAGATAATAAGTAATTCTTTGATTATTTTCTTGAGCTGCATTGTAGCATGGGAATGTAAAGAATGAACGATACGTAAGATGATGAAAGTTAAGATGAATGAAGTGGTAATGAAATTTATTAGAACAGATCATTAGGGTATTTTTCTCAAATGTCTTTTTTTAAAGCATCTTGTTAATAAAAGGAATAATTGTGTGTGTCTCTGTGTGTAATGTTTATTTCCATGCTCTGTCCCATCTGTTCTTTCTGTATTTGTGATTATTATTGTCCTTTGTGAAGGTTGTTTAATGGAACCCCCAAAAGCATTTTTTAAGAATCATCACCAGTAACACTGAAAAATACCCCCTAAAATGTTTAAAACTGAATTTTGTTTAATTCCTTTCTATCAGAATTGGAACAAATGGTCAGCATGTGACACCAATGAAAAATCCGTTATAGGAAACAATTTTATTATGGATTTACACATTGAACTTATTCAGGCTCAGCATCGAGTAGCTGTTAAACTTCTTGACTTGCCACAAGGTAAGATTAAATAAAACTGACTGATGCCATGTTTTAGTAAAAGATTTTCACGGAGGAAGACCAGTACAGCTTTATGATAATATGATGTAAAATATTGCCCATTTTTTTTGTTTTTTTAATGCTCAGTGATTTCCTGGCTATTTTGATAGATGCGGATGACTGTTGTCCAACATAGTACCTATACTGTATGTAAAATACATATTCAATGTGCAGTGCTTATTGCTAAAAATAAAAGAATTTTCTACCCAGCTAGGTTATCTATTATGTAGCTGGGAACTGGAGATTGATCTGCTGGTTTCCCAAGCCTGTACTGCATGGCTCATTTAGACCATGGCATGACTCAAAAGTGAAAGCTGAGGCTGGTTTTCTCTGGCACAAGGGTTGGAGAAGGTGTTGGTGCCATATGGTGGGACATGATCACCCTTGAAAGGAGATGAAGGCTGCCCAGTAGCGGGGAAAAGGAGCAATTCATGAAGCTGGAGCAATTCACCAATCAACAGATCCATCCTCTTGGGTTGGAAATGTCTGTCAAAAACACTTGGAAGATTAGCTACCACCAAGATAGAATACAGAAGGACCATTAGAAACCTACTGCAGTAGTACTGCCCTTTAAAAAGCTAGGAGGGGCACCAGGGTCACAGGGAAATAAACTGTTCCACTTTGCTTGTTTCTACACCTTACCTTCATCTTCTTGAGTTTTTCTGAGGGACAGTGGATGAAGCTGGGCTATTGAACCAGATTATTTAAATTTGGTTTTGTTTGTTTTTTAAAAAAGCAAAACTACCCTCTCTCTCAGAATTACAATACCATTTCATGAACCCTTGATTTAAATGTTTTAGTGTTAAGTATAAGTGAGAGAAAAATCATTTGAGGATCATTGGGAAGCATCCTAAGCATTCACTTTCAATACAAGGAAGGCATTCATTTTGCATTCTGTCTATCTTGTTCTTCCACGAGTAGCTTTTGAGTTTCGAGTTCTGTTATGCCGCAAGCATCTGGCACCATCATTCTAAACCAGGAATAATCCAAATATTGGGCCTAAATAAACCTTTTCCGTTCATCTCAGATTTGAAATTATTGCTGTGGGTACACAGGTGTTTCCAAAAACAAACTTGCAAACTGTGGGTAATATACATGCATCTTGAAACATCTATATGCAATTGCAGTGGGGTCCACCTGTCCACGCAGGACTCCTGGTGCTTGCACGCAGGTGCAGAAAGTTGATATCCACACCATGTGTTGCAATGCTACACCTGCATCTTTTGAGTAGCAGCTGTATCTGCAGCAACTGTGTGTACCTAGCAGTGTGTGAATCCACCTAGGCTTCATAAAAGGAATGCATTTTTGCATACTTAAGTGTACACTCTACTGTAGTTTTATACAATTTGAAGAGTCGAATGAAAAGTAATCCTAATGCCATGGTGGGATGATAAATACAGGACTCGTATAGAATCTAATGTATTATGTTGTTTTAAGTAAATGACATTTAATATAAACTAATGCTTACTTCTTTGTAGGCATTCAGATTGGTGGTAAAGATATTAAATCAAAGGCCACTGCAAAGAATTTACACCAGTTCAAACATTTAACAGGTAATGTACATTAATATGTACTTGTCAAATTAGATTATGGAAACACTGTACTTTGCCTGATTTACTATTTTACTTTAAACAATTGCTTCATAGAACAAGATGTAACAAATAAAATAAAGAAGAATAAATTGTCGAGAGCTCTCTACTTGATGCAGAAGGCTACACTGATGCCAGGAGGAACAGCCAGTTCTTCCCCAAAACAGCTGCTTGAGGTAATATAAATTACCTTGCAATTAACGGAAGTCCTATTATTATGCATCCTTATATTAGTTTGCTGTTGGCATAATTGTATGTTGAAGAATCTGAGGAAATCGTTGGCAATAAGAATGTTAAAAATTAACAATAGCAGCAAGCCTGGCAGGTCTTTTTCTTTTTTTAAATGTGAGTTTTTAAGAAATCACTTCTCTTCTCAAAATCATATATCTAAGTACAGTTACAGATAGGTAGCCATGTTGGTCTGCCATAGTCAAAACAAAATAAAAAATAAAAAAATTCCTTCCAGTAGCACCTTAGAGACCAACTAAGTTTGTTTTTGGTATGAGCTTTCGTGTGCATGCATGTGTGTATCTGAAGAAGTGTGCATGCACACGAAAGCTCATACCAAGAAAAAACTTATATATCTAAGTGTAATTCTATTTCTATTAAGCATTAACAATGATTCAGATACAGTGGTACTTCAGGTTACAGACGCTTCAGGTTACAGACTCCGCTAACTCAGAAATAACGCTTCAGGATAAGAACAGAACAGAAATTGTGCTCTGGCAGCGCAGCAGCAGCGGGAGGCCCCATTAGCTAAAGTGGTGCTTCAGGTTAAGAACAGTTTCAGGTTAAGAATGGACCTCCAGAACGAATTAAGTTCTTAACCCGAGGTACCACTGTAGTGGGAAATGAAAGATAAAGGCTGGGGGTCGGGAACCTCTTTCAGCCTGGAGGCTGTATTCCCATTAGGGAAACCTTCCAGGGACATGGGTAGAAGAATGTACAGTAGGCTATATTCTAACCACGCAAAAATAAGAGGTTTCACCTTACCAACCCACCAACTCACCCTCCATCAGGCAATCAGTAAGCATTATCACAGGTCAAGGGCACATTCCTACCAGGCATTTCTTCTCTGGAACCCACTTTTGGGTTTATAAACAACAAGACAAATAACAGTTGGAGGTCTATTACATCATGCTGTCTTCAGTTCCAGATAATAAATTTATTTACATATACATGTATAGAAATATTACTTTAGTGAAGGGCGTGGTTAGGTTTTTCATGTACTATACCTGGAACCTATGGGAATCTTAACATTCCTGCTGGAATGGTTGTTCTCTATTGGGCAACCCCCAAGTGGGAACTGTTCCTCCTGTTACTTCAGGCATGAAAGTGTCGTCGCTCCAACAGACCCTCACCATGGAGTGATAGTTCTCACCCCAACTCTGGTAGCTCATTATTATTTCTTTAAATAGAGAACTAAATCAGGGGTTGTAGCTAACAGAAAACTGTCCAATGAATTTGTGATAGATCACTTAGATTTCCTAGGTCCAAGTATAAGGGTTTGTTTAGGCCACTGCTCTTCATTTCAGTTCTGTCTCAGCCCTGATCTTGATGCATTTTCCATTTATGTCTACTTTCTCTTCCCAAAGCTATAGGCACAAACTCAGTAGTACAAATTCATCACAAGGGCGGGAAATGATGATAAAAGAGGAGGGGGCAGGATAAAGTCTGGAAAGAAGGGCAATGGCAGAGACCTCTGTAATGAAATTTCAGTAAACAAGGAACAAACTTTAATAACAAACCAGAAACAGTGATAGATCACCGAATGGGGTACAGAATGTGTCTGCTCCTTGCATAAATGGTGTGAAAAAATGCTTGTCCAGGCACACACTACACACAGTGTTCCTGATTGTTCTTATTCTCTGCCCTATGAATCTGCTGTTCTTTATATTTATTCTTTCTGCTTGCATCTGAAATATATGTAAGCCAAATAACACTTCTGAGCCTTTTTAAATCTTAGGAAGCACTTACTCTAATACAGAAAGCAGAAGCTGAACAAAATGCATTACGTGCTTCTTACCTGCAACCTGCAAGTAGCGTGAAAAACAAAGTTCCACCTCCTCCTATATTGCTGTCCAGATCACATAATTCCATGGCTTTTAAACCAGCACCATTTGCTTCAGATGTTAAGGTAATACCTCTTAGCACACTCACACCCACATATATACACTAAATAACATTTGGCCAGTTTGTTGTGCCATTAATATGGCCAAGGGTTGAATGCATCCAACTCTATGTGCAACTGCTCATGCAACGGGACTTCACCTTCTCCTCCTCATTGCAGTTCCCCATCTGCCATCAAAATCTACCCTGAATGGTTGCTTCAGAGTGATTTGGGGACTGGAGGAGGGAGAAGAACATGAAGTCCCGTTGTGCAAGTACAAGTCTGCTCATGCCGTGTTGGACTCTGACTCATGGATGGTATCCAACACAGTAGTTCTAGTACTACAAGGATTTCATTTGCACAACAGAACTTCTTCCCCCTGTTTTTCACCACGTGCCCTCCTGCTCTGGAGGGTTTTGGGAAACTCCATAACAGATTTAGGAGGAGTGCAGGGAGAGGAAAGTGGGGGCAAAGGTGGAGTTCCATTGCTAGCAGATGTACTTGGACACTGCCTTATGAGTCAATGGGATACACATACTGTTTTCACAGAATTATATTTTGCTTGATTATAAGGAATGCGAGTACCTTTTCCCACTTCTTTTTAAATATAATTTCATGTTCAGTTTTCAGTGTGAGCAAATCTTAAATGTAAAATATTTTATGCACATATTTAAGTATCAACAGAAAGAGAAATAGGTGTTCTGTCTATATATATCCTGCTAAGGCGCAGTTGTTTGTGCACAATGCTTTATGCCAGGGGTCAGCAACTTTTTTCAGCCATGGGCCAGTCCCCTTGTTGGTGGCCGGATTATATTTTGGGGAAAAAATGAACGAATTCCTATGCCCCACAAATAACCCAGAGATGCATTTTAAATAAAAGCACACATTCTACTCATGTAAAAAACACCAGGCAGGCCCCACAAATAACCCAGAGATGCATTTTATATAAAAGGGCACATTCTACTCATGTAAAAACACTGATTCCTGGACCGTCCGTGGGCTGGATAGAGATGGCGATTGGGCCGCATCTGGCCCATGGGCCTTAGGTTGCCTACCCCTGCTTTATGCAAATGCAGAGCATTCATCTCTAGGTGGCACAATATATTAATGCATATCCTTTTTGATAAAGTTTTTTTTAAAGGTTTTTGAAATCGTAGATAAATAGTAAACTAGACAATTCATCACTCTAGAACAACATTTTAGAAAATAAATTCATGATTATATTGTTTGACATTCTACGTTCCATTAAAATACATAAAATATCTAGACAGAAAGTCAATACTGCTCAGTACGTGAACTATAACGTGAAATGAATATTTCATTGAAATTGCTATATTTTGTTTTACAAGTAGCACTATGTTGTTGTATGCCTCACATATTTTAGTTCTATGAGCGTCTATGACTTCAATATTTAAAGAAGCCAATATTTAAGGGTATATTGTGTCAGCACCTGTATGTTGCAGAATTTGTTTCCTAAGGAGGTAACAATATACAGTAATCCACTGCTTTTTAGAAGGGATTTTCACTGGTGGGGAATGAACTCAGAAGGGCACTTTTAACCAGGCAAAAGGGGACTTTAAAGCATTCATAAAATACAAATTATGTAATAAAATACAGTGGCTATATTATTGTTTAAACATTAAATGTAATTTAGGGTGCTTCCAGAAAGGGGCTTAATATTGTTCAAATCTGACAAATGGTGGTTTGCAGCAAGTTTATTTTTTAAAATCTTATTGCAATAATCTAAGAAAGAGCAAATGCAGAGTGGTGGTGGGAAATCAGATCGGTGTTTAGATGTCAGTGATGTCGTGTGAAAACTCAAAATTTGGGTGCATGAGGAACACTTATCCTACAATAAACACCTGTCAGAGGGAACCCCTAAGAAATTTAACATGTACATTTAACAACCAACTTAATTTAAAGTAATTATTCACAGGTAACTGCAGGGGGAAGGAGGAAATGGGAAATTTTCCTTTTGTGAACTTTGCAAAATTAAGTAGCACCATAATTAGAATCCCATAGTGATTTGGAAAGTATTTCCCCAGCAACTTATTGTTTAACTGCCTGGTATTATAGGGCAATCCTAAACATTTTTACTTTAATGTTCTGCTGACGTACATATTACAACTCACATTTTCTTTTTAAAGATTGCATGGTACTGTATTTTTGGACGTATAGCAGAAGGATGTAACCCAAAAGTCCGGTTAAATAATTACAGCCTTAAGAACACAGCAGAAGTGGTAAGGTCTTCTATAATCGTAGTCCTCTGTGAGTTTGTCTGCCTGACTACTGAACTGCATTGCTGGTATAGGCAAGAGTGGTAATGCTGAACGTAGTGGAAGAAGAACATAATAGACTTTATGTGGAAGATGGAACTTGAGCCCACTTTAATTCCCATTCTACTTAGGATTTGCGTAAGGAAATAGCCCAACGTTCCCCAGCTTTCAGTAAGCTTTTGAGTATTTTGTAGCATCAGCAGCTAGTATTCTAATCTACTGAGAAATGAAAATGGAATTCGGCATATTTCATGAGGTGTGGCAAGCACCAGTAATTATGTCGGTTGAGTAATACAAACTGACTACAACTTCATAAAGGTAAAGGTAAAGGGACCCCTGACCATCAGGTCCAGTCGTGTCCGACTCTGGGGTTGCGGCGCTCATCTCGCTCTATAGGCCGAGGGAGCCGGCGTTTGTCCTCAGACAGCTTCCGGGTCATGTGGCCAACATGACTAAGCCGCTTCTGGCGAACCAGGGCAGCGCACGGAAACGCCGTTTACCTTCCCGCTGGAGCGGTCCCTATTTATCTACTTGCATTTTGACGTGCTTTCGAACTGCTAGGTGGGCAGGAGCTGGGACCGAGCAACGGGAGCTCACCCCGTGGCAGGGATTCGAACCGCCGACTTTCTGATCAGCTAGCCCTAGACTCTGTGGTTTAACCCACAGCGCCACCTGGGTCCCTTCATAGATGAGGACTAATTCATTCTTCTTCTTCTTTTAAACAAACCTTTTATTATTAAAACTTGAAAAGGCCAAGAATGAATAAATTTTAATATGATACACCAAACATACTTGGGGGCGGGGACAACGACAGAAACAGTCACTAGAATGGCTTTGTGGTAACCAAGGTAAGTTCAAGGCAGAGAGGGAGGCATAAGGCGGTAAATGAAGAGGAGGAATTTCCGTTTCTTAAGTAAGAAAGGTTGAAGGAAGCAAGGTTTAGACAAAGGTCATATGTCATAGATATTGCCAAATAAGTCACACTTCTCTGGGATAAGTCACACTTCACTTTCAGAGGAGGGCTCTTTTGTGGCAGAACATTACTCCTGGCAGAGATGGCACCTCCAATTTAGGATTCTTCTGTTAGGTACCAGCATATTTACAGGTTAAACACAATGATAGATCTACAGACAGGTATTTCCATCAATGTTAAACTGACAGGGCTCAGTGAGGAACTTGCAAATAGCACTGATGCAAGTAGTGATTAGTGATGGATTTTTAGGTCTCCCTAAAATGTGCTAGGCCATAGTGTTCCTGATTTGAATGGGTTTGTGTTGTATTAAGTATTAATGGCAGGAAATTGGTAACATGTAGGTGTTACAATGTGATGGTTGCTGGTGTGGTTCATAATCTGAATGCTGAGTGCTTTATAGGCACTGGAAATCCTAAGGAACATTTTCCTTCTCTCTAATAGAATTTTAATGGTTCACCTACCGATCAGAAGAACAGGCATATATAACAGGCATCTTCTTTTCATGCTTTGAACTTTGTTCTCTAAAGTTTAAAGCATGATATGCCTGACAGGTGAACTTTTTCTGATTTCTGTTGTAGTATAAAAGACCTGAGAATAGCAATGTGTTCTGAACCCCTGGCCTACCTGGTCCAAAGTCCAAAGGTCAGGAAACGCAGTCCAGCGTCAATCCAAGTAGCCAAGTCTGAAGTCCAGCGATCAGAATGCAGTCCAGAGTCAAACCTGAAGCACAGCCCCATAGAGGCCCAGGAGCATCCAAGCCAAGGTCCACCAACATGGGCAGTTGAACAGACACTTCACCTCCATTTTGCTTCCCTTTTCCTGCATGCTGATTGCAGCATCTGGCCTTGATGAGGCATATTCTGCCTTCTCCAGCTGAGGAATCACACACTTCCAGAGCTAGTGATCCCCACTTGGCCAGCTAGGGAGCTTGGCTGTTTGCCCTTGCCTGCCTCAGTCTCCTAGAGCGCCCCTCCCACCACCCCCTATGCATCAGAGCCCACTGTCTTCATGGAGTCAGGGGCCTCTCTGGCTCTGGTGATGGGTTCTGCTGCTCTGGTTAATGTGCATTGACCACCCTCCCCCTCGCCATCCTCCATCACCCCATGATGAGTACTTCCTTTCCCATCCCTTGCTTGCCTTGTGTGTCCTAGACCTGGCTACACCCCTCCCCATGATCCTCTTCCTCCTCCCCATCATCCTACCAGTTCATGACACAGTGAGGAAGTTGGCAAATATCCCATAGAAAAGCAAATTAAGGGGAGCTGTCACTTAGAAATCATCCAGGTTTTAGTGGCATTTTTAGTCTTGGTAATAGCAAAGCTTTTGGTTACAATGTGTAAATCACACACATCTTTTTACGGGAATTTATGACAAGCTTCTAAATCCCACCCCCCATAACTTCTATGGTACCAAAGTTGCTGCTTTCATTGTTTATACTGGTGTCCATTACCATAGTGCTATTTCTTTTTTGACCCCAATGAAGTTATTCTTTATTTTAAGGTACCATATGATGAAACTTGCATCTTGGAAGTAGAAGACTTAGAGCCCAACCAGAGTTATATATTTGCAGTTGCAGCATATGACTCGGATGGAAATCTTATAAGTGGTAGCATTGGAGAAACAACTAAGCCAATTCTTGCATACCCTCCTCTTTCTGCTGCTGCTGTCCGAGCATACCTGATTCAGGTAGAATATATCATTAATGAACCAATCCATATTTGGTTGTGGGTTTTTTTAACCATCCTTTTCCTTTTCCTTTAGAATATTGCTATCATCTCATCTCTCTCCTTGCTATTTTGGGAATAAAATCAGTAACTATTGATACATAATAGCACACAAAACAAAATTCTTCCCTTGGGCATTAAAAGAAAACTAAGAAATCCTGCAGACACAATCTCCCCATTCTCCTGTGTTCTCAATAATTTCCTACTCAATAATAGTTATAGCTTTGGACGTGTGTAAGTTAAGTTTCTTAAAGCTTATATTGGGGTCTGTTGAGGTTTGCTTTTTTTTTGTCCACACAAGTTGTTCTGGAATAAGTGCTCTTGTGTACAAAAAAAGGAAATTGGGGGACGTTTATTGAGAATGCCCCTGTGAAAACGACATTCGCTGCCAGTCATTGGCTAAGATCACACATTAGATTTGCAGTACTTAGCTGAGATAAGGCAAGATGACTTGAGTAAACAAGAAATAGGCCGCCCAAACTAGAGATGGGTTTTGTGCTTGCTCCCAAAATGAATTGCTGTCTTTGAACTTTAATAGTGATTGCTCATAAACACTCATGTGGTTCTCTGAACATTCAGCAGTGCTAGAAGTATGCAGTTCTGCCCTTGTACAACTGCTGCCCTGGCCCTTTCCTTTCTTCTAAGGACAAAAAGGGCTTTATTTAGAGAAGAGGAGCAGATGAAGGAAGGCTCCAGAGATTTTGGGAGAAGTCTGTCTGATCTCCAATGTAAAAGTTGTGGGGGAATAAGTTTAGGGAAATCTGGTTTTACACTTCTAACTGGAATATCAGAGTTACAGGTAGGAAGCCGTGTTGGTCTGCCATAGTCAAAACAAAATAAAATAAAAAATTCCTTCCAGTAGCACTAAGTTTGTTGGTCTCTAAGGTGCTACTGGAAGGAATTTTTTATTTTATTTTGTTTGGAAAATCAGAGTTCTTTACTGGCATGCAGTTGTCCAAATTCCACAGATAATGAAAACTCTAGGTTTAAGATTCTATGCCCACTTGTATATATGTGTATGTGTAAAAATAAAATTTTGCTTCATAGTTCTTGGATTCCTTTAGAGTCATCCTTGGATTCCTTTGGAGTTCCAGGCTGCACCTGTATTGGAGGGCACTATTATTTTCTTAAAGCAGTTGTGGGGAATGACCATCCCATGCATTAATTTGGCCTGCTAGGCATGCTCATTTTACCCTTGAGACTTTTGGCCAAGTCATGCGTACATACTTTACACTGGGCACCATAAGTGACATCATGTTTGGGGCAAGTAAAGAAGAGGCTTTGTGTCCATGCTGACCATTTGCAAAGCGTTGTGCACAGCAGTTTGCAAGTCTCAATGATTAGCTGGTCATCAGGTCTTGCAAAGTTCAGTTTGTCTGCAAAAATGCATCACCAGACATCTTTGTGACATCAGGTGACTGACAGGCAGGCAGCCTTGCCCACTCATCAAACTTGGCCCATGTGGGTGGGGGAGGTAAGGATCTGGGAACTGGCCAGCTCCAGGGCTGTCACCCCCTTAAAATTATTATATTACATTTTCTCAGCAGAGATTTTTCATTGTGGAGGAAGAAAAAGGATGTTTAAATGAATTTTTGTGTGTGGACCAAACTTTATGCAGAAACCACTATGCATATATTATGTGCATTTTGCTCAGATAAAGTTGTTAAATCATTTTCAGACTGAGTGAGCATTTACTCTAAGATTTCATGCAAACTTTTTGCTTGCCTTTATTTTTTGTTGTTTTTTGGGGGGGAGGTGAGTCTTGTGTGAGCAAACTGGATGAAACCTGCTGCAGGGAAAAACTGCTGAATGTTCCAGTTGCATAAAGAATCCTCAGCCATATGTTTGAGGTTTTAGACCAAGGGTTGGCAAGGCTTACCGGCCATGGGCCAGATCACTCCCGCGGAGATCGTCCATGGGCTGGGATGGTGCAGCGTGACGCCAGAAATTGCTTCTGCGCATGCCCAGACACCGAAAATCATACCTGCACAGAAGCGATTTTTGGCGTCTGGGCATGTGCAGAAGCAATTTCTGGTATCTGCGTGTGTGCAGGTGTAATTTCTGGCACCATTCGGCAAGTCCCCGTGTTGCACCGGTTTAGCGCAGCGTGTGGGGACTCGCCAAGTAGGCGGCTTGGTTCAGGGGCGGCTCATGGGCTGGTAAAACAGTCTTCATGGGCCGCATCCGGCCCATGGGCTGCACGTTGCCGACCCCTGTTTTAGACCATATACCAGTATTTCTGTTCATGA
Source organism: Lacerta agilis (assembly GCF_009819535.1). Classification (NCBI taxonomy): domain Eukaryota; kingdom Metazoa; phylum Chordata; class Lepidosauria; order Squamata; family Lacertidae; genus Lacerta; species Lacerta agilis. The sequence continues at coordinate 33,688,739 of NC_046321.1, read as the reverse complement.
AATGATGTAGTCATCAAAACTTCAGGTCTCCTGAACACAAAGATCTTAAAGGATCCACCTGCCAAGCTTCTACATCCCTTGTAACACATCTTATTCTGATCCTCCTCCTTTTCATTTTCTACATTCAATTGTACAATCCACCCCGATCCCACCCCTGATTCCTACGGACTACAAACCCAACTCGAGTTCTTTGACTCACAACTCTCTGGGATTTGTGGCCTCACTTACTTTGCCACAAGCCCAGTCCTTCCTTTCAGCAGCATCCATACAGCGATGTACTCACTAAGGGATGCAAAATGGTGTGTGCTCTCCCTGTTGCTGTTTTATGCTACCTTGGAAGTCCACCTTCTGTTCTGAAGAACGTTGCTTTCATTTACGTGTAGCCCGAAAATTAATGATAGTTTTTACTAATAAATTTAACAGCTTTAGTACTCCTTAATGTTACTTCAAATATTCTTAGAAGAGGTATATGAAAAAATGTTATAGTGTATAAATATGTTATTGAGCTTTGGTTTTTAGTTTATATCAATACAAAAAAATGCAACTTTGACAACGAAGAAGCAAACTAAAACAAAAATGAGAGGAGAAGACAGGGGGAAGTGTGTGTTACTGCTTATAGGCTTTGCTCATTTTATTATTTCCCCTTAGTCTGCTTTTCAGGTTGAAAACTATGCATTATCTAAGAAGGCATTTCTACCGCTCTGGGACTATTTTATCTTCGAACCTTTTACTCCTGATGTCACAGTTGTTTCTGTAAGCAGCTCACTGGCTGTACCTCAGAACAGGTAATCAGCAAAACTTGTTTTAATGGGCCTATATATATTTTTAAACTAGAGAAGCTGTCTATAAGCTGTTTATCCATCTTCCTGATTCTTGCTGCTAGAAGGTGATGGGATGTGCTTGATACACCCCGCCCCCACTGCTGCCTTCACTTGTTTAAGGCTGCCTACCCCAAACGCATCCCAGGAGTTCACACTCTTCACCCCATGTACCCCCTATGGTTCCCCTGCTGGAGTCAGCCTACTGAACAGTGGTGACCCACTACCTATGGCTCCCCTTTTACCTGCCTTGACCCAGCTAGCTACCTAGCACCCAGTGGGAGCTGGGACCAGGTACATCCACCCAAGGTGGTGATAGGATGTGTGAGGGAGCAGGGCTGGAGAATACTTGGGTGCTAACAAATGGTTTACTAGAACTAGTGGAGCCTTTTAGTGTAAAGTATCACAGCTAGTTTATCTGTTATTTATCTTCATTGCTATGCCATATTAATTCACACATTTTATGTGCTTTGCTTTTTATGTATTTTGTAGATTAATTCCTGAAGCTCTGAATCGGGCATCTCCAAACCTTCTATACTTGTTCATCAGGAGCATTTTTATCATCAATGACATCACAGTGGTTGAAGGAAATCTCTTCTGTGATTCTGTTTGTTTCAACGATCTAAGATACAGTAGACAAGTATGTGTGGTGTCACATTCATGCTGTGTCCTTGAGACTGACTTCGTTCTTTTTATGTTTCAAGTTTTAACACTCGCATCCCTATGCAAATTTAGGGTTGAGCTGAATTTTCACACGTGTCTGCTTTCACATTAATGCCTTTTAAAATAATAGGACTTTCGTTGTAGCAAAAGCTGTTTCTTTACATGTCTCAGTCAATTACTTGCCTCCGCTCTTCTGTCCAGCCCTTGTATTCTAGTCCTGGCATTCCTTGTGTTCCAACTCTGCTCCTGATTTGTGATGTTCTACCAAATCATTTCTTAAGTCTGCTCTTGTTATTTGACCTGTAAGAAATTGATATTTTGGTAATGGTTTGCCCTGCTAGCTCATGGCCATTATATGGGGCAGAGCAGTAGGGAATGGATGGAAAGGTGTGAAATGCAAGGCTTCTTGGCGAATTACCCATAAGAAATCTACTGAACTGTGTTCTTCTCACAACACCTTACAGTTAAGAGACCAGTGTACTAGCAACAAAAGCATTATTGTGGTTTCTAGAGTTATATTATCTACCATTGCTTTAAATAATAGCAGCAGGGCCAGAAGCTAAACTAGTAGCACTGTATTTCCACCAAATAGATGGTAGACATGTTATTAAAACTTTCCATATGACAGTTTGGGTGCACCACTGCTTTCATTTGCAGATATGATAAAAATTGTCTCTAAACAATTACCACATGACAAAAAAATACCCTTTTCTGGATTTTATGAAGAATACCACATTCATAGTTAGGCTCATCAGAAATATCTGAAAATTAGAGATTCTGTACCATTTGCTGTACTTGTGATATTTGAAAAAAAAAAGTCTTTTTATTTTGCCTGTGATCTGAGAGGTAAATGTATAAATGAAAATATTTTTTCTTCCAGGTTGCTAGAATAGCTGAATGTGGGCGAATGCTAGTGGCTCTTGAACTCAGCAACTGGTTAAATGATGTAAATTATGCACTACAGTCGGTTGTTCATTGTTATGGTCTTTTAGCTCCCCTGATCTATCACAAGATTCCTTCAAAACCAGTCATTCAGGTAAAAGGACTTTATAAATATTAGGCTGCATAATGTTCATCTTAACTTGCCCACATTAGTTTTGTTCAGGCATTGATTAAAAACCTATTTGTTCCCACAGGCCTTCAGAACACATTTAAAACTGATGGTATTTATTACCATTTTGCCACTGATAGTGATGTTATCCATGCTTTAAAAACTGGCTTTACTGCCGCTTTGGATTCATTGTGATTGTTAGCTGCTCTGGGAACTCTCTGAAGAGTAAGGACAGGATACAAGAAAAATAATTAAATAATAATAATAATAATAATAATAATAATAATAATAATAATAATAATTTAGTGGTAAATAGCAATTAATAGACATAATAATTCTTGGGAAGCTGGTTGGTAGCTAGCAATGTTAATGCTTCCACATTAACAATTATTAGAAGCCAAGATAGTTAAGAATCAAGAAAGATAAGCAAAGATCACTCCTAACAGGGATTTTTGTCTTAAAATTGAACAAGAGATGAAAATTAAGCTAAGGTGGAGGAACCAGGGCCAATGTGAGCCCTCAACCAAATAAGGCACTGGCTCAGGGGCTTAGAGGAGCCATCACTGGCCTGGGTGGACCATGCTGTCATTCACTGCCCTCCTTAGCAGCCCCTAGATGCTTTTAGGCAGTGGGTGGCAGCGTGGCTTTTGGATGGAAGCTAAGATCAGTTCCCAACTGTGGTGGCCAGCCACTATTTTAACTTACCCAAAATGCAATGTCCTTTCCCATAATTGTATGAAATGTATTGATTCCACAGATCTTTGGGTCAGGGCATTACATCTTGGGTGACTTAACATGGCAAGTGATCACCGTGGATGGGAGCTGAACTTAACTTTCCTTTAAAAGTGCCACCACTCATCCTCTGCCGAAGTGTCTAGGAGCCCAGTGGAGGCTGGTGAGTGGTGTTACTGTAAAAGCAATGGTGGCAACAGAGAGAGCATGCTGCAGCCTTTGCAATATATTCACAGGGCTTTGACAGGCCCTGGGTGTGTATTTGTTGTGGAGGTGGCAACCCATCATCTCACCATGCCAGGTTCTGTCCCACCTGAGTCCAGTGCTGACCCTCGTGGGAATTCATGATGATGCACACCTTTGTGGGAACATTATAAGAGGCATCAAAACTGGCACAGGGCCAACTCAGCATCCCTGGGGGGTTCATTTTGACTCATCAGTCATGCAGCATTCTACTACTGTGTTGTTAAATGGCCATCCCTGTATTTTCAGATTATCGTTAAGTATCTTACTGTTCTTCAAGAGATGCCATTGTCTACTTTGCAAAAAAGATCAACAGCATGCTATGAAAGCCTCCAGCACATGATAGCTTGCTCTTGTTATTTCACAGTAAAGGTATTTATTGCTTCTAGAATTTATTATTTGGTTTATTAACGAAACCATGGCTAACACAAACGTTTGCTAGTGTTATTTGTGAACCAGGCCAATGTCGGTACTTGACAACTCTCTCTAGATTCTTAGATGCTTCTGCAAGATTTGGATATCTCCTTAAACTTAATAAGAATGCACTAGAGAAGGATTAATTCTGTTAGAATGAACAAGGCATTATTAATAGCACCAGAATCATTCACTGTCCTTGATCAACAAGTTGTCAACAAGGCCCTTAATCAACATGATGGCCTGAATTTACTGTAAACAATTTTGGGGTTTCTTGCACACACAAAAATTGTGATTCAATTTTTGGAAGGCATCAGTGAGGGTTTGGTGCCACCATGTGGCCCAAGGCAGGAAAAGCAACATTTAGAGAAGTAGAATTCCCAACATACAATTTGCTTTCCTACCTCAGATGAAAGGCTCAATCACCATTACAGCTCCATCTCCTCAGGCATTAAAACATTTTTTTCCTACCTATTTTCTCAATCTTATTCATTTCTAGTTTAAGACCTCTTTGTCTCCCTCAGTTTTGTATGGTCAGAAGTTTCGTTTTCTTTTCACCCCATATTTTCTCTCTCTCAGACTCCCGTCTTTTCCCTGGCTTCCTTGTTCCAACTGCCATTTTGTCTCCACTTTCTCTTCATCTAAAAAAACCGTATGTATGTATGTATGTATGTATGTATGTATGTATGTATGTATGTTTATTTAGATTTATATACCACTTTCACATAATAAAATACAGGATAAAAACATGAAAATAAGTAAAACAAAACAGCAAAACAATAACCCCTCTTCCCACAGACTCGTTTAAAAGGCTGTAGAATATTAATCAACCAAAGGCCTGGTTGAAGAGGAACATTTTTGCCTGCTACCTAAAATATACATAATGAAGGCGCCAGGCGAACCTCCCTAGGGAGAGCATTCCACAAACAGGGAGCCACTACAGAGAAGGCCCGTTCTCGGGTTTCCACCTTCCAGACCTCATGTGGATGAGGCACACAAAGAAGTACACACACACACACACACACCAGATGCTGATGATAAAATAGGCTATAACCTACAAAAAATTGTGTTGTAATATATTTCATGAGCTTGGATTCAGAGGAGTGTGAGGTTGCTTTTATTCATGCAAGGGGACTTTTATCGTTCCTTACCTATACCCCTTGAACTATGCCCCCTATGAAATGGTAGTTCCCTAATGACACCTTCCCTGCCCCCCTCCCTATGTAAAGTGCATACAGAAGCACTTTGCACCCACCCACAAGCTTCTTTGGATCTCAGCGTTAGTTTTTAAGATGCCATAGTATTCTGTTTTTGCAGGATTCTGTTGTTTAACTTGTGGCTATCACATGGAAATAAATATATATGCATATTCAATAGGTGCTGCGCTCATGGAAAGAATATGAATTAGCAATAGTTGTTGTTAACTATGGGAAAAGGTTGCTGGATTGTTCACAGGGAACATCTCAGTCGGCTGTAACTGCAGAAACAGGGGATGAAATAATAGAAGAAGAGGTAAGTGCCCATTCTTTTCATTTCCTTGTTTTGGATATTAGTACACAATCAATAGTTTCATTGGGAAGGGATTAACTGGGTTATTTTGTTCGAAGAGATTAATTGGTGGGTTGGAACCCACCAATACGAACACAGCCCAGTAGCTATGTATTATGACATGCCGTGTGTCTGACCGTCACATTTCTGCAGTTGAGGCAAACAGCAAAACCAGCAAGTTTTATCAAAGGCTTACCATTGGTAGAGGTTGTTCAGCTTGATTGGTCACAAACTCTATAGGTCCAAATTAACAAAACTCAGTGATTTGAAGACTAGCTATACCTTAAATTAGAATTTGGCAACCTTTTGGGGCTTTTGTGTTTTTTACATGGTGGTACCAGGATGGTGCCGCAGTGCAGCTCAACCTGGCTGCTGCCTTCCACTGTCTGGACAAACAGGAGCAACACCATTGTCAGGAGGTCGGTAGTGCAGCAGTGCTCCACTAAACCAGCCACTCTTGTATGGATGAACCACAGGCTCGTGTTTGGAAATTGGATGCAAATGAAATGTCATCTCTTTTCAAAAAAAGAGAGAGAAATATTAGCTATTTGTTTATTTTACAATTAATCCTGTCTTTACAGTTGTGATGGTGCTTCAGCTTAGTCAAGTGCAATATAAAGGGAAAATAATAATTTATTAACTGATTGTTATAGGCTCCTTCCAGAAGGATGAAGGCCCAAATAGCTTTGGCCGAAAAAGTAAATGAGAACTTAGAAGCTCTGGAAACCAACATGCTCAAACTGACAAAACCAGGTAGATTTTTAAATGCATATAATTTTTTAATCTTATGCAATCTCTACTAAGCTTATTGTATTACATGTCTTAAATATTGACTCTGGGTTTTTTTGTTTCCTTTTTTGAATATGAAAGAGAGATAATGTAAAATCAACATTAATCTAATTTCTGTATTAATCTACTGTTGGTATGACCTTTAAATATAAATCTGTCACTCAGCAGACATAATTGTTTTTTTATAATCCTTTATTCTGTTTTTATCAGAATACATTTTCAGCTGCATTATCGTAACTGATTTCTTCAAAAACATACTGGTTGTCATGACATTTGAAAAGCCTCTCAAAACTCAAAGTTGCTGCAAAACAGCTTAGGTATTTCCTATATGATTGTATTTCAGCAGAAAAGGTGCTCAGCAGAAGTGATATATGTACTTTTTTGCATTTTTATTTTCATGTTGCCACTGGCAATCTTTTAATGAAGAGATGATTCATAAATACAATAGACAGAAACTATATAAAAATACACAGCATGACATTTGCAGTTTGTGTACTCCTGATAACGCAGTTTCCCTACAATCAAAGTGCTAAGTTGAAAAAAGTTGTTAGGAATCTGCTGTCCTATCATAGTTTGGCTCATGGCTCCCAGGGAAGGCTGTTGTGGAGCAGTGGAAACACGTCCAAAAGAGCAGAGTCAACTCAGATAAAGCAGAGTCACATCTGATACAGCAGAGTCAAGATAAGCTATGTAGGCTTGCAACACAGTATGCAGAAACACAGAGGGAAAGTCTGTCAGGGCTGCTTGCTGTGGCAGCTGCTGGTAAGAACTTATCCAGTAAGAGCTGCCTCTCTCTAGCTTGTTGAAGTTTTCTGAGAGCTGGCTTCTTTTAATTAAGTGCCTCTGGGGATCTATTTGTGTTTCTAATAGGGCTATTGCCAAATTTATATTTGCTGACTCGTGTTGCATTGGGGCAGTGAGGAATGCATGGCGGAGGTGGCCTGTGATTCGAAGTCAGGTTAAGCCTTATCCTCTGGCTCGGGGGGGATAATGGAATGGGGGATAATGGTTCCCCGAGGGATGTATCCTTTCCCTCTGAATTTTCTTCTGAGCCGGAGGTGGGATTGAGACTAGAGAACATGGCATCTGCTCCATTCTAGCTGACCCACAAGGTTGTGGTAATTTGGAGAATGGCTTCTGGATCCTTCACAACCCCTGTTTTGGAATAGTATATTTTTAGCTGAGGGCTTTAGTTTTGAAAGGCCATAACAACCAGAAGCTATCTGTGTTTATTATGGAGTTGGTCATACAGTTAAAGGTGCATAGAATTGCAGCATTAGTGATCTGTACAGGTAGGTGTCATGTCCCAGTTTATTGGGGTAGTACCAGCCCAGAACTAGAAAGAGGAAGACCCTGGTGTTGATCTTGGTAGTAACTTTGGATGTTTAAGAAGCAGTGGATGCAGACAGCACTTCACCCCTTGAGCAGTAGTTTGGAGCTCTCAGTGCAATGTCACTTTATACCCTTCAAGAAGCTCCTGCAGCCAATCGGAAGCTGTGGAAGCCCCATTGGACATTCGGGTTCCAAAAGAACATTCATAAACCAGAACAATCACTTCCGGGTTTGCGGTATTTGGGAGCCAAAATGTCCAAGTTCCAGGGCATTCAGGATCCAAGGTAGTAGTTGCAGCTCTGTCAAGCAACAGCCAAGGAAATGTTGTTTCCCTTTCCCCGGATCAGAAAGTTATTTGCACTTACTTTATGGCTGAAGCACTCTCGGGGAGACTCACAGCTGCCAGACAATCCCCAGTGTTCTTCCCCATACTTTCTGCTGTGGGGAATGTCACACAGCTGCTGGCATTTCCATCTTTGTAGTACTCATCATGCTTCCCAGAGGCTGATTGCATCTTTGCCATGGTGAGTGAAAATGTGAAAACTTGTGGATGTGGCACACTCCCTAGATCCCTAGTACCCATTGTGGTGCCCTTAAAAAAGGTGTTGGATCTCCCATCAGCATTGACCTTGGTGGCTTAGGCTGATGTAGTTCAGAAGCATCTAGAGGTCACCCAGGTTGGATACTACTGCTACAGGGCAATGTAAGAGATGCCCGAGTATTACTCAGGCCTTTGGCTAATTAAATAGTCTATGACCTTTTAAGCTCTCTCTCTCTCTCTCTCTCTCTTTCTCTCTCTTTCTCTCTCTTTCTCTCTCTTTCTCTCTCTGTGTGTGGTATTGTTTTTGTTTGTTACTATGTTATGTATTTCTGTGTTTTTATATTGTAAAACACCCTGTGATCCTTAGATGAAGGGTGGTAATAGAAATTAAATAAATAACAATGTGCATAATTTAGCTCCAAATCTAGTATGTTAAGTTTGTTGGATTTCAGTGGGGTTTCTGCCACTGAAAACAGTGGCTCTGAAAGTGCTTAACATTGCTAGATTGTGCTCAGTGTATATAACATTTCTGTATTTTTAATGCCATTGTTGGATTGTTTCCATCTAGGATTGGATCTGACAGGAGAGGAAGATGTTTTGCTCTTGTATCCTGTTGTTTCAAATTGGCAAACAAAGAATGCTTATAAGGAAGGTAACCATTTTAAAAGCACACTGTTTTGTTTTTCATTTAGTATTTTAACTGGTATCTTGAAAAAATATCAACAAAGTCATCCATTTTGTGCAAGGAGAACTTCTCCCTCTCCACTCCCTTCCCTGCCTGCTCTGGGGAAAACCCCAGAACAGAGAAAGGGCTGTCCTCAGATACTTACTTTAGGGTGGCTGACTGTGGAATTCATGTCAATCTATTTTGCTGACTTACCTTCACGTATCAAAACAATTATCTTCCATTTTGTTAGTTCTGATCCAATGAACTAACCTGGGGGGGGGGGGAGGATTTACACAGGAGCCCAGGCCCTTGCAGACTGCTCCTGAGCTCCCACTTTAGTGAGGCATGGATAGCACTTCTGAGCTCAGTAACTGCCATCCCAACAATATGGCACCCTTGCTCCAATACTCATGTTCTTGGCACACAACTTGTAATTTGAAGCAAATTCCTCCCCCTCCCCCCGGTGCCTTCTCTCCTGCTCCAGGAGCTTAGAGAGGCAGTCATGGTTTATCTCAATCAGTACTGCACCCCAGTGCTGTGTACTACCCAGGTTAGAGGGCTAAACGCAAGAGCCATCAAATTCCTTGGCCTAGTCTCATCCCAAGGAACCACTACCACTCTGAAGAAGCAAGGACTGTACTTGGTAGCAAAGCTATGGAATATCACAATCTGAGGGCTTTATTTAGCCATTCCCCAGAGGACCCTCCCATCCACCCATCAGTGCAGCCAGTGGTTGATCTTGCCATGTGGGGCTATGAGTCTTGACAGCATAGTGACAATATAAGAGACAAGATTATCAACCTAAGAAAGGCATTCAGTCTTGGAAAAGATCAATTGAGTTTGTCCTCAACTAAACTCATTGCTCTTCTATCATTCTGTCCAACTCCTCTTATCATTTTGAGAGGGAGTGTCATAAACTAGGGGTTAGAAGGGTTAATCCTATTTTTGTACAACTTTCTAATGAGAATGTTTGTGGAATCCTCCAATAAAAGCTGAATCAATGCTAAATGGAAGATATTAACTATGATTATTTTATAAATACACAGTGATGAAATTCAAGAAGAGTCCTCGCTTCCTTGAATATTTTGTTAAGCTTGTGTACAAAGCAATAACTGAAGACAGATTTTCACGAATACTAGAATGGACTGATGATATACTAGACTACCTTAAAAAGTAGGTGTACAAATTTAAGAGCAAATAACTGAAATTATTTCATCACTGAACATTTCACTGAAAATATCCGGCAGGTCATATGGGCTTTGTTATTGGTATCTGTACGTCGAGAAAGAATGGAGTGCGCCTCCGAGGGTGGAGTCAAACTGCTGATCTCCGCAGAATGTAAGCCTGGGCAGTGTGGATGGAGGTCCTGGGCTGCCCAGATGACAAGACCCCCCTCTTGACCCTGATGATTTGATCCAAAGGAAAGCAGAACAAAAAGTTTGGCACTAGCTTGGCAGCAGGAATTGCCAGAAGAAGGTGTACAAGGCGCCATCCAACTGTCTTAGGGACTCCCCTACAGATTTGGGTAGGGTTTACTCCTTAGCCCTATCCTCTTCCAAAGGTATCCCGCAAGGCAGCAGAAACTTAGGGTCAGAGTTTTCCTTCTCCTAGATGGGCTACCTTCTCAGATTGAAGAGCTCCAACAAAACGCTCTTGCATATAATAATTATGAAATTACTCACTGCTTTTCCTTCAATATAAGAGTGTTGTTTGGGATCAACATAACCTTCAGAGCTCCCAAACTCTCCACCATTCACTCAAGGATTCTGGCAAGTCCTTCATAACTCCAGGAAAAAGCTCAGGACCCTTTTCCTCATAGGGCACCCACACTTACCAATTGTTATAGCTTGATAGCTTGTCTGTTCCTTTCTAGTTACAGAAGCTCATCACAATTCTGTCCTCTGTTTATGGAGTTAACACCATTCTACTTAACTTGTCCTCAGTATCCTCTTCAAGGTTGGCTCACAAGTCTGGTATGCTACAGTGTCCTCTGGTCTTTTACCTTGAATGTCAGTCATGTGTTGAGCCTCCCTCTCTCTTCTCCAGCGGAACCCCTCCATTGAGGACAGAGCATGTGCATATTTCTGGTGGTGTCTCCTCACAGTAACTTTAATTTCCTTTTTTACAGGCGGAACAGATTCTTGCTAGGTATCAAGCGAGTTACTAAAAAAGGAAAAAAAGGTCGTGCATCAGTAAGTTGTATAATATTAACTCACTTAGACATAGCTGATGTGATTAAAATGCATTAATAATAGCTTATGTCTAGAGGAAAACAGAGATGTTTATATATGCAAATATAGTGTTCATATATTTTGGACATGCCCTGAAACACAGATATATGATTCTAAAATATTGTTATGTTCTTTAAAATCTCAATATTGCTGATCAGGAGCTGATATTAAGTTAGTGTAAACTATAGCACTGTAGTAGAAACTCCAAGGATTCTAATTAACAGCTGAGTGGTATAAGAGAATAGGGATAATGGCCTTCATGCCATAATTGACTTAATTTATAGGTAGTTACTTGGGAAAGTAAGTTAATAAATTGTGTGGAAAATGAATGTTTCTTCTTTACATAATAGAACATAACTGGCAATATAACAAAATAAAAAAAATTCCTTCCAGTAGCACCTGGAACTAAGTTTGTTCTTGGTATGAGCTTTCGTGTGCATGCACACTTCTTCAGATACGAAAGCTCATACCAAGAACAAACTTAGTTAGTCTCTAAGTTGCTACCGGAAGGAATTTTTTTATTTTTTATTTTGTTTTGACTATGGCAGACCAACACGGCTACTTACCTGTAACTGGCGATATGACGTCTATCCATCCATTTTTTTGTTTCTTAATAAAGTATGTAAACCAAAGCTCTAACTTGCCAAAGGTTTTTCAGCATTGATGATATATTAGTGAGAACAATCTCTTAAACCTGTACTTTTAAAATGAGCCTTCCAAATAATCAAATTGTATTGAATTTGTCTTAAATAATAATCATGTTATAACAAGATAGTAATAGTTCAATGAATATGCTGCAAGGCTTTTTCTACATTCAGAATCTTAATATGTTGACAGCCCTATTTAAACTTGCATGGAACATCAGAAAGGTAGCTTCTTTCCAGGTATGGCAACAACATAATAGTACTGAAATAAACTGAAACAAACCACAAATACAGTCCTTTCCCCCAATTGTACTGGGTATTGAGCTTACTGTAATGTCAAATGAACCCGTCTTCTCCCACTGGAGAACTATTTTTGGCTGGCTACCAAGAGAAGACGAGGTTTGTTTGCTTTCACGAAAGGGTGCTGCTGCGTATCCAGTTCCATTTTGGAAATAAAGGGCACCACTCACCTTTCAAAAGCTATTACGGTATGTTGTTGTTTATTGTAGTTATTATTAATAATAATATTCTGTCTTTTCCCCAGACTGAGACGTAAGACAGCTTACTCTGCTATATTTTGTGGCTTAATTCTAGCATACGTTAGATACAAATTCTAGCAGACATTAGATAAATATGTTATAGGTTCATGCCTACAATGCACTGAAATGATAACTCTTACTGTTTTCATTCAGATGTCAGGGTCGCCAACATCCAAGAAAAAAACAAAAGCCAAGATCTCCAAGGAAAAAAAACCACCTAAGTATCCTACTAAACACCATGGTTTGGGCAAATCATCTGACTGGCAAAGGTAATTCAGCTGTTTTATGTGCTCTAAATAAGATTTAACTGGATTTCAGTTATGCTGTTATTTCTGGATATGGCCTATCACATTAAAGAGATTAGAAAAGGACATTGATTGGAAAACATTTTTCCTTAATATTAACTAGGCTTGAATTGGACTGGCTCAAATTAAGTTGAGCTATTTCCCCTCCAAATCAGGAAGGAACTAGAATTTATGCAAGAAATTGTAAATGAATCCTGTTGCACCCCAACTGGGGACTCAGTCACTAACACCCCCATCCACCCTATCATTGTTTGTTTGTTTAATAAATTTCTAATTTGTTACTTCAACTTCAGTGTAGACCAGTGTAGCTATTGAATTCCCCTCCAAATTTCAATAAAGCAAGGCCTTGTTCACATGTAACGCCAAGCCAAACCATGGCTTAGCAAGAACAAGCAAATGTGGGGGCTTCTTCCCCAGTCATTTTGCTGCTGCACTGTGCTTTAGTATGTTGTCTGAATCCAGGCTTGTGATTTAGCTCCCCGGACAAACCACGATCTATAAATCATAGAACAAGGCTTGGTTACATCTTGTGGTTTGCCTGGAGAGAGCTAAAACAAGAGTCTAGGTTTGGATGACACATTAAATCAAATCATGGCTTAGCTCAGTGCAGTAGCAGAGAACAACCAGAGAAGAAGAAGGTGGCTGTGATCACTCTCAAAGTCCATGTTTGCTGTTTTGTGCTAAGTTTTGGTTTGGCTTAACATTACATGCAAACGAGGACAAGATGTGGCTGTTTTTACAGTTTCAGAATTCCCCCCCCCCCTACAGCCATTCTGTTGGAATTATTATGAATTGTTTATTTTGGGCAACACAGGTTTTCCCCCCTTGTAATATAAATCACTCTTACTATGGTTTTTATTTAGGCGAGAAAAAGAAGAATCACGAAGATTAGCTATACAAGTGCTGACACACAAGCTGAATTTGCGTTCTAATGTCTTCTTGAAACGAAGGAGATGGCGGCGGGTATATGTTGAAGAGTTATCGTGGCGATCTCAGCTGAATATTTACCTGGCAATTGCCCACTTCAGTTTGTTTAAAAAACGGATAGAAGAGTTATATGCTATTGATGTTGATGCTTTAAAAAATCTGAACAGGTAAAAATTGATAAATGTGATGATTTATAATGGCATAATCTTACAATGCCCTAGCAGCCTCTTTTACCTCCTTCAGAAATGTCCTGCTGTATTCTGTATTTTCCATAAACAACTATTATACTTCAGTGGAAGATGTGTACAGTTCAGAAGACTGATCTTGCAACACTTGTTCTTGTGGTTTCTTAGCAAACCACTGCTGATGGGAAGCTGCTTTTCACTTGCATGTTACCACAACTTACAGAAGGAAAAAAAGTTACTGACCTATTAGTGGAATTATTCCCTACTGATTACTTTCTGGTAATGCATCTCTCCTACTTTCTCTCTTCTTAGAATTATTATGAACTTAAAATGATCTGAAAGGAGCAAAAGAAATGTGCTTCAAGCCATCAGAATTCTTTTTCAAACATACTTACTAGGCAGTGCTTTCTTCTTCATGTGCCAAGTTCTAGTGCTTGATATGACTTTCACAACTCTTCATCCATTGATATGAATGGCCAGACAGGGTTACTCTGAAATAATTCTGCTGAAGATTTGCTCTTGAGTCTTAGTTTTTATGTGTTTGCCTGCCCCACTTCCAAGGAGCTGAGGATAATGGAAGCGATTGTTTCCCCATTTTATCAACTGGAATAGAAACTGAGCTTTCAGCTTTGATTTCTTAACTTTTGCATGTTGGTTCCAACCTGCAGCTATATTTATAGTTTAAACTCTTATTATTATTATTTTAGTTATTCAATTCCTGTCCTGCCTTTCCACCGATTTGGTGTCCCCATGGTGAATAAGTAAATAAGAGTAAAATCAATAAAATCTTTCTAAGAGATCTCTAATTGTAGTAGTAGTAGTAGTAGTAGTAGTAGTAGTAGTACCGGTAGTACGGTAGTAGTAGTGGTAGTAGTAGTAGTTATTATTATTATTATTATATTTATACCCCATCTTTATCCCTGATGGGATTCAAGATTGTTTACAGATAGGAAAACCAATAATTAAAAAACAATTAAAATTGATAGAATTAAAGCTCAATGCATATATAAAGTCTATTAAAACCATACAAACAATTACAATAAATACAGCACAGCTGTCAGTTCCCAAAAGCCTGTTGGAACAAGAAAGTCTGGTAGAAGGACAACAAAGAGGGAGCCAGTCTAGCTTCTCTAGGAAGGGCGTTGCAGAGTCTAAGAGCAGATACCAAGAAGGCCCATGGCCCATGGAGCACGGCTTCACCAGAAAATCCACACTGGGTGGTAAAGGTCACATGAAAGCAGGAAATAACTGAAGCATTCAGCATAGTGCTTTAAATATAAAAAGAAGACTTCGAAAGTATTTGCAGAATAATAAAGTTGCAATATTGTTAGTTTTTATGTATTTGATATCTCTTGTTTGCTCTTTTAAAATAATGAAAGGTTTTGTTTTGCAGTTATGATGAACTAGACCCAGACGCATTCTCATTAATCAATTCAGGCACTATAGTGGTGGCAGCAACAACAGAGGAGCAATTGAAGACGTTTCAACCTCCGTTTTTTAAGAGAACAATATCAGGAAAAATCCGTAAAAAAAATGGTAATTAAATAAAAAATACGCAATAACAAGATAATTGTAATCTTACATATTAAAATGCATCAACTTTCTCTCCTGTTCTAGTCCAAACAATATAACAGTAACTATTTGGTTTCATAATGGATTTGTTTTGCATTTGAATTTCTTATAGAGTGCATTTAAAATACCATTCTCCCTTGAGTGTCGTCCAGCAAATGGGTAGCTACTGTCATCTATCACCCAGGGGCAGGAAATGCAGTGTTGAGGGAGGTGGTTGTCTCGCTGTAGGCAGACACTCCCCCCACCTATTTCCTGCCGCCCTTCTAGGCAGTTCTATTTCTCCTCCCTCATTGTTAGTCCCACTTTTTGAACTATTTTGTGCTTCCCTGTTCTTTCCTGTTTGTTGTTATCCTTAGTGAGTTTCTGAGTGATTTTGAACATGTTTGGGTCTTTTTTTCTGTCAGCTTTTGGTTTTCTTCCTTCTCTTCTTCTTGTTGGCAGGTTTGGGTTTCTGTGTGTCAAGTGTTGTTAGTTTCCCATATTCCCATCTGATAGACTATCTTCCAGGAAAAAGGGGCTGTTGGCTTTATGTGTAAGAAATTTATCCTAACATCAGAGCCCATCCTCTTTTATGTTGATAAATTGGCTGTCTGATTTTTATTTATTTTATTGCAATGTTCTTTTTTCTTGCAGTGTTATTTGTTTTTAGCTTTTCAAATTGTCAAAATTGTTCAGTTCCTTTCATGTGTCAAAGAAGTAGTTCTTGTGTATTTTTGCCTATTTGCAGTATTTTGCAGTTTCTTCTTATATTCTTATTTTTATTTGTCTGTCACCATGCTCTTGTTGGAGCAATCTTTGAGACTCTTGTAATGAAATGGACTGTGGTTTCTGCATGCTTCCCAAACTCTGCATTTTTTTCCTGTGGGTGATAGATGGCAGTAGCTACCCATTTGATGACATATTCTCCAGGAGAAACTTATTTCGGGTTATGCCAACAGCCGCTATTATTGGGGTTATCTGTTGATTCTCTTGATTGCAAGTATTGAGCCTGTGGCAAAACTAATGCATTATTAGTATGTAATGTTACTGAAGTGAACTCAGATGTGTGCTGATGGTGGGCAGGCTTAGTTTGATTGCATGGTGAAATATCTTCTGCATTGTTGTGCACCCAAGTCCTGGCTTTTCAAAATTCACAGAAATTTTATCTTGCTGCTGACCAATTGGCATAGTTAGTTTTGCATGAGCTCCACATGTATTCCTTCCCCTGTATCTGTTTTGTCTGTCTTAGCCAGTACTTTATATTGTGCACCCCTGACTTCCTCCTCTAAGTCTGCATCCACTCTGTTCTGATGCCCTGTAGTTTGAGGTGCATCACATACCGCTTTTAGTTCTATACCTGTTCTTGGGACTCTTGCTCCAGATATGCCTGGTGTTTCTAACGTCTGCTTTCTTGACTTCAGTGCTATTGCTTCTTCTTCTAGGATTTAAGTTTTGATTGCCTGCCTTGCAATTCTTACTGAAGTTCTATACAGCCCATCTGTCTCAAGTTTCTATCTTAATTCTGCCTGCCTGTCTCATTCTGCCTGTCTGTCCCAGACATGGTCTAGAGATACCGATGGACCATGGGATAGTCCTTTTATGACATAGGTATTTAATCAGAGTGGAAATGGACCCAGTAGGTCACACTCAATTCCTAATCTAAAGCAATCCTAAAAAATGATGCATACAAAGAAGGGTTTGTACAGCCTCTTTAAGGAGCTTGTTCCTTTGCTGTTTTGGTTTAGATTTTTCTGAATTACAGGTCTTAAGACGTGTCATTTAAATCACATTGTCTATCCTTAGGGGACTGCTGAGCATTTTTTCCTCTTCTTTCTGACATTCTTATAAATATTTGAAAATGGTCTGCATGCTTACCATTTTCCCCAGCCCAAACATGCCCATTTCCTCCTGTTAGTTGCTTCCTGAACTGCAGTGCTCCAAGCTTGAACACAGTACCACCAGAGGAAATCTTAAGTGTGTTTAATAGAACAAAATTGAAAAGCACGTCTTCACATTGTTTAGTCTGTTATTCATGTAATCCTTATATCTTTCTTATTCCGTTGCATGTTCATATGTGGTTATTCTTTTTGTATTTCTAGTTCACACTGTTGAGAACAACTCCTCCGTATTTTGTCCAGTTTAGGAGTAATGAGAAGACAGAGGCAAACAAAATTAAAGGGTGTCTCTCCATATTATTTTGCTAACTTTTGATTTGGTGATTCAGTGCATTTTGTTATCAAATTGGGTTGGTGGTGGAAAATGGAACCTAATGGATTGCAAGCATCAATGTATCTGCTATTTGGAGTCTGATTGATTTGGAGGCTTAGAAAGAGTCAGAATATTCCTTGTTGCTAACTTGACAAAATGGCAGATGAATTCTTCAGATCAGCCATAAATTCAGAACAAAAAACACTGCAATTGATTCCAGAGAATTGATCTAGCATTGATCTGTTTGTTTATTGCTTGTGTCTATGTGCTTATGAGCATATGTTTAAAATAATTCAACCTCTTCAAAATCTTTCTCTGAAAGGAATAGGGTTTAGATCTGAACACAATTATTCATCCTGACAATTGATGGCTTTTAAACAAGCCTATCAATACCACCTTTAGTTTCAGTGAGCTTTCTCAGTTTCACTGTTTGCTGCTCTATAGCTGTGTCCTGCCTTTCTTTTATGAGGGTTTCCAGGGCTGTCTGGTGTAATGGCAAAAGGAAAACACAATTCCAGTGTCTCCTTGTTGCATTTCATAGGCTCGAGTAGCCATTCCACATCTGTTGATGTCCACTGCAGCAGATGCAGCCCTGTCTTCCTCTTGCATCACTTGTCAGGTGCAAACTAGGGAATCAGAAGCCCAGTCATTCAGTGCAAGAACAGTGAACTCTGCCATTCAGCCACCAGAGCAGCTGTGAAATATGGTAGGACCTGTCACTGTTTTTTCAGATGGACTTCTAGTTTGGCCTTTTGATAAGCTAGGGGTACTTACACAATTCTGGAATCTCGAAAATACCACTCCTGAATATTCTGCAGCCAACAACTCATAGCAAGTCAAGACTTCCTTGCTCTTCTTTGCTCAGACACACTTGATTCCACCTCCCCTGTCTTCGATTCTGGTCCTTCCATGCCTGCTTCTGACCCCACTTTACAAAGTGCTTCTTCAGATGCTGTTTCCAGCTCAAGCCTACTTGACCACAGTAATTGTCTCACCCCTGAAACTGATGCCACAACGGATCCCACTGATCTTTCCCAGCTCTCATCTTCTGCCTCAGATTCAGGTGGGTTACTACATATTGGCCAAATGTCTAACAGATGTCGAGCAGTTCCGTGATCTGAGGCATAAGGATTTCCCAACAAATACTTTACTAACCTATCACTTTTGCAGAAGTTCCATCTAAGGGCTCACAATATTGTCAGGTGCTCCATTTCTGTGTCAGGTTCTAAGCTTAAGTCTCAGGCACCAGATGAGAATTAGATCAGGTGATTGCCAAGCCTTTGGATAGATGAGGATTCAAAAATAGAAGTTGTCAGTGCATAAAGGAGCATATATAAAGCATTGTGGAACAGGAGAAGCTGAAGAGCATACAAGGATGTCAGGACATGTTATAAAAAATATAGTAAAAAAAGCCATCAACTTGCTTTCCTTGGCGATATGGTCGACAAGACTAAATAAAGAGCATCAATGGACCAGAATGCTATATAGGAGAAAGGGAAAAATGGCAGTTTCTCCATAGTCATCTAGAGGGTTCTGCTAACTGTTCTGATACATCTTCAGTTCCTTTCTCTTACCAGGTGGCCTAATCAGAGGAACTGACACCTGGCCCTCAGTGCTGTCATTCTGAGCCCCACAACATTTAACACTCAGCTTGGAGGGGGGGCGGATATGATCTCAGAAAGATACAGAGTATGTCATGATCATGGGGGTGCCCACCAGAGAAGGCTTGAGGCAGACCTTTTGCAGTTGAGGCCAGATGTCCAAGCTGAGGGCTGATGTCGCTTTCTGCAGCTGCTAGCTCCTTTGGGGTAATGGGGTTTCTAGTTGTGGGGATCTTTCCTCCCAAGGAATCTCTGGTTTAGCCATCTGTGTCTGGCAGCAGAGATGTCTTCTCAGATGAAGGGATGTGGTCTCTGCTGCCTGCAGGCTCACACAGCATGGACCAGGAAGTGAATCTATCTCTTCTCAGCCTTTCAGTTGCCAGAGGTCTCAGCCCCCAATGACTCCTGATCCAAGGCCATGATAGAGTCTACTGATTCCAAACTTGTGTGATTCGTTGAATTATAGATGTGCTGATTAAAATGTTTGTGATGTTTATTTATATACATTCCAGAAGGTTCTCGAGCTTGTTTATTTCTTGTATATTTACAATAAAACTGCAACTGTTCCTTTAGTATTAACCAGTCAGTATAACTATGGACTAGAAAGATTACTTCTCACAGTATGTAAATAGAGGGAGGTCTGTAGCTCAGTGGAAGAGCATCTGCTTTAGATGCAGAAGGTCTCAGGTTCAGTATTTGGTATCTCCAGGTAGGGCTGGGAGAGATTCCTACCCAAAGTGTTGGAGAGCTGCTGCCAGTCACTAAACAGCACTGACCTTGATGAACCAATGGCTTTGGAAGCCAGTTTCCATCATGCCCCAGGTTGCTCTCAACAGTAGGTACAGTTCTTATGTAGGCCTCCTCTTTTGGGGTGACTGGTCTCCACAGACTTGGGTCCAGAGCTCCTATGTCTTCCTGTGGAAGAAGGAGGCTCCATGTTTCTCCATTGTTTTATTAAGGTTGAGGCCCTGTAGCTGTTCTCCTTCCGTCCCATCAGCCATACAGATAAGAGGACCCCATCGTGCTTCTTTTAACACAGGTGGGAAGCCTCCAGGCAATGTCTAAACATGGTCTTCTCAGGGGTAGGGGTTGGGGCCTACTTAAGGGTTAAGGTGCTGGCAAAAGACCGTGGAGTCCCTGCAGCCCATCTTATTAACATATCTGGAAACTATTATTACTCATTCTGATGTCTTTGAAAATGTGTCCTCAATTTAATTCAAATGTTGTTTGTTTTTAGATCCATTATATTTTTCTGATCACAACATTAAGCCAGATGAAAAAGACACCCCACGACTACCTCAGGGATATGTTACCGTAAAAGAACGTGAAAAAGCACAATTTTACTCATCTATGCTGGAGCATTTTGTTAAAATCTTTCTACATTTTAGAAGAGCGGCGGTAATGTCTTCTTGAATTAATGTGTTTATGTTATTGTATTAAAATGTCTCTACCCGTTTCAATAGGTGATACAAACATTTGTTTCTTGTACTTCTATTAACTTCCTCTTCAATTCCAGATCTCAGTAGGGTAATCTAGCAGAAAGGGCTCAGATCATCTAGGTCTTCCTAACCCTTTAAAGCAAGAGTCTGAGAAAGCTTGGCAGCAGCCCATCTGTCATTCACTCACTTTTGTCACCTTTTTGCTTCTTAACCCACTCCTTTTGTCAGGTAGGACAAGAATCCTCCAAGAGATGACTTAGAAGGCTTTTTAGCTCTAATTTATATTTTACCTCTTTTCTTTTCCTAATAATCAATTGAGGAAAGTGTTTGTTACGTGACACATAAACCTTTGCACACATTTTCTTTTCCAGTGAGGGAGTCCCACTATAACTTCAAAAACCATTTGATCCTTCCTCAAATACTTCGGTGAAAACAGCCATGAATACCCAAACCTCCTTTTCATATTCCAGCAGGGGAAACACAATTTTGACATGCAAAGAACATTTTTCTGTGATGTGCAAACAATAACAGTGGTCCTAGGTGGCAGTGCTGTCCAGAACTATGGCTAGTGGCCACCATATTTAATCAGGCTGGGGAGCCTTGTAGCATTGGACATATCCCACATATCTCTGAAAGAAGTCAGAAAGACAGCAAGAAGCCCTTTAGCAAACACAGAGAACACTCCCAAGCATTTTCACGCTAGAGGAAGTGGAAGGCCAATAATGAGTTTCTGGGTAGCCTGTTGCTAGATGCCAGCTTTCAGACCAGCGTGAGCTTTTTCCTAGCTGGAAGTATTATCCGGTGCATACTTTCTAAAATAGGAATCAGAAGAATTCATTTTCTTGGCTTCTCTTATTGTATTGTATTTACTAAAACCCTTTAAAAGGCAACACCAGAATTATTTTGCAGTAGGTAGAACTTTGTTGCCTTTTGCTTTAAGTAAATGAATACATTCATAAATAATAGGGTAAATGCAATCTTATATTGGATTGTGCTGTGTTTTCTGAATGGCCCCCTCAGGGAGTACAGTACACAGTGCTATAAAGCCCAAACCTCTACTCAGAAGGGACTTGTCCAGCTTCCTAAGCACATGCTGTTCTACTGAGCACAGCCTAATACCATGTAGGCTCAGAACCTCATTTCTGTAATGATTATGTTGCACAAAGTGAAGCCGCATTCATAATGAATGTCACCACTTCACATGCATTAGATCAGCAGCATGGAAATATGTTAGAAATTATAGCTAGGGAATGTACAAGTGGAAAAACATCAGTACAATATGAATAGATTTTATGAATATATCTTGAAATGGCTAACAAAGATTATCAGAAAGCTGTAGTTTTAATCACTGTCTGGCTGCTTGGCTATAAAAGGGTAACATGCACACCTTTGCTCTCTCTATTTATTGCCTTTTATTTTCTGTCATTTCTTTCCAGCAATAGCCAACTTCCCTCCTCTCAGTTATTTTCCTGTGTATGAATTTGATATTTTTGTGTTCTAAGCTGCCTGAGAGTTCAGTAGAGTAGTCTGCATGCTATAGAGGGCAGTTTGTATCCTTTTTTCTTTATTGAAAAGTAAGAATGAAGAAGTAGTTACCGTATTTTTCCATCTATAAGACACCCCAATGTATAAGACCCCCTCCCCATTTTTGGGAACTCAGTTTTAAGAAAATGAGGGGAGATGACCCAAAGTTGTTGAGTCTCTCCCCCCACGCAGCTGCAGGCAGGAAACACTCCCTAGATCATTTCCCACGCGCAGTGGCATGGGGGAAGTGGTGCTCCCGCCAGCCATCTGGTTGCAGGAGCGCCACCTCCCCCAATGCCACCACATGTGGGAAACGCCCAAGGGAGCGCCCGCTGGTGCAGTGGCATCAGGGCAAGTTGCGTTCCCGCCAACGAGCTGGCTGGCAGTGCGCAGCTTCTCCCCCTCCTTGCAGCTATGGCCAGGAAACACCCCCCTTGTCACTCCCCGCTTGCTGGGGGAAGCCATGCTCCCACCAGCCCAGCGGCACACCGCTTCTCCCCCTGCCCCCATGCCACTATCCGTGTATTGGATGACCCCAGTTTTTTGACATGATTTTTGAGTCAAAAAACCTCGTCCAATGCACAAATAAATGCGGTAATATGATAATGAATGGTAGTGTTATGTAGAGATAGGGCAAAATATTTGTGTTTCAGTAGTAATTGTAGGTAATATAGCAATATAGCTGTTGTGGGAAATACAGAGCCACAGTACAATCTCTAGCTTGAAAGTAAGTTTCACTCCATTCATTCAGTGGGATTGTGCAACTGAAGCTTTTTGTAACTGAAAACAATGGTTTGTGTTTTAATGCTGACACCACTGAGAAATTTCCATACTCCACTCATCAGACTTGTATCTGACACTTTACCATCCAGGTTTTAGCCTACCGTGGTGGCCACTGGACGTTGCTTCAGAATGTGTGCAGAGACCTTTGGACCTATACTCAGGAAGTGCAGTCAATTATTAGACATTCACAATCTTTTCATGCACCATTTCCTATTACCAAGGAGTTGTTCCATGACACCATTTGGCGGCCATATTACATGGCATCAGATATGTTGCTTGATATGGTGGTTGATCTGCAGGCTACTGATTCTGTTAAGGTAAATATATTTTATTGTGGTTGTCTGCATATAGTATTAAGCTTTGTTTCTGATTTACAAGCAGCAAAAATAAATAAATGTATTTTTACTAAAAGAATTTCTTTTGTGTTCTTGTGCTTATTTAAACCTTTCAACTACTATCCAGTGTACAATTTATATTACAACAATACTTCTAAAAACACAAACATTAAACAGGGCTAGCTAATCTTTTTTTTTGGGGGGGGGCACATTGATGGATAGCCACCCCTTTGAGGTTTGCATCCCAGTGGTTGATGTGGTTGGTATATATGTGTGCATATACATATTGCACATACATACATAAAGACCACTCACTCATACTTGCCACATTTGCACATTCACCATGTACATGCAGTATACATGTACATTGCACAAACTCACCAGACATGAAATCACTACTCATAATATACTCATGCATAAAGACACCTACACACACACACACACACACAGAGAGAGAGAGAGAGAGAGAGAGAGAGAGAGAGAGAGAGAGCATTTTCAGCACACTCATTCCAGTGCTGGGGTGGGTGTGGCTGAAAATGCTGCAGAGGTCATTCTTTTTATTCTAGAGGTAGAAATGCTGCCTTTTAAAGAGCAGGCTAAGGACTTCATTTCCAATCTTAGCACTGTGGCGCTTAGCGCCAGGATTGCAGATAAAATATATTTCTGCCACTTCTTTATCTCTAAAGAGCAGACAGATCACTCTCTAAAGAGCAAGGAAAATGCTTTATCTTCCAATCAGTTTGGAAGATAGAGCTAAAGGGGTTGATGGGTCACTTCCTGTGGCTTGGACTGTGGGTTAGACTTGCTTGCTTTAATCAAATGTTCAAACTGGTCATCACATGTTCCAAATTATTATTATTATTATTATTATTATTATTATTATTATTATTATTATTTATTTGTATACCACCCTTCATGCGCAGATGCCAGGGCAATTCACAAAACAAAAATACAAAATAAAAACAAGAACAAACACATAATTCAAATCACACATTGGTATTTTTCAACTTCTGTTTTCTAAAATGATATAAAATGTATTGAGTGTTGTATTACGATGAATTGGAAACAATGTAGTTTGGGATATTAAAAAGAATGATAGGTCTTACCTGAATTGTAAATTTATTAGGTGGGAGAGGAATAGCCCAATCCAAATCCAAAGACTTCATCATCCACCATAATAAATGGTGCATGTACTTGTGTAAGTGTAAAACCTGAAATATCATCTCACCCCTTATATAACAAATTGATTGCTGCTCTCTGCAGGTGAGGACCTTCTGCATACATCTTATCAGGAGGTCAGTGCTGCACAATGTAGAAATCAGGCCATTAGTGTTGTGTCAACTACCCTTCAGAATTTTCTTGAATATCAGCTTGGTGGTATGAGTGTTGTCTTTTTGGCATCTATTGAAGACTTCCTCCTTAAACAAGACTGTTGAGTTGAGGTCTTTCCCAGTCTATAGCTGCATTGGAATTGTTATTAAGATTCAGTTCAGTTTTAGCAAACAGCCATTACACGCATAAAAATAACAACAACAATGCTGCTACTAATAGTGGTTTACATTTCTACTCCCCAACCTTTTTAGAGGATAAATCATTTCCCATACTCCCTTTAAATTTTGTTACACGAATTTGTAGAGCCTTGGTAAGAAGACTGGATGTTCTAAAGGATATATACTTCTGTACATCAGATGACAGAATACAAGATTTTTAAAATATTTTATCTCTTGTATTTTGCTGCCCAGAGTGCCTTTTGGAGGAGGGGTGGCTATAAACAAAACAAAGAAACAAACAAATGGTGCAACTGTGCAGCACAGGGGAATCGAGCACAGGAGTATTCAGTGTTGTGCCCTCCAGATGTTTGGCTACAAGCCCCATCCCTGACCACTGGCCACACTGGCTGGGGCTGATGGGAGTTGCAGCCCAAGAACATCTGGAGGATACTACGGCATTGAGCACCTCTGATGTTCCATATCCAGAAAGGTTAGTTGAATAGATTTTTGAGGAAAAGAAAAACCTGGTTCATTTGCAGAACATTTATGAAGCACAAAAGAACCCAGCACATGAAGTGTGTGGCCTGAATATCTGAAACTGGGACTTGATAAAAGCTATTTGGAATCCTTGCTTTACTACTCTCTGTTTTGAATTTATAGATTGTTGAAGCTGAAGGAGATTTCTGTGTTCCAAGCTGTGTAGGCGGCATAGCTCAAGATGAAGGCGGTTCTAACTTTTCGTTTGAATATCCATTTGATGATATCTGTGTTGTTGATTTGCAAGGAGTACGTAATTTGGTTCTGCGAACTATTGAACTTCTATTTTTTTTGAAGAAGTGGGAATCACTAGTATACATAGCCATGCAGTTCAACACAATTACACAGTAAGTAACATAGGTGCTATTTTGGAAGGGGAAAATGTTGTGGTTTTTTTAAAGAAATAAAATGTTAGCAGTTTTTAATTTTGAAATCTATCTGATTTTTCTAGTGAGAGATATACAGAGCAATTGATTCCACTGTTGGTATATGCTCAGAGACAACTGCAGGAAAGAGCACAAATCCGTGACTCTACTAGCTCATGCCCTAAATTCAAATATCTTGTTACTGATACTGGAAGCAAGGTGAAATGTTTTTAGATGTGCTTACTTTGAGTCCTACATGTGAATAACTTGGAGGCAGACAACATTTCCACATGTCCCTTCCTTCTAAAGTTCTGGGAGGGAGTGGGGGGGTCTGCAACAATTTAAAATACAACATTAAAAAAACAAAAAAACGCAGTCACCAAAAATACGATGGGTCCCGAATACATCTCAGGTGTCAAAGACCAGGGCAAAGATATGTGACTTTATGGTGGAAGATAGGTAGGAAACAAATTTCTATACTGCCCTTAATCTGAGGATCACAGGGAAGTTAACAGCAAAAAACAAAAACTACCCCTCCCCAACACACACAGTTTAAAAGGTCATAGACTATTTATTTAGCCAAAGTCCTGGGTAATATTTTTACATTGCTCTGTAGCAATGGTATCCAACCTGGTGACCTCTAGATGCTTTTGGACAACAATTCCCATCAGCCTAAGCCATCATGGTCAATGTTGATGGGAGAGATAACACCATTTCAAGGGCACCACAATGCACAGACCCTCATTTTGAAGAGTATCAGTTAAAGATGGTGAACATTAGTTTTGATTGTTTGCACATCTAAATTATTTCTCGGCAAGGAAATTTCAGCATTTTCAGAAATCAAGTTTTAGGTAACCAAACGTTGACATAAAAATCTGAGTTTAGTCACATTATTTCGAAAACATTGCCAGTAGATGTTACATTGTGGAAAACATTTTTCTCTTAGGTGCGCTGTAGAGACTTTGTTGCGATAAAGCTGCATGCTGCTGCCAAATGTAATGAAACAACTGATGAGGATGGATTTGATAGTAAAGGTCAGAGCACATACTGATATATAAGTCCTTTTTATCTTCAGAAGGTTTTCTGTTCATGTCCTTTTGGAGTACTATGGCAATATTTTTATGCTATGTCTAAATAGCCATGCCTCAGTCAGAGGCAATCAGCCATTTTTGTGAGAAAGAGGATATTTACCATCTTCTGTTCTGTTTTCCTGTGATACTGGATCTTGATTTTTTGATGGAGCTGCAGGGACCTTTCATTGAAGAGGCAGATGAGTCTACTTCCATTCTGTCTTCTCCCTTCTGAATTAGAATTTGTGTACTTTTGCTGCAGCTCTTGCTGATCCAGTTTAAAAGGAGCCCTTCACCTCACCCTAGTTAACTTCTTGAATGATATGATTTTATTTTGCTGATGAGGAAAACAACTGGTGTAGAGGTACAAGTTACTATTAATATGGCAGAGCTAGGATTGGTCTTGTTAGATGCCAAGGGACCTAAACTGCGGATTCAGGCAAGAAGCTCCTGGCTCCTCCCTTGCTAAACCTCTGGGACAGCTGGCTGTACTGTAGTGCCACCCATTTAACAGCCAGAAAGGATACTGTTCCTTACTCATTCTGATCTGAGGAGCAAAAAGGGGACTTGGTGGTGTTCTGTAAAGCTGTTCCACTTCTGAGTGGGATGGTGTTGCGGTCAGATCACGTGGCCTCCACACACAGCGGGGGCTGGCGAAGCCCCGCGTCATGGCCCCCAGCCAGCCAATCCAGTCAGCAGGGGTGTCTGGCTTACCCCTTTTAAACCGCAGCGTGGCAAGGGGATCTCCCTCTTGTTCCAGCTTGAGTGGTGGTTAGGCATTGGTAAAACCTTGTTTGGGAGAGTGGAGGTGTGGCCATCACCTGCCCCTCCATACTAAAGGGTATTCTGTTAAAGGAATCCGGTGGTCGTGGTTCCTGTCTGACGCCCTCTAGGGGGAGCTTCCAGTTGATGTGCATCAAGAAGCTCCCCCTACTGGTGGTTAACCCTTGTGAGACTTCCTGCAGGCGGGCAGGAGTCAGATATAGTCGGTTCAGTTCCAATGCCTAAGCCAATGCCACTCACATTATGTAACCAATAAAGTTGTGGCCTAAATTTTGCCCATTAACCTAAAATATGCTGCCCACATGTTATTATTCAACATAAAGGAGAGGCCTTGGGGTCTTGACACGCAAATGTTGGTCCAGACTTAGTTCCTCAATCTGTTTAACTCATCCCATTGAATAGCCACACAGTGCCCATTCACATTATTACTAAGCTAAACTATGGCAGTCACTTTGCTCCTCTCCTGGTTCTTCTGCTGCCATGCTCAGGGCCGGCGCATCCATTAAGGTGAACTAGGCAATTGCCTAGGGCGCCAAAATGTAGGGGGCACTGCCCAGGCTTGGGGGACGGGGAAGGGATAGCAGCAGCTTCTCCGCTGTAGCGGAGAGGTGCTGCTTGCCCCCCTATACCACCCCCGGCTCCCGCTAAAGCAGGCTTTGGCGGGGGGCAGGATGGGCGAGCAGCAGCTTCTCCGCTACAGCGGAGAAACTGCTGCTTGCCTCTCCACCACCCCCACCTCCCGCTAAAGCAGGCTTTGGCGGGGGGGGGGGCGCCAGAAGGTGGGCTCGCCTAGGGTGCAAGAAGCCCTAGCACCGGTCCTGGCCATGCTACCCATGACTAAGCCATGGCTCGGCTTGGTATTATGTCCAAACCCAGGCTTGTTGTTTTTCCTCACTCCAGAAAAACCATCAGCTGGAACCAAGGTTTGTTCTAGGGTTAATTGCTTGAAATTTGTCTGAGAAAGACATATCATTAAATTGGGTTTAGCCATTAAGCTAAGACAAACCACGGCTGATCCCCGTATGTGTAGCATCAGCAGGACTGAGTGAGAAGTGCTGCAGCTATGATCATTTACTTCAGAATCCACACATTTTCTCATTCACACCAAGCCATGGTTGGGCATAGCGCTATATGCAAACTGTGTCACAAACTCCTTGTCCTTATTTTATACTTGATCTAGAATCTGGTCTTTTAGCCTTCAGTCATGTCAGCATGACACCTGTGGTCTTTGGCATGCCTGCACTTGAATCAGACTCTTCAGCTGTGGCCTGTCTTGGAGTTTGGCCAAGGCCTGACACACCTCTCTTCTGATTTGAGGAAATAAGTTGTACCCTTTCACCAGTGTTAAAGCAAATTGTGCTTGTTGTCTGTTTCAGACCCATGTTTTCAAATGTGAAACAAAAACATTGAAGCATTTAAAACCTTTGCTGTATAAGAAAGGAAAGATCCATATTTAATTTTTAATATATTTATTGCTTCAATTAAGATGCGGATCAAGGAAGAGCACTGGTTTCTGTTCCTTTGGATGTGTCAGATGCACTGCAGTGTTTCAGTGAAAGCCTGGAAAAAGCAAAATACCACAGTAGATCTATTAAATATAGCAGGAAATTGCTTGCATTATTTCTTGCTCACACACAAGGTGAGTAATTGCTATAACATCTGTTGGTTAACAACAAGATTGTGTGTACATTTGATTTACTTTAAGAAGTCAAATATTGGAAAGCTTAGTGTGAAACAGAAGATAATTATTAATGCAGGTGCTTTTTATATGCATACAAGAAGTTATGAATTTGGTGATATAACTACTACATGGTTATCTAGTTGAGGACCAATATTTCTTACATCTGCACCAGCCTTAAATGTGAATATCTTTGGCAAATTAATTTTAATTCTACGTTTGTAGAATTTATAAAGATTCAGTATTTGCAGCCATTCTTTGTGTGGGCTAGAAAGTGTAAATAAGCACCCCCCTGGAATTACAGAGCATTACCTTTGAAATTAATCTTTTTTCTACAATTAATTGCCACCAGAATCAAAATCTTTTGGATAGAGTATATTCAGTATATTGATCACTTTCTAATCTAGAGTGTGGAAGATTAGACACAACAATGAAGGCATCTTTACATGGAAAAGTGGAATTTATGCTGGGGGCTGACTTCACATATGAGCCAGAACCACCTGATCTTTCTAATGAAACTTTTACTAGCATTAGTTTGGTTCAAGGCAGCTCCATTCCCCGGTCAAAAACTGTCAGTAGTCATCTCTTCATATGAGCAAACTCTTGGTAAGATTATAATTTGTTTAGCCCCCCCCTTACAGATATATATACAGATATATGTAAAGATATATACTTACAAGTATGTGTCCACAAATTTTGGTGGCATATAGTCTATCTCATGATGTGCCCATATGTTTTGTTTTCTACTGAGATCCTAAGTTAGCTCCCCATCCCCTGATTTATTGTTAAATGGTTTCGGGATTTTTATGGGGATTCATAAGTGAAATACATGAATAATATTATTTAGGATAATAATTTATTTCTGAATTCCTATAAGTTGATTTACATAAATATATTAAGTGTATATTAATATATATATATTTAATTCTCCTTCAACCAATGAAAAACAGAGGCTCTTCAAAAAATAATCAGCAAGACCTCATGGTGCAGGCTTTCAGTGAACTCGGAAATATTCACTTTTATACAGGAAACAAAAGGTATCTATAGTGCAACAGATATAAAATGAAAACTGTCCTTAAATTTTCAGTTTTAATGCATAATTAGCTAAAGCATAGCTAAAGACTTCTAACTGAAGTCTAGGGGCTTGTTTTGATTGAGAGAAGGTTGTATATTTAAGTGTGTGCAGTGTTACTGACATATGCTTGCTTGTGTTTGCATCATATCCCTGGTAAGAGTGGTGAAGGGCTTTACAGCCCTTCTTTCCACCTTCTGATAGGAAGCACTTGGAGCAGGTACTTCAGTCCCAACCTGCAGCTGCACATGTTGCTTGAGTCAAGTGGGTATTTCAGAGGAAAATAAGAAAAACATTTACATAACAGTCAGCTAGTGATCGGTTTTTATTTTTATGTGGTTTATAATTGTTATAAACAGCTTTGGTATTTTTAAATGGAATTGTAATAAACAGGGTTGTTTCCCCCCCCAATAACTAAATAAACTGTGATTGTATGAACTGAAAAAACAACAACACAAAAGTTAGCTTTTAAGGAAAGCGCCCCTACTTTAATTTAATATGCATTTGGTTTTAGTTTTAACATTTTCCCATTTCCAGTGGAAGGTCAGCAGAGTGGCCAGAAGGCAGGCAGCAACCTTTGGGGAGGCAGGATTCCCAGCATGCATCCAGTTCTGCTCCTGCCTTTGGTTGAAGTGCAGCCAGTCATTATCGCTCTTGCTCATCTTTCAGTTACTTCTCTCTGAATTTCTTCTAAACCTTTCCTCGTCTGTTGTAGGGAATTAGTAATAGT
Organism: Lacerta agilis; assembly: GCF_009819535.1. Taxonomy (NCBI): domain Eukaryota; kingdom Metazoa; phylum Chordata; class Lepidosauria; order Squamata; family Lacertidae; genus Lacerta; species Lacerta agilis. The sequence continues at coordinate 33,657,944 of NC_046321.1, read as the reverse complement.
CCTCCTTCCCCATGGGCACATTCCCCTCTGGTTCCCTTCACTCCATAGCTGTTTTTTCCTTCTCTCACCCTCTGCCAGGCAGCTACTTGGGCAGCACCGAGTACCTTCACCAGGCACTACTGCCAGGATGCTATGAATTCAGCATTTGGCAGGTCCTCCTGCCACAACCTCTAGCATCCGTACTCCCACCCTAGGAAGATTAGCATCCCACTCTGCTGATCTTTCACTGGAATTTTTTTTTTTTTTTTGGGGGGGGGAATACAGTTGCACTGCTTGAAGTGTAGTTTTTCATTCCTAATGAAAGGTCAGCAGACCCTGCCCCAGTTGGGTTGGCTGCAGGATTCTTGTTATTAGCACAAGTCACATTGACATTGGGAGGTAGTATGTTTTCTTTCTGCCCTTACACTCCTGGCTGTCAAGCTTGGTGAGTCCTAGAGCTGAATGCCTGTTGAAAGTCCTGACTCCCAAAAAGTTGCTGCCTGCCTTTGGATCACTAGGTGGAGCCATCAACCCACGCTGCTGACCTTTCACTAGGCAATGGAAAACTACACATCAGGTAGCTGCAACTGTACTTTTAAAAGTGCAAGTGGTATGCATGCATGTCAATGGGGTGTGAGGCTTCTGTATGCAGTTGAGTGTTGGATTTGGCCTGGGAAAATGTCTCTGTGTGTGCAGTTTAAGTAGATAAATATTTGCTGCAACCTGAGAGGTGTGGAGGGCATCTATCTTACAATATTACTGTATACAACATTGCAGGCCTCCTATAAAGCATCCTTGCTCAGTACAGTCCCCTTCCTTGCAACAGGGTTTGACAATGGCCTACACTGCAAGATTGTTCTATACTACTTCCAGAGTCCAAGTGTTGGGATTAATCAATGGACAATACCTTTAGCCCATTCTGAGCCTGACCTGAAGTATTCGGTGTAAGCAACACTGCAGGGCAATCGGATCTCTTCCAGCTATAGCCCCTTCCAACCAACATTATGGGCATGATGCATTTGCTTTGGAATTCTGTGTAGGTTTCCTTAGTTCCTACCTGGGAAGCAACTGCTTTTCAGTATCCCTGTGTAGATTGTCCCACTGTTCTGAAAAAAGAGAGGGAAATCATGTAGTCACCTGCCAATTTTACTATTTATGGGAGGCAATGACACCTCTGATTGATGTGGGGCATTTTATGCCTGGGTTTCCTGGCCATGTCACTTAAAAACACAGACATCATGGAGTTGGCAGGGACCTTGAGGGCCATCTAGTCCAATCTGCATTGCACAATCTCAACACGTGGTACCCATCCAATTTGAAACCAGACCAGACCCTGCTTAGCTTTGCAAACATACTGGCAGTTTTATTGCTGCACCACTTGGAGGATAGTGTGTGTGTGTGTGTGTGTGTGTGTGGTGTGTCCCTCCTTAAATTTATTTTTTTTAAAGTTGCAAACCAAGGTATAGGAAGAGTGATTGGAAAAAATATGCCTCTTGTGTTTAATTTTCCAGTTTTTGCAGTTCACACTGCATTTCATTAACCTGTTACATCTGCGCTTGAGGGTGTGATGCCAAATAAAATATTTTCATTATCTTGCAATTTAATAAATGTCAGTGAAACACTGGATATTTTTAAATGTTTTTCAGAGCTGCTTTCAAATGCTGGTGTCAAGGCCTTGATGGAGTCCTGAAAATAGTTGATGCACTTAATCATTGGCACAAGTTAGATGGCTTGTCAGAGAATGCCACTGGCAACTTGGCAAATAGCTCTCAAGGTTACTGTGAGAAATTTGTTTCTCGGGGTGGAATTTGGGGTTGCTTACAAGGAGCAATCTTAGCAGCTAAAATAGCTCAGTGAGTATATAATGCAACCTTCTCATCCACTGATCCTAGAATAATTCATGCATATATCATAAAGGATAGAATACTTCTTATTGTTAATGAAGTTCTTTTTAAAAAAGAGCCAGTCAGAAATACTGATAAATAAATTATTCAAACATGCTGTCAAAGTTTGTATTCATACTGCATCTCTATCCAAGTTACCTTGTACAGTCAATCTTCATTTTGCGCAGGGATTCCGTTCCAGGCCCCCCCCCCCCACGCGTCGGTGGAGCCTGCATAAGCCCGCTTTGCCCAGCTACGCCCCACCCCACCCCTTTTCATGATGTCTTTATGACATTGGGGGGCTGCTTCCAGGTTTGACGCTGTGCTTGAGTGCATGATCGCGAATCATTTGGATGTGCCTAAAGCAGGAGTTGCCTGTAATTTCATGTCGGTTTTTTTTATTATCATTTGGATTTAATATGTATTTCCAGAAAAATATAAAATATTTAATATAAAATAACAAGTTGAAACATATAGCCACACAAATTATACTCCTGCGTGCCCCCCTGAAAGTAAGGGTGGGATAAAAAAATACCAGAACATTTACCTAAAGGGCAGGCAGGGAGGGAGGGAGGGAAGAGGTATATGCTCTGCACACACTCCAGGAGACCATCAACAGGCGTGCTGGATTGGCTCTGGCAATATGCTCAAACAACTCTGACCTCCCCGCCACCTCACCCCCTTTCCCTCTCCCTCCAAGTAAGTTGTGGTGACTCCACTGCCAGGAAGCCCCCTTTCTCAGTGATCCCTCTTTACCCCAGTTCTTCCACCCTTAACATGAACCTGAGGGGTAACTACAAGTCTATTATGAGTCAAATGTTCCCCTCAAATATATGTACGATACATTCAGAGATCTTACTTAGCATACACAAAGTATATAAGTAGAAAAATGTACTTGCTGATCATTATATCATTGTCTGATATAATACGTAAACATGAAGGGTTTTGTTTTCAGGTAGAAATAAGTTCAAAATTTTGGTTACATTAAAGCAGCCACAGTGTTCTCCCCCCCCCCCTTTTGCTTCTGCACATAGGTACATATTGTTGAATGATGTGAAATTAAGAACCAAAGCTTGCATTTTATCCGCCATTCTCTTCAAGGTAATCATATGTTTTAATTTGTATCTTGTCTAGTAACTGATAAAAGTTGTTTTTGAGATTTTCACTCAATAAGTAGATAACTGTTCTGGCAGTAATGCCTTCAATAGTGTGTGAAAGCCTCTCACTAGCTTGGTTTGCAGAACAAACTCTTTAGTGGGTTAATCCAACAAAAATAGGGTTCTGAAACACCTGGAAGTGAAGGAAGGAAAGCTGCTGGTAATCTAGGAAGCAAGGAAGAGCCTGAAGTCTAGAAAGCTCACAGGCAGATTTCTGACTTGCTTGGATGATCAGCAACTTAAAATACAGTAAACCAAGTCAAGTCTACTGAGTTATGAAGGAGAGCAGCTGAGCTAGTAATTCCATCTGTGGGGATTGAAGGATGCTCCAAAAGGGCTTTGGCACGATAAAACTGACTGCTGCTTCTGTCTGCCTTTGTTTCTAAGAAGAAAGGAAATTTGGGAGGCCTGCTCCCACCCACAAAATATACAAACTATCCCTTTTGCAGAAGCTAGAGGCCATATATTGTGTCTGCTATTGTTCTGCTTCAGTACGATGAGGAGTGGTCTTGAGCTGTCTTACCACCAAATATGCTATGAAAAGGCATGACAGAAGTAGGAATCCCAGCCAGTTTGATTCAAGGTGGTTGTTGTAGCCAAGCAAGGACCACCAAGTAGGCCTCAGTCCACTTTCAGGGGGCTTTCAGCACTGTAGCTAGCCCAGTGTCTTCTGACTCACCTACCCTACCCTGCTGTAGCCTTTGGATTGGGCTGACACCACACCAGTACTTCCTTGAATGTGTTGTTGTTTGCATAGGCATGTTGGGGAGCAGGAGTTGGCTGTAGCATGTAATGTTGGAGGGAGAGGAAAGAAAGGAAAGTGTCTCTGGTTTGGCAAATTCTGCTTAAAAAGGGAAGGATGAGTCACGATAACCCCAGAGCCAACATATGCACTCAGCTTAGGAAAGATGAATGATAGAACTGACTGCTACAGGAAATCACTGCAGGGAATAAGATAGCAATTTGTAATTTCCTCTTTCAGTTGGAAATTATTTCGGCCATTGCCAATTGATTATGTCTAACTCTTCCACTGCATTTTGTGAGTGGCTCCACACCTATGCCAGTGGACCACAGTAACCCTGAGCCCTTTCAAGTGACTCCTGGATGCAGAACATCTGAGAACTCTTATTCTAGCCAACTGGCCACTTAAGACTTATGTCTGGTTTCAGATCGAGATAGTAAGAGTAATTTAAAACTTTAATTAATAAGCAAAGAGAGATTCCTGTGTGTGCCATGCCGTATTTGTGCAATGTAATGATCCTACTTATTCTAGACTCAATAAAACAAATGTTTACTCTATATTAACATCTGAATTTGTTTTTAATATGAAGGCACTACACATTAATTAATGTGGTTTTAATGAGTATAAACGTTTTTTACAGCTTTGGAAGATTTTAATAACTGTATAATTTTCAGTCCCTCTTTAGAGTTTCACTACCACATCCCAAAGCAGATTGTGACTTGCACAATATGAAACAGATATATTAATTCCTGGCATTGATCTATTCACGATTACTACAGAGCTGATGTCGCAACTGTTGTTGCAAGCCTGACTTACGTTATATATGAATTGCATTGTAACAAGCAGAATCTAATAGTAAGTTCTCATAAAGTTATATAAGACATTGTAATTCTTTTAAATGTTGAAGTTTCACTTTTATACTACTCAAGGAGCATGAAGCCAGTGTATAAGGTTATGGCAGCTTGGTTAGTTGAATACCTAATCCTATTAATGTTTACTTGGAAGTACAGTATGATTGCATCTCATATGAGGGTTCTGTTCTAGAGGCAGCACACTTATGCAAAATCACACATAGACAAATGCTACTGACTGGCACGGGGTGCGGGTAGGGGACCCCCAGTATGTACTTTCTGCTGGCTCCACTGCCCCCATTTCATTAATGATATTTTTGAATTTTTAAATAGGATTTAACATTGCTATTTATGTTTTTGGACTGTACATAATTTTGTATGCAAGAGAAGGTAAAAAAAGGGACAAACAGATTTATAATTAATAAACTACGAATCTGCTAAGCTCAATGTATGTATTGAAAGCTCTTACAAAAGCCTTTGGCTATATACAATTAAGTTTTATGAACTATGAAAAAATATTAATAGAATTCTCTGGTGTCTTTGCAGATTTTGCCACTATTCACATTGTATCAATACTTGGTTTCTGAAATTTGTCGCAATGCAGCTAAAAGTATCGAAGGAAGAATTCTCAAGGTAATGTACAATATAACATTTAAGCAACACATTCATTTTTCAATGATTGCTCAATGTGAATTGGTTACTAAATTATTATCTACTGCTGAATTTATTTCATTGGATAATAATAATTTATAACTAATTGGAGGAAATGAGCTGTTTTTTGGTGAAATGAAACAACTTTTTATCCTCAAATATGAAGGTTCCAAGGATGCTCAAAATGTTATTTTAAACGTTTGCAGTCTGCTTCTGTGTTTTTATGGGAAATTAGATTCTCTCAAGCTTGTGGTGCTTGAGGTTTATAGGTTTATGACCTACCTTATTTTAAGCTGTTTAAATTGTTTTAATACTGTGTTTTAATTGTTGTAACCTGCCCTAAAGATATTTGTCATTGTCTTGTTGGGCTGTGTGTGTGATGAAGGGGAACCAAACCGGGGAGAAGGTGTCTTCTTCTGTTTGTCCCCGTGTCAGTTTCAGGTTACTGGTTAGTTTTTCTAGTAGGGCTGTTTCCCATACTACCGGTACTTGGTATCATTGATCTATGCTTACTCCTGACAGGTCTTTCCAGTGTCTGGTTATGATGTTTCTGGCATGGCCTTTTCTTTTTTATGCTACCTAAGTGGTCTGACTTCTTCCCATATGTCTCCAATAACATTGGAATCCCAAGATCACATGGAAGGGACAGCTTGATGCAGTTAAGGAGCTAGCATCATCTCCTTCTGAGAGCTGGGGATGTGCAAGTGTGACAAGGAACTGCATCACCAATAAAAAAAATTAAGGTCCAAACCCTGCAATTCACAAAATGAATTGCACTACTGGCTCTGTATACCCACTGGAAGCTATAGCATTTCCTTCACAAAAGCTGATTTGGTTGTGTATGAATCTTTGTTTGTAGAGCTGTCACTGTTGTGGACATTTAGTGTAATACTAACCTTTTCTTTTAAAAAGATCAAAGTACTTACAGATTTAGGATTTTACTCTGATGCCTTCTATGAACTGTGCATTCTCAACCGTGGAGAGAAAGTCCCCTGGAAGCTACCTCCAATCTATAAGCTTGTTCCAAGACTCCCGGTAAATTTAAAAAAACTTGATTTCATACCCTAATATGTCAGGAAATACATTCTCCCTTACACTTAAGGTTCACTGAGTTCTTTGCAGGGTCTTTTAGAAAGGACATGCTAGGATTCCCTTTCCAGGGGAGAGCTTGGTCTCGCTTGCTTTGACTCTTCCAGCTTTTAAAATAGTTTCACACCCTGGATGAAAGGGTTATTTAACCTTAACCACAGGGATCTGCCATAGCAACAATCAGTTGGAGAGCTAGCACAAAAGAAATCGCTAAGCATAGTTGTGAATAGGTGTGTGTCATCTGAACTTTTTCTATGGTTTATTACTGTAGATCATGTCATGAGTAAAGGTTGGCATAACTTAATATGAAAAGAGATCCCCATTTCTTGACCCTGATACTAGCCTTATCTCAAACATGTCCTGGAAGGCATGGAGGAGACATCCTGAACTCCTAATACTTCCTTGTAAAGATCAGCACATGTTGCCACACAGACAAATAGTAAGACAAATCAGTTTAGTCATTGATCACTAGGATTATAGTCCTTTAACTTCTAATTAAGCAGAATAAACAAAATGGAAAATAGGAAACCACAGGAAGAGACAATAGAACAATAAATTTATTGGAATTACAGGAATTGCTCATCTCAAAAACAAACAAAAAACAAAAAACTCCCTTCTCCATTAGAATGCATTGGCTAGAATTAGTACAGAACCCCTAGATTTTAGTGGTTAGTTAGCTCTCCAATTTGCATTGTGGGATGCTGGAGCCAATGGGATGGGCAGTGTCCTCGTCATGTGCCACTAGGCAGGAGAAAACACTTTTGGGAAGTAGGTTCAATTCCATCAGTTTTTTCCTCCTGCCTGATGCAGCAGTCTGCTCTTCCCAGCTCTCCCCTTTTCATCAGATGTCTAGCTTGTACTTTCTTTAATTCTACTTTTCCTTTTCCTTTGTGGTGTTTTTTGTGTTCCCTTTGATTCTTCTGTTGCCTTCATATATATAATATAGGTCTCTGCAAGTTTTGATTCATCACAACCACTCCTGACAAATACAAATCTACAGGTAAGAAGTTGGTTGTATATCTAATTCATATACCAGACTGAGACTAAACTTGAATAGATGCACATTCAGTTTTTTCATTTGTTACTTCAGCAGATAATATGGAATGGAAAGTATGTTCTAGCAGAAGGTGTAGTGATTGCCACCAACTTGGATGGTGTATTTATTTATTCAATTTCTGTGCCACTCTTTGTCCCAGTTGGGACGAAGCACCATTACAAAACACTTCAAAACATCATGAAGACAATAAATCTAAAGCACAACCGTTATATATATTGAAGTATAACACTCAAAAATATTGGGTCCCTAGGGGATGAATAAGTCTAACTGAAGTCTAAAGGCCAGCAATAAAGGGGGACTAGACAAATTCATGGAGCGCAAGGTAGTATAGCTTCTAGTCGTGATGGCTATATTGCCTCCAGTATCAATTGGCATACTTCTAAATAACAGTTACTGGAGGTCATGGTTGGGAGAGTGGTGCTGTGCTTATGTCCTGCTTGTGGGCAGTGGCAGAGCTTCATGCTCCTGCACCGGGGGGGGGGGGGCGGAGAGCAGGTGGGGGCAGGGCTGTTTTAGAAAAAATGAAGCATGTGTGTATATTTTTATGAAATTTCCATTTTATTTCAAAGGCATTAGAAGATGTATTTAACAGGCCTGTACATTCAGCCTGGGCTGAAGAATGTGAACCAAGAATCATGGATAACTTAATGTTAGTCAAAATGCATCTTGTTATTTGCCTCTCTGCAACATTAAACTGTGTTCCTGAAAAAGTGACAAAAACAGTGTATTGTATGGACAGTGAAATCTTAAGAAAGGCAGGCAGAAACACCGATGCTTTCCAGAAAGGTACTGGCAAACAATAAAGGCCCCCCCCCCCCCCCGAATTTTATTTTAACTCATTTAAGGTTTATAAAGCTTATAATGTTTGTGTAATGATTTTATTACCTTGCTTAGTATAATATTTCTTCTTCTTACTAGAAAATATTTGTTTAGAAAGTGCATGTACTGCTAAAGTCTATAAAAGGACCTAAATGTGCTTAACTTAGGCTGGTCATAATTTTTACAATTTTAAAGTGTTTATAATTAAAGTTTCAACTTTATTTGAATTCTTCTACATGTTATTTCCTGTAATGCTGGCAGAATGTACGGGCTTTGAGATCATACCTATAGGAATTACTGTAAGAAAAAGCACCTCTAAGAGTGGTCTACTGCCTTGCCGCCCAACACAACCCAGAACAAAGAGGAAAAGCACTTTCCCTCCAGTGCTTCTGTCTTCTGCATCAGAATCCATCAGAAGTGTTCAGCTCCACTTAAAATGACCTGGGCCAGCTTATCAAGTGTTGTGATTTCTGATTCTTCCATGAAGAAGAGTCAACTGTGTGACTCTGATCACCCTAAAAACGAATAACCTTTTAGAGGACATCTACTGTCTCTGCTAGGAAGAACAATGACTAAATTCACAAAAAATATAGGCTTGGCTCCATTTATCTCAGGGTCATAAATCTCCAGAGGTTATATTAACAAGTTCTTTGCAATACCAAAGGGAGTAGTCGCCCACCTTCCAGGGAATTGGACAAAGCATATTTTAAACGCTTCAGAACAAGTATCAGACACTCAACAGTGTGATATCCATTCAATGGTATTTCTGCTTCACAAATAATGTGGGGTGTGGGTGGGGAACTCATTTTAGATTTGAAAGGCCTAAAATAATCCATCAGATTTCAATCCTCTTCTCCCTATTTTTTTGAAAGTCTCCAACAGTCAACCAGTAAATTACATGACACTAATAATAGCCCATACATTCTAGAGTTGCACAGGAGATAATGCAAAAAGAACAACTCGCAGGTGAGCACCTGGCTGCTTTCTGTGCTACTTTGTTGCCTCAAATTTGAAAGTGTATTTTAGTTTTTGCAAAGGTTTTGTGCCTGGACCTGAAAAGCGAGATAGAAGTTTTATGATTTTGGAACTTGAAAAAAACAAAGATATCTTAAATATGGCTGTGCTAAAGGTAATAGTGTTGTTTTAACTGTGAACATATGGTATATCCATAATTGCACTGCTCAGGAGCAAATTTACACATGCTTTGGCCAATGCTCTAGTTTTCTCAGTTGGTGGGCATGGCATAGGATTTCTGTGCATGTTACGTGGACTGGTATTGGGTGGTGCTTCTCTTGGGAGGGGTGCTGGGTGTTGGGACTGGCTGCTCCTGCAGCTTTGGAGCTGCCTGGTTAGTCAGATGTCTGCCAGTCACGTCCTGGTACCCCTAATAAATGTGGGCTAGTTCTGAGGTAAGGGTATATGTTATAGCTTTAGGCAGAGAGGTTTTGGCCCTGTGCAAGAAATAATCTCCGTTGCATTTCTGGCTTTTCAAGCCATGCCTTCAAAGAAAGAATTGGGAACACACCCTTAAGAGTGCTCCTGATTTTTTTGCAGCCAAATGTTGGCACTTTTAGAATTGGGTTTCCTTTTTCTGTCACTCTGTAGTGTGACAGGAAAAGGTGCCAAATTAAAAAAAAACAAACTAAAAAATGAGTTTGGGCTGCAGAGAAAGAATAAAGAACATACTTAGCAACACCACTCATCCTCTGGTCGAATTCAGTTCCTCACCTCTGCTATGGCCCCTCAGCTGGCAGATCTTCAGCATACTCTGAATTAATGTAGATCAAGGGTGAAATATATTTTTATTTCATTCCACTTCTTCAAGACAAAGTCCCATATAAAACCACAACCAAAACTGGCTGCCAGGCAATGGACTGGGAGCTGGTGACTAGAACTTAATATCTGATGATAGATCTCAAGCATTTTTGTGATATGTATAACCTACTAAAGATAAAATACAAAGTAAGAAATAATTATGTACTCCCTGTCTGTCAGCATTGGCTACTGTGGCCTACAAATGTGTGCAAAATATAGGACAATTGTGTTTAAAGAATCAAATGTATAACTAGTCAATTCAACTGTTAATAGTATTCAAGCATTTTAATGAATGTCTAGGATTCAAATATAGGGTGTTACGGTATATCCTAAATGTTGTATCAGATGCATTCCAAGATTGTGGATTTCAATGTAGAGTAGGCAGTAAGCTAAGATTTCTCATGAACTTCTTACTAGTTTTTTGTGAACTGTTCAGTAATGATGATTTATTATTTTAGGGGATTTTATTGTCAGAAGCTGAAGAAAGGATTAGTTCAGTTCTCGAAAACATACAAAATAAATATGGCACATTGCTTTATGAGTGTTCAGCTGCAGAATTGGAGACTGTCATTGAAGCTAAACTTCAGCTTGCAGCTATTGCTCAGCAAAGACTTCAAACAGCATTCAGGTAAAAGAAATATCCAGTTTTCAGCAGCACATTTGTTATTCCCACTTTATTTTTTAAAAAATTCTAGTGGAAAAACAGTGTCATTATGTTAACTTTTTTTTTTTTTTTTAAAGCTGACTTTATCCAAAATGGGACTGTGGTCTGGAAATGCTAGCTTTCAAGAAAAGTTGAGACCATTGGCACACACACATGCTCTGCTGGTTATAATCTCTGCTGATGAGTGGGCAGTTTGGTATCCATGTGGCTTGCTAATGGCTGGGTGGAGAAGGGGTGGATTCAGGAGGTAACAAGCATTAATGACCTAGGTGTTGGTACTGTCGTGGTCCAGGAGCCAGGAGAATACATTCCAGTCATGACAAAAAATTACACTATATGACTATGCCCTAGAACAGCTGGTTATGGAACTGACCTGAGGGGCAATGATCCTGCACTTAATCTACAGTAGCACTCAGGATCTGGTGATGATGAACCAATTGTTGATGTACTGATTGTGAACAGTGACCAAAATGCTATCAAATTCAACTTTTTAAATTTATTTTATTAAATTTCTCTCAGTCTTCCTCCTAAAGAACCCAGGGTGGCAAACAACAAAGCAGAAAAATGTTAGCTATTTCTGTTAAAAACTCATGTGGTTTATACTATTTTTTCCCATGAATAAAAAATAAATTTGATGGCAGCTGATGTGGGTACCAGAACTATTGCTTTAAAATAGGAAATACTTAAACTTCTTAAATGTTTAATGATATGTTTGCTTATCACAGTGCTGCTTTGGCCTTTTCTGCAATAAAACTTCTTCAAGATGCAACAATTTTCAAGAAATCACTTGATTCAATAAAAAAACCAGAGAGAAAAATAGAGGTATGTGTCAGAATATCTTGACAAGTTTATAATGTCAAGTTACACAGAGCTAAAAAAATAAAAGTGCCTTAAAGTTATACCCAACTTTGGAAAGCATATGTCATCCTTTTAGATTAATACAGGTATATTGTGTATTGTAACCCATTTAACTAGAAGCAGAACAAATGTTTTCATAAATAACCCAATATATGTACTAGATTACTTTACATTTTTCTGTACGTTAATGATAAATTATTCTACAACAGAAGAATTGAGCAATGCACCCAGTTAGCTTATTTTTCCCATGTCTTTAGATAAATGGTGAAATAATTTATGTTGAAGATTCCAATCTGCTTCACAATGTAACAGCACGAAAACATATGAATATACATATATGGCTGAGATGTCGTTTGGCATTAGTGACTGCAATGACAGCACAGGCACGAGGCATTGAAACTATGAAAGGTAGTATTTGACCTTAATACTCCTATTAATTTGTTGGGGTGTTGGATGTATGCTCTGTGGAAGCTCAGCCAAGTGGTTCAGCTAACCACAGAAAAGTGAATCTCTTCACAAATTCTTCACTCGAATCTACAGTTCCAGCAGATAGCCTTCAACAATTTCTGCAATCTCCTACCGCAACCCACTTAGCATGCTGTAACCTGAGCCCTTTTATACACAGTTACCGTACTTGCCAAATCTGCCCAGTAACATAGATAAGAGAGTCACAGGATGCCTGCAGCTGCATGCTGAGGAATGAATCGTCTGCTGACTCATGGAGAATTAACTGCATTCCTTAACATAATTCACCAAGATGTTTTGTCCTACTTGCCCTAACACTTTTACTGTGACAGGTGGGTAGCCGTGTTGGTCTGCCATAGTCGAAACAAAATAGGAAACAAAATAGGAAATTCTTTCCAGTAGCACCTTAGAGACCAACTGAGTTTGTTCTTGGTATGAGCTTTCGTGTGCATGCACACGAAAGCTCATACCAAGAACAAACTCAGTTGGTCTCTAAGGTGCTACTGGAAAGAATTTCCTATTTTGTTTCGACTTTTACTGTGATTATTACATCATTCAAAAAGGTTCTTCGTACTTAGGTAGCACTCAACTCCAGTTGCATCTTACAAGCACTGTATATAAAGCTGCATTACTAAAAACAGATGTGGCCTTCCTTTTAGTACTGTACATTCATGGTTAGGAAATCAGGCAGCACTACATCTTCACTAAATCACTATAGTGAAGGCAATGCAATGCTCACAGGATATTGATTATATTTGTCAATATCTTTGATTAAAAAAACAATAGATGCTAATATGCATGCTTGAAATGTTATATTATTAACGTATTAATATTCCATTATCATTTGTCAATATTACGATAATGGAAAATTGTATGTACTGCTGTTTGGGAAAATAATGTGTGTACTGATGGATGTATTTCTACTTATTTGAGAAAATGAATTGAAGGAGTGCTCATGTCTGATTGGTGAAGTACAAATGGAAGCGGAGGAATTCAATGATGTTGAGACACTTGCCGAAATTACAATGCAAGCTGTTATGCTTGGCCTGCAAGAAGGAAAACCAGTGGCTGACATTAAGTGTTGTTTACAGGTTTGGACTCAAAAACTGAATTGTGAACTCTTTCTTAGTAAAATTGGTGTGAAAAACATTAATTCTGATACAATTCATGGATTTATTTTAGCTAAGTGTCTTGATATAAAGTGTGGTGTCCAACTAATTGTTATTCAGAATAGACCCATTGAAAGTAATAAACATGACTAAGTTAGATCCATAGAGTTTTTTATTTTATTTTTTTGCATTTTTCCATTCCACATTTGTTTCTTTTGCTGTGTCATCTAGTTTTCTTACCACCTCTTTTAAACATCTAGTACAACATATAATAGAATAGTAGGTATCTGTTACAACCATAGAACATCTCTAGTCACATCCTATCATATGAATGCTTCCCAGCCTATCTTTCCTTGACATCCTAGATTTTCATTTCATTTTGCTGCATCTCCTTGGTTTGTGTTTCCTCCCCTTTTTGAGAAACATTTGAGAAACATTCCTCTAGACTGTAACTGCACATGAATGTATTTGTTATGTTTTTATAGAATATAATCAGGTTACTTGAAGAAAAGACTCTGATTTCTCCACCAGCTTCTTTAACACTAGTGCAGAGTATGCTTCTGCTGACTGACATAATGAAAACACAAGCAGGGGAGGATTCAGATAATCAGACATCTAAAACTGATCAAATGGATGTATTAACTATGGCACACACAATTGTTGTCCAACAGGTGAGTGCATTCTGATGATTTAATGCTAGTTTAAATCTGTCTTAGAGTTTACTGTCTTATTATGTTGTGAAGGTATACACAACATGCTGAAGTTCTAGGGGTAAAAAGAACAACTCCGGGTGTGTTTAGTGCCACACTATGTGTGATATTAAATGTGAGATGGGTGTTGGTTATTCAGTGGGATCAGAGTATGTGTGAGAGGGAATTTAACTCTTTCTTCCCTTGCTATAGTTCTGAGGAAAATCCCAATGAAGGATTTCCTCTTTCCCAATGGAAATATTTGATTCATTAGGATGACAGCAGGTGAGAAATGAATTAAATTTCTACACCATGCATGCACATTAGATACAAGATGCATTTAGTGTCAGGTGTAGCTTGGCTCTTAAAATGTGATCATGTAGGAAGCAATGTCAAATGCCATGGGGCAAAGAATGGAGTCAGTTTTGACTAAGCTTCCTGGGATTTAATAGGCTCAGTTTAGATGAGAGAATGCTGCTATTGGTATGAATCCAACATTTGTGGATCCCAGCTGTTCCCTTCAGAAAGCAGGCTTGCAGTCATTGCTCATCAGCTGATAGGCAGTGAATTCAAGCCTGTTGGATTGGCTATATCACTGAGCTTCCTGTGGGAAAGCAGGCTTGAAGTCACTATCAACTGATGGGTGGTGACAAGCTTGCTGATCAGCAACACTTCAAAGCACCAGCCAGGACTCTTTGCAAGCCCTGTGAGGTCCCAACAATCTTCATTTCACATCATTGTCCAGTTTGTTGCATAGGATTCTCCACCCTGACTTAAATCCATATTCCTTTACTAGCTTGCAATGAACTGCCATAGACTGGCTGGATGCAGAAGAGTCAGGGGCGTAGCAAGGTAAATTGGTACCTGGGGGCAATTTTTTTTTTGTCACCGTCCCCCAGGCATGGGAAGGTCAGGTGGTACCCGGTGCGGAAAATTTCTTGTCAACCCGCCCATTGATTCCCCCCCCCCCGCAAAAATGGTTTTACATTATTTCATATTTTCTTACAAAGGAATAATAACAAGTAATTTAAAAAACCTTTTATTTATATCCCACCCTCCCCGGCCAAAGTCGGGCTCAGGGTAGCTAACATCAGATACATAACATTGGTATAAAATCAAACAATAATTAAATTACCTCCTAAAAACATCTCAAAATCAAATTAAAGTCTAATTAGATGGCTTTCCACAGGGTTAGGGTTGGGAACAGTAAGTGTTCTCTGAACTGAAATTTCAGCCTTCATGACGTAACAGCCAAGTGAACAGCTATTTTGGTGGAGGAGGGTCAAGATATTAACCGATATGCATGAAATTTCATATATAGCTATATAATCCCTAGTATAGTAAGATAAGACCTTCGGAGCAGGCATTTTCAAAAAAAATATTCATTTTTTTTCAATTCCCCCCCCAATTCCCCCCCCCCAAAATTGTTCCTTGATAATTTGTCACCCCCTCCACTATGGAACACGGGGCGGACCACTCCCCTTGCTACGCCCCTGAGAAGAGTAGTGGGGGGCATCAGCTGTGGAACTCCCATGGAAGAAGACTCAGAGCCAGGGGACTAGTGATGGGATGGCAATGAGTAGGCAGAGGGGGAAGAAGGGGCAGACTGGGAGGAGGAGGTGTCGGAAGCTGAAGAGGTAACAGGGTTTAGTGAGCAGGAAGAGTCTGTGGCAGAGAGCAGTCCAGAATCAGAGGCAGAAGTGGGGGCTGGAGAGGAGGTGGGCCAGGAGGCAGAGATGAGGCAGGCTGCTGAAGAGGCCAGGGGGTCTCCCTCTCCTGGGGGAGACCAGCCCCCCTACCACCTGATCTCTCAGAACCAGAAGAAGTAAGAAGAGGGTGCAGCAAAGAAAGGCAAGACGAAGTCTCAGATTGCTTGGGAAGAACCTGGTGGAGGAGGAGACTTAGGGAACTGTGGGAAGGTGGAGACCTTCAGTCCTCATAACTGCCTCCTTGGGGCAAGATCTACTGGGGAGAGTTGCTGTGCTCACTAGGCCTGGCCTCCTGAGCTGACTTTTTCTTTGAATAAAGAGTTAACTTCTCTGATGCTATGTGAGTTACTGCCGACCTGCTCCTGACACCGATTCCTGACATGAATGGAGCATTTGCTCCAGCAGCACAATCCTTAATAACTCTGAAATCTCTTGAATCCAAAAGATCTAATAACAGTGATAGTTGCAGGGATCTGTTTGTATAAGAGTAATGGGAGTAGCAAATTTTCATTACTAAATCACACTTTTCAACAGTTATATATTTTGGGACAATTACTTGAAAAACCTACAGCTGATCCTACAATGACAACTCTACTAGAGCCTTTGAAAAATATATACCTGCCACATATCAGATTACTGGCAAAAGTCAAACTGAGAATTGGTAAGGAAATTTAAGTGTCTTACAAAACATTTTATTGTTTATAAAGCACATCTGATACCCAAGTACTACAATATATTTCAGTTATGTTAATTACAACTTTAAATACATAAATATTTTTGCTGGAATCTGTAATGGAAAGATACTAAAAATATAAATTGTAAAGCAACAGTTTAAACTATAGTTATTGTTGGCTATATTCAAATAATTAGACTAGGTTAGGAATATATACAGTTCTGTGTTTGTTGGCTGTCACAGTTTAGGACAGGCTTCCTCAACCTCAGTCCTCCAGATGTTTTTGGTCTACAACTCCCATGATCCCTAGCTAGTAGGACCAGTGGTCAGGGATGGTGGGAATTGTAGTCTCAAAACATCTGGAAGGCCAAGGTTGAGGAAGCCTGATCTAGGATGTCTAGGATTATTGCTCTTCAAATGAGAAATTGTAGTAGGGTTATTGGTTTGTTTCCATCTAAATATTGCACTTATTATAACTTGCCTTTTTAGCTGCCTTGCATATGCTCACATATAAAACTATAAATATATCTGCAGTCAATTTAGTGCTAATCATGTGAGATATCTCAAAATATTGAGATATATAGTGACATTCACAGCATGTTTAATTTGGGTTGTCAGCTACCAGGACATATTTTTTTGTCTATTTTTTTAACAAAGAAAAGGAAATGTATTTTATTTTTCACAATATTTTATTTTTTGTTCTTCATTGGTAACACTTTCTTGCAAGCATTTCTTGATTTCTGTTTCTTGATTTCTAGCACATACATTGACTCTAGAATTATCTTGCATGTCTAAACCACAATCTGAGTTCCAGTGGGTAAAAGCCCTCCGGCATACAGAAATAGCACTGGACCTATGTGCTGCTTCAGTGAGACGAGAGCTTGATCTGGAAGCAGAACTTCTTTTTCGGAAAGGTACCTGGCAGCTCATATCCCCACAGTATTCCCATTCCTGTGTTGTGCGCATTGTACCTAGGGGCCTCAGAGAGCATTATATTGTTCTTTTTAAAAACACCCCCCCCCCATACCTTCATATGCCATCTGGTTGCAAAACATTGCTATTGAGCATTTTCTGCATTAGCTTGTCAGAATAATTTGTGTGTGTTTTTTTCTAATTAGGGAAGATAGAACGACAAATTGATTGTATGGGTGTTAATAAATCAACAATAGCTGTTGAGAGTTTGCTGGATGCCATAAAGTTAAGTCTTGGTAGTTACCAAAATTTTGGGTAAGCAACTGTTCAAATTCTTTACCTGTGTGTTTCGAATTGGTGTCTTTATTGTCCTTTCCGTAAAATAAAGGCTAACAGATATCCCACCACCCTCCCCATTCTTACTTAGAAGCCAGGCCTCTTATTTATTTTATAAAATTTACATATCACTTGATTGTAGGAAAAAACCCTCAAAGTGGTTTCAACAGTACTTACTCCCAAGTAAGGATGCCTAGGACGAATGCTTTTTCCCCCTACAGTGCGACTTGTAAATGTGTTCTGATTCACCAGCTCTGATGCACACCTGGAGCCCTTATGTGCATTGCTGAGCTGTGGTCTCAGAGAAGCATGTGTTTTTTTAAAGTTGTTGGTTAATGATCTGAATGTCTGGATATCCCACCAAACACACAGACAATTTCCCAACATAGCAAGGGTACATCTTTAAGTGCTTGGCATGCTATGTGTAAATCTAAGGAAGGTTTATGCATGAACTAAATGGAATGTAAGGTACAATCCTATACATGTTTCTTGGACGTAAGGGTGTGTACACACAGCAGCTTAAAGTGGATTTCACGCATCACAGGTGTGCATTTATTTTTTGTCATCCATGTGCCACTGTCCTCATCCAAGTGGCAGTCCTCACTTGCCCTCCTTTTATTTGGATTTTCCTAATCCACTGATAATGCAGTAAAGAGGGGGGGAAATCCAACATAAGATTGCATTTACTGTAGTGTGGGTACATTGAAGTGCATTGTGTGGGTGTTTCCCCTGCATTGTGGTGACATGCAAAATGCCATGCCCCGGCTTCCATTTGCTTGTTGCCAGAGCACAACCTAGCAGCCACTTTGTTTCTATAATGGTTTGTGTAAAGTTATGTTACAAGCTTTGTGAGCTTGTTTGTTTGCTTTGCAGATTGATAAGAAAAGCATACATGGAGGTAGCATTGCTGTATTTTATTTAATTACAAACAAGGAGGAATCTCCAACTTCTGGTTCACTGAAGGGAAGAACATTTAAACCAAGGGTATGTACCATTTGTCTTAGATTAAAGGCATGTGCATACAGTAGCTTTAGTTCACAAAAAATGCCTGAACATGGCCACTGACAGCGCTCTAACCATATCCAAGTAAATCCTATTGAATTTAATGAGGCTTGTTCCCAGGTCAGTGGGGATAGATCAAGCTTTTGCATTAATTTGTCATACGTTTATTCCCAATGAACTATGACAGCTATGTTGACTCCTGCAATCTTTTGGTTTTCTTGTTTAGTTTAGCAATCAGATCTATTGAATCACTACTGTATATCCAAACACCAATGAAGTACTTGTGTGGTTATACCAGCCCTTTATTATAACAACTGTTTCCTTATTATGTGTAAAATTGTGGTAAAAACAGTCTCAAAACAATGAAAGACTGTTTAAATTCCTGAACACTGAAGGACCTCTCCAGTCTTGGGTCCCCCCAGTAATATACCATAAATTAAGCAACTAAGTCAAATGTTTCAGCTTTGATTCTCTGTAGCTAGTGTTGTAGTTTTCTCATATTATATATGGGAACAACCACCTTTGCTTTTTGTCTTCATTCATTTTAGCATTCTTGTTGTCATGTTTTTCTGAACAAAGAAACTGATACCGTCTTCTTTGAGCATATATCACTCCTATCTCCCCTTATTTCTCACTGTCATCACAAAATAAATAACCGGATCATAAAGTACTGTAATACTTCTATTCTGCAGGTGCACATATTTAGACTTGGCATGCCATTTACTCTACCTGCTTGTCTTTTTTTAATGCACAAATTTTAAGGGGCCAGGTGTATTAGAGGAAATCCCAGGAGGTGTAGCTTTTCATGCAAATAGAGAAATCCCTCTTCTTCACAATTATTAATGATGCAGGAGTTCTGTCCTCTTTTGCATGTGGCTGCTGTACCAAGTTTATACCTCCAAAACAAGCCATCAAAATACCTATTTCATTCAAGATAGACTGCAGTGTAAGATCTTATATCCACTTACCTGGAAGTAATTCCCATTGCACTCATTGGGGTTTACTTTGGAGTCAACATGCATAGGACAGCACCATAAAGAAATAAGAACTATTTTTTCTTCATGACCTTCCAGAATTTTTTTACAGTATATTGTGTTGTTTAAAAATGCTTTTCCATAATATATTGATTCCCTCCCCCCAAAACTAAATTGGAACTTGTGTTAAATTTAGGCTGTCAGCAGACACCGTGTTAGTTCGGAGGAAATTACAGCCCTGGAAATGTACAGGGTGCAGGCCTGGATTGCAATACGAGCTGCTGCACAGGTTTGGGGCTTATGTTTGTAATCTTAATTATATTTCTTTAATAATTATTAATTTGACCTCCGGCAGAGAAAAAAACCAAACATTCTATAGTTTACATTATAGGAAGGAAGAACGATAGGGTGATGATGGCAACACCTAACAATTTTCAGTGTAATACTCTGTTCTTTCAATATTAGTCAATATCTTTTGTATTTTTGGAACATGGCAAAAACTTGAGCAAGAGCAACAATTAATTTCAGTAATATGACCATTAATGCTGATTTCAAAGTGTAATTATGAATGAGGGGACTTCAATTTTAAGTATCTCATGGCTCCTTGGAAGGGAGGATAAATGTGACTGAGTTCAGTTTAAAGGTGGATCTCCTTAATTCTCAGCAATTCCTCAAAATTTGCACTTTTCTGAATTTTGAAATGCAGTTCTCCAGCCAAGCAATGAGTAGAAAAATGCACATACTAAGGTAAAGTGCATATAAAAATCAATTTATTCATGAAAATAACAGGGAACCCAGAAGCAGATATTTCCCATACCTAGAATGCCATAAGACTCTGGCAGTAATGGAAATAGTTGTTAGCAGATTAATACACTGTATGGGCCTATATTGAGAGATTTTATTTGCGTGCAAATGTACCTAGGAGGTTAAAGGCACTAAAGAAGGAACAAAATCACCCTACAGTTGCATTGTTTTTGGTTAGGTGCCTTATATGTATGCACGCCTGTCTGTCATGTAGTTAGGCACCTGTGCAATGTAGGAAGATATGTCTGATTCAAAATTGCTTGTATAATAATTAAATTATCAGTGACAGTGATATAGCATAAGTCAAAATAACATATAACATTTCTACAGATATATATATATATATATATATGTATGTATGTATGTATGTATGTATTTACTTTTACTGCTAATTTTCTGATTTACAGTTTTAAAGCTAGTACATATTACAATGAGTTAAATCTGATCAAATACATCTTGATTCTAGGTCAGTGAAGCTATTCTGACTTCACAGCAATTAATTGGAAAGAAGCCTGTTAAATTGTATCAAATGAGACAGAGAGCACAACAAAACATGCCGGAATTTGCTCTGCTGGACCTCAGTTCTTCCTACAAGGACTTTTTGACTGGTATTTGTCTGTTAGCCTTGTGTTATTCTACAGAATGTATGTTACTGAGTGACTGAAAAAAGCCATACGAAGATGGCAAATTTGGCAGGCGTATTTTTAAAATAGCTACTTTAATATACGGTATACCACAAGCACAGCACCTGCACAAAAAGGGACCACCATACTCCGTAAGACATTAAGTATGAGTTATCATACAAAAGTGAGGTACAGATGCCAAAATAAATAGCAGAACTGTTTTTTTCTCTCCCTCTAGATGAGCACACAGGCATCACACCAGGCTGCTGCAAAATGTCTCTCCAACCTGCCCCCTCTGTTTAATCGGGGACCAAGCAAAGGAGGCAGGCTGGACAGTAATGTGGGAGACAATGTCCCAGAATGGGCAGATGTGTTTCCTATGTGCATGCCATGTGGCAACATGGTACTGTTAAGCCAAGCGATAGTTACTGAGTCAATCAGCTCACCACCCATATCTCAGGTTGTGAGGTATAGAGTACTACAGTATATGGCAGTGAAGTGTCAAGGTGTGTAATGTGTAAATCAGTGCCTAGCTACCAACTACTGTTGAGTGCTTTTGTGCCTCTTTTGGCACAGCATCCTGTGCCCTAATCTGTGATTGATCCGATATGGTTGGTGAAGAAGAGAGGCTGAGCTCTGGCTGCGGTCCCACTTAAATGCAGTGGGAATGTCCTTGCCAACTGAGCCGGTTGGTCAGTTGGGCAGGGCACCGCACCCAGAGTCCGGCCAATAGTGCCAGGGGATGGCAGCATCCCCTGTGCACGTGCAGGGGCCGTGATCACTGCAACCCCTCTCCTCCTAAGGGCGGAAGGGGCTTTCATACATTAGTGCCTTTTAGTTCTATTTCTGGTTTCAGCTGGAGTTAGGAGAAGGAATAAAACAATCCCAGTATAGGGGTTGAAATGAACACACAGCTGAGTAGAGTTTGACACAGAGAGAGCATGAGCAAACAAATATCTGTTCCAAGACATGTGCAGACTGGATTAAAGTAATCAGCTGGAACATAGATTACCAAATCACTTATTATAAGGGAAAGCAAAAAGTTATCAGGGTCATTAGCCAATGGAAGAAAATTAATTAGGGGTTTCATTATGTTTTGATGCATTCCTACAGGTAACTGGACCATACAAATCCCTCATTGGTTAGGAGTGCTATTACATTGCACACTGTAGTAATTATAGATTATCAAACTTCAGAAAAGATCTTAAGTACAATGGGTATATAATATAAATAAAACAAAGCAAATGATAAATTTTCTAATTTTCAACTGGTTTAAAATATGGGATTGTTATAAAAGGCTAATACCAAATATTTCACCACTTAAAATTGGTATTAGACTTCGAAATAGATATTGATCATGGTGTTAAAATTTGAAGGGAAACCAGATTCTCCCCCTACATATATCTTTGTATTGAAGTATTTAGAGGATTTTTGTTCCATGCACACTGATTGCACTTTTATTAATTAAGTAATAATCAACACTAAACCCACAATAGCTAGAAATGTCTTGATGGGGCTCCATTGTCTTACAGTTGGTTTCAGTTTATTTTATGCTAAACTGTGCACAATGTGGAACTTAAAAAACAACTAATTGATGTCAGTTTTTGTATATTATTGAGAGCTAGAATTGTGTGACATGTATTTTGCTTTCCAGAAGGATAGGATGTTTGCTTCAAAGTTCCCGTGATGACTTTGCCACATGAAGATAGAGCAGAAAGTGATGAGCTGAAAGTGCTCCTCCTGAAGACTTCAGTGCAAATTGAAGATACCCTGGGTCCATGTAATTCGCTACAATACTTACTTAACCAGACACTTGAACTTGAGCCCCATGCTTGGTAGGAAGTATTTCTTTTTAGGAAGGCTATTGTCTTAGATAGTGTGCTGTGCACAGACAACTGTTTTTTTCTGGAATTATTTCTGTATTGCTTTTATCATAGTATTTTAAAAAAAATATTTATATTTTATTGAAAATTTTCAGTGGAACAATAAAGTGAAAGAAAAAGGCACTTATAATACAATGCAATATGTAGCTATATAAGTAATGCTATTATTCCAATGTGTATACAATTGCTTTTCTGTCACCCTACATCCGTCTCTTGAATATTATACAGTGTAATGGTTGGAGGGGCATCTCGGTCTACCCCTGATGTAGACACTACTGAAGTAGGTGGACCAATGGTCTCAATCAGGGTAAGGCAGCTTCTTATGTTCCTATAAGAAAAAGTATGCCTGGTCCCACCCCAAACGTGAGTATTCTTAAAATGCCTGGAGTGTGGAACAGTTCCCTTATTAAAGGTCCCAGAAAGCCTGGTGCCTAGCCTGCCAGTAACCATATTAATTTCGTAACCAATCTATATGACAAACTTTTTCACTGGAGTTCGTTAGTACGAACTAGTGATATCTGAAATGTCCTGGTTCAGAAAACAATGAATAGTAGTGGCAGTGGTGGTTGCTGCATATAGCAGTATGGATGTTTGAGACATACAGAAATGAACATGGCTTGCTTGTTTGACATCATTTGGTCCACAGCTTAAGAAAGAAAATGATGCAGAGTGGAGAAATTATTATTGCAGAGAGATAAAAATGATACCATGAATATAAGATCATGATTCGTGTTGTTTAGAGTTTATAATGTGTGTGTATTATGAATTGGAGTAGAAATAGTCATGAATTATCTTCTCGTCCCAGCTGTTCCAAAAGCAGGTGCAGGCTTATTTGCTAAAGAAGATGTGCTGTTCACTTCAGTGTTTGACACAACAGTTACCCTGCGCTTAGCAGAATTGCATTCATTCTTAAAAATCTATCTGCTTATATATTCTGGCTGCTGCCTTCAAGAACCTCCGAAACAGCTATATGGTTTTGAAAAACCTTGCTATAGTATGACTGTGCTTGGAAAGGTAATTTGTTAATAGTACTTAAAATATATTTTAAGCATTTACTTTCTGTATTTATGGCCCCTTCCCATGAAATATTAAAGGCGTCTTACAATCAAAATAATGCAGAATAATAAAAACCATGAGTGATTACCAACATTGGTGATACTCAGAACAGGCCCATTCATTTACCTGCCATGAGGAAAGCTCTTCAGAAATCAGACGTATTGTGGAATTTTTGCTTGGCTTCTTCTGACTAAACAAATGTGTATCGTCTTTCAAATAAGTTTTATATTGGGGGGACAACTTGAACAAAGATAAACTTATGCTTAATTATTATAATTTTAGTCACTCTCAGGAGCACTGTTACCAAAAAGACAAACATCATGGAAATTACCTGCCAACCTTGCTTGTAGCTCTGAGATGGACATTCATTCAGACAACAAGGCAACCAGTACTCCCATCAGGGAACTCTGTGTGCAGTGGTACCTTCCATCTTTGGAAAGGTCATTGAAAGAAGGGGAAACTATGGTAAGATTACAAAATTGTGATCTCTTTGAACATAAAGCATGAACTCCTTACGTGGAGTCAAGTAAGGCTGTGGGTTGTGCCTGATGCTGCATTCCTTTCTAATTAAATCAAACACTGATTGATTTAGAATAAAAATACAAAAAAGCTAAACCAATTTAAGTAAATGTGGATTCTTTCGTTATCTCATCCCCTTGGTTAAGGATTGGTCTTCTGCTGAATTAGTTATATAGTATACCCAACACAGGAAAATACTTCTAGCAGACTGTTAAGCAAATCAAACTGTTCACACTCTCACAAGGATCCAAGGCCTATGTAGAAAGGTGTGTCTTAAGCAACCTACAGAACTAAAGTAGAGAAGATGTTAGATGCAGGGGGCTTCATAAGTTAGATAATGTTTCTACATTCTGTTATTCAGCCAGAAGTATAGCAAAGCAATCTGCAGGGTGGAAAATTAGGTACCAATTCTACAAATACATTTTCTTTAGTTTTTAGCTTACAAACATATAGTTTGTCCATCTATGGACTAATCTAAATGTCATTTCTACAAGGATAATAAACATATCGAGGTGTTATTTCTACACCTATTTGTATTATATATTTTTCCTTCCTTTGTGTAGGTTTTGTTTATCTATGCTTATAATACAAAAGCAGTCAAATTACCAACATCAAGTCTTTCAATTCAGCCAATGTGTATTGTGGTTATTTGTGGATCCCACTGAACAGGTAACTTAATTTATTAATTTTGCTGCATGTTATATTGTATGTGAAAGAACATGTTTTTGTGCATGCTCTGGGTAGTTTGTGTTAAAATATTGCCTTCCTCTTATTCTCCTCCAAAACCTTCCCCTTCTCCTTTTATTCTCCTGCTTCTGAGTGAGCAGTGAGCAAAAGGTCCAGTCCATGCCTTCTGGATTGTTTGTCATCAGCTCTCTTCCCCCCCCCCCATTTATGTCAACCAGTGCCATACAAAAACACTGCTGTGCTTCTGCATAAATGGAAGCAAAGAAAATCATCTTAGTAAAGAAATTATTTTTATTACCCAAGGAAGTATATTTTACTTTGTACCTATACAGTATTGATAGTGCAGTTGTATTGTGTTAACAACATTCTTTTTTCTTTTAGTGTTATTGCTGTACGTGAAAAGCTGTCTGATCTGAGCTACAAATTGAAATGTTAATGCAAACCGTGAAGACTTCTCAGTTAGAAAGTGAAACAGAGAGACATTCAAGTTCAGTGAAAACTGTGGCAAAGGTGCCACTTGATGAAAAAACCAGGGTATATAAAAATTGATAATTCAGGAAGCACTCCTACAACAATTAATGGGTGTGGCAGTTATTTGGATTTGTGATGCTGTGAAGTTATGAAGAGTAACTGCACATGGCAATTGCAATAACTTCCATTCACTACAAGGCAGAATTGTAGGGACGCGGGTGGCGCTGTGAGTTAAACCACAGAGCCTAGGGCTTGCCAATCAGATGTTTGGCGGTTCGTATCCCCATTACAGAGTGAGCTCCCATTGCTCGGTCCCTGCTCCTGCCAACCTAGCAGTTCGAAAGCACGTCAAGTGCAAGTAGATAAATGGGTACCGCTCTGTAGGAAGGTAAACGGCATTTCCGTGCGCTGCTCTGGTTTCGCCAGAAGCGGCTTAGTCATGCTGGCCACATGACCCGAAAGCTGTACAACCGGCTCCCTCGCGAGATGATCACCACAGTCCCAGAGGTCTCCGCGACTGGACCTAATGGTCAGGGGTCCCTTTACCTTACCATACATTTAACCATCGTCCATTTGCTTCTTCCTTTTCTGTAGGGAATTGCTAAAACATATAATACAGGCAATATGCTACATTTCCAAAGTCCCCCATACTTGGGAGTAACCCTGATGTGAGCACTATGTTTTAAGAGACCATTAGTCTTTCTGACAAAGGCAGCTAAACTAATGATTGTTAGAAAGCAACATAGTTGCTGAAAACTACTTCAGAAGAGGTTGTTCCTAAGATGCTTGCCCTATTCAGGGTAAAATTACATGTAACATTAAAGGCATGCCTGCCTCACATGCTTTGGATTACCCATATTTTTTCTTTATAAAAAGCACCTGTCTGCTCCCTGATCTGGATAAGAACTGTGATGTGGTGAGGGGACATTCTGACTGTCTTCCAGAGGGCATTCCACATCCTTTGGGATGGTGCCTCCTACTGGAGCTTCTACTCATTTTCTTATCCGATGGATCCTTATTTCATTAGAAGCTTTTGTGATATACTTTGGACACATCCACACCAAATATTTAAGCACATAGCTTCCCCCAGCGAATCCTGGGAACTGTAGTTAAGGATGCTGGGAATTGTAGCTCTGTGGGTGCTTTGAAAAGCCAAGCATACAGTTCCTACCAGATCACTCCTATCTGCGTGCTTGTTGAAATGGTAAAAGAACGCTTAAAAGGTTCGTGAGGCAGAACTTACCTTTGCAGAATGCTAATCCTCTAGACATTATTGGGATAGCACCTCTCACTGGAACTCATAGGCAGAGCCAAACAATCTGCCATTGTCAGATCAGTTCCTGGTGCAACAGACTTCTCCAGGACCCTTTCCCTCCGCAGGAGCTTATGGGAAATGGTTTTTAATTTTTTGTCAGCCATAATTCTTAGACTTTTTGTTAGCAAGACCATATTCAGTTTTGTTTAAAAAATTAGAGAGACAAGTCTAGAAATTTCCTTGTGATCTGTTTGCGATAACATCAGTGGAGTGAAGTGTTGCCAGTACAGTTGCTGTGTGATGAATGCCAAGAAAAAAGTAGACATTTATTTTCAAAGTAGGAGACATTTATCATGTGACACTTTTTCTTCAATATCTATTTTAATAAATGATTAATGATGCATGTGGTGGCATTTTACCTGATGGATATTGTGACAGCACAGACAACAAGTCACTGCTTTCATTATTGAAAAGCTGTTTTTTGAGTGGCTTGGATAACAATATTTCAACCAATCATATAGTGTAGTAGGTCTAAATGGCAGATAGCACTGCTTTTAAAGGACCATTTTGATTCTTTATGGAGTGTCACACATATTTTCACCCATAACTAAATAATCCTAGTATCTGAATAGGATGCACTAAGAATTTGGCTGGTGATTTGACACTGAAGCAGTGTAACCATAGGGCTCTTCAGACTGTCTTCCTGTCACTATATCCATGCAAATATTTGGGACTGAGTTGCCAGTTTATATGTACAATCCTTTAAATATAAGTTGATGATTCCACAGCAGCATTAGATTTCACAGTCTAACTTGCATTTTGGCCATAATTTGGATCTGGCCAGTGACCCATGTAGTCCAACATCCTGGTCTTACAATACCTATTGTACGCCCATGGAAATCCTGCAAGCAGGGCCTGAGCACAACAGCACTATTGGCCTTTGCCTAATAAAACCATCTGGCCTTTTAAACTGTTTCTGTGGGTTTATTGTTTGGGAGAGCATGAATTCATAGCAGTGGAGCATGAGGTTTGCAGTTTGCCTTCCAATTCAGTTTGGGAGGCAGAGAATAATCACAGACCTTTGCTCTTCAGCTGAAAGTGATTTCACTCAGCATGGTGAGGAGCACCATTTATAGCAAAATATGGGCCCTGCCAGGCATCTCCTGGTTTGCTTTTGTTATTCTGTTTGAAAAGAGGAAAGTTTGCTTCCCTATCTAGGTTTTGCTGCTGTTCCTGTTGAATACTTTAAAAGTCCTTGAGGTTTTTTCCCAACTATTCAACAGGACACCAGATAAACCTAGTGTTTTCAACATTAGCCATGCATGATGGTGACTGTGTTTGTACATAATTATATAAAAAATAAGAATCTACCAGATATAATAGATTAAATGCATACAATATAATATTTATATTCTCCCACTTTGCTACAATTAGGAAATGGTCAAACAGTGTTTCTCTGAAATAAGAGCCTTGTTGTCTGTTGACCCGCATGAGCCACCACCACTCACAGAGGTATGTTGTTCAGATTTAAAAAACAAAACAAACATTTTTTCAAATGCAAACATCTTCCACATAATTTTTTCCACTGGTATCAGTTTTTATGAATACATATGTCACATTCAATTCAATTTGCTGCTGCCTTTGTTGAGTGCAGCCAGATCACCATTGGCTCCTATTCTTTGCTCTCTCCTCAGGTCTTTATGTAGTTACATTGCCTTGTCCCTTCTTGCCTTGTTGTTTTTTTTCCTCGTTACTTGCTCCCTCTGCTCTGCTGGTCCATGAGCCCTTTCTCATTTCTTTCTCTCTTCATCTCTTCCTGCTAAAATTCAGAGCCTTCCCTAGGTGGGAAGTAGATAGCCGGGAAAGACTTGGTGGCAAGCTTTTATTACTTTCGTTTTCCGCACGGGGTGGAGATTGCAGGGAAGCCCCTTTCTCTATTGCTAAGGCAATGCTGCCTCAGATTGCTTCACTTTTTCTTCCTCTTCAACAGCTACCATCCTTGGCCATTTTTAGTCCCTCCGGCTCACCTGAGAGTCAGTGTATTGCATCACACTTTGCATGCACATGGCACAATGCTCTCAATGGTGGATTTCATGCCTCCTTCAGCCTTTGTGCCTTTTCACCCCACTGGCCACAAAGCCTCATCTAAATGGCACCATTTGGACTCCACAATGGAGGAGAGCCTCCAGTAAAAACCACAAGTTCCTGCAACAGCACGAGTTATCCAAGGAGACTAGAAGGGCTCGATATATGAGAGAAAATACTGCCCTCAGACCCCAATCAGGATAGGGGCCCCATTGGACATGTATGGTCGGAGCATAGAGCAGGCACAAGTCCTTAATGGCTTCTCATCATGCCTCAGGTCACACTATTAGTCCCTCTCAGTGCTTTTTTTTTTCTTGAAAAAAAAAATGCACTGGTTCCTCTCATTCCTCAGAATGATTAAATTCAGTGTGACTTGCTCTAGCTGTAGTTTATATAGGATTTTCAGCTTAATTCTATTAAGATTTTGTGGTTTATTCCGTGTTTGTGCTTTCCTCTTTTGCAGATCCCATTTGACATCACTTTACCCATCAATAAGAATTTAAGGAAATTATTTGAGCCAGCTAATGGGTGTGTGATAATTGCAGGAAATGTTTTCAACTGGATAGTGTCTCTGCTCGCTTGAGTAAACATTGCGGAGTACTTTGTCATTCATTCAACCTATGAAGAGTTGACCGTTTAAGAGTAATATGCTGTCATACTGAAACCAATTGTAAATTCCCTATTGCATGAGACAAAGAATTGTCCTCTATTCTTCGCTGGAATTGATAAAATATTTGAGGCAGTTGTAATAAACATACATTGCTGTTCTTTTTGACTTCTAAGTACAGTAGTAGTATTCTATGTTCAATTTAATTTCCTATGTAAACTTTTTGGTTTAAAATATTTAAATTTACACCTCCACAACTGATTTCTGTTTCATTTTTGGTTGTTCTTCAAATAGAAAATTAGATTTTTTTGCTTCTGTATTTTTCCAGACTTTATATCCTCTCCATAGTTGGAGCAGTTAGTATTCCTTCTCTTAAAGCTACATAGTAAGTTAAATGTAGGCTTTATATTTTGTGTTAACTGCTTAGAAGTAAGTAATATTATTGAAACCAGAAATGATTTCTTACATGAGCTTCTGGGATTTGAAGACATTTTTTCAGTGAATGCTACCTTTCAGTAGAGGTTGTTGCTTTTCATTGCAGGCTTCCATGATGAACAGCAAGTTGATTGTTATTCATGAATGTTCAGGCGCTACTGATATAATGCAAGCTTTTTATTGTGCTATGCCTGAGCTGTACTCTGGCTATTGGGGTTTTTGGTCCAGGTGTATCTATCAACTCCCCCCCCTTGTAATTCAGTAGTACATCCAACTATCAGTTCAAGTCTAAACTAACCAACATGGTAGTCCTAAATGCTTTACTTGCTTTCAAATCCCAGTGGTTCCACCATACCTGTAGGTATTGCTAAGAGTAAGATGTTTAAAAATACTGAATACAAAGATATTAAAAATTATTTTAAAATCATGCTTGTATTTTAGCTTGTCACTTTCACTTTTGATGGTATTTATTTTGCAAGTTAGAAATGTATAAATGGTCTCCACAGTCCTTTCTTTTGTGTGCTGTAGATGGGCATTACAGATCTTGGCATGCTTGAAGTGGGCAAGGCGAAAACACACACCCTCCCATTCAAATACACTCACAGCTCTCTCTCTAAACACACACACACACACTTTCCCCCTTCTTACCTTGTCTTCCTGTGCGCAGGGAGGTAACAAAGTTAACTGGTGATGTAGGAAGAAATCTGTTCCTTCATGGACAGCTCGCTGCAGAATGAGACATGTGAGGGGGTATGACCTAGTGGGGAGCATGGCTTAAGGAGAGTGCCCAGAGCTGGGTTAAGTTTAGTACGCCAGATAAAGTCCATGGGCTGGAGTTTCCCATGCTTACTGTAGTTACTGCAGCAGTGGCTGCATAGGGAAGAAAGTGACATATCCAGCCTATAGACACTCAGCACAGCTTTTGGGGAGGGTGGTAAGAATGTATAAGGACTCCCCCAATCCTGTCTCCTTTTCTCATAATACATACTAGAACCTTCATCCAGTGAAGCTGACAATTGGAAGATTCAGAATAGATTAATAGATAGTGAACTATCAACCCAAATACCTAAGACAAGTAACAAGGGGCTTAGTTCTCTCTCTAGTTAAAAGATGAATGAAATTCCCTTTTTCTGGTGCTCTCCAAAAATACCTCCAGCAAAAGGGAAGAAAAACATTGCATATTTGGTTCAAAGATAAAAAGCACAGCAGAATAAAGACCCACTCCCCTTTTTGAGAAGGATTTTTCAAGAGATGTTTATGTATCATAAGCAAAAAGGCACAAGCAAGTTTTTAAAGCACTTTGAAGTTCTGCTTGAGGCATAGTAGGCATCTTAATTAAAATGAATAACACAGTTTGAAAACCAGATTAAAGGATATATTAGTAATTAAATTAAAATCTGTTTTAGAATCACTGGCTTTGCACAACAATCAGCACGGTGTATATCATGGCAATTAAAATAAACATTTAATATGACACTTGCCACATTTTAAAATAGCTTTTAAGATATTTCTAATAAAGAATTTTCAACACCTCTTAACACAGCTGAAAAATAGTAAGGATGAGACTTTGATACTGCTGTAACCATAGCAACTGAAGCAAACACCATAGCAAACATCTTGAGATTAAGAATTTGTTTCAAGTTCTAGAAGGATACACTGAAAAAAGTACTACTATAAGGAAGTTGGCGAAAAGCAAGTTCTTAGGCAACAATTCAAAATAAACTATGAGTTTGAAACGAAATAATTTTCAAAATATATTTTCATGTTTTATTAATTATCTACAATTCATGATTTGTTAAATTACATGTCTGATGAACTTTTCAAATTGAATTTGAGAAATATCTTATAAATTAGGGCTGCAGAAAATAATTGACAAGCTCAGTTGGAAATCACAAAGTGAGTCAATTCATGTCTAGATGCAGATGCACAAATTACCTGCCAGAGAAGTGGCCAACAGGCCTCCTGTATACCTTTCCCCCAATTCCTCTGCCACCAAGATTTTTTTTTTCCTTTTCAGCTTATGAGGAATTCCATCATCACAGCTAAATTCATATGCCACCCACCCACCTCATAGCACACTTATATACATTGATCTAGCGAAGGGAGAAATACAAGCTGCAGAGGAATTCCTAAGCTAGCCTATGCAAAATGGCATGGCCAAGCTGGGGTCCAGTGGGTCAGTGCATCTGGCTGTTAACCAGTAGGTTGGTGTTTTGAGCCCACCCATGGAACAGCTGTGGGCAGGACTGATGCATTGCAGGGGACGACTCAATAACCTTGGGGTCCCTTCCAACTCTACAATTCTATGATTAAGAAACAATACAGGACCACTGAAGACCATTGGCAATGAAACAGACTGTCCTTCCCCACCCCACCCCAACTTGTGAACAGAGACTGGGGATTTGGAAGGTTGCCAGGATACTTGGATGAGAGGTGACAGGAAAATAAGTGCTTTAGCAAGGTGTGCTGGGAAGAAAGCGTGAGAAGAGAGATCCATCCCTCCTTCGGCAGGCACAGTAAAATTCCTAGTTCCAGATGGCTTAGGACAAGTATCAGCAACAACATCCGTTCACACATTACAAACATAAGGTTAATCCGCCACAGTTTAAGAGGCTCCAGAAGGCCTCCGGGACACTGCTGCGTGATGCTGCTATGAGTGCTTGGGAAGACCGCTCCCCTCCTCTCGGCCAACTCCATCGGGCCTACACTCACCACCACATCTTAAGAGGAGCTGAGAAGGGCAGCCTCGGCTCTTGCTCTGTAAGGTACTAGTGTTTTGTATATTTTTACATTGCTATGTAGCCAAAGCAAATTCCAAGTATGTTGGAAAATGTACTTGCCAATAAATTATTCCTATTGCTAAATTATTCCTATTCCTATCTGTTTTCAGCAGATGTAGTTTTGAATTCTGCAGCAAATTCTTACACCTAAATAGAATAAAAAACCCTGCTCTCTATCCCACCTAGTCCAGCATTCTGTCTCCAGACCACTGATGCCTGTGAGAAGTTCAGAAGCAGGACCTGAATGCAACAGCCCTCTCCTCACCGCGATTCCTAGCAACTGGTATTCAGAAGTGTAACTGGCTAGTAGCTACAAATAGCCCAATCCTTCATGAATTTTTCTTATCTTTTAATGTGATCCAACTTGGCGTCCATCACTATGGAGGCCTGCTCAATCATTTTTGTTGCACATATATAAATCACATTAAATTCAGTTAACTCTCATTATCATGATTTTCTTGGGAGAAAAGCAATGACAAACCTAGACAGCATCTTAAAAAGCAAAGACATCACCCTGCCGACAAAGGTCCGTATAGTTAAAGCTATGGTTTTCCCAGTAGTAATGTACGGAAGTGAGAGCTGGCCATCAAGAAGGCTGATCGCTGAAGAATTGATGCTTTTGAATTATGGTGCTGGAGGAGACTCTTGAGAGTCCATGGACTGCAAGAAGATCAAACCTATCCATTCTCAAGGAAATCAGCCCTGAGTGCTCACTGGAAGGACAGATCCTGAAGTTGAGGCTCCAGTACTTTGGCCACCTCATGAGAAGAGAAGACTCCCTGGAAAAGACCCTGATGTTGGGAAAGATGGAGGGCACAAGGAGAAGGGGACGACAGAGGATGAGATGGTTGGACAGTGTTCTCGAAGCTACTAACATGAGTTTGGCCAAACTGCGGGAGGCAGTGAAGGATAGGCATGCCTGGCGTGCTCTGGTCCATGGGGTCACGAAGAGTCGGACTCGACTGAACGACTGAACACAACAATCATGATGGATCTTTTCACCAACATGAAACGGTTATAAAATGTTAATATCATATGGCATGAACTTTTGGTATTCTCCTGTTAGCACGTCAGAAGAGCACATTCGAGCAGTCCAGCTGCTTTCCACGAAGTATCCAGGGAGCAAACCCAGGCCAAGCCACCCTGCTGGTCACACAACGCCCCTTTTCAAACATCGGGAGGAAACGACAGACAACAAACACACTCCGCGTGACCTCACCAACTTCGTTGGCCGACTGTTCGGTTTGAATGGAAGCCCCGCCCACTCTTCCTCTCTCCTCCCCTCTCCTTCAACCAGGGAACGCGAACGCGCCTCCTTCTCTCTTTTGTCCCCCATCGCTGCCGTAAACGAAATTCGCTTACCGGCGGGGGAGGGGAGGGAGTGAGCCCAGTCCCCGCGGTGGATGTTGGGACGGGCCGCTAAGTTGTAAGGAGCGCGCAAGCTCCGCTTCTAGCGGCCCCGTTTTGCCTCACGAGATAAAGAAACCAAAAGCGGCGGCTGCTTCGAAAGTTTGGGGCTTTTCTGCCCAGCGACCGGGGAAATGAGTCGCATGGGGTAGAAAGAAGACTTAACGCGGGGCGTCCCGGGCAAGCGGAAAGGTGAGGAAGGAGAGGGCGGGGGGGGGGTCCTGTTATTGTGGTGTTTGGGGGCGGGGCGGTCCCTGGCAGGTTGCCTGACAGCTGGCGAGTTTTCCCTCTGGTCTTTTGCGGGCGATTTGGCACCTGTTGGGACACAGAGGCCCCTGATTGGCCGGGATTGGGAGCTTGTTTTGCACTGAGGGATGTAAGGGCCCCTTGTCCTTTGAACTGGTTGCCCCACATGGAACAGCTTTAACTGCCCCCAGTGAGAGGTGGGAGCCACCGGGTGGGGGTGTCTCGGCCCTCCCCCTCTTCTCCTTTGCCCCAGCTTGCAGTCCTTGTCACTAACCAGAAGCGGCTTTTGAACTGCACAGTATCTCTTACAAAGCCGGTGTATATGTACCCGCAGGTCTCAGGGCGGTTCACAGGATGAAATCAGACTACTGTATAAAACCCACAAAGTACATAATCAAAATAGTTTAAACAACAACCCCATAACCTCCCCAACACATTTTAAAAGGGCATAGGATAGCAATCAAATTGTTTCTTAGCATAAGAAAAGCCCTGGTGGATCAGGCCCAAGGCCTGTCTACTTCAGCATCTTGCTGTCACTGTGGAGGTACAGATGCTTATGGGAAGCCTGAAAGCGGCTTGAGTGCAACTGCAACACTCCCCTCCTGCTTATGGCAAATGAAAAAACTAGGTTACTTGACACTGAATGTTTGACCCTGAGAGAGCACTAGCTAGGCAGGCATGTTGGAAGCAGTTTGAAGCAGGTACATTGCAGCTTCTCCTCCATCAGCAGCCTAAGTGTTTGCTCTATCCATTTTTTTTGCCACACAAAAATCACATTTGTTAATGGAGGGGCATTTGTAGTCTCTTAATAAGTGTTACACCCACACGCCAATTTCACTTTATCTGTTAACTGGTGGTAAGTAGCAATTCTATGGCATCTTCAGAATGCTCCTACCCCTATGTATGAACTCTAGGCTGTTGGTCTTCAACTGGTGCCTTAGGACCCAATATCGCCTGATGAAAGGTGGATGTCAACAGCAGTTTAATGCTTTTCAGCTGAAGTTCTTATGCTTACTCTATATACTGGTTTAAGTAAATGTTGGGTTGTTTTACTATGTATTGATGCAATAAAAACAAGTTATTTGTAAGCTTCTTTGAATCTGTTTAAATCAATAC
Source organism: Lacerta agilis (assembly GCF_009819535.1). Lineage (NCBI taxonomy): Eukaryota > Metazoa > Chordata > Lepidosauria > Squamata > Lacertidae > Lacerta > Lacerta agilis. The sequence goes on along the minus strand of NC_046321.1, from coordinate 33,622,536 downwards.
AAGCAGTAGAAATTCTATAATAAGGTGCATGGGGACCAGATAGATTGTAGATTTTCTTTCTGAACTTGTCTGCTGCCTATACAATTTAGTGGGACAGGCATCAGAATTCAAATGTGATTTGCCAACATTTTTTTTTTTTTGGCAGGCTTGTCCTGAATATTACTGTTGGAAATTGGCAATTCCTGTTTTTACTGAAACACAGATTCAACAGTCTGGAAATTAGATTGATACAGGAAAGAGCCACATAAGATACCCTTCAGTATATATCCTACATTAGCTGTGCTACATTGGGCTGTGGCTTGTGACAGGTCTGTTTCTATAGTGCAGGCACTGTCCAAAGTACATTTTTGGGGCCAATCTGGCCTGCTGGTTGGTCTAATCCGGCCCCCATGGCGGTTTATTTCCTGGGATAAATCCTGAAAAAGTCAACAACTTCAACTTTGAAAAAGTGTCAACAACTTCGGTTGGTCCTTTGGTTGGCGCTCATGGCCCTTCACTTCATCAAATGTGGCCCTCTTTGGAAAAAAGTTTGGACCACCACTGCAAATAGTGGTACCCACCTATGGAACTCTTCTATCATAAATGTGGCAGGGCACCTAAATTTTTGAATAGATTTCACTGCCAGATGAAGACATACCTCTTCATCAAGGCTTTTGGGTGCACTTGTTTTTGGTAACTGCTGCTGCTGCCCATTTGGTATGGGTTTTTAGTTCTTGGTTTTTAATTTTTAATTTTGTGTTTTGTGGTTTTTTTTAAAATGTAAACCATCCAAGGTCATTGGTGGTAAAGAGGATTGTAGAAACTAAATAAATAAGGCAGCTAGAACTAGCATTGACCTTGGCTGTAGCTTTATGGATGGTAATATTTAAGAGTTTGCTCTTCTCTTCCCTCCTCTCTCCCATTCCTTTTTCCTCATGTGTTGTGTCTTTTTAGATTGTTTGCCTGAGGGCAGGGCCTCCTGCCTTAGAACCTGATTTTGTAAGCTGCTCTGAGAGTCTGTTTGCCTAAAACGGGTCCCCACTAAGGCCCGGGGGCCGGATGTGGCCCATTGCCTTCTAAATGCAGCCCAAGGACGGTCCGGAATCAGTGTGTTTTTACATGAGTAGAATGTGTGCTTTTATTTAAAATGCATCTCGGATTATTTGTGGGGCATAGGAATTCGTTCATATTTTTTTTTCAAAATATAGTCCGGCCCCTCACAAGGTATGAGGGACTGTGGACTGGCCCATGGCTGAAAAAGTTTGCTGACCCCTGGCCTAAAAGGTGGGTATAAATGCTGTAAATAATATAAATACTTGAGTAAATAAATCCTGGAATGTTCCTAATTCAGAATGAATTCAGAATGCATCTCAACACATGATTTTAATTGCTTTTTGACTTTATATTGTGACTTACATGGAACTTCAAATAGGTGTTTATTTTCATAATTGATCTTATCATTTCCGAACAGTTAGCTGTGCACATAAGGCTGCCCAACAGAAAATGTCTGGGCTTCAAATGTTTTTCCATAACTTACTGTATTAACCTGCCTAGCTTTACACTTCTGCCAATTATAACAAAGAATATTTTATCATTCATAATAATTTTTAATAGGTATGACCAATGTCACCTGCATTTTCTTCTTTCTGCTTACAGGTGCAGCCATGCAGGAAAGCATCCGATTTGCTTCATCGGGAGATGATGATGTTAAAATATGGGACGCTTCATCCATAACTGTAGTGGAACAGTTCAGTCCCCATACTTCATCACACCCAGTTAGCTCTGTATGCTGGGGCAGCAACAGTATCCTTTGCCACTTCATGGGGCACAACATCTAGAGCTATAGCACTCATTGTTTAGTGACAATTTTAGTTTTGGCTCTGGGGCCAGCGAGCTGTGTTTAATACAAACAAACAAGCCACAGATACATTTGCAGTGCTGATGAGATTAATTGATATCATTAAGGACCTATAGTAGAAGCATCTACATGGATTTTGGGTGTCCACATTTGTAAACTATCATTCATTAAATAACATCTGTGCTGTAACAACTGAAAGAATATGAATATAAGTCAGCTCTATTCTTTAAAATCCCAAATAATCCATGGCCTCTGGAGAGAGTGAACAAGCATATGTGAGAACAAATGTGCTTAAGAGCAAAAGCTGAATTTATCAGAGTATGGATATGGATTGTATTTCAAAGATGCATGTTCCATTTGAATATACTTGGTTTACTTCTTACAGACTGCCTTGCAATTTGGTTCAATAGCAGCTTAGTTTAAACTATATTCCTCCTTGTGATTTCACTTCTTGGATACAGGTGGCTATAATACCTCCCCTTGTGTGCCTATTCATGCCTCTCCTCCAGGACACAGGGGAGGAACGGTTATATATGTGCACATATTCTTGTTCTCAACCCCCTAGAAGACAAACAGCCAAGAGGAGCAGCTGCCATTAGTGCTGCATTGTTCTCTCTACTGTTCGAGGGAAAGACTTGTAGCTTAGTGGTAGAACATGTGCTTTGTGTACAGAAGGTCCCCAGTTCAATCCCGACTTCTCTAGTAAGGAGGAGTATGCGTGTCCTTACACAGTCTTTGTTCTTCAGGCAGTATGCATATTGTTTCTTCTTTCCAGGAGGGATATAAGATGAGGAAATAAGCAGTGCCAGGGCTAGATATGGCCATGCTCTGTAATATGAGGGCCCTCCCGCAACCCCAGAGTCGTCTGCAACTGCACTTAACTGTCAGGGGTTCTTTACCTTTTTCTGTGCAAGTGAAGCTGCATATGTCCAGAGGCTTCCCTGTTCCATTTTTGCAAATGCAGTACCTTATTGTGGATTATAGCAATCCAAGTATAGATGAGCATGTATGGTGCTTCATTTATGGGCCAGAAGCTCTGGTATGTCATTGTGCCCATAATGCTGTCCCACTGTTGCATGATCACAATGTGTATATGAGCCACTAGTATAACAAATATACAGTATACAAGTCACCAGTCCAAGCCACAGAATTTCCATATTGCATCATTGCTTGAAACACTCTGGTGCTGGATTACCTTTATTATTTTTTGTATTTTTATCCACTCCCCACCACCCCAGGAGCTCAAGGTGGTGTACATTGTCCTCAACTTCCTTGTTTAATCCCCACAACAACCCTGTGAGGTGGGTTAGGATGAGAGGCAGTGACTGGCCCAAGGTCACCCAGTGAGCTTCATGGCTGAGTGGGGATTTGAACCGGAGGTCTCCAGGTCATAGTCCAACACTCTGTAACCACTGCACCACACTGGCTGTCGTGTCTTAACCCTAAGAATTCTTTTTATTTTCTTTTTCCAATAAAAGAGTGAGGAATCATTTCCCTCCTGGGCAGAGCCCCAGAGGAACTGGGACTGAGGTCTGGCATAGCCAGTTTACTTAGTGCAGTATCATTTCATTGATGAGGCATTTGGCAGGAGACTGCAAAAAAAGTACTGTTTTCTGGGTGGGCTTATTGGACTGGTTATTTATGGTTTGGTTTGCTTTTTAGAAAATATTTGTTTACGCCTACAGTGTCGTTTATATTTTATTTGGCCTCTTTTATCCTCCAAACTGTTAGATTTCTTTAGATCGTGAGCCCTTTGGGAACAGAGCTGTTAACATTTAGAAAATGCTATAAGCCATTCTGAACCCATTTACCAGATGAGGATATACTGTACTGTACCTCCAAAAGAAACAAAGGCTTAGATCAGCTAAAAGTTACCCCAATTGATAAGAAATCAAGTGATTTCACTTGCATGTGTGAACCAGCCCTTAGTAATGGAGGTGTTCAGCTATTCGTACAAAATGCCTGATTCCAGTAGTTCATTGTAGCTAAATGTCCCCTGCTTCCTAGGTAGGCACAGTGAGTTTTCATACCAGCCACTCCAGACATCTCCAAACTAAGGCCCGCGGGCCAGATGCAGCCCGTGCAAGCCAATTGTGCGGCCCCCACCGCCCGCTCTTACTGGTGCGGCGCGGTGCGGTTGCCCATCTCCGGGTCGGCATGGCAACAGAAATAGATTTTGTGCATGCGCAAAACATTTCCGGTGCACTTTCGGGTCTGTGGAGGCCCGTGCGCGCACACACAAGCTATTTCCGGTGCCGCGTCAACCCGGAAGTGCACCGGAAAAAGCGAGTGCGCGCTCTCCCCCGCCCTCTGGCCCGCCATGCGATCAGTGCCATAGGAACTGGCCCGAGGCCGGGTAATTTTGGGGACCCCTGAGCTACTCCATTCTTTTCTGTATCATAGGCATCTTTCTAACCATGCACATTTGATTGGGTGCATCTTAGAAGATGCTTGCTTGGATGTTTGATGAAGCCTTACCTGCCATGTCTATCATTAGAATGACGTCAGGGGATAGTGCAGATGAGGCTATATACAGGCAAGCACAAGAATGGTTTGCTTGGATAGTGCTTAGCTTTCTTATTCATTCACAACATGTTTCTGTTTGTAAGAAGGTAGGTTTTGGATGTTACAGTAAATTTAGCAGTGTAATTTCTACTGAAAAAGAATTAGTAAAAAATACCCTCTTGATTGTAATTTGGTGTAACTTATGTCAATACTGTATTTTAAAACTGTTGTAACTTAACCTGGGACCATATAGTGAAAGGCATGTAAGAAAACCAATAATGATAACTGAAGTGTTAATTTTCTAGGTCTTGAATTTTCCATGAGTTGACAACTGTCATACAAAGGAAAATCTCCGAGAATAAATAGTATCATTGAGAAGGGACACTAGTACATACCATTTTTGATAAGTCTGTGTTCTGTGTCAGGGAGTCTTGTGTTTTTCCAGTGCTGTCACCCAATAACTTAGATCTTCTTGCTTCTCCCTCTGCCCTGCAGTGTGTAGGTGCCATTCAGCACAGCAGAAGCTGCTTTGAATTCATCTGTTCCTCTAATTGCTGAAGGCTTTAGGTACTTCGGGATGTCTGAGCCATTAAGTAGATCTTGTTGGCTGTCCGTGATCAACGGTACAGCAGCTTGTCATCCTGTGTTGAGTTAGACAAGCTTCAGCGCATGGAAAGCAATGTACTAATGTACTATGGTGCTAAGTAAGGAAATCTCCTTAGACGTTTCTGCTTTGCTTAAAAGTGACAGCTAAATATTAGAAATGAAAGTTACCTTGTACGCACCCAAAGTAGCGGGCTGCAGAAGTTCCTAGGCATATAGAAGGTTTTTGTTCTTTCCTAAAGGCCGTACCTTTCATTGAGAAGCCACCTGACACATTGTTTGCGACAACTGTTTAAAATAAAGGATCGGTAATGCCTGAAAATCTTAAGCAGTTTAACTGTTTATAATGTAATTTGTGTCGCTGCAGCATGGGGCAGGTGTAAGTAAAGGAACCCATATCACTTGTTTGTGGGCAAGGGAGTATTCTAAAGCACACCTGTATAGCTCAAGCAAATGATGGCTTGTAATAAACAGGGAAGCAAAAAACAACAACATCATAGCCCTGTACAGATTTCAGCTGGCAAGTTTTATATGGAGGAATTCCATTCTGACTTCAACAGTGGCAGTCAGCGTGATACTGAAACTTATGGGTATTTATCTGCTTTGGTTTTATTGCACTTGTATAGTGTTTGTTTGAAGTGGATGGACGTAAGTGAAGGGGGAGGTGTTAGAAATAAACATTCTCTACATCAACAGGCTGCTGTTCAGGTTCTGGCTTAATGTCTTGATATAATTTTGTGGAATGTGTACTCAATTGAGTGCTGATATCTTGGGCTGAAGGTCTGGAGATATGAGATGTCCAATCTGTGGTTAGCAATTCCACTGCTTAGCATTAACACAGCTAACTTTAGAATGCATTGGATCACTACTTTTTGCAAACACATTTTTTTAATCACAAAAATACTAGCAGCAAATACTGCTTTGAAATGGGGATAGAATTTGTGGGCAAGTAGAACAAACTGGACATGGAATAAGTTGCACTTCTCTGTTGGAGGAGTATTTTTTAAATCATAAGATTGTTTTAAATGGATGCAATGTGGAGTTCATATCTTGAAAGGACAAATCCTCTCAAAACTGGAATGTTTTCCCATTTCTGCTTTCTATTCTTCATTAAACAAAACTGCATAGTATATAAAAACTTAACAAAGACACTTGAATCAACATTTTTCTGTTTTGAATTGTTTAAGGGGCTTGGATTAATACTTTTCCCTTTGCAGCTACTGTATAAACTTTGTGCTATGTTCCATGACACCTGTTTCAGATAATTTTCTGGTCACTGCTTCTGCTGCTGGTGATAAAATAGTGATTTCAAATGGTAAAGGTAAACCAGTTCCACTCTTTGAGCTAGCTGAAGGGGTAAGTAAAATAGACTTGTTTCTTTGGAGCCATAGAGTGTGACCTTTTGCATGTTTACTTGGAAGCAAGTCCCATTGTGTTCAGCACGTAAGTGCACCTTTACCTTGGAGTAAACCCCATTGATCACAATGGGATTGACAGAACAGACACAGATAGAACTTGCAGTTACTTCATCTATTCCCTGTTTCAAAATAACAGATTTTTTTAAAAAATGTAGTTATACATAAGTATATATCTGGAGCACAGGGTGATCCTAAAAAAATACTTCAAAAGTTCCCATTGTCTTAATGGAGAATGCTTCCATTTGAAAAATAAGCCATATTGCCTACTGCCTCTAGCTTTAATTGACACTTGTGGGAACCAAGGAGTTGTACATGACACAGTCCTCGGCCAGAGCATTTGTGCATGTAATTTGTATATAGTATTGTAATGAGCTACTCAAATTTAAAATTGAGTAAAGTTGACATTCCTCTGTGTATGTTTCAATTTGGAATGCTAACCCCACAAGTACGGTGTTAAAACAAATGGGGATAAATGGATGGTCAACTCTGTTGTTTACTGAGTTCACTGTGCCTTGCATTTTGTTCCATCTGACTTCCTGATTTCCAAAGTTTAACTGACTTTGGTACATGTCTTTTTACTCTCCTTGTAGGCTGCTGAGTGCATATGTTCATTGACCAAATTGCAGTGCAATTTTATGAGTGCACATTGCTAACCTACAAGAGGGTTACATGTTGTTGGAACAAAATCTGGAAATTAATCAGAAGGGAAGAATGGTATTTCAGTTATTCACTGGGGCTGGGCTGGAAACTGGGAAGAAATTGGAAGTGAGAGAATTTTATTTGGCATTCTAAAAAGAATATAGCTTGCTAACAACTTTGAGTGAGGACCACAGAGGCTGGCTTTATTTGGATGCAACTGTAAAGCAGGGGTGGCTAATCTGTGACTCTCCCAATTCTCAGCAGCCTCAGCCATCATTGCCAATGGTGAGAGATGATGGGAGTTGTAATCCAGAGGACCACAAGACAGCACCCCTTCTGCTCTAAACCATGCTTTAGCACAGGCATAGGCAAACTCGGCCCTCCAGGTGTTTTGGGACTACAACGCCCATCATCCCTAGATAACAGGACCAGTTGTCAAGGATGGTGGGAACTGTAGTCCCAAAACTTCTGGAGGGCCGATTTTGCCTATGCCTGCTTTAGCATTACATGGAGGAGCTGCAGTGAACATTAGCTCTTGAGTTCCCCCTTGGCTCTTTTCCAGGATGACGAAGAGGAGGATTTTTGTGTTTCATATTAATTTCCTTTTAACTTGTCTGCTGAACCTAAAGAAATTGCGGCTAATCTCACTTATGCTTAGTTGAAGAAAACCAGCCTCGTAGCTTAGCCACAGTTTGTCTGCCTTTGGACATCATGGATAGTTGCAGTCAATCTAAAATGGAAGTGAAAGATACTAAATTCCACACAGCTGTACCAGAGAGGGAGTACAAGAGGCTCATTGTACCTGTTTCTCATAAAGTTAAATCACTGTTTAGTGTTGTGTCTGAATAAGGTGATATGGTCTGCATAAAATGTATTTGTATTGATTGGCTTTTGTTAGCTGTATTGCAGCCACTTTAATGAATCCCAGACATGCATTAATGAACATGGCTGCGAGTCTTGAGAGACATCTTTTGATACATTGCTGAACATAAATTTCTGTTCTCAGTCCATTATTAACAACAGAACATTCCTGCCCTCTGGTTTGTGGTGACCTAGGGCCTTAGACTGATAAAATGCTCTCTCTAAGCTTTAAATAAGCAATCAACACTCTCACCAGTGTTCGTTATGTTAGATCGTTATGTTAGTTGTGATCTTTTTTGTCACATGTACAATGATCTCAGTTTTATACAAAAGTTTTTAAAAGGTGCCTATATGCAAACATGGGCTTTCAATCCAAGGAGCTTTGTATCAATGTGAAAAACTTGGAAAAGAGATGGAAATGTGCAGAGGAAGGAGTGAGTGAGTGAGTGAGTGAGTGATACCCCAACAGTGTTAAGTTCAGTATTGGCTAGTTGATATATACTACCTCAGGCAAGCAACCTGTGGCTTCTTTGCTTGGCCACACCAAATTCCCCACTCCCTCCTACCCCAAAGTAGCATACACTCTTAAATGAGCAAGCAGACAAGTAACTTCATATTAATTCTCATGATGCTTAAGTCTGTGTTCCAACATCTTGCCAATACTTGTTCATCCTTGGGGATAAAGAAAATCATTGAAGGAATATTGTAGAATTTGTTTTTTATGTATGTTATCTTTTGGAGCATGCTGTTTTCAAATTCCATGCAAGCTAAACATGGTGAATTCCTCTTTTCCACTTTCCCCTGATATCATTTTCTCTAACCAGTAATTGATGAAGATTATTTGCCCTTTTAACTCTTGATTAATATTCACATGATCAACAGTCATGGGGAGAGTTGAGCCACCCCCAGCCAGTTACTCTGCCACATATGCAGGGTTCTGAATTGCACAGGGCACCTTTGCATGTAGTGCAGGCTCACAGCTTCAGGCATTTCCCTCCAGCATATAGAGGTCAGCAGGGCTAGGTGATGGGAAGGAGTCACAGTAGAGTCTAGAAGGCATGGCCCTGCTGTACCCTTCAGCAGTATTAATCACATAAGGGGCAACAAGAAATAGGGCTATAGAGTACTCTATATTTCATTGACTTGCACAACAAAACTTCATTGAGGCACTCAGTCCTGAACATAATATGAATCCCACAGAGGGAAGAGTGGGCCTGTGCTCCCTGGCCTCGCTACCTCTATTTCATCCCCATCACAGAATTTCTGAATTGGAGAGCCTGCCTGACATTCATAGCCTCATCACATGCTTTAGCGACCTGCCAAATTAAACAGCCAGATAAGAATATTGCTTTTAATGGACCTTGAATGTCAACGCAAGTTAAATACAGAGTGCCCATTTCTTGAATGGGAGGCAGAGGCTTCTGCTGGAGGAAATGGGAAGTGGTTTTTCTAGATTCCCATTGTCATGCCCGCTTCCACATTCTTCCAGAGAGTCTCCCAACATTCTGGACTGATTTTTTGGAGACTGAAGGGGAAAAGACGAATTGGTGAAATTCGCTTCCTCAATACTGTATCTTTCTCTGGGTTTGGTTAAGGATTCCATGAGTAGAACTATGCGCATTTAACAACAACAAGAACAACATCAACAACAACAACATACCCTACTTTACTACAAGGACCCCCAAATGATACTATGTTGATTTCCCCCCTTTTATTCCCCCCCCCCACCAGGCAAAGCAAACCTGTATAAGTTTGAGTTCTAATTCAATGTATATTGCAAGTGGAGGTGCGGATAGCACTGTTAACATATGGGATTTAAAGTTCAGAAAACTTCACCGAGCTCTTAAGGTAAGACAAAACACTTCCTGTTTTATCTATTTGTCTATTAAATATGACTCTGAAAAAATACCCCCCTCAAAACAAACCATATAGCTTTGGGTTCTGATCTTTAAAGCCCAAATTTCAACTCAAATTTTTAATTCCTATCACTATAGGTGTCTGTGCTAGCAGCAGGCTTTGTGTTGCTATGTATTAGGAATATTTTCAAGCTGTCATTTTATTACATTGTATCTCTGAGTGATTATATAAGTCTTCAGAAACCATGTTATGTGAAGTTGGCGGTGAGTGTCGGGGCTCAGCACTCCTCCACTCCCTCCACTTCTCTTGCCCCTCGTGTTGTGTGCTGCCTTCAGTGCGAAGCTCCTTGCTTGTATTAAGCCAGTCTTCTGTTGTGTTTGAAATGGGGAACTCTGGCTTCATACCGGTTAACAAACCTGAATGTGATTTTCTACAGTTTTCTGTTTTTTTAATCAGTTAATCCTTTTAATCTGTTGATAATCCCTGTATACCTATGCCACCATAAATATGGAATTTACTTTCAATGCTAATTTTAGGATTTCCAGCTTTATAGTTGCCAAATGGCAATAAAGCTCCTCTTAAATAACTAGCTTTTATCTGAAAACATAATGCTTTGACATTTATGTGTATGCAAATACAGGATTATCTGGAAGACTGACAGTTCTTAGGTAAATAGCTGAACAAAAATTGTATGTGTTGGAGAAACAGTTGATGTAACTGTGCTATATTGGAATAATATTTTGTGTATACTGAATCCGGGAAACTTTTGAATACATGAACTCTGTATATGAATGAATGTCTTCTATGGATACATTATTATTAAAAACACTACTTCCATCACTGTAGAATAGGGGTAAGCAGATGGTAGATTAGATCTCTGGGTGATTTTTGTCTTGATCAAATGGGAGATGGTGATCCTTCAGATGACAGTGACCTTAAACTGTTTAGCTATTGCAAGTTTGAATATTCTACCATGTGAAGGAGTTGCATGTTAGGAGGAACATTAGATTAGGCTAGGCTTTGCCTGATGTGCTGGCTTTTCATTGCCAGAGTTGTCAGTCTGTTGGATTTCTTAACCTGACCTACAGCAGAGGGTCCCATGGCAGGTGGCAACAATATAGAAATGCTAGATTAAAATCAATTGAAACAATTCATTTCTTGATGTGGGGGATTCATTTGTGGGATTAGCCCATTTTATCATTGTTCAAAGTTGTGCCTTTCCCCCTTAAACGTGCAGGTCAGGGTCTTAGTCCTGCTGGGTCTTTTAAGTTTTGATACCAACATTTGGAGATTGAGCCAGTTACAAATCTAAATATGAACTTTTTAACTGATAGGCTTCTGGAATAGAATATAACCAAACACATGGAAGTTAGCTGGGTCCATTGTCAGCTGCTGCTTTGTGAAGCCCTAAAAGTGTGAGAGAGACAAAGCTGGATGCCGTGTGGCTTGAATACTTGTATTACTTTAAACCTGACAGAACAAGAGAGGTTAAAAGGATAACTACCTTTTAAAAAAAACAAGAAAACCAATTGCAATTGGCTGATGTTTGCATTTTCTTATCTTCTTTAGGATCACAGAGAGGAAATAACTTCTGTAACATTTAATTGGAATGATTGCTATATCGCTTCGGGGTCTATGAGCGGTGAAATTATCTTGCATAGTCTTACTACGAATTTATCCAGCACTCCATTTGGCTTTGGCAGCAGTCAGGTAAAGTGTCTGTGGAATGTGGTTCCAATGGTGCAGTTGCACTGTGTCATACAAGTGATGGTTTGGTCTAACCATTTGCAATTAGATTTATAACCAATTCTCTCCCCATCAGATAATTGTTCTGCACCCTCAATAACTTCCATACTTGGGCTGCAATCCTATGCACACTTACCTGGTAATAAGTCACGTTGAATACAGTGAAACTCCCCCCCTCCCCCCCAAGTAACAATGCATAGCATTTGGCTGTTGGCATTTCAGGAAGCCCATGCTAAACTTGTGTATTGAACTTGAGCCCCCCCACCCCCCACCTTCCACTTCTGCTGTATACTGTACAAGCAGTTCCTCTATCCCTGACGTAGAACCTTTGTCCATGCTACACAGTGGATTTTTGTGGAACTGGGTCTTTTCATGTGGCACAACCTCTTGATCAGCTTTGCTGCACATCTGATTGAACTTATGTGTCATGGCAAAATGGGTTATCAGGGTCGGGATAGACTTGCAAGTCCTTGCAAGGAAATGGGGCTTTAAGGGTGAAACCTTTACTCCTAGTCTTGATTATATATATATATATATATATATATATATATATATATATATATATATATATAAATGTACTTACCTGTTCTTTCCCATTGGTTCAGAACAGCTTATTGCAGTGTTAATATCTGAGATTTTAAAACTCAAGTAACTATTAATGTGAACATGGGCCTGGTTGCATTTTTCCTTCCTATCTCCTTGAATAGTTTTATTGCTGGCACAGCTTGGTCATAGCCACATTTCAGTGCTGATGTTGAAAAGCTATAAAAAAATTTTTTTTAATGAATGTGCTTGGGTTTTCTTATTAGAATTTCTAGCAGGTTGGACAAGTTAAGTGTCACACATACTGAGGGTTGCAAATGGTAGTATTGTATTCATTGGAAGCAAAAGCCCAGTTTTCAAAAGCTCTGTTTTTGATTCATTGTTATCATCCATCAGTTATATTGATGCAAACTTCTTAATAGTCAGTTTGCTCTTTTTTAAAAAGCTACCTCGTTGCAGAGCTAATAAAGTTGTCATAGCTGTGCTTTATGTGTGGCTTATTTGGGAAACTCTCTCTGACAGTTATTGATGGACAACGTGCTGTGGGTTAAAGACCAAAAAGCAATGAAAGCAGTGTGGTGGTGGTGGAGGAGGATCTGAGCTGCAGTGATAAGATGCTGAAAACCTTACAGCTGAGTTGCATTGAGTGTTATTTCCTGCTATTTACTTTGCCATTTGTAGCTTTTCACTACATGCTGCTGAGGAAAGATTGGGTTGCTCTTTAAACCTTGAGGAATATTAATGTAAAATATAGGGAGCAATGTAATTTACAGTGAAGTCGGATAGGTTTACGGTAGAATAGCAAAACAGGGTTTAAATATTGCCTATTACATAAACCATATAGCACTAACAAAACAATGCAATCCTTTATTTGTATGGGATAATGTTAGAAGCATTAAAATATCTCATTTCTTTCTGACTACCACCTATTTATACATTTATACATTTCTTTTCCTGAGTTATTTTACTTAACTGTCATGCAGGACAGTTTCGAGAGAGGCAAATGGAACCAGTGGGTTTGAGAAGCTAGAAAAGCCTTGGAAGAGACATAAAGTGGGCGGCTTAATTTTTTCCCTGCAACCTGGGTGCTTTCCCCCTGCCCCTAATTCAATAGGGAGGGCCTGTTCTAAATATTGTTTAAACAGACTTTCTCCTTTTCTCACATCTATTTTGGAAGTTTAAATACCTGATTGTCAGGGAACTATCCCCGGCGCAGCGCAAGGTGGTGGAAGGGTTCTCGGGATGCTATAGAGAGCCCCGGTCTCACCTGACCAGCAGCACCTCCTCTGGCAGCCGAGGGAGCAGCAAGGCTTCGAGCGGGGAGGGGCAGGCTTTTCAGGGTATGGAGGGAGAAGGCTCTGAGGATGCTGAAGAGCCCTCACACTCCTCTCGCTCAAGGGGCGAGGAAAGAGACACGCATCTTCCTGCGCCCCAAAGGCGTCGTGGGGAGAAACGATAGGATGGGAGGCAGGGTTTCCGTATACCGAAGCTCTTTTGTTGGGGTCAGAACCGGAAGGCGCCATTCCCGGATTCTGACGATGCTTGATACAGACGTGAACTTATTAGCTCTGCACTGTACATAGTTTGCACAATAAAACTCTTAAAGGAAACTCAGAGTTTTGCCTGCTTACTCATGAGCAACCAACAGAGGACCTTACACCTGATAGTCATCACCTGGCTTGGTTGGTACATGTTTCTTTGTTAGTCTTTCATGGGGATGGAGAGAAGCTGCAGCAGATTCCTCAAAGATGCATATTTTCCTAGCTACAAAGACCATGTCAAAGAGGTTTGTGGGAGAGGAGTGAGGAAAGGCAAATAAAAGTTTTCTTATTATTGTCTATGCCTGTGCCTTTTGCGTGTTGCATTGTTTTAAAATGTATGTTCAGAGCATGCTAAAAGCCTAATACATGAAGGAACCCATAAGGATTGTTTTTGAAAGTAGATTGTCATGGATTTGAAATTAGGACAGTTATTTAAAGTCTTAACAGTAACAAAGAATGCACTCAACTTAAAGCCCATTATTCCATCAATTTCAGGTCTAAAGTATCTTGTTGAATCACAGCTCCACTCTTGAAAACTCTTAATGGTTGAGACTTAAAAAGCTTGGCACTTTGTCAGGATTCAAGTTTCTATTGTTACTCCAAAAATGCCGAGCTTGGAAAAGTTGTTAAATTTTAATTGCATGTCACTCGAGTGAGGCCTGGATGGCAGACTTGCTGACTAAACATCTGAAATGGCTGTTCTTGTAATAAAGATGTATCAGTGCTGATGCTCACTTAAAGGGTTTCTAGGTGTTACTTTTTCTGTTTCTCACTACTAGATACCATGTCAAATTCAATCTCTTTTGTGGTGGGGAGTTGCACTGCATGAGCACTTCATAGAGTTGAATCGAAATTGGGGGCTGATTTTTTTCAAGAATACTTTTGTGCTCACCCCATTTTTTATTATTTTTATGACTGCTCCTGCTGCAAAGACAGTCACTCGCTGTTTTGTCATAATGTGCTGAAACTGCCACTGTGCCACAAAACGAGCAGCAGGGGTGTGCTGTTTTCCCCCTCCAATTCCCTGCTCCCCCAATAGATTAGGCTTTATTGCCAGATTTCACCTACGGTAACTGGGTGTTAAGGATGGCAAAGACCTAAAAGTTGTGTTAAGTAAGTGATGATATTGCTGCATTTGAAGGTAAGGCTAGTACTGTACTAAGATTCCAGTGGTGCAACCTCTTGCCAACTAATTAGCAGAGGTTTTTTTTAATGTACACAAGTACTGTAGTTTAAATATATGCATTGGCAAAGCATGCCATCACTTTTAACATATGCAAATGTGTTTTCTTTCTTTTTCAGCCCATTCGGCACTTGAAATATTCTTCCTTTAAGAAAGCATTATTGGGTAGTGTTTCCGACAGTGGGGCTGTAACTCTGTGGGATGTCAACAGTCAAGCCCCATATCATAACTTCGAAAGTGCTCATAAAGCTCCAGCCTATGAAATCTGTTTTTCTCCCATCAGTGAGCTGCTATTTGTAACTGTAGGTCTGGATAAAAGAATCATTCTCTATGACACCACCAGTAAAAAGTATGTATACCTTTGTCAGAATATTATCTATTGACAGAATTCTGTGTGCTTTTCAGTGGTTTAAAAAGGAATTTACGGCGTACTATTATATATTTTGTGAAGCACTGCTGATCAACAAACAACTAAAAATACAGCCAGTCTACTGAGGCTTGATTTGGTCTCCTTTTAATTAACCGAGGCAACTGGAACATTCAGCATTTCTTTACAAAAATGGTTAGGTGTGGAACTTTTAATGTGCCACAAGGTTTGGTTTTGTGAAAATAATATTTTGAGTGTGCTTCTTAATGGTGTAAAACAATTTATGTGTGGTTGTCTTAGTTACTGAATTGCTGGTAGGAATATTAAAACTGATGGAGTCCTTCTGCTTGACTTGAAAGCTTTCTTATTTGGTACACACACGTTTCGTGAGAGGTGTCTAAAAATGAGACATTTTGACATTTTAATGGTTGTAGTTTGCTAAAGTTTCTCTATTGCATCTGCAGAGCCAATATATGAGCCATAGGGCAAGCCAGCAAAACAAAGGAAGTTCTCTTGATCCACAGGGAAAATGCCAAAACCCACTGTCGAGCAATAGCTTTAGTAGGACCAACCAAAGTTTGCAAAATAAGGAGCAAGCTCTCAAGATCTCCAGAATTCTTCATTGGGCTGGATGTACTTATTGCGGCTATTCCTTCTGCCTTCCTTGGCCTGCCAAAGTCGGGCATCCAAAGCAGAGGAAGCCCTGGGTCCTCCAAAGAACAAGAGGACACTTGAAAGGGGGACAGTCCCACAGAGAGCTGTTTGGCACTGGCAGTTTCCATCCTACCTACACACTTGAATTCTTGTCATGTTTGAGGAGAGGGGATATCCATTAGCAACTGGGAGTGTGTGTATCTGCTTGAAGAATGTAGCTTTATGTATTGTATTAACTTAAACATAACATTGGGAAATAAGCAGAACTAAAATTACAGTGTGATATAACAGATGGTGTTGGCTTTGGGTTTAAGTCTTAGCTTGGCAGTGAAGCCCACTGAGTAATATTGGGCCAGACACTACCTTTTAGTCTAACCTGGCCAATAGCTAAGTGAAGAGTTAATGAAAAATATTATTTTGGAAACTCTATATAAAATTGTGGCTGTCCTTTCTTTTTTTCCCCCTTCTCGGGTGTTCAACATGTTTCTTCATCACAAAAAGGCAGCTGAAGACTTTAGTAGCAGAATCTCCTCTAACTGCAGTAGAATTCATGCCTGAAGGAACTTCCTTGGTGGTTGGATCTTCTCGTGGAAAGATATACCATTATGACCTAAGAAAACTTTCTGCACCTGTGAAATCAGTCAGTGCTCACAAAACCTCTGTGAAGTGCATAACACTACAGTGCTCTAACAACTTTTCAAAGGTAAATGTCTTGTGCATTTAGTGTTTAAGTGTAGGTTAAAATGGAAATAAAATGTGCCTAATTATGATCAATATATGCCAAAGCACACATGATGGCATGTTTGTGCTAAGCCCTGTATCACTTTTCTATTGTAATTGTAGTTAGAATGTATACAACTGACCCTTTTTCAACGCTTGATGGCTCTGTGTAGTTAACACACATCTATTTGAGTACTGTATTCCCGCCCACCCCCCCACTCCCAATATTATAAATGGTGTCTGCTATTTTTGGGATTAGAGTCCTATCAGAAGCAGCATTAGAAGAAAGTTGTAACTTAATATTTGACTGTCCTTTTTTCCTTCAGAGTAGAGCACTTCTGACTAACTTATTTCTGTTTCAGTCTAGCCTTAAGCCATCCTTAACTAAGCAGGCCTGCAAAAGATCTGATATCAAAACAACAAGCAATACTGGAGGGATTCAGAATGCTGGCATGATCAAAAACGTTACTCCTAACATGCCTGCCACGTTCCTGTCCCCATCCTTGCCAACAGCTGAAGTTAAAGGAGCTGATGCCATTCAGGATAAATCTGGTAAAAAGATGCCAACACTTGTGAGAACCATGAAGGAGGGAAATACGAAAATACCAATTGTTGCCATTTTAAGAATTGCTAAATTGGTCCTTTATTTTATTTTTTTACTTACAGTATTTATTGGGTGGTATACATTAACCCCCCCACCAAATTCTTAAACTAAAAAAATGCAATATAGAGAAAAGTAAAACCAAGTTATAATAATATCAGAATAAATCCAGCAACAGAGAAAACAGGAGCACCCAAAGTCTAAAGCTGAACTCCCCAGCATGGTATATGTGGGTGCATTCAGCTACCCTGTTTGGTGCCTGCAAATGCCTCCTGCTCCTCCAAATGTTTATTTTTTTTGGGGGGAGGGTTGTTTGGATCATGGCACCTGCTCTTTAGGTCTGTTTTGCTTGTTTTGGGGTTGGAGTGGGGAGATTTTAAACACTGCCAGTTTTTCTTCTGTGAAAAGGGCATTTTGAAGTATCCACAATAGTGTTCTAGATCTCTAAAAAGTGCCCCCAGGCCCAAAACGTTGCGGATCAAAGTACTGAGAAAATAAGGTCTTCACCTGGTGTCAAAAAGAAGCTCAACACTGTGACCTGAGGTCCAGCGCCGAGGGCCTTCTGGCGGTTCCTTCACTGCAAGAAGCGAAGTTACAGGGAACCAGGCAGAGGGCCTTGTCGGTAGTGGCACCCACCCTGTGGATTGCCATCCCATCAGATGTCAAGGAAATAAACAACTATCTGACTTTTAGAAGACATCTGAAGGCAGCCCAGTTTACGGAAGTTTTTAATGTTTGAAGTTTTATTCTGTGTTTAATGTTCTGTTGGTAGCTGCCCAGAGTGGCTGGGGAAACCCAGCCAGATGGGCGGGGTATTATTATTATTATTATTATTATTATTATTATTATTATTATTATCTATGTGGAGGATATTCCACAACTGGGGCGCCAGTCATACTATTACTCTCCTTTATTTAAGACACTTATAGTAGCCACCCATTTCCTCTCATTTGGTGGGGTGCATTCAGAGAAGGGTCTCTTAGAGTGGAGAAGATCATCTAAGCAACCTGGCCCCATTCCCATACCCAGGTATTGGTTCAGCACACCCACTGCCTCACCTGGATTGGTTGAAAAGGAGAGAGAAAACTGCATGTTGTGCACCTGTTGGTGATGCCTCACTTCTCATCTCTGGATTATCTATTTGAGTAATTTACTGTAGATGTTAAATACAATGGGCATAAAAATATCCCTGTGGAGCCCATAGCATAATTGCCAATGGATACAGCAATATTCTGCCTTCTCTAGCACCACTTTTTGGAATCAGCTATCCAGGTAACAGTAGAGCCACTGTGAGACAGTATCTCCAGCACTGAACCAGACAGCTTATTCAGAAGGACACCCTAGTTGATAACACTGAAAGCCACTGAGGGGGCCAAGAGGACCAGGGTTATACTCTTCCTATCCTTCTCTTGGCAGAGTTCATCCCAAAAAGCACCCAGAATACAGACTTTGAAAGCTCAAGCCATGTGTTCATTCATTGTTGCTAGCGATTGACTAAATTTTTTTTCCAGACCACTGCACAAGTGACTCAAATAAAGATGAAGAACGTGATTCTAGATCTTAACTATTTTATAAAAACACTAAAAAATATCTGTGTTGTGATCCTTTTCGGTACATATAAAACATTCAATTAAGCATGATGCTTTCTCACTAAGCTCAAGCTGACAGCTTAATCTGTCTTGATGAATGGAGTTCATACCTGTTCACCTCCTTGTGGAAATGTGAGTGGGAGTTCTGTCAAGCACTTTGGGTGCCAAATTGAAGTAAAGCTATCTTTATTGCTAGGTAATGCTAGCATTAAAGCTTAAGGCGGAATCCTCTTATCGCAGTTTTGGAGGATAGGGTGCTGCTGAGTAATTTTATTGTCCACACAGTTAATGTGATAAGACAACAGGTTTTGTTGTACCTTAGTGTGCTTGCTGGACCTGTTGTCAGAAGCTTATTGATAATGGCAGTAGCTTTTACTTCCTTCCAAATCCGTGGCATCTTCCCTCAGAATCAAATTCTATTGGTTCCTATGAGACTTGTTTCCAGTTTATTTATTGGCAGCCGCCTACCTTTTTAAAGGTTCTTTTAGGGTGCTTTAATACCCTGGCTGAACTATATTGAACTTGTTCTTCCTGTAGGACTCTTCTATGCATAAACATTTATGTTGCTTATGGAACTAGAAAGTGCTGGTGTCTAATAGATTTTGTGAAGAAAGCTTAATTTGTCATTTAAAACGGCTCTCTTATTCAGAAAAATGGATATGTTCCTCTTCTAGGATTCCCACGCAGCTGCAGTTTGGATGTAATTCCTTCCAAAGAAATTGATCATGGGAATACTTCTAATCCATCTGATGATTTGGGGAGAAATAGTTTAGGTGACTTGTTCTCTCCACTTCGAGATGGTAAGTTGACATTGGAAAAAGATTGTATAGATACATGTGCTGGAAAGGACTCCATCCTATTACATCCTGCAGTTAAGACCCTTAATG
Organism: Lacerta agilis; assembly: GCF_009819535.1. Taxonomy (NCBI): domain Eukaryota; kingdom Metazoa; phylum Chordata; class Lepidosauria; order Squamata; family Lacertidae; genus Lacerta; species Lacerta agilis. The sequence continues at coordinate 33,602,985 of NC_046321.1, read as the reverse complement.
CTTGCAGTCATGCCCATCCTATAGAGCATATGCTATTAAAATAAAATATTATAGCCAAATTAATAAGGTGCCTCTTTACGTAGTGGTCAGTGATAATCCCAAAACCATGCCTTCTGTATTAAAAACTGAAGCAGTAATTTTTTACTGTTTGAACAAAAGATCAGGTAGAGCTGTTACTCAGATTCTACCTGTATAGGATTTCCCCCCCTTTTTACAGTCAGTATTTATTGCTTTGTCCTATAGATGTTGCAGTTTGTAAAACAAGTGAAGATGTTCCCGGAAAGAGTGATGGTAAGCACTTATTGTAGTACATTTCTAGTATCTCTGAGGGCCCAGCCTGACACTAAATTGGTTTAATGCTACAGGAAATCAGAATAAGTTGCAGTAAATGAAGGTAAGTAAAAACAAACTGGGGCATGGGGTGTAATATTTGCTCCACTGTGCATGCTAAACCTGTGTTCAGGAAACATTCTTAGTTCAAACAGTACAAATATATAATCCTTTAAAATATAAAGTGGTATGGAGATGAAATGAATAAAAAAATAAAAAAATGCACAAGTATGTGACTTTGTTTTTCATTCTAGGTATGGATTTTCAACCTTACCTTTCCAGTTTGGATTTTCTCTCCCAGTTCAGCACTGCATTGCCTGTAAGAAAAAATCCAGTAGGATCTGGCCCACAAGTAGTGCATTCTAGTCCACTTAATATATTTATTGGCTCTCCTATCAGAGAGGATGATGAGAATCCAGATGTTGATGCTAAGAAAACCAATCATGGAAGACAAGAGTCCAGAGAACATTTCAAACAGGTAATGCTGTAATTCTAATTGCCTGTGACTTGAGCTGTCCTCCTTGCATTTATGTTTGCTGTTTCTGCTTTTTGCTGCATAGAAACATGCACATGTTGGATAGTCGTGCCTTCTAGGCATGGGCTGTTTGCTTCCTAACCATAGTCATGAGATTAGGAGCACCGTAATGCATGCAAATCCCCCCACCCCCTTTCAGTTTTGGGGTGTTAGGAGAGGGATAGTGCTTCTGGCAGGGGACACGTCATGCTTCTTCTGGGGTAGTTTGTCCACCTTTGGTCTCCACTCTGCACTCAGCTCTCACCTGTAACTCCTAGAAGCTGCAGCTTGGGGTGGATTGAGATAATAAGCTTTCTCCCATCTTTAAACAGCTTTTGTTGTTGCTAGATAGTGCTGATTTTGATTGTCCCAAAGGGCCTAGCACTTGACTGAGTGTACTACTTATCAGGCAAGAAATGTTTATATTTGTGGGGCTGTGTTGGCTTTCACATTTATTTTCCCCCTTCTGTACAAAGTTGAGTTCCTCCAGCTCTGAGTTTACAAATATGAATACCTCCCCGTTGGCCAACATAATCAGGAGTCCTGATCCCCGAGAGAGGCTTCTTAAGAACCTTCAAGCACAACTGACCTATGAATCACCAGTGAACGGTCCTACCTCAGCAAGTAGGTCTAAATCTCACCCTTCTGTTATGGAACATAATCAACTGGCTAATGACTTGGCATCCTAGGTGAATGTAAATGGAGTGCAACAGTCTCTAAATATTTTTTAATATATAAAATTTATGTTGTACTACTGAGTAAAAATGTGGCATAATCTAATGTTTCTGTCTTTGAGCGCATGGTGTACTCTGGCAATTAGTTTGCGTAATTTTATGGGAATGGTCTTCAATCACTCTAGCACTTCAATCACATTGAAGTCATGCACCTGTTTTTAAATTCTTAAATCTCAGCACTTATGAACAGTCAAGAACTTAAGTTTTCATTTCATAAATACAGGTGGTGATTAGAAATAATGTGACTTGTGTCGTGCAGTGGTATGCCCATCTTGTCTGTTTATATAGTAGTTGTCTGTATCTTTTTGGGTCCCCTTTTCTTGCCCCAGTTAAAATGAAATGCTCATACTTTATTTTGCATAGCTTCAAAGATAACTTCTTCAGTTACTGCTGGAGTTGCCAATTCGCTATCGGAAAAAATTGTAGACACTCTTGGAAGCAGCAGATTGAATGCACCTTTATCATCCGTTCAAATTCATTTCATTCAGAATATGATACAAGAAACTATGGATAACTTCAGGTAAGTTGAGTTGTATCGACACTTTGACTACAGTTATCAGTTTATAAAGCCTGAGCAAAATAATAACTTTAGCAGAGCCCAGCAACTAGATGTTGCAGTGTATCTCTGGAGTGTGTGGGTTACTTGTGGCTGAGGGTGTGTGTGTGAAGAAACAGAAGATACATCAAAGGCACTAATCTCAGCTCTAGCTTAGGTCTGTCTTAAGGTACATTTTCTTTGTTTATGAATATTTAAAAGTGTGTCCAGTTCCCATGCAAGTCAATAGACCAGTCAAGTACTAGATTTGGCCAGGGATGAGGTTTGAGAGGATAAGGTGACCTTTGCTGCAACCTGAGAGGTATGGGAGAATTTTGGCAGACTCTGAACCAGTCTCTCCCTTCCCCTGACCTGCAGTATTACCTCTGGGCTGCATTGCAGGCCCGCCTCAAATATGCTGTTTTGACAACAATCCTGTGGTGAATATGAATGCTCCAAATTACTGGCTTTGTTCTTCATAGTCTGCTGGGTGGCATGGGCCTCTGCAACCCCGACTTAAAAAAGAAAAGGTCAGCAGGGTGCTATAAAATTGGCTGGCATTTCAGCATCACATCAGAAATCGATCAAATTAATCTGTCTACCAAATATACACTTCAGCATTCTTTCTGCCCCAGGAAAGCTAATTGTCTTTGAATGGTTTTAAGAAAGCAGTGGTGTTAGCTCTGGATTTGTGTCTTAAGTGCTTCTCTTGTCATTGTGACGTTCTGTGACATCAATATATCTTTTCTTAGCCTTGTTACTTGTTTATGAGCAAAAAACACACATTTCAGTGTGTTATTGTAGTGCAACTCAATCAGGACATAATCAAACTTCTGTCAGAATTAATTCAAGAAGTTGGTAAGTTAATTCACAAAGCCCCTGGAGTGTGCTGCTCTTGCACATTTTAAACAGCCAGACAATGGCTTAGATTCTCTTCAACTCGAGTAAATACAGTCTGCCACAGAGCAACAGTTTTCAGGTGCATCTGTAGGCACATATCATGAAGCTTTTATTGTAAATGAAAAATGTTTGCTGGAATCTGTTCCAATGTGCATCTGGTGCAATTACATTTTCCCAATTTATAATAAAAGAAATTTCTCTGTTAGGAACAGTTGAGCTGGTTTATGGCAAAAAACTATCAGTGTGTTTCATTTCCTGGAATCTGAAATAGTACATTTTTAGTATTGGTTGATTAATACTACTTGGGTTGTCATCAGATTTCTCCTTTTCTGTTCTTATTGCTAGCCTTGTTTAGCTTTTGCTTATAGCAGAGCATTCTGCTTGCACCTGGTGTTGTGAAACTGGCCATTGCCTCTTGGCTAGAAGGAGTGACTTGTAAAAAAAAAAGCAGAGGGAGGAGGGGGTTCTAGTACTTTATCCTTCACTTCCAAAGTGTGTCTCTATTCCATTTACTATAGTCTATAGCAAACAGAAAGGGATGCAGGTGGCGCTGTGGTCTAAACCACTGAGCCTCTTGGGCTCGCCGATCAGAAGGTCAGCGGTTCGAATCCCTACGATGCTCGGTCCCAGCTCCTGCCAACCTAGCAGTTAGAAAGCACGCCAGAAAGTGCAAGTAGATAAATAGGTACTGCTCCGGCAGGAATGTAAACGGCGTTTCCGTGTGCTGCTCTGGTTCGCCAGAAGCGGCTTAGTCATGCTGACCACATGACCCGGAAAAACTGCGGACAAAGGCCGGCTCCCTCGGCCTGTAAAGCGAGATGAGCCCTGCAACTCCAGAGTCATCTGCGACTGAACTTAACTGTCAGGGATCCTTTATCTTTACCTTTTTATAGCAAACAGAGTCTATAGCATTACTGAGTGGTAATCCAAACCCCTGATCTGTTATGCTGGAAGGCATTTAAGTTGATGGTGCCCCCCTGCCCAGCCATGGAGGTTCCGTGTGCTCACATGTAAATTGTGGGTGGATGGAAGTTACTAGTGGCAGCTGGTGCATATCTCTGAAATGGGGTGTTCAGAGGTAGGATGGGGTGGAGCTGAGCTACTCAAGAATCTACTGGATATCAAGCCAGTCGAGCTACTGGCAAGCTGTGGCACTGAGTCCAATATGGGCCTCTCCGCTGCACCAGACCATAGCTGGTGCATCAAAAATAATAAAATATCAGAGATTTCAATTGTGCCCTTAACTTTAGATGACTAGATGACCCTTGGGGTCACTTTGAACTCTATAATTCTGTGATCCTATGACTCATTAAGAACCCAGTACTGGAAATTAATTGCTGCGAAGGAGCTATGCTTTTCCAAATGTCATCTTAGTTCTTGTGGGATCTGATAAAGATATGCATTATCATTGAATTTAGAGTGGGGTAGGATAAGATGTTTAATTTTGTCCTGAAAATCACCTTTAATTTAAGAATCAAAGAGAAATGGGTAAACTTGCAAACAGGAATTGAAGGTGCATGGTATTTGTTCCTTCAGGGAAGCCTGTCATCGTGACATTGTGAATTTGCAAGTGGAGATGATCAAACAATTTCATGTGCAGCTGGTATGTATAAAATATATACAGAAATTTCAGCTGAAAACCCTACTGTATTGCTTGTTCATATTAAGATCCTAGAAAGAGCAATGAGATTATTGAGAACCTCAGTTTGCTAGGTTTGGAGTACTATAATTTTTGCTAAGTGACACTGCAAACTAACTTGCAATCTGTTGTTTCTTAAAAGCTGGGCACAGAATAGATAAGATAAGATAATCTTTATTGTCATTGTTCCCTTGCGGGAACAACGAAATTACTCAGTTGCTCTGTCCACTCAGGTAAGGCATTCCACATAAATTTAAAATAACTACAAAACACTAATTAAAACAGTACAATACAGTACAGTACAATATAACAAGTAAAATAAAATGACTTCAAAGTCCAGACTTTCCATGTAAGGCCGAAATTGCTCTAGAGAAGAAACTGTTCTTGAGACGGCTCGTTCTCGCCTTCATTGTTCTGTATCTCCGTCCTGATGGCAGGAGCTCAAAGAAACGGTGACCAGGATGCGATGGATCTCTTGATATGTCTAGTGCTTTTCTGTGGCACCTGGTGATACAGATTTGTTCTAAGGTGGAGAGTGAGCAGTACTGTCTGATGAGTGTAATATCACATACTTGGGGTGGAAGGGAAACTAGATTGCTTTGCTGAGAAAGTAGTGCTTGAGACAGTCTTCCTACATTCTTGGTGATTAACTTCAAATTTTCAAAGGCAGTGGATGGATGGATATCTTTCTGTGGAAAAATTACAGTGGCCCAGTTTGCATGTCACAGTAACTCATAGTCTCAAAAACGATTGTTTACCATGTACACTGCTCAGTTGCACCCCACACAAACCAGAGAATGTTCCTTCTTGTAGTTTGGAGAGAGAGAACCCATGAGCACTTGTTCACATGTAATCCTAAACCAGCCACTCTGTGTGGTTTTGCAAAAGGGGTGGGGTGGGGGAGGAACAAGGTGGGTGCAGTTGAATAGCATATATGAGCATATTGCTCAATCACAGTAAACCAGTTTATTTCAGCCTGTGGCTTGCTATGACATGTGAACTGGGGCCAATATCTTCTGACCACCTTGATTCCAACGTTAGTATTCTATATAAAAATGCATAGTTGGGTTTGAAAATCTTTTTCTCTAGTAATGCAATGTTCTGTTCTTCTCCCCTCTAGAATGAAATGCATGCCTTACTTGAAAGATATTCTGTAAACGACGGCTTAGTAGCTGAAATTGAGAGATTACGTGAGGAAAATAAAAGATTGCAAGCCCACTTCTAAAAAGTCCCATGTTCACGCAAGGAAAATGAGTTCAATTTTTATTTATTGTGCTATGGCACAATGATGTCATATGTCTGATACTTAAGTAGTATGTATAAACTCAGTGTTTTTTTCCAGCACTAAAGAACCTTATTTTAAAATAGAAAAGGCAATAGTTAACTGATTAATACAAAAATATGCACTAATAATGTTTATATCAAAGGTTTTTTTTAATGGAAAACTTGAAATACATTGGTTATAAAGAGAGGCTTAACAAGAGTATTAATCAATTTTAGCTATAAACAAAGTGCCTTTTTATAAAGGGAAACTAAATAGGAAATGTATTTTGTATAAGAATTGCTTTGTTCTGATAAATTTATTATGCATTTCAGTTAATTTTTTTTTTGCAATGAAGACTTCTATGACAATGTCTTGGTTTTGTTTCCTTTGGCTAGAAAAAACATTAATGTTTGGCATGCAGTTTTTATTGTATATGCTCTTTTGCTACTGACTTTTTCCTATAAATGTTACTTTGTAGGTATAGGATGCAATCTTAGATTTTTGTTACAACTGAGTTGCATATTTACATAATTTAATGGCACACTGATAATTTGTTCCGACTGAATAAACAATTTGTGAAGTTGCATAAACATGCTTGACTAATAACAGTCCTCTGTTTCTGACTTTCAGCTTGGTCCTCAAGCTCTCTTTTTAGCACAGGTCCAGCGCCGTCTTAAGAGTCATAGAAACATCTGTCATTTTACCCAGTCTGCAATTGTGATTGGAAAAGATATACTGTATTTACCATTGTATGACTAGTCAAGAGCAGAAAATCAAACTCATATTCTTATTTGACTCTTGTCTTAAATGTAATGGCTGATTACAGGTTTAAACTCTCTTGGCATACTTTTATCTGGCTTCATATTACCATTTTTGCATTGTAAATTGAGTGCTTACTTTGTGGTTCACATGCAGCCTGTTCAGACAGTAGGCAAACTTAATTTTTAAAATGAAAAGTTGTTGCCCTGTGCCCTGCCTACATTTTGAACAGTCTATGCAACTAAGACTGCAGTCATGTCAGCCTACATCGAAGTAAGTCCCAATGAACTTAATGAGACTGACTTCTAGGTAGACATGTCTATAGAATTGCACTGTACGATTATCATGAACATCTCTCTCAAGTTGACTACAAAACTTGTCTTCAGAGAATTGTCATTAAGGAACAGCCTTAAGCATTTCAACATAGTTTTTGCCTTGGGAAGGGCTTTAGATTGAGTGGAGGGAATGACTGATCCTTGCAGCCTGGCTTTCTCATCATTGCTGTTCTTTGACGCCATAATTTCTTAGAAGCCAAAATCTATATTAACAATATTAATACTGTAGTCAAAACAAAATAAAAAATAAAAAAATCCTTCTAGTAGCACCTTAGAGACCAACTAAGTTTGTTCTTGGTATGAGCTTTCGTGTGCATGCACACTTCTTCAGAATATTAATAGTGTAATTGTTATGCACATAGTTGCCTTGGGAGGATTTGCCCTTAAAGTTAAACAAGTTTACTTGGAAATTTGATGTTCACTAGGACTTACTTCATCCCATTTTTTAGGATTTCTGGAAGTACGTTGAGGATCATAGTTTCTGCTCTGCTCTTTTTATTTATAAATACTATTTGAAGCTTGACAACATCCAATAACTTCTGCTGACCATCATGGTCACTCAATGGTTTGTGAAAGAGGAAGGTGCACTAAATGAAGCTAGTGGTGTGTTTCTTGTATGTGTACAGCTAACTGACACAAGATCTCTCTGCCCACTTTTGGGAGATTCCCCTCTCCCTTAACAGCCCAATATGGCACAGCCCTATTGTTCAGGAAGCCTCCCAGTCCCTAAAAAAACATTTTTCAGGGGTGCAGAGAAGAGCAAAAGAGAAAAGGGGTTGTGCAAGCTGCTTTCCACTTGTGCGACTGCAAGCTTACTTTTTAAGGTGCCATGCTTTTGTTTACACGGTAGCAGACTTGACCCTAAGTACTTCTCTGGAATTTTGGGAAAAAGAAACTTTTTGACCTCAGTGTTGGCTGTTCCTTATATTTAGAGGTAACCTTTGACTGTGCAGACTTCCCTTGTTTTCCTACTATGTCATGAAACTATGCAGCAATCCAGACCTCAGGGGAGTAATACAGGATTGATATTCCTGAAACTGAAATTGCAGATGACTATATGCAATCATACCTTTGGGAATTACTGTCGAAAGTAAAGCTTTTAAGTGCATGATTCAGCTGCAGTTTGTACAGAAAGAATGCATACTGTTTTGGCAGAGATACAAAACTTTGAGATAACATACGTCAAAATAGTACTTGTCTTCATTTGCCCTCATTTTAGTATGTAAAGCATTTTAAAGTTTGATGCAAGAGAATTTGTAAGATATAGTACTTTGCTTTTGCATGCTGCATAGTTCAAAATCAATGGGACATTAAAATGCTAATATGTAGACATAAAATCGAGAAATACCTTGATAGGGGGAGAAACATTGAATACTTTTAGTTTTAAAACTTTCACAGCAGCACATTAAATGCTTTTGTTTTGGTTTTATGTGTTAAACCTTTGACTTTAGGTGCAATAACATCGAGAATTTAAAATTAAAGCGTATATTTCTGTGTTCAATTATATGCCTCACCTTTGGCTTGTTATAATTTTCTTTTTCTCTATAATTGGGACAAGGAGGTGCTTTTTTGTTCTCATAAGCTCTTATGGAAAACTTGGGCTTCATCAGTGGATTTCTTCTTGCATCTCTCTTACAATGCTGATATGCTTCTAAATTAACCGCTCAGAAGGCAGACAGAAAGCTTGTTTGCTGCAGAATATGAGATCTACTCCATTCAAAAGTGAGTGAAAGTGTCAGGGGGCTGCCCTCGCCTCAAGGCAAGGAGTTGCCAGGGCTTTATCGGTATCGTGAGCCCCCGCCCCAACTGCTGAGCAATTCATCTTCTTCCAGTGAGGAAGGCAGTGATCCCTCTAGTGGGGAGGGAGAGATGGGAGCGGGAAGTAGGAGTCAGGGCTCTGACAGGGAAGGAGAGCCCGTGCACCAAGCAGAGGTTGGAGGGGAAGCCCCTCTTCCATCTCCCCAGGGGTCATTGCCAGACTCTGCCGAAGGATGAGCTGGACGTCTTTTTTATAGCTGCACTGTACATATTTGCACCTTAAAGAAACCTAGTTTTGGAAACCTCGGAGTCAGCCTGGTTACTCATGAGCAGCCACTGAAAACCTTACAGAAAGTTTATGTTTAGAAGTTATTCAGTTTTGAAACAGAATAGCAGCATTCAGAAATTAACATTTTTAGTGTGCTTTGCTGTGATGGCTAATCACACACATGGAAGATCTGGGCCCACATGAAAGCCAGCCTAAAACAAATGATTAAAATAAGTCGCGGTGAACAGGGCTGCCCATTGTTCATACTTGGGTATATTGACTTCTGTGTGTTTATGAGAAAAGATGAGTAGAAGACATAATGAGGGCTTAATTCACTTAGTCTGCAGTCCTTAGGTGTGTGTAAGGAAAAAGCTGGAGCCAGCAGGATGGAAGTGTAGGCAAAGGAACACACTTGCACTCCTCCCTTAACTTCATTCATTTCTTTAAAATTCATCCTGTTTCAGAAACATTTCTAATCCCCCCCTGCAAAAAAAAGGTTTAAGGATGTTCCTGAGGACTGTCCTTGGTTTGCATTGAAACCACATTGCAACATGACCCTTTTTTGGCTCTGCCAACAGAACTGGGTAGTGTCACTGCTGGGCAGTGACAACAGAGGAGGTGGCAGAGTGGCAGGCTCTGACACTGGATCTCCCTCTGAAATCAGAGCCTCTGGAGCCTGAGCTACCCTCACAAGGACCATAGGATTAAATCCATAACCAACTACACACTGTGCTGGCTTTTAAAATGTATCAGTTTATTTTTCAATGTATAACCTACTCTGTTCAGTTTGGGGGCCGATAATATAAAATACACTGGCTTCTGCCATCAAAATATAACAATTGACACTAGTCAGGATTTTTTTAATGATATGTTATAAGTACTCAAAAGTTGTCATATTAAACTTTCTCTTTAGAGGAAAATTAGTTTCTATTCCCATGTTTCCTTTTGGTATAGAAAAACCATCAAAAGACTTTTATCTTGTCAATTCCAGGAGGTGAGAGCTTGAGAGAAAGGGGGTGCATTCATGTAGTGACAACTCTTCTTAAACACATTAGGAGGAACAGGCTCCACAACACATACCATACATGAATTATGCTGTACTTTGGGCCTTTAAACAGAATCATTTTCAGGAAACTCAGACTACCTAGTTCCCTTCTTAATTCTATTTTATTCGAACAGAAGAAGATTGATAAAACAATGCATGAATCAAAAATAAAGGGGATGTTCATATCAAATGAATTTGTACCTGGAGATAGGAAAAAGAGGAAATCTGCATCTTGTATAATGACTTAAGTTGTCCTGAGTTCTGTAACCTTATGTTCCTTATTGACCAAAATCCCAAATCCCATGCAGTCCATTGACAAATTTTGAGCAAATTGTGGTTATGGTAGGGGTAGTTAGGATATGGGAATTGTCTCTGTGTCTCTGTAAAAAAATATTGCTGGAGATACAGACTGGTCCACTATTAGGATCGAAAAGAACCTGGGAGGAAGATCTGCATATTGTGATGGAGGAGGAGGACTGGAATAAACTGACTAAATAAGCCAGTGTAAATTGGTCTCTCTGAGTATGAGGGAAACTTCCCTTATTGCTATTTAGTGATGGTGCACAACACTGACGCAATTGTTTCCTTCATGTGAAAAGCTTTTAAAAAGCAGGGAGGGCGGAGGTTTGGGGTTGGCAGCCAGATTTCTCGATTCCTAGGCTAAAGTTTAATAGGGAATACAGATTCTAGGTTTCCAGTTTTAAACCCACTTTTAAAACTCTAACCTGTGCCTATTGTATTACTATTACCCTCTTATGGCACAATGGGTCAGTGCATGTGGCTGTTAACCGCGGTGGGCAGGATTCGTGCATTACAGGGGGTTGGACTAGATGACCCTCGGGGATCCCTTCCAACTCTACAATTATTTGTGGAAAGACTTACTACCCCCAGCTATACACATGCCACAAATACACTGAGCCTCCTTATAAGTGCATTATGTTTCAGTGTTTTTTAATGCTGGATTCTCCACTAGCTTCTATATCGACTCCCTGTTGCTTGCCTTGCCCTTTTATTTAGCTTCATTTCTTTCTTGGGGTGAACCCAAGGGATATCTATATCAAGCAAATCCATTGTTTCCATAGTAACATGCTTTCAGGAAGGGGGGGGGAAGCCATCTTTTTCTTTTAATTAACAAAATAGGCAGCAGAAACAAGGAATGGTGATGGATGCTGTATAAAATTAGAAAAAGCATTTGGCATCCACCAGGAATTCTTTCTGCTGCTCAGGAGTGATGCATATCCCTGAACTAACAGCAAAGTCTTCCCAGCTTCCATGCCTCCCTTTTGGGGCTTTCTGTTTATTTTAACAGGACCAAAACCATACAGTCTGTCTTTCTGAAGTACGTTTAGTTGCCATAGAAACAATGATGTAAGTGGCAGGGATATCTCTAACCTCCGCTTTGAAAGTGAAGCATGTAGTTGCTTAATATAGAATGGTTTGAAAGCCAGGCTCAAGCTCGGGGGGGGGGGATGGGGGGAGTAAGGGAATTTGATTATAATATCTGCTGTTACAAGAGCACCAAATGATATGCCCAGTGTTGCTGCTCCCCCCCTTCTCCACTGCCCTTTAGGACTTTTATTCTGTACAAAGTTGACAGGCGCTTATCTGGACGTGGTTGAAAGGTCACTTATTTCTAGTGGGGCACCTGTCTGTGAAAGCAACAAACCCCCAAAACACCTGCATTTTAATTCGCTGCTCCTGAAACGTTGTCGTCTCGTTTCAATAGTACTGCTTCTGTGGCAGAATAGCTAAAGGCCACCAAACTTCATGGTTATGAAAGAAATATATGGAAAGGAATGATGGTATTCTCTTCTCCTTTTTGCAGTACATGTTTGGCTTTAAATCTTCACACTGGCATAATACTGCATAACAGCCAAGTTATAGTTTCTGCTTAGCATGCCACCATCAGTAGCTGCAAAGGCTTCTGCTGGAGCAGCACTGCCAGTTGCAGTAAGCCATACTGGGGAAAAGAGAGAGTCTGAACCATTAGAAGCTTCCTATATTAATGGACGTTTTGATGGTTCCATGGCTCGGAAGAGGAGGAAACCTATTCCCATTAGTGGTTTACTAATGGGGAAGCGGGTGGTGCTGTGGGTTAAACCACAGAGTCTAGGGGCTTGCTGATCAGAAGGTCAGCAGTTCGAATCCCTGCGACAGAGTGAGCTCCCATTGCTCGGTCCCAGCTCCTGCTGCTGACCTAGCAGTTCGAAAGCATGTCAAAGTGCAAGTAGATAAATAGGTACCGCTCTGGCGGGAAGGTAAACAGCTTTTCCGTGCGCTGCTCTGGTTTCGCCAGAAGCAGCTTAGTCATGCTGGCCACATGACCCGGAAGCTGTACACCGGCTCCCTCGGCCAATAAAGCGAGATGAGCGCTGCAACCCCAGAGTCGTCCGCAACTGGACCTAACGGTCAGGGGTCTCTTTACCTTTTACCAATGTACACAGACATTGTTCAGATTTAAAACAGCAATGTGGATTTCAGAATACAGAAACCGGCTGGTTTGCAAATAGGGATGGGTGAATTTGTCAATTTTGGTTCCTCTCTGTTTCTCATGTCCCCCAGTCTTAAATTCAGTGCTCCACATTTCCTTATCAGTTTGTGATTTTAAAAGTAAAGTCCCCAATGTTGCATAATATGCACATTTTTGCAAAGCAACTCTCCCAAATACAACACGTGTTCATGAAATTCATATGTGAATTTCAAAGAAGGGCTATTTTTCAGTGTACACATTGTTTAGGAAAGTGTGGATTATGTAGGTTTGCCTTTAAGTGCATGCTTTAATTGAATTTCTCCCTCATCCCTGTTTACAACTGAATGGACACTTGAGGAGTGGAGATGGACTAGTGGCTAAGTCATAGGAACCGTGGAGAAGCAGCCAAGCAAAGACCCTATTATAGGAAATACTTGGCTTAGGGTGTGAGTCCAGAAAGAGTGGGAGGCAGCCTAATGATACGTGGGTTCTGCTTGACCCCCTTCATGCTTTCAAAGCATGCACCCCCACAGCAGGCATTTGACAACCCTAGGTACAGATCAACACATGAACTGAATGTAAGGAATCCCCCCCACCCCAATTTAAATGAAAGAGCTCAATGCACATCAATATGCACACACAGCTCTTTCTCATCCTTGCCAAATGTGTGGGGCTGTAAAGCCAGTGGGTATGGCAGGAAAAGGCTGATGGGCTCTTCCTCGCCTTCCTTTCAGCACATGAGGGGCATTAGTTTGAGCCCCTGATACAAATGCAAAATGGCCAGTCAGTTTAACGGATGTAGAGACGGAGCAGAGTGCCAAAAGACTCACAGAACAGAGATACTGGATAAGATGTCTCCATTTCAACTCATTACTCTGAAACAACAGATTTGCACAGAATCCAAATGCATGGTAACCCTCCCAAGCTACCGTATCACTTTGATCTCACATTGTGATGTATAAATAAAGCAAGTTAGGGCCCTGTGTGATGCATACTATCCTCCTATCTGCATTTTTCAATTCTGCCCGGGTGTCCTGGTGTGCTGAAACTCTTTGGTCTGAAAGGTTTATGGTAGGCTTATTAGCTGTTCTATTCTAAGAGAAAATTAAAATTTTAGATGATCATGTCAGTCACACATTGTAACTGGGAAAGAGTAGGATGTTTTAATTAACCTAAGTGCTTGCTCCTAATTGTGATGGCTAGATGCCTTTTTCCTTTCTATTTTTGACTGCTATGTCAGGGGAAGAGGAGGGAAAATTACTTTCCCCTTACGAACTAGTCAAGTGTTTGGGTGACTCCAAAATTTAGTATTCTAACTGGATAAATTTACCAGAGTTCTACTTTTGCAATTAAAATGTTAACAGTCAATTGTTGTTGTTGTTGTTCAGTTGTTCAGTCGTGTCCGACTCTTCGTGACCCCATGGACCAGAGCACGCCAGGCACTCTTGTTTTGCACTGCCTCCCACAGTTTGGTCAGACTCATGTTGGTAGCTTCGAGAACACTGTCCAACCATTTCGTCCTCTGTTGTCCTCTTCTTCTTGTGCCCTCAATCTTTCCCAGCATCAGGGTCTTTTCCCGGGAGTCTTCTCTTCTCATGAGGTGGCCAAAGTATTGGACCCTCAGCTTCAGGATCTGTCCTTCCAGTGAGCACTCAGGGCTGATTTCCTTAAGAATGGATAGGTTTGATCTTCTTGCAGTCCATGGGACTCTCAAGAGTCTCCTCCAGCACCATAATTCAAAAGCATCAATTCTTCGGCGATCAGCCTTTATGGTCCAGCTCTCACTTCCATACATCACTACTGGGTCAATTAGATAGCACCAAAGTGTGTATTGCTGTTAACTGCCATTAGGTGGTGCTATTTAACCCCACTTAAAGAACCTCTGCAGTTGACAAAGCACAAATTGTGTATCCTGAGGGCCACTCCAGAACTTGATGGCATTCAGTTTGGGCTTCAAGAAGGCAAGATTGGAATCAAGGAAGAACTACATACAGTTCCATATAAATGGGGTTGATTGCATATTAGTCTGGAAGTGAAACAAGATCACAAAAAACAGTGATTTCTGCATACTTGGGAAACTTGCTGTGTGGGGAGGTTTCATGAAAATGAGCATTCATCCTGCTTTGCTTATGCACACTGAAAATCTAACTTTCCACAATTAAAGTGGATCAAAGTGCTCTGTTGCCTTTGCACAACAAATCCACTTATAAAATCACCACTGTATTTTTTTGTGTGTGCTTAGGAGACTGACAGGGGAAATGTACTGAGATGTTTGGGACGAATGAGTGATTACCAGGAAGCCCTATCAACACCCTACAGCAAATTGGAATGAACGGTCAATAAACAGGTTGTCTGGAGGGGTGCTGTGGCAGTGACTGTTCTCACAACGATAACACGTAATACAGTGCTTTGTAATTAACTGTAATTTTGAATTACTGTACTTGTATTCAGCTTGCATAGTTATGAATGTTCAGCTGGCAGTCGTGCTAAGTATGGAAGGCAAGACACACACACTCACACACACACCTCAATCTCTCAATCTAGCCTGGTGCTCTGTACCTAGTACCCAGATGCGTATAGGTCAAAGCTACCGAGGTCACACATCATGCCAGGTGAGCTTTTTCATTCATGATCAAGTGGATATGTCGATGCATCTTCAGAGGATCAAATGGTTGTTGAATGAGTGCTAACAACTCTTTTCGAACTGAAAATTTCTTCCTCGCTCTTTCCTTCACCTCTGGAAATCATGTAAACAGCACCAGTGCCACTACTAATAGCAAGAACTCTCTGTGCCACAGAGAAACACTGAGAATCCCAAGGCAAAAGCTGTATGTGTTGCTGGATTCTTTGAACAGTTAAATGTGTAAATGAGCCACATGTGAGGCCATGAATATGTTTGCAAACTAGGCATATGGATGGGGCAGGAGAAGCCCATAGACAGCATAGATGCCTCTTGAGCACAAGAGAGGGAAGGCTCACATGGAATTAGTTCCCCCATTTTAGACAGTTCTTCACTAAGTGACAGGGTTCTGCATCTGAGACTTCTTCCACAGGCGGAACAGATGTCTATCACTACCTGTGGGAGTTATTAGGAAAGAATGAGCAAGACCAACTTGCTGTCACTACATCTGTCACAGGAGGATACAAGGCATAGGCTGGCAATAATTTCTGGTTGGTTCCCTGCCCTTGTCCTAAAGGCTGCTACAAAATGTAGAAATATTCTCATGGATGTGTGATGCCTAAGTGGAGTTGCCATCGCTTTTGGAATTGCCTGTGGTTGCAATGTACTCCGGAGCAATGACGACGAATTGTCTTGGACTTATAACCACAGACCCTTAAGAGATTTTTACAGCACAGTCTTATGGATCTACTCAAAAGTAAACTCCACTGTAGTCAGTGAGGCTTACACTTTGGTGTAGGATTTCAGCCTTGCAGATGTGTACTGAAATATCTTCAACCTATAGAGTACTAGAACATTAGCTCTTGAAGATGTTGCCTTTATATATAGATGTTTATTGAATGGAAACTCTTTATGCTTTGCCACTCATCGTATCTTTGAATAACTTTATCCTGATACAGTATACAATTTTTATAAAGGCCATACCTTGAGTGTTGTTTTTTAAAATTAATATTCTAGTATGATGTCTAGTTCTTTCCAAAATTGGAATAGCTCTTATTTTTGTGAAATTTTGTTGCTCACAATATGCTTCCAGAAGAGGGCAGAGCTAGCCTGTGTTTTAAGTTTCAACTTACTTCAGTTAATAAGAGGCATTAATGAGCACTTCTTGGTCATGGGAAGGAATTATTGATATGTGTTTGTGAGCACCGTTGCTGCACGTGTGAGAAATTTTACATTTTCTGCTATTCCCAGTTCCTTCTACTTTGTTCTCATTTATTTTCTGGCATTTCTATCATGCATTCCTTCTGTCATGGGACCCAGGATGGTCAGCCATCTAGGCTGTGACCAGACCCAGATCTGATTACGTTGAGCAAGATGGCGGCCTCATGTGCCTTTGGACTATATTTTTGGTTGCCAGTTTTGCACGGCTATAGCTTGAGGCCCAAGGTGGAAAAATGTATATTTTAAAATAATTATTTTTAAACAGCTTTCTAAATATCTCTAGATACATATATTCATCCCAATTTTTACATAGTGGTGATAAAAGTGCCTGTGGGGACCAGAAAAACTCTAAAACACAGATAGCTATTTGGATTTTAATGGTTCTTTCATGGCCATTCCATTCAACATTCACGTGATTCTCTACCATCCTGCCTGTAGCTCTTCAATAATGAAATTAGACTTTCTTATGAACAATATATATTTTAAACCGTAAGGATTTAAGCAGTATTTTTTTTGGGGGGGAGGGGAGGCAAATATTGTAAACCCTCCTCAATATAGTGGGTTGCATTCAATTTTGTGTTTAGTAGCGCTTTACAGGCGTGGAATGACTTATGCTTGGTCAATAAGACTTCCCCCTTCCCACTTTGTGCCCCTTAAAATTGTTCAGGAGTAGATTTGGGGATGGCAGACAGCTTGTGTTGAGGGAGGAGAGCAGGAGAAGTCCCACTGTGCAAGTGGAAGTTGTTCTGTTCACACATTTATTTAGTTGGGTACCATCCAGTGTTCATGCACTCTAAATCCTAACTGTACCTGAACTGCATCTTAAGGAAAAGAAAAGCCAGACTGTATGCTTTGCTTGCCCCAACTTTGCTTTTTTGTACTTTGTTTTAAAAGCACATAACACCGATCCTTTCCTGAAGTAACTTCTAAGAACAGTAAAATCAAATAAAAACAAGACCACCAAAAGAATTCAACACTCATTGAAAGCTCTACTGGAAAATAAATAAATAACAACCTTAAAGTCTTTCCAGGTCAGTATCAAAAGGCAATCTTTCCTAATCCCTCCAGTAGCAAGGACCAAAACAGCCTGGCCCTGTTATTTTGCTGCTCCTGGATCTGTGATATGGACAGAATGGGCAGACACCTGACTTCAAATGGTGAGTGGCCTGCTTCGGAAATGGTGCCCCTTAAGGTAGGAGAGTCCAAGACCACAAAAGGCTTTAGATCAAAAGAAGCTAACCTGAGAGCCTCCAGGTGTTGCTGTACTACAACTCCCATAATCCTCAATGATTGGCCATACTTACTGAGGGTAAAGGGAATGTGAGTCCAGCAGGAGAGACCAGGATTTGCCCATTGCTGCCTTAGAGGTTACAATCGGCACCTTGAATTGGCCCTGGAAGCATACTGGCAATTAGGTTAATATGCACATTCTGACTAGCTAAGGCTTCCAAGTTGTCATCAAGGACATCACAATAATTCTGGGAGTAATGGAAGTATAGGTCAGCACACCAGGACTTATCTAAAAGAAGAAGAAAGCCCCTTGATCCATCACAAATGAAAAAATCCATGTGGCAAGGGTGAAGATAGGAGGGCAATAGGTCTAAGCTCTGTATACTCTGGGTTTGTGTCAAGGATTATGGCATAACGCCTTTTAGAAAACCCCAGTGAAACAAAAGTCTTTTAAGTTCCAGTTTCTATCTGCGGCTCTTTGTGGTAATGCTTTATGTGCTGGAGGCTGCGGACCAGGCCTTCAGAACTAGCATCCTGATTATGTTTCCTTGTGCAATATTAGAAAATTAAGCAATTCTTCCTTGACCCCCCCCCCTCAACAAAAGATGTATCATGCAGGTTGTGTGACTCATGCGTCAACCATCACTCAGCTCTCATACAACATCACTTGCATGCTGCTGGGTGCATTTATGTTCAGTGTTCAATCCCATTCCCCAAGCGAAAAACAATACCACAGTTTCAGCTGGGCCAATGATGGATGTAGATTTTTCACACATCAGTCTTAATATCTTAGCCTACCACAGTAGAAAGAATGATAATAATTTTGAAACTGATTTCCTTATCTTCATAAACCTGCTTTCTGACCAAAACAAAAATACTTATTCCTCCTTTTCTAATATCTGTAGGCAACATATTGCACTGGGATTGCTGGAGCTCTTTATTGGATCTGGGGGAACAAAAGTGAATGTTCTGCCTGAACTGGCCCTCCCCATGAATAACTGCTGCTATATCTGCCTTAATGGAAGCTAACCGATCATAAACCCAAATCATTTAAATGAATGAGCTGTAAGAGAAGATACAAGTCTGCAGATGATAAATAAATCTACAAGTTTTGGTGGGCAAACACGAAGTGATCCCTTGAGTTTAAAAGTATACAGCAGATTTTAATTAAAGGTGCTACAATTTACAGTTTGTTTTTTAAATCTATCCTCAGGAAAATGTTTAATGGGTACACTGTAATGTAAACTCTGAGTGGGAAGAAAGTGAAAAGTTGCTTCTTGGGTACATCATTATATTTCACTCTCCTGATGTTGATGTTATATAAAACAATATTACATGGCCTATTATTTCAGATAAATTACTGATTAGAATTTCTTTTCTATCTCAATCTTATATTGTTAAATCCAGTCTCCCTTCCTCCCCCCCCCCTTCTCTGTCCCTATTTCTAGCTATGGCTGATTCTCCAGCAACAGCTTCTTTTGGACAAATATGACCTGGTCATGGCACTTCATGTACTGGTAACTTCTAGACTGGATTTTTGAAAAGAGCTCTCCATGAGGGCTTCCCTTGAAGATGACTTGGAAACTCCAACGGGTCCAAAATGCATTAGCCAGTTGCCTTATAACTCAGATAACCCTTGTTCTAAACCAGCTGAATTGCCTAATGGTTAATTTCCCGGCCCAATTAAATGTTGTAGCATGGCCTAGGACCTGCTGGTGAAGAGCAGGTAATAAATTTGTTACAACTAATACTACCATTAACATAAAATAATATTGTGTGTGTGTGTGTGTGTGTGTGTGTGTGTGTGTGAAGATAGGGTTAGAGATTTGCTGGTGGGAGTGATTTTTCTGCTTTGCAAATGTGTGCCTAGGACTGTGGTCCTTATATTATGTGGAAGTATCTTCTGATTTTTAAAGAGCAGGACCCAGGCCCTCAGCAGCAGCAGCAGGTGGCAACTGGAGACTGTGGCACTTCTCTGGACCTGGCTCAGAGGCAGATTTAGGGGAGCACAAGCCTTTTGGGTGTCACAACTATGGTGTAGAATAGAAGGCTAGAGGCAGGGGGAGCACCAAATTTTGGTGTCACAAAGGGTGCCACTGGAATTAGAGACCCCCCCCCCAAGGTCTGCCGCTATCTGGCTATGCTACAGCCATTCCAGTTCTTCTAAGAGTCTCCCATATTGTGCTACCACCTGCTCTCTGGATCAGCAAACTAAAGAAAAAACCATTCCCACACTTTTGGAGCTGTCTGTAGTTCTGAGGCACACAGTAGAGTAGTAGTGTCTCATATTTTGTACTTCCTCTTTGTGTCACATGTACCCCACAAAGGCTGACCATTGTTGCTCTAGCTTGTGAGTTTGAAAATACTGTATCATACCTAAACAAAAACAAAAACCCAAGGTATGGGATGTAACACATGGATTCGAACTAATCTGAAATCCTATCTTATTTTCCTCATTCAGTTACGTGTGGCAGGAGGAATATTGTGTGAAGAGGGGCCAGATTGAGGGAGGGAGGTGATAAGGGAGCAGAATTAAATATGGGGCTTTTATGTGTGAAAAATGAAAAGAAAATTTTTAAATGAGCAAATACGCAAACAGATAAATGGAGTGATCACAAATGGCTGTGAAGTGCTGCTCAGTGGGGATGCACGCTGAAACACTGTACCATAGAATGTAAATATGATCACACATATTTTAGATTTAAGTGTCTGGTTCAAGTTAATCCACTTTACCCTTTTAAATCTTTTGTCAGTGGTTTCGCTGTTCAGTGTCGTTAAGGGTGTCGAGAGTGAAATAATCCACTTTAGCGATCTTCAGTATATGCTGTTTGAAGGGGAGGTCACTGGCTGATGCAACAGCTTGTGACCCTGCTCCTTTTTCTTCTTTACTTTTGATCTTTATGCCTCTGGCCATGGGATGAGAGAAATAGCTGACAATCAGCCTTGCTTTCACCCCATTTGCATTTTGGGAGGCAGAGTTCAGTAACTGGTAGCAGTGGCTTGATAATCCTACTGCATAGTTCACGGTCAAAGATCAGGCAGGAAACACTCGTGGTCTCTAAAAATAGGCATCCCAGAAATTTTTGGATCATCTAAAATGAGTGTGTGCTAGATAGTTTTGAAGGGTTTCATTATCCTTATTTATTAACAGCATTTTAATGCCACTCATTAACAAGTACAGTTTTACCTTGGGTTAAGAACTTAATTCGTTCTGGAGGTCCGTTCTTAACCTGAAACTGTTCTTAACCTGAGTACCACTTTAGCTAATGGGGTCTCCCACTGCCGCTGTGCCAATGCCACACTATTTCTGTTCTGATCTTGAAGCAAAGTTCTTAACCTGAGGTACTATTTCTGGGTTAGCGGAGTCTGTAACCTGAAGCATCTGTAACCTGAAGCGTCTGTAACCCGAGGTACCACTGTATTTCTCTGTTTATATTTATTTATTTATTTTAAAAAATAAACAAACCCAGTTCTGTTCTATAATTAAATGGGAGTGAAGTGTTTAGTAACAAATCCAGTTCCTTTGATTTCTCTATTTCAAATGGAAGAACTGGAGGTGAGCCTGCAGAATAAGTCCAAGCGAGACCTCACCCAGTAATTTCCAGGTGTGTTATGAAATGGACCAATTGCTTGGCTGCTGCACTTCCTAGATCAGCCTTCCCCAACATGGCGGCCTCTGGATGTTGTTGGCCTCCAGCGTCCATCAGCTCCAAGCAGGAGAGTCAGTGGTCAAAGATGGTGGGAGTTTCAGTTCAAAACAATTGGAGGACACCTCATTTGCGAAGGGTCGCCCTAGCTCAATATCGTCACTGGCCGTTAATGGTCAACATCTCTCAGGAGTGTGCCGTAAGAGCAGCACATCTCAAAGATATGCAGTTAATCAAGAAGCAAGAAGCTTATATATTTGGTTGTTTCAAAACAATTATTTAATAATAATAGAAAATTGTTGTATAGACTTAATATTTCATGTGTTCTTGCCCTTTCTACAATGACCTCAGGGTCCAACTAGATGTGACATTAAATGTGTCTTTGCATTTAACATGCAGGTTTTAAACAATGCAAAATGCTTTGGGAAGGGGGAGCGGACTGATAATTAATGGGATCAGAGCAAGCATTAAGGGGGAAGTTAACTCTCTCTTCCCCTTTTTCTTGCACAATATCCCTTCTCTGAAGGTAGTTGCATTGAAAGAAAATCCCTTGCTTGCAGCAGGTTCAGAAGAGGGTTTTTCCTCAGTTACCACAACATAGGAGGAAAAGCTTAAATGTTATCTTTGTGGCTTTTCTGATTCTAGTAATTATCTGTCCCCCCTCTGATACAATTTGCATTTTAAAAATCCTTTGCACATTGTATACAAAGACACATTACTGTCTAGTTTGATCCTCAGGGTAACTTAAAGGTACGGTGTGAGTGGGGTGTGTATTTGTGTGTGTGTGTGTCTGAGAGAGAGAGAAAGAGGGAGATATCCTAGTACAGTACTATTTTAAACATTCCTCACATTTTAAGAATGTCAATACACACTGGTTGACTTGATTTTTAAAACTGAGCTCTGCTTTTGTGCTAGTACAATTCAATCACATTCGATATAATTTTGTTGAGCAGAACATACAGGGAGATGTTTCCCCCACTAATGTTTTCCCTCAACCTTTCCCCCTCAATAAAATGAAAATACATTTTAGGGGCCTCATCTGGATTGGAGTATGAGGACTGAAGCTTTGCCAAGGAAAATTTGGCCCCTCAAATTCCTTGTTTTCATAGTTTGTCCAAAACAACAGAAAAGCGTCATTTTTACAATTTAATGCATCAGTTACCCCTGAAGAGTATGCCAGCTGGCTGTGAAGAACAGGCTATGCAACTGTTGTCTACTTCAGCATAGATCTGTAGGTGGTGACAGTTCTTGCACAGGGTTTAACACACAAATGTTTTGGGGTTTTTTTAAGCAGTGCTCTTAATATTGATTGAAATATTTATTTTGCCTTTGTGCACAAACTGTGGTTATATGAAAAAGACAATGCCAGGATTTGGGAGGTGAAATGTTTATTTGATGGCAATAACCATTTACCATGCATATTTCACTCACATTTTTTATTTTCTTTTTAGCAATTATGATCAATAATCAACAAAACTTTAATCTGAAAACCCCTATTCACTTTGTATCACACAAGTAAATGTAAATTAACATAAAGTTATGTTATTTATTTGTTTCTAAATTACTACTAAGGATCTTCCATTCCCCCTATGAGAGCCCCCTGGGTGCTTCATCAGCAATTACATGCCTGGCCCCAGGTTCTAGTGCTTTCTCAGGCCCCTGTCTTTTCTTCTTGTGAGGAAACCAACCCTCCTCTTTGGTCACAGGTGGGTGCTGCAGGGGCCTCTGAGAAATGGTGGTCCTGAGACTCCACAGCTCTGTGGTGTATTTTTTTTTTTTTTTACAGTACTTCTCAGTCCCAGAGTTAGGCCAAGTGAATAAGGAAGTGGCTTCAGTGATTCCCCTGGACTAGTGTAACGTTATCAATGTCTGGTCTTTAAATCCCACCTTACCTCAAAAAATAATAATAATCAAGTTACTAACAAAAACCAAGATCAATAAATATACAATAAATTCACCATAAACATAGTTAAGGCTGCATTTCTACACCTGGGAGTAAGTCCCATTGAGCTTAATGGAACCTGTTTCCAAGTAGGCCTATAGTGCACTAGAATGTACCATCAAAGAGACAAACCTACAACCTCACTGGTTTTCTAGTTCACAATTTCTTGTGGCTGAATTTTGTAAAAACAATTGAAATTTGACCTCATGTGAACGCCCAGTCTTTGGGAAATGCCAAAAATTGTTTCTGTGCTCCCTTAGGATTTTTGTCTGGACTGCTGCTGCCAGGCTATTGTGGGGGGAAAGAATTTAGGACAGTTGTCCAAATTATTATTAAGTCTTCAAATTTCCCTTTCCTATATGGTCCCCAGATGCGGACTTCTCTGTGCTTTGCCGTATGTTGTAGTGACGTAATTCAAGCTGTTGTAAGAGCAAGGCCATCGTAACTATGATGAGGTAAAAGAGAAAAGAGAAAGCCAGAATTGGAAGTGTGGTGGAAAAGGATAAGAATAGTGGCTGCAAACTTATGCCCCTCTCCAATTAAGGGGGACGGGACGGTAAATTACCATAGGCCTACTCAATTACTCAGTGAGTTAGAGTTGTGTCTACACTTGCTGCTGAATGTGACCAATGTCAGGGATGGTTTCGTACTTGTGGTTTATCTTCCTGCTTCTTTTAGCACTAGAAGGCATTTTTAGGAGGGTGAGGAGAAGCAGTGATGGGTCTACCGCTCCCCGCTTTCCTAGCTCTGGAGGTCATTTTGATTTCCTAGCTCTGGATGCATTTTGATTTACAGTGTTGGAGGTGGCAGCAAATGGGCTGCATTTCCTCTTTCCTTGAGGCTTGTCTTGTAGTTTTTTCTTGCCCGAAAGGGTATATTTTTTAAAAAAATATTCTAATAATCTCCACACAGCTGAAGGAAGCATACATTGTTCTCCCCTACTCCATTATATCCTCACAACAATTCTGTGAAGTAGGCTAGGCTGAGAGACAGTGATTGATCTTAAATCTCTCAGTGAACTTCATGACTGAATGTGGATTTGAACGATGTTGACCAATTAGGTCAACAAATCAATTCATGCTTTGTTATAAAGAATAACAGCATTCCCAATTTTGTGGGAAGCCATTTTGTGCCAAGACATGGCCCCTTGTGGCAGCCATTTTGTGACTGGTGTCAATGACAGTCTCTCAAAATTCCAGATGTAGCCCTCGGCCTCAATAGTTTGGCAACCACATATCTATATGTTCCAGACAACTTTGAAAAAAAAATACTTGCTGCAGCTTTATGTTCAGAAAGCCAAAACAACTAGGAGAGAGTAAAATACCTGATTGATCCAAGATAAAACCACAGATGGGTTAGCATGTAGGATACATCTGGAAAAGTGTCTAGGAGCAGGAAATGGATCCATCATAAACACAGATTCATCAGAATAACTGTGTGGAAAAAGTCAGCTTTCCATGAATATTTCTTGTTTGTATGTCAGCAAAATGCTTGTGGTTCTGTGTCAAGGCACTTGCTGTTCCTGTTCTTATTTGACTATGAAAACAGATGAACTGCAAATCTTGTGATATGTTACAATGTTTATCCAACAGAGGAATCGACTACTATGAATATTAATTATAACAGATGACATAGCAGGCCAAAAAATACTTATTTTTGTTGCTGTTAAGCTTTATTTCATAAAGCTGTTGCAAGAAAATGCCTGTGTTTCAAATGCTTGTAGTAAATTAATCAAAGGCCAGAGGATGTGATGCATTGCGTAGACAACTAAGCCTCATCCACCTATAATATATGCTACAAAAGAGGAATAAGAATGGCCTGTCATATCAGGGAATTTTATGAAGGTCACTAAGCTGGAAGTCCATGAAGCCTGCCTTAATTATACTTAATGATTTTTCAGGTTCTGAGGTTGGCTTACAAAGTGGTTTCCTGTTACTGATTTTGATTCAGTCTTTTAAAAATTTGAGAGTTTAGGGATTTTCCATTGTTTTGTGAAGCATAATAGTCAACAGCTGTGACTGAAGTAATTTTCTGAAACTTTGGCAGAACGATCGTAATGTGTGTGTGTAGGAGATTCTGTGGTGGAGCCAGTGCTATTTTTCTAGAAAAAGAGGTGCCGGAACTCATCATGAACGCCTCCCTTGTTCTCTTATAATAGCAATGGTGCCCACCTGAGAGGTGCCGGAACTGAGTTCCGGCAAATTCTGACTGGGGAAAAAAGCCCTGAGTGGAGCTACCACTGTTTCCTAAGTCTTGCTGACTTGCTGTGGAAGGTGGGAGATACTCTTTCTTTCTTTCTTTCTTTCTTTCTTTCTTTCTTTCTTTCTTTCTTTCTTTCTTTCTTTCCTTCCTTCCTTCCTTCCTTCCTTCCTTCCTTCCTTCCTTCCTTCCTTCCTTCCTTGGAGAGGAGTAGTATAGATACCACATCCAATAACGCCCTAGCTGGACTTGGTGAAGCTGAAGGATTGCACCCAGTGAGCAATCAGGAAGGAACATTATCTACAGGCAGGCAGACCCTCCTTTATACAAAGGTTTCCCCAAACCCCACCCCCAAACCCAGTCAGGTTAAAACTTTGGTCAAAATCACCAGGTTGTCTGATTATTTGAAGGATTTCTAAGTCTTACTGACAAGGACCTCTTTCCTTAAGCCCAGGTCTTATTAAGGCAGTGAGAAGATCTGGATTTGCTTTCCCAAAGGACCCTTGTAAAGAAGTATCATTAGAACACAAGGGTGTAAGTTAATAACTGCACAGTCTAGCACACAGGAAAGAGTTTAGGGGGACATTCTATAGAAATTATTTTAAAACCAATGAAGCCAAATACCCATATGTTTAAAGATACTTTGCGTGGGAAAAGGGAGAACACTCTTGAGCTCCATCAGAATACAAGGGTTCATCACTAACTCTGAGTGAACTTTTGAAATAACATTTTAAACAATATAATATTTTTTAGCTTACTGTAAAAGTAGAAGCTCTACAATGTTATAAACCGAGTGGCTGAAAATTATTTGACTCTTCAAATACAAGGGTGTAAAAATATAAGCATCAAAAAAGTTGAAGAGCCTCAAATACTTTAGATAAACATCTGTGCTGCAATTTCTGTGAATGTTTCTAATTATCTACCATTTTATTAGAGTCCACAGACTTGTTATGGCCCATTGGTTTGCTGATGCAAAATGTAAGAGATTTGCATAACTGATGAAGCAGCTTAATTTTAAAAAGATTAAGCGTCTGCAGGTATTTTGTCTGATATAGATGTCTGGAGTTCATTACGTTATTTTGATAACCTACCAAGTGCAGTCTTCATGGAAAAAGGTAACTCAAACAGGCTTGGATATGAAGATTACTACATGGATTTAAAACTAATGAAAGAATGTAAACAGTTTTTGGCAGTGTTGAAAATCTGTTGATCTAAATTCACAGAGACTGGTATGAGTGTTCGATTTACAAATTTAGAAATAAATAAGTTAATTATAAATTGCAGTGTTTCCAGGGTGTGCATCAGGGATTTGAATTTTTTAATTAACATATTTATTTAGCATCAGGAAACGAAGGTAAACAGCATGTTAAAATTGCAGATAATAAATCTGGAGGTGAAGTGAGAATAAGATAGGGAGTTACAGTGTTTGGAAGGGAAAGGAGCATTTCAAATCAATTAAGATTGCTTAACTGTTGATAAATTCAAGAAAATACTCATTTTAAATAGAATTTCTTCATTATGGATATATCCATGCTGGTGTCAGTATGCCCACCAGTACCTTCTATGCAGTGGCGTGCAATAAAATTTTTCGTAGGGGAACAGTTAGGGCCAGAGGTGCCAGCTTATGAGGCCGATTGGGGAGGGAAATGGAAAAGGCATGATTGTCTCATCTTATCCTTGCACAGAATTAGGGCAACTGGTGACTGATGCAATTATATGAGGAGGGGATGACCAAGTGCCAGTTGGACCTTACCAGTTGAGTCTTCCTAGTTTAGTGGAAGAGGGCATACTGCCTCTCCCCCTCCCTCTCCTTTCAACAAGCAAGTCAATATGATCAAGGTTTTTATTCTTCCCCCCCATATTTTTATCCTGCATTTCTTTTTCAACAGTTATTTATTACTGGGATTCATATTTCTTCACAAAATGTCCCTTGATAGTAGAGGCTATTCATCTCAGCTCACAACCCCCCCCCCCCAAAAAAAAATATTTATAGCAACTGGTTTAGAGCAGTTTAATTTCAGAAATGTCCATTTCCATCCCCAGATGTCTAACGATCTAGTCAATCCTTACACCAGTTTGAGTCTTCACCCCCTTCTCTGCCCTCGTTCTCTGTTAAAGGCGACATCAACACCACACTGCTCTGCTGTCTGCTTGAGTGATCCCTGAGTATGGAACAATCTTTTATAATGCCATAATGCCACCACAGAGAACATTCTCTCTCTTGCCATGGAGAGCAAACATTCAATATGCTGCCAGTGCACAGAGCAGGTGTGGTGTATTCTAGACTAAGCATGTCATCTGGGGGTGAGGGGAGATCGTTCCAGACAGAGGTAATAATGCCTGGGGGTGCACATCCCTGCCCCCTCATGTACAAGAATCTTAAGTGTGTGGAGAGAATACCCCCAGAGGTGATGTGCTGCAATGAGGGGGGAGCCCCTGGAATGTTCAGATCTTGCTACAGGTGAGCTTTGAAGTTCACGTTTTGAATATTACAGCAAAAACAGGGAATTTGTAATTCACTCCAGTGCTTTCCTTGTCGTCTGGCACCTTTCTGTCTGAATAGCAGATTGCTTGTTTAAAAGAGATGGAAGCTGCATGTGCAGATATGAATATACATGGCCAGAAAGCTCCCAAGAATTAAAATAAATAACCCCCCGTATTCAGGTTGTTATTCTGGAACTTTCAGAGAACAGAGAAACACCCAGAATTTTTTGAAAACTTTGCAAGGACTTTATTGTAGATAATGAATCGAGTAGGGTGGGAGGGAAAGAGGGAGGAATTTCTCTCAAGACACTTCATAAATATATCATGATTGCACACCTCAGCATAAACCAGTGCAGAATACTTTGTATATGTGTATTAAAACTAATAATTAAATAAAAGTCAGTATTGTACAAAAGCATTCTCTACTTATGCTTCTGAAGACACCAAAACTATTGAAAATATTAAAAACTCAGCTGTCTCTTCAATTTTATATGCAATAGGTTATATTTAATATGTGCAGCTTTGTATTGCTAAGATTGTAAGAACTGCAGAAGATTTGTGTGAAATTGCTTTTACCTTTGGAATCAAATGAATAATGAAGCATTTCTATTATCATACCTTGTGTTCTGCTTATAATTCTACTGTTACAGTTTGCAGAATGTTACATTTTGGAGACAGGCAGTCAAGTTGTGTATCCACAGTAGTGACCAGAGGAGGAATGACCGCTGGGAGGAGAGCAGAGAGAAGAAACGCTATGGTGCACCTGTGGCAGCAAGACTGAATGCCATCATCTGCCCTACCTGCAATAAAATATGTATCTCTACGGCCATAGCAGCCGCTGCAACTTTCCAATAGTTTGACTTTACCCCTGAAGGCACACTCTTCCATTGTCTCCTGTGACAGACAGACAGATGCCAACAACAACAGTCTGCAGGGATGTCTTTTGACTGCTCTAAATTATAATCTTGAAACTTGTAATTTGTTATGAATGCATATATTATTATACTATTACACACAGCTTGCATTCTGCAAGCTTAGATATGTTGTTGCCTGATGTCAAGAACTGCTTCTCCACTTCAGGATTATTCCTTTATTTATTACATTTATCTCCTACTTTTTTTCTCCAGAGAACACAAGGTGGTGCCCATGCTTCTCGCCCTTTCCTTTTAATCCTCAAAACAACCTTGTGAGGAAGGTTAGGCTAAGAAATAGTGAGTGGCTTCTCCATGGGGAATGCAGAAGGCCAGAGTCTGACTAGGTTTGTTCTCATATGCTAAACCATTGTCTGAACACAGCCACTATATAGTGCCTACAGTCAGATATTTAATATACAACATGTTACAGCAATCCTATCTCTTGATGTATTTTGCTTTGGCAGCCATGTATGGGGGGATTTGGATGTGGACATGGCATAGCGGTGCTATGGCACCAATGTCTAAAGAAGGAACTTCCTGGATCATTTTGAAGCCTGTTTTAGGCCTCTGTTTGTCTATATAGCACTCAACAATCAGAACTGAAGCTGGGAACACTGGCTAAAAACACAAAAGGGCTAGAATGGGCTCATGTTTCATAATTTCATAGCTTTCTTCATAACTTTCATTCTGTACATGGTACCATCTTCCTTTTTTATTGTTATGAAATCTTGGAGTCTGCATCCTCCTTTCATTGGCCCCGCTCTTGTGCAGATATACTTCTATACCCCTCTCCTGGTGGCTCTGTTTGGAAACCTTTTAAGTTTACTGTGGAAGTCAGTATTGTATTGTAATTGCAAACAACAGAAAGGAAGAGTTCATCACATTTATGTTAAATACAAAGCAACTTTAAACTGTTCTGTTGGCAATTATGCTCAAGAGAGAAATACAGGCGTCTTGCTTCTTCTTTTTACTTGAACAATCTTGAGAGGGTGCCTTTGTACATAGAAAACAGCAAATTCAAGAGCCAGAAATGATTTTGCTGTAAGTGAGAGGTTGATGAAGAGTGGCAGGACAGTGGAAGTAAGATAATACTTGCTTAATTAGGATGCGGAACAAAGATCTAATTAAAAAGAGTATCACTGAAGATCTCTGCATAGTAAAAGTATCTAGCACTCTATGTTCTGTTTTCCTATTTATGTTTCTATAAAAATAGATACTTGTGCCACATAGGAAAATTCTAAAGGTTATCTGTATAAGCCTCTCATCAAATTATCTCTGCACTGCATCAAAGAGTGCAATGATGATGGTTGTTTATGCAAAATAGAACTTCGTAGGGAGGGGACTGGGGAAAACAAACCATCCAAACTTGGAAAATGCTCACTCTTCAGATAAGGTCAAGAACAGCAATACTTTCCTCCTCCAATATAATTTATAGAATATTTCCTGAGCATGAATGTTGAGGAGAATTTGTCTTCTCCTCTTTCCACTCCCCCCTGCCCTCTCAAATATTGGTATGTAAAACCAACCAACAAAAATCTCAGCATAGGTAGCTCAGCATGTCATCAGCAAAGAGTAAGCCAGGCTTGACTTTTGGAAACCTACTGCTGTGCCAGACAGCTGATTCCAAACCGCAGCTTCTGATCCCGATCCTGGATGTCCCGTGCTCTGGCCGCACTGTCAGTTGTCTCGCACCAGAGCGCAGGATCAAAAAACAGAATGAAATCTTACATTTCCCCTGCATGTCACCACTCTTCTTCCTCCTTTCTGTGGGGTCCCAGTGGAGGAGGAGGCAGAGGCTTCCCCCTTGTTGAGGCTCCCCCCTAGGCTGGCATGGCGTTTACCAAGGCTGTGGAAAAGGAGGAGGAAGCTGCAGATAAAGGAGGGGGGAGGCAGTAGTGAGTGGGCAAGGGCGGGAGGGGGGTGCCTCAATTTATTCTCCCAAAATGTTGGGAGGTATGCACTGACCTTAGTTTAAAGTCATTCTGTTTTTCATGCCATGCTTATTAATCAAGTTGTGGCCCATTTTAGTTCCAGTAATGTTTTCTCCCTCTATTCCCACAAGCAGGACATCAGCTCCATTGTTTACAGACTCTGCAGTGCCTTAAGAACACAGTACAGTCATACCTCGTGTTGCATTAGGTTCATGTTGTGTCTTTTCGGCTTATGAACGTGCACTTTGCACATGCACAGAAGCGCTCTATCATGCTCCGTGCTTGCGCAGAAGCGTCGCTCTAGTTGCAGACTTTTCGGGGTGCAAACGGCACCCTGGAACGGATCGTGTCTGCAACTAGAGGTACCACTGTATGTATGTATGTATGAAATGCAGATTTCAGGGATTGCACAAGGAAAGTATAGATCCAACCAGGGGACACAATGTTTTGCATGTGAAAAGTCTCCATTTCAATCATCTCCACTTCAAAGTATCTCCTCAGGCATTCAGAGGGATTTGGGACTAGGGAAACAAAAACTCGAGACCCCAAAGAGCTACAGCCATTTAGGGATCACTATAGGATGAGCAGGTTGTACCATTGACGTATATCTGCACAAAATATACAGAAAATGTCATGCAAATAGTGTCCGTAAATGTACACCATTGCTCTCTTATTTATGCTACGGTCCCAAAGCATGTTAACAATTGAGCAGCTTTAGTTTTGGGGGCTGAGAAAATGTTCTGAAGGCACATGATACAGCAAGCGGTCTCCTGGGTGGCAGAAAACCAAGGAATCCCTCGCAAGCTGCTTGAAAGTCTTTGGAGGATGAGCAGTGTATAAGGGTATAAATAAATAATAACTTTTGAATGGGGAACATTACTACGAGCTTTTCCATCACCCTCCTGTGGGAAATATTCCCCCCCCCCATGCACATTCATGTGCTCAGACTGATATTTCAGTATGCCCCGGAAAATGCTAGCTTTCTATTGTTTTTGCATAATGTAGGAAACTATGCATTTCATCAACAGCCTCTGGTGCTACCTTATAGTGATATTTTGCCATTCCAAATAAGGATGTAACTTAAACTTCAGACTTGGTTTGCCTCCACTGGTGTCATGAACTGGCAGGGCACTGAAGAGGAGGAAGAAGATCCTGGTGATGCCATGATTGGTACACACTGGGACCAGGGGCATAGGAAGGGTGGTGGGGGCAGGCTGCCCCGGGAGTCCCCACTGAGGTGGGTGACAAAATTGTGGGCAGCACTCACCGGAGGGTCTGCAGCACGCCCGAGACATGCGTCTTTACTGGGAGTGACGTGGTGGCTTGGGTGCCCGCTGGCTCTGCACTGCCCCAAACAGTCTGCCCGCTGCCTCCCCCTCAGCTGTAGGGCAGCTGAGTGGGAGAATGCAGGCAAACTTCTCAGAGGCCCCGCGGAGCGTCCTGCCTTGGTATGCCCCGCCCCATGGGTGGCTGACCCGGGCCCTGGGCATGCACCACCCCAGGCACCTGATTGGCTTGCTCTGCCGCTGACTGGGACAAGCTGAAGATGGGGAAGAGGAAGTTGGGGGGCTTAGGAGGTATTCAGTGGACTTCAGAGGACATTGAAGGGGCAACCGACAGTTCATGGGAGCTAGAGGAAGTCAACACATCCCCAGAACTGGAGGTGACCCCTTCTTGGCAAACATGATGTGTGGGTGTGGGAAGTATGCTTTAAGAGACTGAGGCAGGCAAGAGAAGACAGGGCAGCTTACTAGCTGATGAGGTGAAGATCATGGGATTTGTTAGGTCTGGGAAGAGGTTTGTGGTCACTCAGCTTGTTTAATCTCAGGGCAGGTGGACAATCACAGGCTTTGTTAAGTGGAGAGACACAGCTACTCAGCTGGAGCAAGCTCAGGTACATCAAATAAGATTGGGAGGAACAAAAAGAGAAGCAAGGCAGAGACTGCCTGCTCAGTTTTTGCCATTGATAGACCACAGCTTGACTGGATTGCGATTTTGGGACTGACCCTAAGATTCCAATCCTGGATCTTCTTCAGAGATGGGAACCTGGCCTTACGGTTTGACTTTGAATCTTTCTCATAGCATTGTACCCGAATGTGCATTTGATCACTGGAATGTCTGACTTCTCTCTGGCATTGTCCTTGGGACTGTTGTCAATAGCACCTTCTGCTTAGACTATGCGGCTTGCTGTGTGCACCATCAGGACTTACTTCTGACAACTCCCACTACAAGGTGCCCCTTTTATTTATCCTGCAGCTTTGATCTCTCAACCTCTAGTGGATGTTCAAGCTCATTTGATGGGGTCAAATTAAGCTTTCCTTTTTAGTAATGGCTTGGAATTTGCAATTTACATTATGCATTGCTGCCACTCCAATAATTTTGAAGGAACATTGAAAATTTGTAAAAGCAACATTTCCCAGGCTACTTAAATATGTCACTTAAATATGTCACTAATCATTTGTAAACGTCATTGTGGGTATATCCCTTCATAAGCCCACACAGAAGATTGAGTGATCACTGTTCCCCCCCCCCTTAGTAAAAGAAATGTGTTTTTTTGGCGATGATAATTTTCTTCTAAAAGTGAATTACAGTAAGTTGAACAGATGTTTCACCAACTGTGTATGGAACTCATCTGAAAAAGTGTATGAACCAGTATTTTTATTGTTTTAATAAAGCAATCATTATACCCACCGGTAAGGTTTGAAACCAGATTCTTAATAAGGGCATGTTCAACAGGCAAGGAGTAGATGGCATCACATGGTGCATTATGTTAGCATAATGAAAAATGTATCACTTAACATTGTTTGCATTATTCAGAGTTATACACATACAAGTGTCTGCTATAATCCCTTGCCAATATGTTGTCTTGGTAACCGGTTACCTGAACACCAGCTCAGCAGCTACAAGGAAACAAGTGTGGATAGTTATTGGCCACATTTAGTACAGAAATGGAAAACAAGCAATCTAACAAAAGATTAATATTTAATACACTTGCATATTCACTAACTTTGGTGTGCAAGTTTTGGTTGTATAAAGTAGAGCAGACTCTGCAATATGCAACACTTCCTTTCTATAAAAACAGAGTCTGATCTGTAGCCAAGAGTTCCTTAAATGTATGATGAAAATGGTAATTTTCTGGTAATGTGCATTTTAAAACCACCTTATGGTAAATTAGCAAGAAAGCAGATTAGCAAGAAAGCCAGCAACTAGACTGGGTAAAGGAAGAGAATTTGCCGGGGACTAAAAAGCTTCTCTACTGGTTTTGAATTGACTTAACTTGCTGCTAAATATTTACCTTATGGCAGACAAATGGCCACAAGTCACTATTGGCCAAGGCAAAACTTTCCCACATTAATAAAGCTGACATTATTTGAAATCTTCTTCAAGGAGATTTCAGAACTGATTGCTGAGGAAAAGAAATACTTAGTTAGCGCATTTAAAAGCAAACTTTGGGAAGGACTGAGGAGGAAAGCTTAACAGTTTGCTCAGGATATGTGACCTTGGATTGTGTGTGCATGGGACACAGTGCCAGACATGGTCAAGGAGAGTATTTCCTGTGGTTCTGAGTAACATGCTAAAGGTTAATGTGTCACTGAAAGAGGAGTGAAAATACACCAACTAAAAATACTAACTGGGTCAGAACCCTGGTGCAGGGGAAGGGGGGCATTAACACTTTGCCCCAATTGCACTCCTTACACTTGCTAATCACAATGGGATGAAAGCTCCAATTCGTAGCAAGTTATGTGATGGCATCCTACATGACAATTTGGTATGCAAGCTACCCTAAGGAAGAACAAACATGACCCCCCTCATCTGTTGTAAACAGAACATAGGAGTGGGTATTGACCCTTTAGCCTTAGTGGGGGAAAACCAGTGATTGGCAATACTGCATTTCCATCAGGACTGGAGAAAAGCTCTGTATACGGCATTGAAAGCCAATGCAAGGCAGCAAGGTGGTGGCATAGTAAACACACATACTGTGCTGTGTCATGGGGATTAGTCCCAGGCATCCTAATGCCTACAAAATGATCTAGAGATGATTGGGGGGGGGAAGCAGATGAGTTATGAGAAGCTGGTTATGTCATTCCCAATAGGTCTGCCCAGTGCTTTCCCCCCCCCTAAAAAAAATGTTTAGGGATACTCTCATTTTCCTGCTCATATTGAAATACTGTCCCCCAATGAGGCCAAACTTAGATTCACAATTTTTTTAGGGGTATGCATACCCCTGTGTCCCCCCAGAAAAAGCACTGGGTCTGCCCCACTAACATTGCAGAAGATGCTGCTGCTGTTGTCATCATGGTACAACTTCTCCCTGTGTCACAATGACTGCAACATGTGTGAAGACTACCCTATGTAATTCTGAATGCAAGTGAAGAGGGAAGGATGGGGGTGAGCAAAAGTTAAGGATGGGGGTTTGAGAGAGGACAGTAAACAGCACAGAGGGGAGCCATTTGTGGAATTTTCCACTGCAGAAAGAGAGGATTTAAAAGGAGGTGAGTTAGCTAGAAAGAGGATTGAAGGGTGTTCAAGGTAAATGGAAAACACAGGATAGTGGCAAAAAGGAATACTGGGATCCAAAAAGGCAATAGGTTTGTGAAAAATTAGAAAAGGGGGAAAGAAGAAATAGTTCAGATAAAGAGAGAGACCACCGCAGATGACTTCAGAGAAGCAACAACAGGAAAGGAAGGCTGGTGAGCGATTAAGCAATCAACTAAGGTTTTAGCAGCGGATAAAGGTGGGGAAAGGGGGAGATTCTGGAGATGCCCCAGTTTTTTGGGGAAGAAAAGAGCCAGGATGACATACTGGAGAGGCATTGACCAAGAGAAATGGCGTGTGTGTGGCTACAGCTTGTGGGAGTACTGAAAGGAAAGATGAGTCCTGTGCCTTTGCCATTCTCAGGCTGAGACAGAACATCCTAATGGGAATGCAAAAGAAACAGGGCGATGAAGGTGAAAGAGCAAAAGAAGTTATTAACATAAAGGTGACAATGTGAAGAGAGGAGCACATATGAGCGCCACCAGGGTGAATGCAGAATGGGAAATGCAGGCAGAGAGAGAAATAATGGGACCGAACAGGACCATGATGCAATTCAGAAAGATGAAGAGGAAGCGACGCTAAAATAAAAAAGGAACGGTGGCTTCTTGCCCTCTGCTTTCAATCATGCTCAGACACCCTCCTTCCCATTGTGGGATGGGGCGAAATGCCTCTGGGGTCTCACCTGCACCACCCTTTGCAATGCACTCAGCCAGCCTGGAAGCAAAGTCAAGTCACACACCATGTGCATTATATTGCCAAGAAGTGGAATACTGTATGTAGAAAACTTTCTATGAAACATCTGCCTATTTTAGAGATGGGAACATAACACTTAAACTTCAGAGATGTAATTATATGTATCACCTACATATTAAAAAGCCTGAAAGAGTCCCTTACTGAATTCCAGGTGTGAGTTACAAGCAACAGTGAGATGCGATTAACTTTATGTCCCACTTGTAAACTTCTATCTTGCTCAGTCTTCAAGGAGCTCAGGGCAGTGTTCAAGGTTTTCCCTATGGCTGCTTCAACTTCCTCAAACCAATCTTAGGAAGTAGGTTAGACTGCAAGTGAGTGTGTAGCCTATTTGTTGTTCAGTCGTTCAGTCGTGTCCGACTCTTCATGACCCCATGGACCAGAGCACGCCAGGCACGCCTATCCTTCACTGCCTCTCGCAGTTTGGCCAAACTCATGTTAGTAGCTTTGAGAACACTGTCCAACCATCTCATCCTCTGTCATCCCCTTCTCCTTGTGCCCTCCATCTTTCCCAACATCAGGGTCTTTTCTGGGGAGTCTTCTCTTCTCATGAGGTGGCCAAAGTACTGGAGCCTCAACTTCAGGATCTGTCCTTCTAGTGAGCACTCAGGGCTGATTTCTTTGAGAATGGAGAAGGTGTAGCCTATAGTCACCACTAAGCTCTACCACCTTCACTGTGCTGCCTTCCCTGCCACCACTGTCACTCCTCAAAACACCAGGTAGCTTACCAAGTGTTGGGTAGAGAGGCTTTTTAGTAAAAAGGACTTTAGGACGTTTGTTGTTGTTCCTTGCCTTTTCTCCTGACAGGGACTCAAGGTGACTTACAGATAAAATAGAAACAGTTAAAAACCTAGAAAAAGAAACCATAATTTAAAAATGTTGCTAGGTGGCTGGTTGACCCATTCTTTATTAGCTATAAATTTGGTATAGATAAGAATTAAGTTGAAATAATAAAATATTTTTTCTTTCTCTTTAGAAGTTCCAAAATGTTTAGGATTTTATGGACTCCGGGCTGGTTATAAGCAACCTCTGCCTCTAATTGGATGTAGACTTGTTTCTGTTCCTCAGATGCTGTGCTTAAAGTTATAGCAATACAGCCTGAAATGAGGTTTCAGATTTCTGTATGTGTGGTTTTCTTTTCTTTTCTTTCTTTTTTTTAAAGAGAATACTTCAAACAATGTTTGCAAATTGCTTACTTAAAAAGCTGAAACATGCTCCAGGTCAACTGCTAGAGCAATTTCCCTTGTATTTTTTTGCCTCATGTATTTTGCCTAATTTTCCCTAGCTAATGAGGTTATGCGAGATTCCATCCTTCCCTGTATTTTCATTCTAGATCCAGAGCTTTGTGAGTGCTTGGATGTGCTAAATACATATGCACAAAGACCTCTGGGGTTTTTAATTGACATTTTGGAGTCTGAAACTGAAACAAGGAGAAATTAATTTTCTATGGAAATCTGTCTTCCTGGCTAGGAAACAGATTTCTTAGTGAAATTAATCCTGCAGGTTATGCAGATCCCTGTCACGGCCAACCATACAGCCGTTATAGCTCATACTTATGTTCCGGCTGATGTGTGTAGCTGAAAGATGAAATGTTTCAACAACTTATTGGAGTGGTGCTCCCAATTTACCATTGCTAAGCTTCTTTCTCCCCCCCCTCCCCAACAAAGGGTGTTTTCTGTGGGGGGGGGGTTTGGACCATCACTTCAAGTAACAGTGACAACTGTATTAGCCTCTTGGGTACAATTTAGCACCCCCCCCAACTTAGCATTGTTCAAGGGCGTTTCAAGGAGCAATGTCATGGAAGCGGTGTTTCTTAAGATGAAAATTTCACGCTCCCTTGTTTTTGCTTCTGGATGCTGCATGTTGTTTCAGTAATCTGGTTATACTTATAATATTGGATTGCATTGTTTTTTTTTTTAAAAAGTATGTTATCATATTTGCTATTGTTTTGTTATAGTGTTATGAATTTTTTTATAGTGTTTGCAATGCATCCCTGTTCCTTTTGTTGCAAACCACTTGGAGCATGATTTTGTGTGTGTGTGTTCAAAACAGACTTTCAGATAAATGAACGAATGAGTGGGAAAATGGCGACCCCCCCCCCAACAAAAAGGAGGGAAAATTCTTTTTATGAGGGGCAAGGAGTTGAGGGGAAACAAATCTCAAAGAAATTATATCAGAAAAATGACCTCTGAGTAATGTTGTCTCAGCTCATAGGATAAGTATTCAGGTCACAGGGTGCGATTCCCCCTCACAGGCCTGAGCCTTGGCATCTCTTGTTTCGGGGAAAATAAGCACTAACCTCGAGGCGGGGAGGCAGCATCATCACAAAATGTTGATGCTGATGGATGCCTTATTTATGTGCACTGTTGTCTCATGTAAATCTAGCTACAGC
Source organism: Lacerta agilis (assembly GCF_009819535.1). NCBI lineage: Eukaryota > Metazoa > Chordata > Lepidosauria > Squamata > Lacertidae > Lacerta > Lacerta agilis. Next base: position 33,564,568 of record NC_046321.1, on the reverse strand, counting down.
CCTTAATGGTGTGGTGCCACTTTGATTTACACTGTGAAAGGGAGTGTGTGGGAGTATGGCAGTGTTAAAAACTTTCTGGTAACAAACAGCAGGTTGCCTTATGTTACCAGCATTAGCATTTGAGTTCACTGCGGCTGAACTCAATTTGTATCAGTGGAAATTTATATCAAGCAGTGGGAAGGCAGGTCATATCCCACTGCCGTCTGGCAGAATTAGCATCAAGAATCTAGACCATTACAGCAACAAATAAAAGGTAGTTAGAGGAATAAGTCATGTTCTATCAACTCCTTGTAATGGTGATTCTAATGCTATGGTGTCTCCTAGACCTATTACTTTAGTTTTCAGAGAAAAATCAATCTCTCCAGATTATTTCATTATAACTCCCCCCCCTTTTTTCTTTAAATAGTTTAGACCAAGAAACTTCTTCACCACTTATAGAAAAATGCATTTAGGTTTAATTATCATGATGAAAGTACGTTTTTATACTTTTTTACATAACAGTAGGAGTTAGTGTTCAATATTTCTTTTCTATATTGGGCAAGCCAATCAGCTAAGCATTTTTTCAAATATGTGTTTATGATCCAGACTATATTTTTATATGTATTCATTACATTTGTAGTCTATCTTTCATCCCAATGCACATAGGTTTCTACCTCCCCAAAGCCTCATTTAAGCTCAAAACTTTCAAGATTCACGTATGGACTCCTTATTTACTAGTTATAGATGTGAATAAAGAATGATGTTTAACACTGCAATTCTATACATGTCTCTCAAAACTAAGCCCTACCGAGTTCAATCAGAGTGCTTAAACATTTACTTCAACCCATGTGTGTTTCCATAAGAGGTAAAGGGTCGCCGGAGTCTTCAAACAAGCGCGTCACCAGCAGTCCAGCCCTTTGGAGCTTGTCCTTGTTGGCTAGACTTTGTTTGGTTGTTGTCCAATCCCTAAAAATCACCACGGCTCTGTTTTGGTCATTATGAAATGGAAGAAACTTAACATTGCTAATGTTTTCTACTGGGACGAGGCCTCTCATGGCTAAATCAATTTTCTTGAGAATATAGACTCTCTGCTGTACCAGCGTGGATAGGCCTCTGTGTATGGATAAGGGAAGGAGGACAAGTTTTTGTTTATTGAGGATTAGATTCTGTCTGTTTCGAACTATCTTATAGAAAATTTCTTGCTTAGGAACCGGGATTTCCTTTAATTTTACTGAAGTTCCACTAGAAGGCGATGGTTGTTCTACTAAATTTTGAGACCTAGCCTCTTGATACTTTTTTAGTATGTTTGTACTTTGGCTTCGGCTCACATCTTGGGCTGTTATGGGATTAGTGGAGATCTTTGTATTTGAATTCTCCAGGAATTTAAAAAGGTTTGTGAAATTCATTTTACTAGTCTGATAGGGTAACTTTGCCTTTTGGGAACAGAGCCTCTATATTGGACTACTTGGCCACCTCAGGGCCCTTATTGGCAAAGTTGGAGAATTTTAGAGTACTCCTGTATATTGATAGTGATCACCTCCCAATTCTCCTCCAGCTGGTAGTTAATACGACCAGGCACCTCCCGGAGACATGCTATACAACATCCCAACTTCCTCAAATGGAAACTAAACGTAGGAAAAAGTGGACAGAAAGATTAGACCTCCAATTAAAGCAAGTTCTTGCCACCAAACCTATTATTAGGCTAAAACAGCAAATGATGATAACAGAACAAGAACATAACCCAGTAAGTTCCTATAAAACCTTGGTGCGGGAACTACTACCCTATTTAGGTTGTGATGCCCCAAGTACCACCAAAATCGATGCTGTGGTATCTCGCCCATGGTTCGACATTGACTGTATTATGGCCAAAGAAGCCCTTATGAAGGCATATTCAAGCTTTAAAACTAATAAATCAACAACATCAAACATGGCCATTAATCAAATTCATGAACTTAAAAAACACTCTAAAGGTATCTTAAGGCAGAAAAAGAAAGAGGCAATGATGGCCACATGGGACCGGCTTATCCAAGCCACCAAAGATAAAAACTTGACACTTTATTTGGCAAATGGTTGCCAGCAGCAAGAGCAGTCATACAATGCTCGAACAACTAATTTCACCAGATGAGTGGGAGCATCACTTCAGGCAAATGTATGAAATCACGGACTGTGTAGAGACAATGGACGCATCTAATATGACGGATCTCCCAAGCTGGAACCTGGTCACCATGTCAGATATTCAGTCCCTACCATCCAGATATAGAACAGGGAAAGCGCCAGAAGAGGACCTAATTCCTCTCGAACTCATTAAGGAAAACAAAGAGTGGTGGTGACCAGCTCTGGCATCATTGTTCACATACATCGACAAGACGGGCTACGTTCCAAAAGATTGGGGAATGGTTATAATAATTCCTATATATAAAAAAGGGAGCAAGTCAGATCCAGCAAATTATAGACCCATTAGTCTACTTAATACTGTTAGCAAATTGTATGCCCCGCACCTTAAAGATAAACTGTTAGATTGGCTTGAGAGGGAATCACTAATAGCAGACGAAGAGGTGGGCTTCCGAAAAGGCCGAGCCACTGCTGACCATTGCCTAGTACTTCAACATTTTGTTGAGAAGTATACGGTCAATAAATCTTCCACCTCATATGCAGCTTTTATCAATCTAAAGACTGCTTTCAATTCCATCTCAAGAACCAAACTCTGGGAGAAGTTGAAATCTTCATCAATAGACCCACGTCTTTTCCATCTGATAAGAATATTATATACGCACACCTACCTCTCAAGGGTCATCTAACACGTCCGGTACCAGCTCAGCGGGGTGTCAAACAGGGATGTGTACTAGCTCCCCTTTTGTTTAATTATTATATAAACAACATTGTATCTAAAATACAAGGTCCACAATTCCATTCACCTAAACTGGCGGACAGGCAAATATCTATCCTTTTATATGCGGACGACGCGCTGATCTTATCAAGGACCCCAATTGGTCTACGGAGGGCACTACGGTCATTAGCGGATTTTTGTAAATAGGCCCATCTCTCTATAAATTATAAAAAGACTAAAATAATGTCTTTCGCAAAACGCCGTAAGAGTTATACATGGTGCATAGACGGCCGAAAAATTGAATAGGCTCACTGCCTAAAATACCTAGACATCGTCTTCCACGATAAAGGGTTAAAGAAAGCCCACATAACACAGTCAGCAGCAACAGCCCATAAATCCTCCACAGCCATTCTAAGCTTTCTCAGATCAAAAGGAGCACAGTACATTCCTGTGGCTTTTAAACTGTTTGAGGCTAAAGTGATGGCTCAGTTGCTCTTTGGAGCCAACCTTAACATTCTGCCACCAAATCTGATTGTATTCAAAAGAGTCCAGTCAAAATTCCTCAGAGCGGCTTTACAAATGCCCCCTTGTGTGTCAAATGCAGCCATACAGTTAGAAACAGGCATGATTTGCGTGGAGGCCAGAGTATGGATGCAGGTGTGTAACCTCTGGCTGAAACTTATCCTGAACCCTCAAGGTCTAACCTTGCTGCTATTAAAAGATAACTATCAATCCCTGTGGAGCAAGGCCATAGTAAATAAGATGATAAGTATAGGTCGCCATCCATCTAGCCTCATGTCATGTGACTTTAACTCAGCAAAGATCATTGTTAAACAGAGGTTAACAGACATAGAAAGACAGAAGGACTTGAGTAAAGTACCCCACTTTCTAATACAGGAGGAACAGAGATACCTGTCCCGCCCAGCTAGATATCTATTCCAACTGGAAATGCCCTCTCATAGAAGAGCATTTACTCTAGCCCGTAATCATATAATGCCTTCAGCAGTTCTCCAAGGGAAGTACAAATGGAACCCATTGTGCGAGAGATACTGCCTGTGTGGATCTGGATAGGTGGAAACTATATCTTAACATAATCTTGCGATGCTGCTTCTACGAGGAGGTGCGAGGCGAGTTTATCCACACGACGCTGGCTGAGCAACCTGGACGCTCAGACAATTACTATATAGAGTGGCTTCTTTCGGATGCTAACGCTAATGTGACAGCAAAGTTAGCCAAGTTCTGTGCTAGAGCCATTAAAATTTGGTCCAATCTAGTTAGCAGTACCCATGTAACTTTAGGACAGAGCTAAAGACGAACCAGTGCTATAATCGGGTGTAGCCCACCTTTTAAAGTAGTGATATCTTTTTTTAATCTAAAATTTTTAAAGTTTAAAGTTTATAGTTTATATTTTAGAATGTATTTTGGATTTTTTTATGTATATATGTGTGTGCTGGTTGAGAACTGTAACAATCAATCAATCAATCAATCAATCAATCAATTTACTTCAAGTGTTCTTCAGACTACAATATCCCCTCAACAAAGTAAAGAAACAGATTGGCAAAGCCACATAGGTTTCCAGGTATAATATACTACAGGGTAGACTTAGAAAAGAAAATGACAGACCACCACTTTTCAGTTACTGCTTCCAATTCAAAACACTCAAAACTATCATTAATGACCTACAGTTCATCCTGGACAATTTCCCTTTCACATACTGTGCATAGACCCAGATGTGACTCTGTCCCTATGTCTACTCTAGTAACACTATTGCAGAACATAATAATGTCATCCATAATATTGATCACTCACTTGTCTTCCATTCCTTCCTCTGCCAGCAATGTCCTTTGTCATTCTACATAGCACAAACTAGCCAGTCTGTACACAAAAGAATAACAGAAACAAAGTCTGGTATCAAAAATGGCAATACCCCTGAACTGGTGGGGGAATATTTCAGCCTTGTGGGATGCTCTGCAACTGACCTTAAGTTGGCCATACTGGAACAGAGGAACTTTAAAAGGAGATTACCACGTGAAACTGCTGAATTACAATTCATCAAGAGATTCAGTGTTATCTCTTGTGGCTGGACATATGTTAATTGCCTTACCAATGACAGAATGTCTGTGCTAATTCTGCATTACAAAGATGTCTGCAAATGTTATGTGAAGGCTGGCAATGTGACCAGAGGAGGAATGACTACTGGGAGGAGCACAGAGAGAAGAAACACTATGGTGCATCTCTGTAGTAGCACAACTGTTGGGCACCTTCATCTGCCTCAACTGCAACAAAACATATCTCTCCCATATTGGTCTCTATAGCCAATATGGTCTGTGTTATTAGCAACATCTGGGATGTGTGTGCGTGTGTTTTAACTAGTTACTGCTAATAATGTAATTATCACTGTCTATACTTTTCCACAGAGATGCAGGTGGCGCTTTGGTCTAAACCACTGAGCCTCTTGGGTTTGCCAATCAGAAGGTCAGTGGTTCAAATCCCCACAAGGGGGTGAGCTCCCATTGCTTGGTCCTAGCTCCTGGCAACCTAGCAGTTCGAAAGCACGTCAAAGTGCAATTAGATAAATAGGTACTGCTCTGGCGGGAAGGTAAACGGCATTTCTGTGTGCTGCTGTGGTTCGCCAGAAGCGGCTTAGTCATGCTGGCCACATGACCCGGAAACTGTCTGCGGACAAACGCCGGCTCCCTGGTAATTATTTTCCCTCAACCGCTTATGCAACTTAGAATGAAGCTGGATAACTTATTCTAATTATGAAAATTGAAAACCTTTTTACTTGACTGTGGGGAGGATTCAAAAGGAAAGTATAAATATGCACAGCATTTAGTGTCCATTAACATCATCCTACACCTGTCTAATTTACTGTAGCAATTATTATAGGTAAACTGAAAAAACCTGACCTATTGATTCTTACACCTTTTAGCATCCAGAAATAAATGAATAACATTTGAAAATGTTGAAATGTGTTTGTTTTTCACTGGGTTGCTGGGCAGTTGAAACAGTGGCTACACCTGGAAGACAGTGCTGTATTTCTCAAACATATCTGTTTTCTATTTTCCTGTTTTAAGATGCACATTACCAAGTTGCTTACATTGATTTGCTGGTCAGATTTAGGAAACCAACTATCCCATTTCATAAGGATTTTGAAACGGCCATGCTGTCACAAGACATCTAAATCAGCAATTTGCCGGTGATAGTGACCACTGCTAAATGCTTGTGAGCTATCACAACTTTCAGAATCATAAATTTTATAGACACATTGGACAATATACAAACGAGGCTGTAGTTTTTGTTCACTTTGCCTAAGACAATTTGCTCATCATGTTGTGCTAAGGTTTGTCTGGGTTGGTTTTGATACGGTTTTGATACTGTTTACCCTGCAGGACTTACAACATAGAATCCTTGGATTAAAGTTGGAAGGGGCTCTGGTGGTCTAATGCCAATCCAATGCCCTGCTCAATCCAGTAGATTTACAGGTACAGCACCTTGTGTCTTAGATAAATGATATACTGCTTTTGACAAAATGTCCACAGATGTGCTCTGCAGGCACCATCCAATATTGAAGCTTCAACTTCATGGCCCCTAATCCCAGAGGGGCCACAGAAGCAACTCTAGTCCACATTGCTTAAAATTTTGGGGTCTAATAGACACAATTTGAGTGGCACGACTCAAATTGATTAATTTTTTTTGGGTATATATTTCAACAACCCCCAAGTTTGACACTCAATAGTACAGATGCTATAAAGCTGTGGTGACCATGGAACAACCACATTGAAGAAGATAACAGTGGTTACTCAGATCTCATTGCTGGTTGCGAAGAGGCCCTCATAAGAGTTCAAGATTCAGGGCCCCCCAAATGCAGGTTTGCCACTGCTCGTCACAACTGGGCATCAGCTGTCCTCTCATACCATTCCCATTCTGTGACACTTCTAGGGGTCATCACAGCTTCACTCTTCCTAGCTGTTCTTCAGCAGTACATCCACCCAAGGTGGTAGTAAGGAAAAAACAGCCTTATCCACCGGAGTAGAAATTCTGCACCTTTCTAAAAAGGCTTTCTTAGAAAAATGCCCTGGTAGCACACATTCACATGCACACATGTGAATTTTGGAAGTATTTTCTCCTCCTCCTCTGGGTTATAAGCATAGGACGAGAGGTCCTTGCGCCACGCATCTTACAATCTAAAATTCAACACAAGGCAGAAGACTAAGTTTAAAGTGCCATAATTAATTATAACACAGAAACTTGCCCCCCCTAAAGAAAAGCCCTGTTCAAAAATATTATTCTGCCATGCACATCCTCTTTAACCACCCCCACCCCTCTTGCCACTTTATTTGTGATTTTTCTGCCTTCTAATGTATTACATAATGAGTATCAACTGCAATGCTGAGGCAAGAAGTTTCAATACAATGTCACACTTTGTTAATTAAACAGCAAAGAGAAAATATAATTAGGCATGTTCTCTTACTTGGCTAATTAAGAATGATCCAGAATGTGAAATAATGATTTTAAACAACTGATGAATAGGGAGGAAAGTAATTTAGTTCAAATGGCAAAACATGTGTCAGCCTTTGAACAGAAAGTGAGGTATTCAAGATAGGCAGACTTGCTTCTGTCTGCTTTGACATTTCTCATCTTGACTGTGCAAGGTTTCTTCAGCTTTTATTTCTTAAATAACAATGGATATAGAAGCAGTGATACTTGAAGTTGAAAGCTCCATGGAGAATCTCTAGTGTATTTTAATTGCGCTTGTTTTAATATCTCAGTTAATAGTGGAACACAATGACTCTGGCATGGTGTCCCTATTTACCAGGAATGTTCCGGATTCAGAGAAGCCACCCCGGTTTCCTGAATTGATCCCGGAATGTCAGGCTTTTCCTTAGGACATCCCTACTTTTAATAGAGCAATGTTGGAAGGTATGGTAGGATGTCCCCATTTTCACTGGAGGGTATGGAGTTATCCGACCCCGAAGCCATCTGACAGCAATCCTGTATAGGGAAGTTTTTTGTTTAATGTTTTATTATGTTTTTACATATGTTGGAAGCTGCCTAGAGAGGCTGGGCCAACCCAGTAAGATTGCGGGGTATAAATAGTTAAATTACCATTATGGAATGGGACATCCCTATTTTCATCAGAGAAATGTTGGAGGGTATTGGGCATGCCATTCAAACATGGGCTCATGGTTTAGCACTCTCTACGTTAACCATGATCTAAAACTAAGGCTTGTTCTATGGCTTACAGCTTGTGGTTTGTCGCGGAGGGCTAAACCATGAACTGGAATTTGGATGACATGCTAAGACAAATCACGACTTAGTGTAGCAACTGAAAGACTGGAGAGGGACAAAGTGGCCATAGTTTCCTCTTCTGGAACGTGTACGGCCGTGTGTCTGCACTATGCCATGGTTTGGCTTAAGTATGATGTGCAAAGCAGGTCAATGTCTTTTTGCTGAGATATTAAACATACCGAACTCATTTGTCAAACATAATCAAGCAATGGCACCTTATGCACTAAAAAGGTTTCAGCTGAAAGGAAATAATCAACAGATATCTTCTAATTTCTCGTTGGCTCTGATTTGGTGTATATCGATCAATTACCTTTGCAGATGTAGATTAATTATTCAAAGTCACACAGGCCTTCCTGGATGTTAAGACTGATTTTCTTTACTGACAAAATGTCTAAAGATCACCAGGAGGTGCAACAACAACAAAAAAATCTATTGTTCTACTGCGTTCCAATCCTGTTAAATCAACTTGCTGTTCGTGATAAATTAAGCCTGCACTGCAGGTCAGTGAATTTCTATTAACTGCTTATTATGGAAGAAAGTAAACTAGCACCATCAAGAACTTTGCACATCAACCAAAGGAAGCTGTCATTCTGTTTAACTTTTACAACAAATGCCCCTCAGACTCTCACATGTGAAGTAAGAAGCACTATTTGGCATTTAAACTTTAGTTGCCAGCACACATTAAAGCAAATCTGTACAAATCAAGGTGGATTGATTACACCTTCTGACATCAAAAGGTCAGAAATTGCTATGTTGCGTGTGTGTCTTAAAGTGATATATACTTAGTTGATTTATAAACCAATTGCTTTAAACAATAATTTCCCTAGTTGTTTAATTTATATAATGAACAGCCTCCTAAGATAAGAAGGAAGCAGCATTACAAATTGAAGCTACTCTTTTTACTCATTTTTTCTTCCTGCTAAATTCTTAACTGCTTCTGCTGTTACATATAAAATAATAAAATGTAAGAATTATGAAACTTATATAGAAAAAACCCAAAACAATCCTGTTATTCATTCCAATTGGCAATGTTTTATGTTTTCTCTCATGTGTGGGGAATGGAAATAATTTAGAAGGTGATACAGCCATGCCTGTAACAGTGTCAGAAGCTAGGCAATAATCCTATATATGTCAACTTAAGTAAGTCCCAGAGAATTCAAAGGGACTTACTTCTAGGTTAGTGGATAAAGGTTTGCTACCTGGAAATATCTTACTACTGATAGCTGCTTCTCAAATGGAACATTACAAAAGGAAGCCTGAGATTCTATGAAAATGAAAATGTAGATCCTCCTTTATTGATTTTTTTGACCGTTATTTGACTGCACCTTTCAAGTTCTATAAAGTACAGTGGTAGCTCAGGTTACAAACGCTTCAGGTTACATACTCCGCTAACCCAGAAATAACGCTTCAGGTTAAGAACTTTGCTTCAGGATAAGAACAGAAATTGTGCTCTGGCAGCGCAGCGGCAGCGGGAGGTCCCATTAGCTAAAGTGGTGCTTCAGGTTAAAAACAGTTTCAGGATAAGAACGGACCTCCAGAACGAATTAAGTTCTTAACCCGAGGTACCACTGTATATAAATAATCATACCCAATCTCGCATTCACCCCTTGCTCCTGTTTATGCATAAACTTGGTGTCAGGCCAAGCCAAGTTATATATATTTTTAACAGTGTGGCTTGAACGTGAATTTGGGATGAAGACAGGCAGATGTTCTAAGTCTGCAGCACTATGCACATTTACTTGGGTATAAACTACCAGAAACAGCGAGGCTCTGGGCAGCTGTGTCCATTGAGGTGGTTCTCTGGTGGCCACTATTTGCCACTAGTGCACCATTCCAAGACAATCAAGAGAAGAAGCGGAAGCCCACACTTTCTAGCAACCAATGGCAACAGAGTAAGCAGGGACTGACTCAGTCATCACAATGCAACATGGAGTTGCTGACTGGATGCAAGCTCTTAGCATGAGCATGGGCTGTTAGCCAGTCAGCTAGCCAGTAACCAGCCACCAGTCACTACTACAGGGCAATTCAAGTCTGCCCTCATCAGTCATCTTCCCCTCTGCCTCCCAACAGTTCTGATACAGGCATGTTCCTTCCCTGCACCCTTGATTACAATACTGTGGTAATAGTGGTTCCAGGTTCCAACCCAAGAATCAGCTCATCAGGTTGCCAAGGTGATGGTGTGTGTGTGTGTGTGTGTGTGTGTGTGTGTGTGTGGTGACAGGAAAAGAATGTATTTTGCAGCAGCAGCGTAGCTAGCCGCTTGGGTGCCTGGGGCAGCACACGCGCCCTGCACCTGGGGGTGGGGAGAACTAGGGCAGGGTGCACTGTGCAAAGCCTCTTCACTGCCTCCCTCTCAGGTGTAGGGCAGCTGAGGGAGAGGCGGTGAGCAGATGCAAGCCCCATGCTGCTGTTTCAGGTGGTGCGGAACCTGCAGGCAACCAAGCCACCATGTCACTCCCAGGAGAGATGCATGGCTCAGGCACGCTGCAGGCCTCGTGGTAAGTGCTGGCCCCCGCGGTGTGGCACCCAGTGCCAGCCGCGTTTCATTGCATTTGTTGACTGAACTAAAAAGTTTCACGAGCCCTTAAAAAACAAACAAAAAAAACCAACTTCATATTTTTGCCATTTTGTCACCCCCCTCAGTGATGACACCCGGGGTGACCCACACCCACCACACACCCCTTCCTAGGCCACTGTTTGGCAGGAGCATTGCGCCTCTAGCAAGGTGTGCCACGAACAAGAGAAGAGAACCATTTTCAGCATGCTTAGAGAGATGCCTTGGACTCCAGTGCAGCATTGCTCTGTAGAACAAGCCCTTTTTGAGAAGACCATGCTGTAAGATCTGTACCCCCTCCATCTAATTTCAGGTGTAAATATATGAATAACTCATATTACTTAAAGCTACAACAGCCTCCACCAAGTCTTGATTCTCGAAAGAGCACAGACCCTGGGTGAGCGCCTGGAAGTCTCTCTCTCTCCCCCACCCCCCGGTCTCTTGCCATAGCTGAGCAGAGAGTGAGGGTGGCATCTAACCTTTGTAAGAGTGTGTAGAAACTGGCATGATGCAGTCTGCATATAGTTTGGAAGGAGGAAAGATGGATCATTGGCAATCCCTACAGGAGGACAGATGATGTCTTCAGTGATTTGAAAAACTGCACTGTGTTGCTGGAAGTTGTTCCATATAGAGAAGGACAAACAAGGTTATTCCGTTTTAACAAATGAACTTGTTTAGAGCTAAACAGTCAGGCAAACCTCATTTGCTAGCTAAGACATTTTGAGCCGCAGGCTGAAAACATAAGTGAGTTTCAAGGTACTTTTCCTCTGAGAGTAAACCTAAATGCATGCCTTTTGGTAAAACGTACAACACATTTCCAGTTACTCACCCGAGTAGCATCTTCCTGAAATGCATAAAAGTTCATATCAGTAGATCTTTGTAAGATAAGAGGAAATACTGTCCACAACAGCCAACATGATACTTATTTTGAATACACTATATGTAACTTGAGCTGCTTGTAGGTAATAAAAATGTATTCATAGTACTGGGTACAGTGTACCTTTGTGGAATTCAGAATTGTACACCTTCTCTAAATGCAGAATGGTTGAAGTCCAGTGATTTCCATAGGAAAACATGGAACAAATGAGTAATAAAATAAAAATGACATGTATGTGTTTGACTGTTGTTGAAATACAGCCATTATCCAAAACTATGCTTAGCTCTGATGGACATATAAAACAATTTGTACAAATTGAGTAATGGTGGATTTGAATTGCTCCCTTACCAGAAATAGCATTAAAAGGCAAAGAGAGTCATGTTGTTCCATAGAAAAAGATCAAAAATCCACAGTTTGGGAATACCTTTGTTGGGATTGAGCAAAATGTCCCAAGATGGTGGCACATCAGATACAGACACAGACAGAGAGAAAGAGAGAGAGAATGAGAGGGTGTTGGGGAAGACTGTTTTTGCCACTTCTGTCCAAATAACTTTTCTTTTTGTACTTCAGGTACTTTTCTTACAACTGGTAGAAATTAGATAAGACTTCCCTTACTTTAAACTTATCTATTTGTCTTTGGAAAAGTAATAAAACCCTATTTCCTTCTTAACCTGGTTTATGAAAGCACAGCTGTCACAATCACCTAGTATTAATAGTAGACTTTAATAAAAGAAGGAAGAGAGATGTTTGCTAGAAGTGTGCAATAGGCCATATAATTCGATTGTTAACTTTTTTGTACGCTTAATTTTTTTGGGGGTACTTTTTAATGCATAGCAAATTATGCATAACAACTTTTACAGCAGAAACATATATGCAATTATGTTGAAAGAATTAACAAGTGGTAAAAGGGTGGGAAGAAGGGTGCTAGCTAATCCATATTTAATAGGGAGCGGTGGTAAATATTTTAAATGAAACCATACTTTGAATTATGAACCTTTGCTTTTTCCTTGCTACAGGATTATGAAACATTGTTATAATTGCAGATATAGTTTTGTTGCAGTATTTTTCATGATGATATATAATTCCTGACAAATATATCTATTTCCAGGATATAATGACTGCATTAAAAACTGCTGAAACAATATCATGTGAAATTCAAGGAAGCTGATCCATAATATTGTTTCTTTAAAAAATATTCCATTTTTATCCCACTCTTTCTTCCAAGGAGCTCAGGGTGACTTACAAGGGCTTTTCTCTCTCTATTTTATCTTCACAACTGTCCTGTGATTGAGGTAGGCCAGGCTGAGATAGAGAGTGCCTGGTCCACAATCACTCCATGAACTTCATTGCTGAGTAAAGATGTGAACCTGGGTCTCCCTGCTTTTAAGCACAGTATTCTGACAACTCTGCCACCCTGCTTGGCTTTGGATGCAAAACTGAAGCAAGCACGCCACACTGGTAGAGTGAACAGTGTTACTGAAGTGTAGGTAGGTTCCCACAAGGCAAGACACAGTGATAACAGCAAGAACCTTTATTGAACTACAGAACTGAACAACAGGGACAAAGCAACTGCTTATATACATTTCTGAAGGCCTGGGCCACTCCCACTCCCAACGTGATTGGCTGTCTAAATTTCCAAGCTGCGAATCATGATTCAGAGTTTAAGGGCCAATGGCAGAGGCCCAAATCCTGAAATGTTTTGTGATTGGATATCATGTATCGAATCAGAACACAGGAGCTCAGATTCCTTAGTCCAGACTCAAGCCCAGGCAAACACAGACCACTGAATACATAACAGTTACAGGCATATCAGAGAACATCAAATTCAATTTGATGCACCTAGGTTTATTTAACACGAATCAGTCCCAGTGTGGTTTGAGCCAGATGCACTTCTTTGAGACAGTTTCAAAATCAACCAATAATATGTGTAGAATAATTCATAAATGTTAATACTGTGCTAAAGGAAAGTTCCTGGCATTGTTTGGAAAATTGGGGTGGGGAATAGTGCAGTTTTGAAATCGGAGGTCAAAATCATTGCAGTTTTGAAAGGTTCAGTCCACTGTCTTGATTCAAAATAGCATCCAATTGTATCCAAATATAGACAAAGACCTGCTTTATTTATCTCAAGGACCAACATGCAGGATTTGGCTATAATATTTTAAGAGGGGACTAAATGCATGGTGAACAAAGAGACAAAAAACTTTCCAAAATATATAGTAGGCTAATTCAATGAAAATGTCAACTTCCAAACTTATTTGTCATGTTCGTATACAGGTTCTATATCATTTAGAAGATAATTTCCCAAAGTTTAATTATCTGGCAAAAAGTTTTCACAATGGCATTTTACATGTGAGGAAAACAACCAGAAGCATGACATACAAGATGTAACAGAATTTATCCAAGTTCAGTTAAATACCTCTCAAAGAAAGTAGACAATAGGTTAATAAATGATTATTATATTGATAGTTTTGCTTTCTCATTTAGTCAATTGACAAAAAAACTTTATGTTAGGAACAAAATCCCATAAGTTTAGGACAATAAAACTTACCGGTATGTTGGTTTAGTGTGTTATATCAATCACAAAACACATACTTTTTGGTCCCCTCAACAAATGAAAAGAAAAATCTCCATGTTTTAACTTTATTCTCTTCTTTTTATACATTCACGTATTCCTTTAAGTGGCCTGGTTCCCAAACAGTTCAGGGCTTCAAAAGTAGCTATAGTAGCATTTTAATTTGGGCATCAAAAGGCACTAGCAACCAGTAAAATGATATACAGTGGTACCTCCGGTTAAGTATGCTTCAGGTTAAGAACTCTGCTTAAGAACACAAATCATGCTTTGGTGGCGCAGCGTCAGCAGGAGGTCCCATTCGCTAAAGTGGTGCTTCAGGTTAAGGATGCTTCAGGTTAAGAACGGACCTCCGGAACGAATTAAGTACTTAACCCGAGGTACCACTGTAACTGATTTATTTGCTAGTAACCATATAGCATTTGAATTCCTTCATGGCAGAACTTTGCATTCTTGCTCCCCTGCTCTGCTTGCCAGACAACGTTTGCCTCTAGTCATTTGTCTCGAAAAAAAGCTTTCCAGTCAGGCAGAGGCAACAGAGAACAGGTAGTGCTATTGTTTGGCATGATATTTTTCACAAAGAGAAATGACCATGGGAGTGAAGGATGAAAGGAAGAGGAGGATAAAGAATGGAAGGAATCGATGACTAAATAAAAATAAGACTACAGTCTTAGCAACAAACTGGGTTCAAAAGAGGTCATCACTATCGATAGTCTGGAGGTCACCAAGAGACCCATCCATGGTGTGGGAAGAAGGAAGGTGATAATTCTTTACTAACAGCTCAAAACACAGTCGGGGGAAAGTAGTTTATTAGAAATGGTTTGCTATAGCACCAATGACCAAACTATTAAAGTGTAATTTCATCAGCTACATACTTGGGAATTTGGAAACAGAAAGTTATCCAGGTAGAAAAATGGTTTTTGGACAAAGGCACTGTGCTGCTTTCTCCTTTGGGTGCAAGACAGAAGCCATGTTTCAAGAAGTGATCCTCTTTAATAACTCCTTTTGCAACTCTGTTTTGATGCATTAAAAGTTTTCTGTAAGAGTTATTTGCCGAACAGTAGCAAGCCATGTAACCACAGAGGTTTTCCAGTATTTGGTTGATCTCTGCTCTGCCAGTGAGAACAGTATTAACTCCCTGTTTTGATGTAGAATTACCCTTTCTTCACATGCATGTTTATTTATGGCACCTTGACAACACAAAATTGTTACTATGGGTTCACTTATCATACCTCTCATGACGGATTTATTTTCTTTCTTTTTTTCTTTCTTGACATGTTTTTTCTGTAGTTCTGCCCCCAGTTGTAGATTTGCAAATCCTTTTTATTATTGTTTCAAGAGACAGATACACACAATCTGTGAAAGCCACCCCATTGGATGGATGGGGGTGTAGCCTGCTCTGGGTGGGGTTACATTCCCTCTGAAGGAGCAGGTATGTAACCTGGGGTACTTTTGAATCCATTACTGGGACTCCAGTAGCCTCGGTGGTGCAGAGTGCCTTCCATCAGCTTCGATTGGTGGCCCAGCTGTTCCACTATCTGGACAGAGACATCCTAAGTACACTCTGGTAACCTCTAGATTGGATTACTGCAATGTGTTCTATGTGGGTCTCCCTTTGAAGATGATTCAGGATCTACAGCTGGTGCAGAATTTGGTGGCCAAATTGTTGACAGGGGAAGAATGGTCCGACATATAGCACCAATTCAGGCACAATTGCACTGGTTACCACTGGCTACCAATTTGTTTCCAGGCTGTAAAAACTTATGTGTCTTAGGATCCCCATTCCTCCCCTCCCCCCACCATGAAGCTAAGGACTCTGTGATCATCAACTGAGGCCCTTCTCTGTGTTCCCCCTCTATGGGAGATCCAAACAGTGTCAATGCAAAAATGCTCCTTTTCAATGGTGGCTCACTGCTTGTGGATTCCTCTTTCCAGGGAGGTATACTTGTCACAATCTTTATCTCCTTTTTTATCTAATTTGTAGGCAAAAACATTTCTTTTTACCCAGACTTTTGGCCCTTAATTTGAAGGGTTTGAGGTATTTGTGGCCTCTTTTAGCAAGGCGGGATCTGTAAGACCTGTCTTGTCTGTATAGATGTGTTTATAGACATTCATTGGTTCTGTTTGTTATAATTGGTTTTAGTATTTATTTTGTTTTTGTAAGTTGGTTTGGGTCACTTTTATGAGGAAAGCGTCTAATAAGTGTAATAGTAGTAGTAGTAGCAGTAGTAGTATTATTATTATTTCCCAAACCTTTTGAACCCCTTTCTAGAGTTACTCAACTTTCTGGGCCCCTAAAATCAGCACCTATGCGAATCCCTCCATGTGTTGAAAGCATGTTCATAGAGCACTTTGGGGACTAGAACTCACTTCCACACATCCCTGATGTCCTGCTGCCTAGTTAGGGTCCCTTCTTGTGTGTGGTGGTTTTACTCGCATGCATCTCTCTCTGTGTGAAGCTCCTTCTGATGTCCACTGAACTGCCAGTCAAGGAAGCATGAAAGTGGGGTGGACTAGCAGTGGCTAGCCCACTCAAAGGCAGTATTCAAGTTCCCACGACCACTTCTATGCAAACTCTCAAGGTATGGGGAGATTTGCATGAACCACCCACCTATAGTTGGTGCTGAATTGCGGAGGCCCAGAAGAAGAAGAAGGAGAAGATTTTGGATTTGATATCCTGCTTTATCACTACCCGAAGGAGTCTCAAAGCAGCTAACATTCTCCTTTCCCTTCCTCCCCCACAACAAACACTCTGTGAGGTGAGTGGGGCTGAGAGACTTCAGAGAAGTGTGACTAGCCCAAGGTCACCCAGCAGCTGCATGTGGAAGAGCGGAGATGCGAACCCAGTTCACCAGATTACGAGTCTACTGCTCTTAGCCACTACACCCCACTGGCTCTTTAGAATAACTTTAGAAAGGGGTACAAAAATGACAGTGTGGTGGACAGACACCTGTCCCTAGAAACAACAGTGACAAAAATTTGCAAAACATCCACGAAGGACCAGGACTGAGACTAGAACTGCACATTTTGAAAAAAGAACAAGCAAACTCATTTTAAAAGCAAAATAAAGGGAACATTAGAGGAGTGCAGGGGGGTGGGACACATGCCACAGGCATGATTAATAGTTTGAACACGTTTTGCTGTCATTTACAAGCATCTCGTGTTCAGCTGTTGCACTTTTCTTTTTGTCGAGTGTCATGATTGTCTTGCTCTTTCAAGAAAAATGATTTTTTGGGGGGGAAACGCCGAGTCTTCATGCAAGGGAATGAATGTCATACATTTCAGTGCATCTTTCATTCATGCCATGGAAACATTTGTTGTTCGTGGAATTTAATTGCTTCATCTTTATTTCGCTGTCTGCCTGTTTCTTGTTAAATGGCTTCCTCTCCACCCCCCACCACCCCCCAGAAACACAAAATAACTTCCCGGCACCAACAAGCAGCACATTAAATATCAGACCCACACATCCCCATCTCATCCTGCTTCTTTCCTTGTAGTAAGCTATTGGCATGGTGTGGCATTTGCTCCTGGCCCAGGAAAAGGGTTCCCTAAATTTCGAGCAGAGCAACATTTGGTATATAGGTTATTTGGTATAATATTGTTGGATTGTAGCAGCTCAATTCCATAGAGTTGGCAACAAACATGCCAGGACCAGAGCTGGTGTAAGAAATTCCCCTTCATTGATTCCAGGGTGGTGGTAGGGAACAAGGCATTTGACCTGTTCTCAAGCTGTTTTTCTGATTTATTTTGTAATTCTTTTTTTTTTTTTTTTGATTTGTTGGAAGCTGCCCTGAACATTGTGGTCCCAGTGGAAAGGCTGGTTATACATTTACTTAATTAAATACATAAGAGTAAAGATTAACCTTAAATGTTTTCTGCACACACACTTACTTACAAGTAGTTATTTTTGTAGTTCATAGGGATCAACCTTCACAGGGATCAATAGGAATTTCAGCAAGGGTTTCACGGGCAGGAAGGCTAGCATTAAGGAAGTTTTGTGCCTATGCCTAGGAACAGCCTGATTAGCTGCTTGCTTGCCACCTGTGTGCATAGCGTCAATTTATATTCATAGCTCAATAAGAATTTATGGGTGGAAATGATATATGATTCATAGCACAGCCAATGTTACAAGCTGGACAAGCTACGATGTGTATTGTGGATGCCTAGGCAATTATGGATTTTGGTGCCATTTTTGTTTATTTGGTTAAGAAGTAGAATAAAAGTATGGTATCCAGTGTTTACATTTTCCAACCACTGTGGCCTTTGCAAAATAGTAATTAAAAAATAAACACACAAATTCCATTTTTTGTGAACTTTGAATCATTTCCATGTGTCATGTAAGAAGCCTGAAATGCTCACTTATTAAAAAAAAGAGGTATGTTTAAATGATAAGTCGATATAATTATTCTCTATATTTCTTAAGATAACTGGTCATGAGGTTTTTTTTTTTTTTTTTTAAAGAAATGTTCCAAACTAGCACCTTGCAATCCATTATACAGGAGGGTCACTTTAGCATCCTGGCCTCCCTATGCATTTTAATGAAGAGGACAGATCTGTGCATGTAAAGAGAAGTGCAAGTGGATTCTGCTTCCTTTTCTGATAAGAGAGGCTGCTTCATTTGGAACTGGTTGCTAGATACAGGATAAAAGTCTTTGGCAATGCAACCGTACACCTGTTTACTCAGAATTAAGTCTCATTATTTTTGATGGACCTTCTGCCCAGGTAAATGTAGGATTGCAGTCTGATTTTCTTTGTTGTATCGATCTTGTGTCTTCACTTGTAGAAAGGGGAGTGTGGAGAGGACTGCATTGGCTGCTTCACATTCTGCACAATGAGGTCAGTGAAAGCAAAATTCAAACCAGGAACGTGCCTCAGAGTGAGCATATTAATTTTCCAAATGATTACAAATCCAACCAAATTACTTTAATTTAATACAGTTTCTTAAAATCAGGTTTCCTGCTCCTGTTGCAAACATATGTTGATTGTTTCCTCCCAAAGCAGCATCATTTCTTATTTAGTGTTCAGTTGTCATCTGTCAATCTTTGTTACATAATTCTTGCAGCTGACCACATCTTCCTCCTTACAAACAGCACCTCTGTTACATCTTACATGTGTAGTCCTTCATATACATTGTAGCAATAGTGTCGAATTGAGCATGAGAAGCAAGGGGGTGGCAGCAAATTTTAGCGTCGCATAGGGTGCTTCTGAAATTTGCAAGTCTGCCATTGATAATTTGCCCTAACAGTTCTTTCCCCAGGATCATTATCCTCCTTTTCTATCAAAGGCAGAAAGGGGTAGAGAAAACAGGCTACACACTGCCATTGAAGTGAGTTCCATAACCCTTGTAATGATTGCTGCTATTGACCCAGATCATATAATTTTTAATAACGTGATCTACCCTAATGTCTGATATTAAGCTATTTAAAGATTAATTCAGAGAGGACTTGCTTTATCTTAATTAAGAGTAGGAAATAAGTTGAGCAGGGCACTTGGTAATTCATTTTGCAGTTGACTCTGGTAAGGTTTGCTTTCATAAATTTGGCATATCTGAGAATTTATTATCTGGGTATGAAGCAATCTATAGAGTTCTGCTCTCTTGTGAGCAATAAAATATTAGGGTCCTTTCAGCATGTGCAACATTTGTGATGTTCAGTGATATAGCCTACATGAAAGGGAAGAGGTTCCTCAGCAAATATAGACCAGATTCCCCTAACTTCATGCCTTTGGCTGTGGCTAATGTAAGTAGATGGGTGCCAGGTTATGGAAAGTTCATATTAACACTGACGGATAGCTCAGCCTTGTGGGTTCAATCGCCACTGCAGGGGGTTGGACTAGATGATCCTCATGGTCCCTTCCAACTCTACAATTCTGTGTTTATGTCTATGAATGACTGGCAAGAGAGAGGTGAATTGGTCACAGAAAACCTAGGAGTTTGCTTTTAAGAAAGTAACCCAACATGGTTAAGCAATAAGATTTTCTTTCAGACAGTAGCACATTTGTTAACTAGTTTTGAGAAGTTACTTGTTTCAACCTCCCAACATGTTACAAAAATTGGCACTTAAAAATTGGCACCTGTGGCACTTCTAAAGGAATAAAATCCATTTGGGAAACTGGCAGCAGTTGAACAATATTTATTTTTAATAAACCCCAGTGGGGTGAATGTTTCCATGTAGACTTATGAAATTCATTATTGCCAAGAGTTGAAGGTATTAACTAGCTAGCACCTTCAACCCTGTCAAGTTTCAAAAACTTATTCAACCTGTGATCCAACAGTTGTTGGAGACGATATGGGGCTTGTATCCACATGTGATATTCATGTCCAGTTATTAATGTTATTGAAAGGCAAATGTTGAGGCTGAACATCACAGAACAATGAAGAAGAAGAAGAAGAAGAAGAAGAAGAAGAAGAGTAGTTTGGATTTGATATCCTGTTTATCACTACCCGAAGGAGTCTCAAAGCAGCTAACAGTCTCCTTTCCCTTCCTCCCCCACAACAAACACTCTGTGAGGTGAGTGGGGCTGAGAGACTTCAAAGAAGTGTGACTGGCCCAAGGTCACCCAGCAGCTGCATTTGGAGGAGCGGGGATGCGAACCCGGTTCCCCAGATTACGAGACTACTGCTCTTAACCACTACACCACACTGGCTCTCATATTAACTCATATGGATCTTAGAAGAGCATTACTGGATGCTTTTCCAGAAGACCAAGCAGAAGCATCATACCAGGAACTAGTTTATCATCTCCCCACAGAGCAGAAATTGCTGCCTACTGGAAAGACCAAAACACAGCACAGGGATTCAATCATGGTGCAGGCTATAATGGGGCCATCTTGTTATGGAACAACTAACTCACCATCAAAAATGATTTCTTAAGCCTGTCAAATCCAGGAGTGGGAAACCTGTGGCCTTCCAGAATTTGTTGACTCCAACTCTTATCAGCCCAAGGCTGCAGAGCCAAGCTGTCCATGAGGAGGAGTGAAGCAGCCCACCTCAGGCAGCAGAATCCCACAGGGCAGCACCCCTGCGGGCACCCTGCCTGCCCACCTCCGTCACCACCGCCAGAGTTGCTACTGGCAAGATCTCATAGAGCTCTGCAAGGTGTTGCGAGAGTGCTGTGAGACACCATGGAATCCCACTGGAAACTACCACATGGCCCTGGTAAGCAAGGCTTTGGTGATGGGGTGGCAGTGGGTTTGGCACCTTTCTGTTTTGCCTCAGGCAACAAAACAGGTTTCACCAACGCCTAAGTGTGCCTCTGGCTTGGTGTTGCTTGGAGGTCCAGGTCAGGAGAAAATAGTTAAGCATGACAGACAATAGCAGTGAACCCAATGGTGTCATGTGCTGATGCACTGCTGTTTTCTTGGCACAATAGCAAGGAACAAGCAAGCCCTGTGCAATTTTTCCTTTTTCAGACCGGAGCGAATATTAGACAGCTGGTGTAGCATTGAGGGTTGAAGAGAGAATGAAGATTGATGGGTCTGGGGAAACCAGCCTTTCCAGGCTACTTTTGATTCCTGTGAATCATAAGAGATCATGTGCTTCTTTTGGAAACTTAAATATCAATATAATATCTGTGTTTTCCTTTGGCTGTTTGAACATACTTATTAGCATTCTTTATCCTCCTGACTTTTCCTTTCTCTCTGACTCATGCACCTTTCAGAATTAAAGTATCTGAAAATTTGATATGAGCTTATGCAAGATAATTAGCTCCCATCGAGGTTAAGAGCAAGAAATTATTATAATTAAAAACAAAAAAAGCTTATAGTGTACTCTGAAGGGGACTAGGTGCTTATTTTCCTATTTAACACAAGGTGAATCAGGAATGCTTCTGTCAGTTTAGAGAGAAAGGCTACTTGGAAATTGTATGTTGCGTTTACTTTTCCTTGTGCGCTGAGAAAATGACAACACATTTCCTGGATTTGCAATGACATTATCATACAACAACTCTAGGAACACCCACACAAAGGCATCCTTTGGAGTCCTGCACCTTGAGAAAAATATTACAATAGCACCTCTCCCCTTGACCTCCTCTCAAAAACCCAAGGCTGATGATCCTGGCCTGAAAAATCCTGCTCCATCATTTGGCGAGAGTCATATCTGCCTCCCTGTTCTTGCAAATTTACCTATCAGGTGCTCTTGGGGTGACTCCTACAATTCTTTCTTTCAGGATGCATTTGCAGAGCACTTTGGAAGGTGATCTTATCTATGATTCCTGCAGTCAGAGTGTAGTCTGCAAGTTCCTCCTGGAATGTATCAGAGGAAAACACATTTTGTTGCATAAATTAAACATGCATTTTAAATTAAATACCAAGTCTGTTTCTGGCAACTTATTAGGATGTTGCTGTGGATCCATATTCTGCTACAAATGATGAAACGTTTTTTGATTTTAAGGTTTAGTTCTCCCACCTCTTCATATGCATTGCAGAAAAGTGCATTTCAATGTATTTTGAAAAACATTTTAGCAAAGGAAAACAATTTAAGTGTGTTACAAATGTTCTGCAGTTTTAAGCACTGTGGGGGTGTTTTTATTTCTTAACATAAATGTTTGGTCTTTAAAATCCACATTTGTAAAGTAAAGCTGTTTTGCAGTTCCCCGTATTTATTCCATGCTGCTGTTTATGATGCTGCGAGAAGAAAGGAGGAAATAAATAACAAAAAAATACAAATTTGGCTTGAAAGAAATCCTCTTAGTTTAAAAAACAAAACTACCTCCAGTTCAGCACAAGGATGCAGGATTGGAAAATTAAGGGGAGAAGTCCTTCTGTGCAAAGGGCCCATTAGCATACTGGTGTATGCGGGGGGATATTTTCTCACAAAATATCAGAAATTTATGAACAACTGATGAATAATTCAGGATTTCTAAAATGCATTATGTGACAATTTCTTTTAAATGCCCCCCCCCCTGCAATGCTATCTGGAATGTTGTCCGGAAGAATCTGAAAGAGCTGCTTACTAGAGTGTTAAGAACAGGGTTTTTTTCCAGCCAGAACTCACTGGAAAGAGTGTATATTTGGTGCTCAAAGGACAGGTGTCACCATCCCTATTTAAAGTCAGCCCTGCTTATTTTACTTAATGAACATCAATACCTTTAGCTTCTCAGAATACTTTACTGACACTTAGTGTTCTGTCCCAGCATAAGTACTGGGTATCCTTGGGATGTTAAGGGGGTTATAGCTCTCCAGAAAGCTCGGCCATGTAAATCAACCTTCTCCTCCCCCCTCACACCAATCAAAGTCTTTCTGGTGTTCTGATTAGCAACAGGCAGGTAGGATTATTTTCCATTTTAATTACCCTCATTGCTTCAGAACAACACTATAGAGAGGCCATTGGGGTAAGTTAAAATGGTGCTGGGGCTAAGAAGTTTAGGGCAATTTGGAGTACTGCTGTTCACTGCCAGTTAAGTCCACTGGGGCCCCCCAATGGCAAAGGGGTCCCACCAGAGGGAGCTTTCCTAGGGTCTCCTCAACCTGGAGGGTCTCCTCAACCTATTTACTTTGATGAATACTTAATAAATGTTTGAGTAACAAAACCTTTCGCACAATTTCAAATTCATGTTTCCCCGCTCTAGATTTCCTGATCCCACAAGTCATAAGGCCTTTCAAATGCCCATAGGGCTTGCATTGCGGCGCCCAAATATTTGAGGCTACAACTCAATGCAAATGAGATTCATTGTGATTGCCATGCCCTCTAATTGTGATGGAGGAGTCAATTTATTTTAAATTGTCTTGGCCTCAAATCCAATGAATAACTGCTGGATTTCTAAGCATTTGTCAATATAGATGGGGCATTGCCTAGCAATGTTTGTGATTAACAATAAATCAGAGCAGGGGTAGCCAACATGGTGCCCTCCAGATGTTGGCTACATTTTGCTAATACCGTAAACTAGTCCTAAACACTGTTTGATTTGTGCCATGGGCTGGCTTTCTTTCTGGCCATTACCCCCACACTTCCGCCATTATTTTCAGAACCACCTCTTCAAAAACAAAACAAAAGCAAGTTGAATTTAAATAGAGATTGCAGCTAAAGCTAGGTGTGGTGAGTTTATAACCCCAGAACATGGCTACTCTTACTCCTATTTCAACGTTCTCTCCTTGAACTGATGTAATAAGGCTCCATTAAACTGATGGGAGTACGTTTGAACAGATGCAATGATGCAAATGCCCCCCCATCAATTTGCCTCCCAGTTGCAGGGGGAGGCAGTGCATATGTGCAAGAATCACGTAAAGATTAAATGATGATGCTTTTACCTGGGATAAAAGGGATTTGCAATGCAATAGTAAGAGTGTGGGTATTGATTGGACACATCCCTAGAGTGTGGCTGTTAAATGGCAGTTAAACAGCAACAATTCGGGGTATTATTGTTAAGTCAGGCTCTGTTATTTGGATAAATGGTTTTATGTGGATAAATCTTTTATCCATACCAGGCTGCTGCTGCTTATATACGCTTCCTTTTCTGCATTTCTTTTAGCACCTGCCATTGTGCATACATCTCACTGGAGTCTGCTGGACTGATGGCTGCTCTACAGACTTGGGCTGCTCTACAGACCAAAGCCCAAACAGGCAGTGGTTGAGCTGAATGGAGCAGCTCTGCCATCTCTACTGGCAGAAGATGGTGGGCAGGCAAATAGCTACACCAGTCTCAAGCTAGTGTAGCAACTGGGTCCACACTGGGCTTGATCCAATGCCACCAGCATGCAGTTCCCTGTGTGAACTGCTCAAAGTGTTTTGGGTGTGGGATGGTGGCATCGTCCTGCAGATAGAGGGCAGTGACAGGACTGGGTGGAGAGATGCTGGTGTCCAGTCCATCCCCTCTCTCATAGCCCAGCACAAAGGGGGGAGGGTTTGAATCACAGCCTCAATTCTTCTGTTTTGTGATTGGTTTTAAAATTATTTTGTGTTTTTAAATCACTGCAACCTACCCTGGGACATTATAGTGAAGGGTCGGAAAGAAATCAAATATCAATCAATCAATCAATCAGTAAATGAATGAATGAATGAAACTATCAAACTAAAACTGGGTCTCAGACTGTAACTTTTGCCTCTCACATACAGAAAATGCAGGCATAGAGTAGCTTGCTTGTGTTCTGATTGGCTCTTGCATGCTAATAACCCCTTCCCCATTGGTCACGAGGGCTGCTTGTTTATTGAGAAGCAAGACCAGCTTGCAGTGGGCGGGGTGAGGTTACACGCATCTTGGATCACTTCGTAATGCAGTGACTAAGAAAAATGATGACTTGGCAAAGGATCAAAGGGATGTTATCTTTAATAATTAACAGTTAACAAATAAATGTTCAGTTTTTATTTTTTTTTTTTAAAAGGTCCTGCCTCAGCATTTCAGTGTGAATTTCTCCTAATACATTTTCTATCCCATTTTTCCTGATATACAATTTTTGCAAAGCAATTTCCCACAATATGATATCATTCCCCTAATAAAATTTCCACAATATCTATAAACATTTGTATATTATTTTCATTAATATATGCATTTTTTCACACTTTATCCTTGTATATGCATTTTTGTATACATTTTTTGAATAGAGAACTGCATTGCAAAATTCGGAGAAGTGCAAATTTTGAATGAGAGCCGCATTTTGAATTGTGTATTGTTTTGGGCTGTTTGAGATTAGATTGGTTTGCCTTAATATGAGAATTGAATCCTTTCCAGAGGTTTTGGACTACAACTCCCTTCAGTCTCATCCAGTAATCCAAAACCTCTGGAGGGCACCATCGATGAAGGCTGTCCTACAGTGTCTGAGTTCTCACTGCCTCAGTGAAACGTCTTCACAAACTTGTTAGGTTATGAATGATATTTGAAAGATGTCGATGTTTGACTGAAACCTAAACTCCTTGTATATTTAACTCTTCCTGAGTATTTGCTCTTTTTTCCTTTTCCCTTTGCAAACTAGGGAGAAGAAATACTTCTCTTCTTCTCATCCTCATGGGGCAGAAAAGCTCACAAGATGTCTGTGTGAAACCTCTGCCTTCCTTCATAGACAGATTCAAAGCTCTATCTAAGGTAAGGTAAATTCTTCTTATTAAATTTTGTAAAATTTAATTATTTCATCTGTTTGGGATAACTTTGTTCTAGGCAACTTTTAAAATATAATGACTTGCTTTCGAAATCTGATTATGGATAAATAAATCAGAGTGATGGTGGTTTCATGTGTGTATATATATATATATATATATATATATATATATATATATATATAACCAATCCTGTTAAATAAAACTGAAGCTTTTGAGTGCCATGCAGTGTTTTCATTAGTCAAAGGTTGTGAGTCAGTTAATTATACGGCAAGAGGTGCAAACTCTTTCTTCCCTATGACTCATGTAACAGAAGCATCCTGATTAATATTTCATTGGTGAAACAGTATTTTTCAGAAATATTTATGGCCTGAAAGACTTTTCTCATCAAGCTACAATTCTCTGTGATATGAGATTTTTAATCCTGAAATCCTGAGTGACTCCTTTGAAATTGTTGATGGAATGAATTAATATACAGGGCAAGCACAGATACCATGTACTATGCCAAATAATAAAAAGCAGTTCTCAGAATAGCATGAAAAAATTAACCTTGCAAATGAACAGATAATCTGAACACTGATTTTCTTCAATAGTATTTGATTAAGGAGCTTTTCAGATGAATGCCTAATCAAAAAATTATATAGCAATAGCCTGCTTATTAAAACATTCACATTATTTTGAAAAATTAATTATGGAAGTTGAAGAGATACTAAATTTACATTGGTAAATGTTAACATGAGGGCTCCCCCCCAAAAAAAAAAATTGCCCCAGGCCTTGGTCTGTTGAAAGTGAGTGTTCTGAAAAGCTTTTTCACTGTTCTGTGCGCAGAAGACTGATCCTTCTTGCCCACCTAACACCTTTTGCCATTATGTTGATTGGCAGCTGTCCTGTTGGGAGCAATTTGCCTGATCTGCCAGGGGGTAAAAAGTATGGCAATGCATTGGCAGCTGTTAACTAGGACGACAAAGCCAAAAACAGTGGAGTGAGATGGAATATATTATATCAATGTTTTAAAATCACACACAAACAAAGGACACCTTAGTGTCACTGTATTTTTTTAATAAATAAAGCAGTGAAATCTACAAAGATTGTGTGTCTTTTCCTAAGTAATCTTTTGTGGCAGCTGGATTGGCATTGCACTTTTTCTTTTGAACCAAGTCATGCACTTCTACACAACACCCCTTTTCATATATATTTTTTGATATTCCAAATAGTATTCTTCGACATTTGTGTTGTGGTCCCAATGAAAATTGTGTTGCAGTCCCTGTGAACTCTCCACCCCTGGAAGCTGCTGTTTCTACAGGAAAGGAGGCTGCCCTTGGCCACAAATTGAGCTTCCTTCTGGGAAGAAGAATAGTGGCTGCAAGGAGAGGGGGTTTCCACTAGAACTGTGGCACAGAGAGGGCAGAGTTAAATCTTCCCCCTCTGTGCATCCTGCATCCGGTAACTCCCCCAAACTAAAAAGCATTACTTTAATAAGCATGGGGAAGGGTCAGGGCTAGCACACTCATAAGACAAGGTGAGCCAACATCCTCAGTTGGCAGGATCCTGGGGCAGCAGATCTGGCCTCCAAGGAATGCATTGCCCACAGCAGCTGTCATGGTGGCAGCAACAGCTGTGGTGAGATCCTTGGAGGTTGGATCTGGTACCTCCTCGGCAGCCCTCCCCCCCATGCCACCTCTACAATGACCTATTGATCGATAGGAAGCTCTGCTGGTCTGATCCCCCATTCCCGATGTAGATCCTTATTCCTCCCTTGTTACCGATGTAGATCTCCGCCCATCTGTTCTTGCATGGCTGGGGAGGAGGGAGATGTCATTTTGTGGTTTGCCTCAGATGCCAAAATGTCTTGGGCTGGCCCTGGGAAGGGTTGTACCTCAGCTGTAGAGCATCTGCTTTGCACGCAGAAGGTCCCAGGTTCCCTGTCCCCTGTCCCCTGTCTGAAATCCTGGAAAAGGTGCTACCAGTTAGTATAAGCACTTTTGAGCTAGATAGACCCATGGTCTGACCTATATAAGGCAGCTTCCAACGTTCCTATGGATTTGATGTATTGTTTACTTTGGTCCCCACTTTGATTGTGGGGTTACATGGAGGCTAGGGATGTGTGGATCTGCCAGGTTTGGTTTTTATGTTTCTTCTTTTTCCAGTCTTCAGCTCTCCCCATTTTTCATTTTAAAGTGCTCATTTCAGTGCTCATTTCTCATATATTTGTATACAATTTTGGCTTATATGCACATTTTTGCAAAGCAATCTTCCCTGTATATAATGTATGTCGTTTTCACCAACATATGCAGAACTGCATTGCGAGATACAGAGAAGTGTGAATTTTGAAGGACAGCTGTGTTTTGTTTTGCATTTTATTTCGGAAAGTGTGAATTATGTAGGTTCACCTTTAAATGCCAGCTGAATTGAATTTCTCTCTCATCTGTAATTGAGGCTCAACATGAAATATATGAGATGCTGATGTGACGGCATCGAGCAAGGTTTTGCATTCCATACAAATGGTCGAAGCCAATGGTGTCTGGAAGTGGGGTGGGGCAGCAGTGAGCCAAATGAGGGCTTAGAGCATGTTGCGCAGTACTGCGTAGCAAACAGGGATCCTCAGCAGATGTTCAGGGTTTCTTCATGACCTGATGTGGAAAGGATTGCCTGAAGGCTTTGTACAATTTTGACAGAGTTCAAAGAACTTTAATTAAAATTATGAATAATATTTGAAGACACATTCATAGGACTACCTAATTGAAAACAGATATAATTTCTCTCCTTTTGCCGTTTCTTTGTGGTATTTTTTCACTGTATTGATTTTGTGACATGATGAAAAATAACAACACAGAGCTTTGGACAATGTATAGTTTGTCCAACAGCAAGCAAGAAGAATGCTGTGGCTCTGTTATCTCCTTCGCAAAGAAACTTTCTGAGTTATAAATAGATTGCTAATGACTGTCAGGTTCTTCATCTCTGAAACTTCCTTGTAGGTACCTCATTACAGAGCTAACATCATTAATAAAATAGATGAAATATTTCACAAGGGCAGGATTTTTTTAAAATTCTTTTTTACCTCAGTAGCTGTGAGGAATATACCTAGCATATGCATAATTTTGAAGGCCATTTTAAAACTGTAATTCATCATAATTATCTCCATATTTTAATGGCAAAACACATTTAATTGCTTTTGACTGGGCTGGCATCATGATACAAAAGAGAAGTAATGGCAGATGGTCCTACTGTCAAATCTGCTGCTCTTAACCCACAATAAAAAATAGAACATGTTTCTGTGTCCCTAATGTGCTTTTTAGTACATGTATGGCCCAAAGTGCACATTGTATGCAAATGCCTTCAGCTGTAGCCCAAATGACCCGTTTGCTCCAGATTGCCCTCACCATGAGCAGCTTTTCTTTGCTCAAACTGCTTGTGGCGAGGGCAATCTGGAGTGGAGGAAGAACGTTACTCATTTCCCTCTCTCCATTTCCCCTGTTAGAATTGTCTCCACAAAGCAATTGAACCTGGTAGGCCATGTGACAGCGGACACGCCCCAGGAATAACTTCGACTGGCTGACTAAACCAGGTGAGGGTAGCAGATGGGCCTCAAACCCTCGGTGAGTTAGGGACTTCCCATGCATGCGAAGACAGGGTCTGGCGGATTGATCAGACAAGACCAATAGTGGGTCCCACTATCAAGAAGATGGTTTCTGCACTTTCTGTAGAAGGAAGCGAGGGGCAGATGGGGCTCATCAACCTGGGAAGATACTTCATCTAGGAGAAGGAAAACTCTGATCCTAAACCTCCACAGCCTTGTGGTATACTCATTTGTGAGAAAGGCTTCAGGAGTAAACTCTTTTACTGGAACTTAAGAGAAACTAAATGTTGGATGATCAAGAAAAGTCAATTCAATCACTTCAGAAGCTACAGAAGAAATGCTGGCCCTTGAACTTAAACAACAGCAACACTGGTCTTATTCCAAATAATCCAAAATGCAATTTATGATTGTTTAGAGGAAGTGGGTGTGGCAATAGTAAAAATAAGATCATTTATAGACAGAGCTTTAATTGACTAATATCATAACAAATCTTGCATCAGTGTGACATTATTCACCGCCCACAGCAGTGTGGCAGTTGTAACTCCTTTTTGTTAATATTAATTGCTTAATCATTTTTATTTATATAGCTCTTAACTGGTGCCTGAAGCATTTTGCATAAAAATAATTCAGTGAAATGTCATTTATAAAGTCTATTTAAAATTAACTTTTGAAGAGAAGAGAAAAGAAAAGGAAAGAAAAGAAAAGAATAGAATAGAAAAGTAAAGGGGGGAAAGATACACTGCAGAGAACTCCCAGAAGGGAGATTGTGTTAGTTGGTTGATGCAAAAACACCACAGACTCATGAGGCACCTCAAAGCCCAATTAATTTATTATGGAGTAATCTTTTGTGGGCTACAGTTCACTTCATCACATGTATTGAGTGTTATCCTGAGTTAACAAGTGTTTGCAGGTGTTTGTATCTTACAAACACCTGCTAACTCAAGGTAACGTTCCATGCATCTGATGAAGTAGGCTGTAGTCCACAAACGTTGATGCCACACAAATGGAAGTAGAACAGAGGTTTTTGGTGTTGAGGGCTGCATTCCATTTTAGGTAATCTGAGATATGTTTGAGCATTAGAGATAAGGCTATTGGTTACTTGCCATCATGGATATATTGTACATCCACAGTCAGAGGCAGTGTGCCTATGAATGCCAGTTGCTGACAATTGCAAGTGAGGAGAGTGCTGTTGCGCTCTAGTCCTTCTTGTGAGCTTCCCATAAGCATCTGGCTGGTCACTGTGAGAACAGGATGCTGAATTAAATGGGCCTTTGACCTGGTCCAGCAGGGCTATTCTTATGTAATCTGTTGGGGGGCCACTTTCTGGCAGTGTGTTGAGACTAAAGCCAGTTGTGGGTGGGGTCCAAGGTCCAAGGTGGTTGGGAAATTCCCCTTTCTCTCTTTATGCCACCCCACTACCTTTTCTTGTTGGATCTTCCTGCATCTGGCATCACATGACCAGATGCCACATGATGTTGAACATAAAGACAATTTCTCCAATACAGAGTGTTGTTGGTTGACCGTAATAAACCTTGGGCTGACTGACTATAGAAAAGGAGCCCTACATGCAGAAAACAACCTTCTGTACATTTAGCTAATGTGGATGTGCATTTCATACCTGTTGTGCTCTGCTCATCAGTGCACCATTGAACTGGCTGCTAGCTTTGAGATGCAAATGCAGATGTATAGCATTACCAGTCATGTGAGTTTTTGTTGGTGGGTTAACCTGGATGGGGACTGTAAATTGCAGTGTTTAGATGATCATAGTTCAATAAGTGGAAATATGAAACAACCTCTTGCCCAGGCATGCAGCACCGTCAACCCTCCCTTCATGGTGCAAGCAAACAAACCAGAAAATAACCATAATTTCCCATTTTGGCCAAAGTGGGAACTCTGGTTGCCAGCCTCAGAACATGCAGGGATATCAAACCATGGTTTGAAGTCGGTTTAATCTTGTGAGCGCTTTGAAAGCTAGTAACCATAGTTTTGCAGTAATTAAATACTTGCTGGTAATACTTGCTGGTTTGTTCACTCATGCTACAAAGTGGAAATACTTGTTCATATCTTGGCTTATCAAGTTGAGATATGTTTATCCAAACCATGTCTGAAAAAATAACAAATTTAATTGTTTACATTCATTAGTTTCAATCATATAAAGAATGACTGATTGAAAATGAAGTGAAATTGAAAAAAAGGGGCAAATGGCAACCTGAAGTAAATAGAAATGTTAGAAGAAATTCATATATGTATTTTATTGAGGTATGTCTGATTTTGGCAGTGTTCTCTGGATAATGGCAGCACAATTATTTCTCAAAATCAGTAACCACTTGCCAATTATAGTCATTTCCATGACTAGTGCCAGCAACAAATTAGGTTTAGTGTGCTTACATTTGCCCTCAGCTTCACGCTCCACATTTTGTCAGTGTTTTGACATGTTGTAGAAGGAACCGTAATGCAGATATATTGCTTAATACCCTCTCCCATGATAGTCAGTAGGTGTGCATAGCACACATTTTAAATTTATATGTTATGCCATACTGTTGAAACATTTCACTAGCAATATCATGAATAATTTTAGTAGAAGGTAGCAATTAAGTAATTATATAAAGTGTGAGTCTCAGAGAATTTCTGCTGAAGCAAGTCCTTTAAAATTAATAAAGCATTTCAAGATTTCCCACAATCACAAAAGAAACCTTAGCTTGGTTACTGATTTTCACTGTTAATTTCCACAATCACAAAAAAGAGAGAGAAACCTTAGCTGGTTACTGGTTTTAGCCATCATTAAAGGCACGTAATTTCTCCAATGCATTTTTGGCAGAGTTGTTTTAAAATTAATGTTGTAAATGAAGCCACAGCAACTTAAACACCAGTTAGAATACAACATTCATAAGGCAATAATGCATTTCCACTAACAAATTAGAAGCCAAAACATAGCCAAAACTTGTGCCTTTGTTTTTGCTTAGTTAATAGCCAGCAGCCTCGGAAAGTAATAAAGATGTTATCTAGTGGTACAAATGGATTGTGTGTTATCCTGCTATAACTTAGACCATCTTCACATTGCTGCAGATGCCTGGGCTGTTTCACTAGAATGGAGCTTCATTAACTCCCCATTGCCACCCAACTGCTAGAGGGACTGCACTGATTGAGACGTCTACCTCTACATACAGTGACTTTGTCCCAATGTACAGTACTCACTTTTGGGATTCTATCTGCAACCACATCCCCAGATTACACGCCAACCAGTTCCCAAGTCATCTTCCTTAGTTCTTCTCTCAGTGTTTACTATAAACAACTTCATAAGGATCTCTTTATATTTCTGATTGTGCCCACCAGAATGACTGTAGCAGGACAATGGGAAAGGTCTCCTGACTTCTCCAATAACAACTGGTCCAGCTGCATTTGGCATCTTGCTTTAATGGAAAGGTGACAACAGCAAACTTGATGCATTTGACACAATCTTGTTTCCACTTTTGACTTTTATAAACATGTTAACTAAAGGCTTCCAATCTCCTGATGCCATACTGGTTTTTGGAGAGGCTATGGATGATACTGGAGGAGACTCTTGAGAGCCCCATGGACTGCAAGAAGATCAAACCTATCCATTCTTAAAGAAATCAGCCCTGAGTGCTCACTAGAAGGACAGATCCTGAAGTTGAGGCTCCAGTACTTTTGCCACCTCATGAGAAGAGAAGACTCCCTAGAAAAGACCCTGATGTTGGGAAAGATGGAGGGCACAAGGAGAAGGGGACGACAGAGGATGAGATGGTTGGACAGTGTTCTCGAAGCTACTAACATGAGTTTGGCCAAACTGCGAGAGGCAGTGAAGGATAGGCGTGCCTGGCGTGCTCTGGTCCATGGGGTCACGAAGAGTCGGACACGACTGAACGACTGAACAACAACATGGATGATAATTTCTCCATTTGAAATGCTGAATCCTTCCTCTGATGCTTTCTGAATGCTGCATTTACTGTAACAGTACATTTAAGACGAGATAGTTTATTTGGTAACGTTTATTGTATGATTCAATATAAAACTCTATATATGCACACACAATATATATATATGGCGGACCCAAATGTAAAGACTTGGAAGGGTATTCATTAGCAAACTTGAAACTGGAATCTGGCCTTGACAAACTCTGGGAATTTCTAGCTCAAAGGGCTGGGGAAGACAATCGCCTCCTTTATGTGTTGATTCACACATTGTTATATATAGTCATCAGAGGTAGCTGCTTGTCAGGAGAGAGTAACACCCATACTGACCTGATTTTCCACTCATTTTATTGAATTCTGTTTTTCATTTGTGTTCTGCATAGTAGTAGCATACAATTCCCAAGCTTGCTTTGAACTCAGATCTTTAGAGCACTTCATTTTCAGATAATATGGCTTCATGCACACATCTCAGATGTGAAAAGTTTTAGTTGATATTGTTATATAAAAACATTCCATGGTCTTTCAGGCTTATGGACTTGTGCATGATAGATAGCAGACTTCAGCAATGCGCACAACTGCACAATGCTTTCTAGCTTGAGTTTTCTCCAGGAACAGTAAGGCTCCAAAAACCTGTGTTGACAGGTAATGAGATTTAATTCACAGGAGAGGGAAGAATAAAACATCCATATTCATTACTTAATCAAATAAAAATACTTTCAGAGAATTCTGGGAATTCTCAACAGTTGCTTTGAAAGCCTCTCTTTGATAGCTGTAAACAAATTACCTTACGAATAACTTCTTAATCAAGGAAGAGCGGAGCTACTCTCTACTTGATCTTTCCCTTTGGGTGGTCCCAGTCAGAGCTGCAGTCCTGTGCCTGATGGCTTGGCTCCTGAAAAGCCGTATAGTATTATGCTGACAGCTGTAGACCTCTTTTTGTTAGGGATAACAGACATCCTGTGCTGAGGACAGCATCAAGCCCAGCTTGCAGTATGCCCAATTAGACAAGCTAAAATCTCATTTGCTTCACCATGGGAGCCTCTGAAAGCACACCGTTTGGGCCTCATTACAGTATTTTTAACTTTACAAAAACAATTTCATTATGGAAATTAAAGGAAGCTCATTTGGTCTCTGCATTTACACTGAAGTGAATATACTCTACAAAAAAATAAATAAATCCAACCCACCTATCATCTCGAGTCTACCCCCACTTTATCACAAAGTTTCTTTGAGAAACCGTTTTTGCCCTATAGTTTCAGCAAGAAAGCAACCATTTTGAAACCAACTGGCTAGTATTAACACTGGAGACATCAAATATGCAAGCTGCTGTTTGCCGCACTGGGAAGCCGAAAGTTCTCTTTTAAGACTAAGGCAGTGCTTTAATTTCCTCTCCAAGAACGTAATTGTTTTGGAACCTCTCCTAATGGCAAGGGGATGGGTGAGCAACCCCAAGGGAGGGAAGCAAGCTTGCAGAAATGATCCAAGTGCGAGATGAAACAGGCAGTCAAGAGGAAGCAGGAGCCAGTAACCAAAGGAACCAGGTGGGAGTGCAGCGCAAACTCTAGGATACAAACAACATCACTCTCCAGCAACTGGTATTTGGAAGCAGAGCAGAGCCATCAAGAGTTAGTGGCCATTGGGAATCTTCTCCTCTATTAATTTGTCTAATCCTCTTTTAAAGCCATCTAGGTGACCATGTGCTGAGTGAAGAGGCACTTTCTTTTATTTGTCCAGAATCTTTCAACATTTTGCTTCATTGGATGTCCATATCTTTTGACTTTCCCAGCTCCTCTCAAGACATACAGTTCAATCCTGTTTTCAAATCTGTCCAAATTCTGTGATATTCAATGACCAGAAATCTTACATACTTATCCTCTTAGAGTCAGGAAAACTAATAAAAACAGGCTTCAATTTGATTCCATTAGCACAATTACACAGAAAATCTCAGGTCAGCTGAACACCATGAGGGTAACATGTCCTGTAATTTAGAGTTTAAATTGGTGTCTGGGTGGTTGATGTGTACAGGACAAGCTTGAGAGTGGTTGTTTTGTTTGCTGGGGAGCATTAGGGTTTATAAATATTGTTATTTCCTGCAGAATATCTCAGTGTGCAGTCCTTTGTTGGAATGATCCTCTACCCATTAACCTGTGAACATGTTCAATGCAGCTGAGCAAAGCAAATTAATTTACAAGACTATGTTGAAACAAAATCTATATTTTATTTGGGAAGCAGTGAGAGAGTGATATATCAGTAGTATTGGAATTTAGGCACCCCTAATTCTCAGTGCCAGAATTGCTATTTGCTCCAGATTTAGCTACATTCTTCCTCTTTTATTTTCTCTTGCATCACATTAAGTAGCTTTAAAAGTATATAAATAGGACTGGCACCAAATGATCTTTCTTACTTTGTAGAAGCTTCAATATTTCCTCCATTTTTTTTCTTATTAGGCTCCTTCTTTGATTGGAGATGCTGAAAGGTTGTTAATCATAATGAGTTTCTGCTTTCATGGCAACACATCTCTCTTATCTTCAGAAGGTGCTAGCTGGTGTTCAGCGTTTAAGAATACATTACTATATATTGTGTTTTGCCCAGGGATAATAATCTAGTTGGTCATCATCACTGGCAAAACCTTCATGGAAGTTGAGTTAGTATAACAAGCATGAAAATTATGTCCCTTCTTCCATTTCTCATTTATTTCTCCACACACAACACATTTATGAGCTGATTTTTAATGAACTTTACAAATTACTAAAGTTGTCTCCAAAACAAGAGCAAAAGACTTCTACACACTTGAGCTCAGTGGACTTCTGAATAAACATGTTTAGGATCAAGGTATTAGCTCTTCATTATATTGACTGAATGTATCATGATAGAATAGTGCTAAATAAAGCCATGTGCAAATGTACTCTCAAAGTTCTGGGCTACATTGGTTTAAACCAAATAGAAAAAAATCTCTGATATTTTTTCTAGTTCTCACCCAAGAAAAGGAAGGGCACTTTGTAGAATTTTCTCTGAATATTCTTCACCATCCCTTGTGTGTGTGACAGTGCCATTTCCCTGCCCTTGCATTGCCCCGAAACAATACCATGTGCAGGGCATTGTGTCAGATGCAAATATTGATGCACTATTTCCTCAGTTTGCTTTCAGGGAATCTGGGTAGTAACTCTGATCTGGACAGCTGCAACAGCCTCAAAATCTGTGGTGGAAGAAGGACTCTTTGTGAAGTATAAGCTTAGTGTGACAGGGTTCATATTACACCTATGATCCCCATATAACAGTAAATTCAACTTCATTTTTCATTATGATTTTTTACATGTTAAGATGTATGTGTTAGGGAAATGATAGAAATGATACGTATTTATTGGACACTAGGGTTGCGTATGCACAATATTTTATTCTAGAATCAATGGAGACTCAGTACTTGCTTTTTTCTATGTAGTCCACACACAATCTAGAACTATTGCATATTGTTTGGCCCTGAAAAACTCTTTTTGAGAAGCTGGTCTCCTTGTGGCTTCAGGCACAGTAAAGCCATGGGGTGGAGGAGCAGGTGGTAAAGACCAAGACACCCAGTGTTAGATTAAAATTACCGTAGGATACAACTTTGTTGTTTACAGAAGAATAAGTTTGGCATGGGTATTGGGCACATATCAAATGATCAACCAGCCTGCCTTCTGCTGGATATGCTGCCAGTTGATGGATGAGAGTTGGCCAAAATTTGGAGTCCCCTTATGATACAAACTGTTTCCCATGGACCCTGTCAGGTAAATGGTAACCCATTCAGGTCAATGGTAACCCATATCCCCTGAATGGGCTTATGGGCTGAAAGCACTACCTAATGGTGATCCCCTGATGGGATGGGGCAGGATGTCCCTTCTCTTTCCTACCTCCTAAGGATCCGGCCCAGTGCCTCTCCCACCACAAGAGTTGAGGGGAATGCCCCAACTCACTGCCAAATCTAAAGCTCCTGTAAAAATCCACACAGACCACTGTGAATGTCTATCAACAAGGCCTCATTGCCTGCCCCAGAGAGATGCACATTTCCCAGCCCAAAGAATTCCTCTCTTCTGAATTATACTGATGGATGTTGCCTCACCAGTTCTCTGAGAACTAGCAGCTTCCAATGAATCATTTTGTTGACCTTCTCTGGGCTTCATTGACCATGCCAGGGTTTATGTCCCCCCCCCAGCCCAAACCCCCCAGGAGTTCCAACCCGATGACCACCATCTGTGGGAATTCAGCTTTCAGTGTGTCCAATCAGCATGTAAGGCTGAGGATGGTTCCCTTTTGCCTGCCTAGATCATTTTAACCAAGTTGTATGATGATATAACCAGAAGGCTCTTGGCTGTAATACATGACACGACCGATAGCATGAATTCGTCCCACATTCCACGTCTCACTCAGATGGTGTAGACATCACCCACATGACCGTGTGTAGTTCTTTATCTAGTGGATGATGCAGTGCCCACAAATCCATACTGATCTGTATGCCAGGCCTCTAGGAGGAAGAATTTAACAAAGAGTGGTAAGCTTTTGAACCCATCTCTGAATTGCCTGGATCCTGGGGGCGGGGGACACTCTACTCTGCTGCCAACATGGCTGCTCCATGACTACCTGACCAGACAATCACATTCTTGCTCTAGAGTTCCCAGTTTGGGGCGATGAAATAAACTCAGGAATCCCTGTAATAATTTAAAGGTATGTTGAAGTGACCTTTAACTACAATAAAGGAAAGGGGGGATTTTATCAGGTCAATCTAAAGTGGAAGAGGTTGCTATGCTATTATTCAAATTCTGGCGTGTTTTTTTTAAGGAATTTGACAACTGAAATGGCCTTCAGTAAACCATTTAGTATTCTGTCAGACTGACAGAAAATAGTCTTCCTTTCTGTATAACTTGGCAAATTATTCTGGAAAAGCACAGTCTCTTCAGTTTTCTGAAAGAAACACTTTTGGTCTGTAAAGAGAAATAAGATAATTCCAGATAAGTTATAGGTCAGACAGATGTAAGGATATAACCTTGAACAGCACTCAATCTTTTTATGATGTAATAAAATGTCAACATGAAG
Organism: Lacerta agilis; assembly: GCF_009819535.1. Lineage (NCBI taxonomy): Eukaryota > Metazoa > Chordata > Lepidosauria > Squamata > Lacertidae > Lacerta > Lacerta agilis. The sequence goes on along the minus strand of NC_046321.1, from coordinate 33,525,869 downwards.
TTTATGAATCAAGCAATTTTATCATTGTAGAGAGTGGGAGTGAAAGTAATGGTGAAGCAGGCATTTAATTTGAAATAGAGATAGCATGCCCATAGAATATTCCAGAATGCTGTGGTGTTTTTTTATGTTTCCTCTGAACCCCTTTAAGTGTTAAGTCAACAGTAGTCTACACAAATGGATTATCAGATCTGAGAAACAGCAAGAAAAACTCTGCATAGATATGATGGAGACTTAGGAGAAGTGAGATGTAGAGCTGAAAATCCTGCCTGTGAGATAAGATGTTATCCTTTAGTATTAAGGGAATCCGTAGTTCTGTCAAAGGGCCAACGATCTTCTCAGTTTTTAATAAGACCAAGTTTTGTCTTTCTAGAAAAAGGGTCCCATGCTTCAAACAGCAAATATCATAAAATGAAAGGGAAGCAGACTGGGGAAAACTGATACACATCTCCCCATAGAAAGACTGCAGTTGAATAGTGTAACATAACTTTTCCAAGGAGTAGGTCCCAGTTACAAGCTGTAATGCCAAACTGGAAAAGAGGTTGGGGAAGAATCTTGGTTTTACACAGTCTTACACTCTCCGCTGTAATGGCTCCAGGTCTGATTTTAATATTAATTAAATATTAACTTAGAATGTTGAGAATGTGTGGCTAGATAGACCACCATTCAGAATCAGTTTATGGTCAGATTCAGATCATACCATTGAAATCTTTCAGGTTTTCCCACATGCAAAGGCATTAATAAGAAAGGTCTTGCTGATCAGACTAAAGACAAGTCAAGTATCCTGTTCCTCACAACAGCTAACCTAACATGAGAGGAGTAGCCCTTTCCTATGTTTTTTTCTCAGCCTCCTAAGATGGTTGTATATAACATCAGGATTAGTAGCCAATGTTAGCTTTATTTTCAGTGTATTTGATCCACTTTCAAAGCAGTCTAAGTTAGTGGCTATCATCACATATTGTGGCAGTGAACCCCATTAGTTTATTGTGTACTATGTGAAAAAGTAGATCCTAGAGGCAGCTTATAGGCAACTTGAGGAATAACCATTGATAGCTTGATCATCTTTGAATTTGTCTAATTCTCTTTTGAAACCATAGTTCAGCTATGTGCTAGTGCTATGTCCAAGAATCACAGCAGACGTAGATCACAAAGACTTTATTCTAAAATAAGAAGCAACAACCATAGCAACACTGAACAAGTATGCCTAGACCAATTAATTCTGCTTTGTTACTTCTTTTTATAGAGTGACTTCCTTCAGCCGGCTATTATTCCCAGCTATCTTAAAAGATGTAAAGGGCAACTTCCTACTATATCACCATAGCCAGATATGCTCTATGAAGAGTATCAGTGGTTGGTGATGGCTCAGAGGAATGTTCACCTGGTGAACTGAATGAGATTTACTGAATGAGATTTTCCCTCACATTCCCTTGTGTGTTGATGTCTTTTGCATTGCTTCAGCTTTGCTGTGCTGGGCTTTGCTTGATGGATGACTGGCTACAAAGCAGTTTGACTGATTACTTGAGGGGTGAGGGAAAGGGGTAGTCAATCCAGTTGAACCAGAAGAAGACATGTTCTCTTTTTCCTGGTTCTCTCACATGAGGTACTTGGCCTCACATGACCGGGTCTGGGGCAGATCAGCTGAACTCTGCTTCCTTTTATTTCACAGGACAGTTGGTTTTATATAATCACTGTGGTGGTGTGAGCGTGGGATACAGACCAGATGAATCGGGCGAAGGTGTGTGATGGTGTATTTACTGCTTCTTTTGGTTCTTTCTCACAGAGGAATTGGCCTTCAGTGCCCCTTGTGGGGGCTCGGAGAAACAATTCGCCTTGGAGTTCCTGTTAGCTTTAGTACCTTGGAATTTGGGAGGTGATATATTCAACATCCAGGTAGAACTTATCTTTGGGGGACATGTGAGTTCATGTGAAAATTAATAGGATGTAAACCTAAAGCCAGCTGTTAAGGTGGAACAAGTGAACCAACCATTAACCTATTTATAAAGTGCTTCAACAAAATTATCCAGATTCTTCATCCAGAGTTTCCTTCAGAGTTTATTGAAAGTTTCATTATTTTGTTCCCCACTGGTCACTGAAAGATTTCTGTCCACAGGCTCTGTCAAAAATGAAGAGTCGCTTTGCCCCTGGATTCTCAGTGGTGGCAAAGAGATTGCAAACCTATTATTATATTATCTCAGCAGCTTATTACATCCCTTCTGGTATAGTCAGTCTAAACTAAACAGGCAAAGACATTCGTTCAAGAGTCAAGGATGGTGCAGCAGAGATGCTACCACAGAGCTGAATTCAAGCTGCATTGCAGTCATTTTTTGTTCTGATGTATCATAGCCAGGTCCCTGTTTTCCCTACTGTTTTCAATCATGGTGATAATTGAATGTTTTCTAGCAATACAATAGGTATTGTGAACAGTAGTTGTGACTCGCTATTTCTTTCCTTCTTCCTATTTGGTTCTTAATTAAAATATATGTGGTGTGTGTGAAAAAGGCAATTTTTGCTCTGGTATATGTTGTTGTGGGTAGAGTTTGGATGGTTTCTATTGGTTTGCCTACCTGAGAAAATGAAGCAGTTTCCAAACTTCAGCATTATTCATAATAAACAAGAAAAAAAGATAGGCTACCTTTATGGCAGTAATAGTGTGTGTGTGTGTGTGTGTGTGTGTGTGTGTGTGTGTTTATGGGAGGAGGAAGAATCGGATGTAACACCTGTGCTTGCTGTTTATATTATTTATTTCTTAATTTTCTATCCCACCCTTCCTCCCACATAAGCCCAGGCTATCAAACAATAAAACAGCAAACCAGTACAAAATATATTTTTTAGAAAGCAACAACAAACAAATATCCTATGTTCATAGTTTGCTAGGAACAGTATATTTTAGCCATCAAATGCCTGGGTGAGCATTTAGCTTTTAAAATTCTGCCTAAATGCTGGTGGTATTACTCTTTGGGCCGTATGTAGCAATGCAGCTCTGCTGATACAACAAACTACCATGTGCACAATGAAACTTCCTCTTCCTCACCTGTTCCCTCCTTCAAATCAGGTCCTGGGAGTTTGGGGGTTCATCTAGGGTAGATTTGGGGTGTATGAGGAGGGGGAGGAGAGGAAACACAAGTCCTGTTGCAGCAGTGGAACTATGTGTGCTTAGCATTGCCTACAACCATTTATTTTTACTCTATGTATTTACCCACCCAGTTAATTCACATGACAGCCTTGCGAGAGACATTGGCTCCATCTGCACTATACATTTAAAGCTGTATCATACTACTTTAAACAGTCAAAGCTTTCCCCAAGGATCCTAGGATCTGCAGCTTGCTAAGGGTGCTCAGAGCCACTCTCAGAGCCACTCCCTGCCAGTGGATCTATAGCAGGAGTTTGGAAGGCTCTATAGAAACTTTATTCTTGGTTGATATTTTATTGACTGCACCATGGATACTAGTGTTGTGGGGGGGGATGTTTTAATTGGCCAAGTACATTTTTGCTGCATTTATTTTGGTGAAGAAGAAGAAGAGTTTGGATTTGATAGCCCGCTTTTCACTACCCGAAGGAGTCTCAAAGCGGCTAACATTCTCCTTTCCCTTCCTCCCCCACAACAAACACTCTGTGAGGTGAGTGGGGCTGAGAGACTTCAAAGAAGTGTGACTAGCCCAAGGTCACCCAGCAGCTGCATGTGGAGGAGCGGAGACGCGAACCCGGTTCCCCAGATTACTAGTCTACCGCTCTTAACCACTACACCACACTGGCTCTCTCCCTCCCACTCCCTCCCACCACACTGGTGGGAGGGAGTGGACTTGATGGTTTCATATTTGTATTTTTATTGTTGTGGGCTGCCTTTGACAAACATTGCCTGGAAAGGTGGCCTACAAATAGTTTAAAACAAGTAAATAGAAATAAACAATGCTGAACCTAAATCTACTTTTCTGTGAGTTTAGCCCATTAGCTGTAATCCTGCCCTCTGAGGCAGCAGAGAACAGGGATTTGACCTCGTCTGTGCGACAGCCCTTCAGATATGGAAAGAGTACCATCAGGTCTCCCTCGGTCTTCTCTTCACCAGGCTAAACAGCCTTTCCTATAGGACCTGTTTTCCATACCGTTGGCAATCTTTGCTGTTCTACTCCGAACCTGTTTATATCCTTCTTAAAACAGTGTCAAGATAGCTGGATGGATACTCTAGATGTGGTCTGACTAGTGCATTCTTGACATGGAGAATACAATGTATAGGTAGCAAATCCCGAGGAGTGATGTTTTTGAAAACCCTCTGTCATATTTCGCTATGCTGAGAGTGAAGAGGCAGAACATTTTTCAAGTATAAGTTCCTCACATATAGCGATTTCTCACAATATATAGTGATATATAGTGCTAGTAATAAAACATATCCTCCCCACCCCATTAAAACAGGCTATCAGTGCAATAATCTAAAGATGAGAGGCAGCTGACTTGGGAGCTGCTTATAAAACCTGGACACCCAAGATTATAAGCTTCCTATAAAGTTGGAATATCAAGCCTCGAAGCCAACACATTCAATAATCTTGAGATATGTCACGAAGAAATAAAGGAGCAATAGTTCTCTTCATAAATCTATCATGGATGAAGAGATTTTTGAATTCCCCCACATGACATTGAGAAATACCAGTTTTCATATATAGAATCTTGAGTCAAAATGTATAGAAAAACAAAAACATATATAATAAACCATCATAAATTGACAGAAACTAATACTACAATGTCAAAGGATGAATTTATCACTGCAACATAACTTGACAGTCACCCATTCAAAAGAACCCTCAAAAATTACACAAAATGTATTTTTTAAAGGGTTATGGAAGGTGTGGGGAAAGTAACCTGAGGAAGTCAAGTCTGAAAAGATTTGATTTAGAAAAAACAAACCAGTACTCAGTGAATCAAAAGAGTTAATGACTCATCATGGGCACTCCCATGGTTCCTTCCTAATGACTTTGGATATGTAATTTCAACGCAAGACGTACACTTATTCCTGGAATCCCTCACAGGTTAGACTTGGTGCACATGTTGCATGTGTCAGAAACAGTTTCCTTGTGGCAAATATATGCAGCACTAATAATATAGAGTGGTTCATTATCTGGTTTGCTGCCATTGTGAAGAAAGTATCGGGGCCAAACTGGACCTGATAGGAAAGTGCATCCTTTTTGTTATGTAAATTGAAGCCATGGGAAAACATGCACAATTTCAGGGCCTTCATACCACAATCCTGACAAAAATTGCATCTCCAAATATATTTGCATTTTGAGGGAAGCCTACATGGATGCCTATGCAAACAGGAGCTTCGGAGAGGTGGTTTTTGACCAGGTATACAGGATATAGAAATGCAGCAGATTGGGTGCATCAAATTGAAAAAGCAACATAGCAACACATATACATAACTTGTTGCCTGTTTATTGTTTGTGGAATAATGATGCAAGTTGTTTTAAATGCTCGGAATGTTTTGAACACTAATTACATGCAATTTAATTTTTGGAAACCGAAACAGCTATTGCAAATAAGAAACCCTCTGAATGGGACATTTTAGTGGAAAAGCTGTTGTGAATGGTTTGAATATGGGAAGTATATTGTGAGTATTTGAAAATCCAAAAATCTTTTACCTTATCCACAGAAGCTGGAACCCTTTTCTATACTACAGTGTGACTCTAACGGGACACCTGGAAATCAATTATTTTCCTGAAATGAAAGGGTCGTAAGCAACCCACAGTTTCTGGAAAACTTAAATCTGTTTCCAGATTGTGTTCAATGGCACTGAAAAATCACATTATAATTAAAGCTTGCTGCCGTTTCTTTACTTCCTCTACTATAAACGAGTGGCTTCATATTTTCTCTCATTCTTCCTGGGAAGTTTAGTTTTTCTAGCTTGTTCGGAGCATGATTGAATTGTTGGTAGTTCTTTATTAATAATAGATAAAGTAAGAATGCAATCTGTTTAATACATCTATGAATCTTTATGTATATACAACGATACTTTATATTTTAAGAATGTATTTCTCTATTATGTCCAATGAGGGTTATGTTTCATGCAGTGTGTTTTCATTGTTGTATTATAAATTAAAAGCTATTTACACCAATGCCTCAGTAAACCGTTAGTTGTGGAATTACTCCAGATCTTAATATAATTTACATGCTGACATCCTAGCATCTGTTTCCTGCTATGAATTGCTTGTTTGTTCCCATTTCTGCTTAAGCAGGCAAATGTACTAAATACCAATATTTGATTTATAAGAACCATCATAGCTAACACTCTGTTTTCCAGAGCCTTCCAGCCGATTCCCCCAGCAAGCATGCTGAAAGTCACATGCCTCGTCAAGTTTATTCCACATTTTATGACAGTGCTGAAAACATGATTATTTTTATAGTCCCAAACCTCTGATTAGTAAGGGGAACAAAAGTGCCTTTGGTATTGCTGATACTATCATATGCCGACAGCAAGACCATTAATAAATTAAAAACATTGCAACCTGCCTTTGCATAATTGAGCATTTTGAAGGTGGCTTAAATGGGAAAACATCATGATGGGCTGAAATCTAATTCTGGGATTTACACAGGTTTTATGCACGTAAAAGGAAAGGCAATTAGCACTAGCTGAGAATTTTTTATTTTCACCGCTATATTATGAGCATCCTTGGAGTTATCAAGTTAAAAATAGCAACTTGGAAAAGCTGGTAATGAGCGCTGTTATAACAACTACCCAATGAAAGCTGAAACCTTTTCTTCTCAATCCACTTTTCTTTCTCTTTTTCTTTAAAAACAAAAGAAGGAAAAGTGTACATTCTCTCCCTGTAGCTATTCTTTGTACAGAAGGTCCTATCTCTGAGGAAGGCTGTTGCTAATGGTCTTTGAAATGAAGGTTTTCTGAATGGTGAAAAAAGGACTCTCTGTCTCTCTCTTTTAATGGCTGGCTGGACCTTGAAAGAAAACCTAGAATTTTCCTGTAACAATCAGAGGTGAAATTCAGTTAGGCAGCAAAATTTCATAACAAAAGCCCCACAAACTGCAAAGTAGTGCATAGCTTTTGGTGTGACTTTCTTTGTCAGCTTTTTGCATTGTTGGTCAATTTGCTGTCCTGCTGTGGTCAGTGCTTTACTAATAGTCTAGTAAGATCCCATGACTGGCATTCTGCCTTTTTAAAAACCATCTCCATTGCTACAGTTAAGAATCTGAATTTCTAAATCAGCTGTGATGGCTGTTGGCTTCTTTCATTATTAGTATTATTCATGCGCTGGTAGGAAAGGAAGAATATTGAACCGTAATTAGGAGCTGGTAAAATGCTACTGGAACAAACTTGAAAAGGTCAGTTTCCAGGCAAGAAGCATTTCAAAGACAGTGTCTTAATTTTTTCTTCTTTTTCTTGTGTCTTAATCGTTGTTGTTATAGCAATGTTTCAATTCCTTGTTCTTAACTGGGGAGGAAGCAGTAATTGTGTGAGAATCCCATTGCAGTGCAAAATGGTAATGCTAACCTTTCTAATTTGTTGTTACTGTTAGATTTTAATTATTAAGTGCAAAGGGAAAGCTTCTGAATAGTGTGAAACATCGTTGTAAAGAAGCAGTGTACATATTCTCTAAATTCGGCATTTAAACTTTAAGCAGTGTTTTTAAAAGGTCTCTGTTTAAGCTGTTGTGAAAGAAATTGGGAAATGTGAGAAAATGAGTCTGTACAAATAGTAAAGTGCAGCTTTAAAGAAAGGAAAAATCAGCTGATCTTGTGCTTGTGGAAGTACTAATATAGCAGAGAGAAATTTCCTCCAAATGAGACACACTTGTAGGAATTGTGGCATGATACTTAGCTTAGTCATAAAAAGATAAGACCTACTGAAATGAATGGACTTAAGTAACACTCACATGGATGTAGGTTAACTGAGTAATTATAACCAATATTTTCCCTCAAACATTTGCACTTAGAAGTAAAAGGAGAACTGAACATAGTGGGTTTTGTGTGTTTATACAATGGGCAGTGTAAATATTGATGGATTAGGATACAGTCTTCCGCTGTCTGCCTATATGCCTTCATCTTATATGCTTGATTGTTGATAGGAGATTCATACTATATGTATGTATGTATGTATGTGGCACCCAACTGGCAGTTGAATATTGATGAAGATGGAGTTGTTTGAAACCACTAAGAAACTGTAGCTGTTTAATTAATTGAATTTTTCTGGATGCTAAGGGATTTACCCAAGGTCATGTCTATGTTCAAGAAGGAATGGCTTCTTCTTATTGAATAATAGACTGGCTGAAAAGGTGTCCTGATGCTTCCTTGATGCATCTATATTTGTTTGAGTACTTAAACAGAGATTCCCCACCCAGCTATCATCTTTAGCATTGCTACTTATTGACCTATAACAGCTGTCTGCGTGCAGATCTGTATAACGGATGATATGGGTTACATTTCCTGGAATAGTTTATGTTTCAAGAAGCCTTTCTCATTGCAGGGGGCTTGGATATACCTGACCATCAGGTCCCTCAAGCCCTGAAGTTCTACATCCACATGTCTTTCCTGACACGATAAAAACAAGGCTGACTTGGAATCGCCCTCTTCCTCTAACACAGAATGGGTTTTTGATTTTCCAGCATTGCCTGCAGCTGTTGTTGAGCAAGAGTAGCGATGAAGGGAAGAGCTGATCCTGCAGTTACATAACAGTGGGCTGTGAGAGGGGTTCTGTGGGCCAGTGGGATTACAGGTGATGCCTGTGTGGAAAAGCTGCAGTTGTGAGAACCCTCTGAGTCATTCATAAATCTCATGTGTATACTTACACTGTTGGATATTTCCAGTATTTTCGTGTTTGCTTGTTGTTGTTGTTGTTGTTGTTTGGCTTTGAAAGTATGCCTAAGGAAGGCTTATTCAAGGTGGAGCTACTCTCTACATTAGGTGTGCCATGCTGATTTGCATAGCCAAAAAATTGCAATCCTGTGTAGGCCAATTTTTATGCCCCTAACATGACTTGGAACATTGGCTTCTACCAGCAGAGGTGAGGAGTCTCACATCATGATGGCATCAGATTATTTTGTGTGTGTATTTAAAATGTGCTTTGCGATAATAATAATAATAATAATAATAATAATAATAATAATAATAATGCAGATCGCCTCCTCTTTCGTCATCAAATCAGTCTTTTAATGAGCATGGAAGTGCAATAATGTGTCCTTCTCAGCTTATCTGCATGTATGTCAAATGTGTGTGCATGTGTGAGTGTGGGGTGGTCACATCCACCACTGACATGTGGACCCTGGAGAGTTGGCAGAGAATGAATGTGGCCCTTGGGGCAGAAAAGCTTAGCCACCTCTGCATTACATAGCAACCCACCTCTTTGTGAGCATTAAAGTAATCTTATGTGAAAGTAAATTAAACATCCTCTGTAATCTTTTTCAGGGTGGCTCATAGGGGACCCAAAATAATTGCTTGAAAAGCCACATCAGACTCCAAAACAAGGAGTTATAATGGTATATGTGTTATTAATAGAATGTTGCCACATTCAGTCACATGTGCATTAAAACCGTTGCTGTTGATTTACATTCATCTGCAGAAAGACGAACAATTATTTTTGGGTGTGTGTGTTTTCCCTTACTATTGAGAAATCCTGACTGGTTCAAGAATAGTAAAATTTGTTCTAGAATTTGGTCCAGTTGGCTTTCCCCTGTTTTTAATTTATTTTGTTGGGTGGGTTTGAATTAAATCATTTGCATATCTAAGGAGCATTGTGTTGTCTACTCTTTGCCTGCATTCGGGTTGTTTTGCTTTTTAATGACTGTTTTCACCAGGCTGGAGTGATTGTAAAAGCTTTTACTAGACTTGCCTTCAAGACCATCTGCAGCTGTTTTCTCTATCTTAGGAAACTGAGGACGTTATTTAGCACAAGTAGGAATGTGAGAATTTGTCCATTGATTATATCATTTTGCTGCTTAAGGCCTAAATGAATTGTGCTGTAAATCTGTGGTACCTAATAGTCACTTAACAATGATGTATTATTTTAATATTGGAAGAAACCATTTGGCTGCATTTTGGAAATGCCTGAAATATGCATTCCGGAGTGTATTTCATATGACTGGATTCAGAAACTCAGGTTTGAAAATGAGTCTCTTCTATAATTAGAAATAATTTATCTTGAAAGTTAGTTGTTATGTGACTTTCCAGGGCAAAAATCATTAACTGTGTGTTGTGGTTATTGCTATTTTAAAGACCACTGTTGCTAAGTTCCACACCCTGAAAATATTGGGTGAAATCCAGTGCTACTATTCTCCTTGTTGAATGACTTTTGATATAGTGTAAGAGAATGAACACATAAGAGAAGGGGAGCCATTTTGCCAACTCTGTCCTGCAGTCCACTGTGCCATCTTCCAGGCTATTTGGAGTGGAGGAGGCTGCTAAAGGAAGGGGACCCTGTGGAAATTGCCTCTGCTTCTCTTAACTAGCACATGCCTTGGTGAGATCAAATGATGTTCTGCTCACATTGCATTTTGCCCAATATTACCAAGAACATCTGGTAGTTGCTCTGTCACAATAAAACTTAACCTTCAAAATTGACGTTTTGAGCAACATGATGTAAAAGCAAGAAGGATGGATTCCCACACTCCAAGCTACAGTACTTCAGCAATCAAATTAAAATAATAAGAATTGCAACCTTGTTAGGAATCTGTCTGCTATTTTCTGAAGCGGCGATTGATTCAAGAAGCCCACAAGTTCATGTTCTCCAGAGTGCTGGGGTCAGTTGTCTTTACTCCCTCAGGATCATTACTGCTAGTGGCCAAGGCAACCCAGCCAGATGGGTGGGGTATGTATGTATGTATGTATGTATGTATGTATGTATGTATGTATAAACAAATAAAATGAAATAATTATCCAAATGTATTAGTACTTCTCAGCAGAAGGGATAAATAATTGCTAAAAACCAGCCATGATAGTGAAAGGCTCCTCTCTCTCTCCCCCACCCCCATTCGTCTCCCCCCACCCAAATATACCTAGCATTGATTTGAAAGTTTAGCACCACAACCACTGGTGTACACTTTATCAGCTTAAAACACATTAGCATGTTTGGATGTGTTTCAAGTGCCCCAAGTGCACTAATGATGCTTGTTCTACTTGGAAGAGAGCTGAGAAATATATCTGCCTTTGTCTGTAATGAATACCTGATTTGATTACACATACATCGAAAACATTACCTATTCTCAATCCATAAACTGCAGGAAGGGTTAAAAACCATTTTCCTGGCCTTCTCTGAGTTACATTGTGTTTAGTTTGGCAGATACATAACTGATCTGACCCAGGTAGCCTAAATAATAGAGAGGAAAGGTAAATGAACGAGGGTTTGTTTCAACTCCTCTGACTCATATTGCTCTTCTGAAATTCGGTCAGGTTGTTCAAGCCCTCCTTATTGTAAAGCAACAGAAACTGAGATTCTCCTGTAGTGATTGCACAGGTATTAAAAGAAACAAAGTCTTCAAACTGATACATTGTGGCATGGATGTCCATAGGCAACTTCTTGCTTCATCACATGAGTAAAATGGACTGAGAAAGAGATGTCTATGTATGTGGGGTTGAGGACGTACAGTGAAGAACAGCCCAAGTTAACAAGGTGAAAACCATAGATAATGTGAATCAGTGCTGAAGCACTAAACATATAAAGAATGTTATCAGATTATACTTAAAATAGAAAATTCTTGTTTTTCTAGTGATAAAATATAACCCATAATCCTTGTTGAAAACCCTGGGAAATAAAATCGAATGCTGGAATGAATTCCAATTGCCCTCTGAAACGGTCTTGTTAAGTAGAGTGACCTTGAGGTCAGAGAGGGAATGTTTGGGGAGATTGAAAATGTTCCCTGACTCGTGTCTGTACATTTCTATTCTGAAAGTCAGATTACTGCCCGTTTATTCTTGTGCAGAGTGACTTTCCTGTTTGCCTGATGAAAACTCCTGAAGGGCATTGATGGCAAGTGATAGTGCACATGGCATTAGTTAATATGCTGGTGTTTGGAATGTGGATGGAATGGTCAATGACCTTAAGTGTATTACCAAGGTAGCACAAGGAACAGAGAGGACACTTGTTTACCCGTTGGTGGCCTAGGAGTGTTGGTGGATAGTGATTTCTGAGTGGCCTAAAATGAAGGGTGGTCCTTTCCTCTACAGCCTGCTTGAGAAGATCATCTTTTCCTAGATCACTTGAAAGTCCCTGATGGAAGGATCTTCCTCTGTTGAAATCTATCTAAGGACAACAGAGTACATTTTCAAGTACACTGGCAATAATGAGCACTAAGCTTGGATTCAGACACCAGATAATTATGAGGGACAGAATGCTAAGTATCTGCTTAACCTCTTGTAATTAACCAAGCTGAAGGGAGGCCAAGCTTAGACACCCTGCATAGCACACACATGCTCCTATGCTGAGCATATCCAGAAGGCACTCAGAATAAAACACAAGGTTGGGAATGCAGATATATGAAAATGGATCTTTCTTGACATCCTTATATTAAGGAAAAGAAAAATGCTACTGTTTCCCAACATGTGTGACAAACCTCATAAAAGCTGTTCACTTGACTCCCCGTGGCAAGTAACAGTTGCCACCAGACAATTAGGCAATTGACAAATAATAACTGAGCAATCCTAAACATACAAAGAACAAGTCCTCACTGAATTTAGTGGGACTTACTTTTGAGTAGGCATGCTTAGGATTACACTGCAAGGCTGCAGCCATACATACACCTAATTTGGAGCAAACCCCATTGAATATAGCAAGACTTATTTTTGAGTAAAAATTCATTGTTACTTTTGTGCCTTATTTGCAAAGTTCATACACATTGCAACCTGTTTTTTCATTGTTTTCCTGCCCTCGTGAAAGTTGGTTGGGTGAAAGTCGGGCTTTAAAGTTGCACTGTGGTGTAATAAATTTATGTGTTGGGCTTTCACTTATTGGCATTCCTCATGAAAGATGCTAGTAACACATACTTTGAAATAATGACAGATATATTTTGTATAGAAAAAGCTACTGGATCTCAGTACAGAATAATACTGAGATAGACCAATCATGTTTTATCCTTTTATTTCTATTCAAGTCCAAATTCTGGAGAAACCATGGAGCATGAAGGAACAAACATGTAATACTGTCAATAAAGAAAGGTCACTAGTTCCTTACATGTACTGTAAAATTCAATGCAAATGTGTTTAAGTGATTCTCCTGTTTGTTCTTTACCCCCTTTAAAAATGGATATATCATTATAATTAGATACGTGGTATTCAGAAAAGTGGTATAAACCATGTCTCTGTAGTTTGCACCAAAAATAGCACTGTAGTACTTTAAAGGAAGACACGTGTCTGAAAATACACGCTCTGGCAATTATTGTAACATGTAGAAGCAGGTTTCCTTTGTGACTCCTGGCACATATTCCCCTTCAAATATCATAGAGCTCATCACAATAAATGTAATGTAATGTAATGTAATGTAATGTAATGTAATGTAATGTGATGCCCCTAAGTGACAAAGTAGCCTCTGGACATAGATGCCAGCTCCTAGGGGCTGAGGCACTTTCTCCCCCATCCATTTTTTAGGGGGGCGGCCCCCTTCAGTGTTCAAAGGGCATTTGGTTCCACCTCCTGGTTCCTTGTGATATCAGGACGTCATGGCAGGCCCCCTCAATCATCTTGAAAAGTTGGCGCCTCTGCCTCTGGGTAAGGAAACTGGGTGGGGGAGGACAAATTCTCCAACAGTTTTGTGGGAGATGGGGCTTACCATTAGCATGATGGACAGTAGTATAACTCCTTTGTTCCTCCCCCAAAACCTTTTAGTTTTATTTTATTGCAACTACACATGTTCATAAATGATCTAGAATTAGGAGTCAGCAGTGAGATGGCCAAGTTTGTTGATAATGCCAAATTGTTCAGGGTCGTTAAACCAAAAGAGAGATGGTGAAGAGCTTCGAAAGAGCCTCTCCAAGCTCTGTGAATGGGTGAGAAAATGGCAAGTGCAATTCAGTGTACACAAGTGTAACATGATGCATGTTGGGGCAAAAAAATATTTTTTTTTTTTTAAAAAATCATAATTTCACATATACACTCATGGGGTCTAAACTGGCAGTCATTGACCAGGAATGAGACCTTGGGGTCATAGTAGATAGCTTGATGAAGATGTCGACCCAGTATGTGGCAGCCATGAGAAAGGTAAATTCCACGCTAGGCACCAGAAGGAAATGAACTGAAAAGAAAACTGCTGATATAATAATGCTGTTATACAAATCAATGGTGTGACTGTATTTGCTTTGAGCAGTTCTGGTAATCTCACCTCCAAAATGATGCCGTGTTGCTGGAAAAGGTTCATTGAAGGGCAAACAGAACAACCATGGGTGTGGAAAATGAGGAAAGGTTGCAGCGTTTGGGAATTTTTAGCTTGGAGAAAAGGTGAATAAGAGGTGACATGACAGAATTTTAAATTATACCTGGCATAGAGAAAGTGAATAAAGAAGAGCCTTTCTCCCTCTTTCGTAACACTAGTACTTGTAGACACTGAATGAACCTGAATGATGGAAGATGCAGGACATATAAAAGTGTCTTGTTAAACTATGGAGCTCGCTCCTATAGCAGGAAGCGATGGCAACTAATTTTGGTGGCTTTCAAGGAAGATTAGACAAAATCATGGATGATAAGGGTTATGTTCTGTCCCCATGGTCAGAGGCAGTAATGCTTCTGAATACCAGTTTCAGGAAACCACAGGAGAGGGAGAAGGCTGTTTCTTGTGGGTTTCCCACAGGCATCTGGTCGGCCACAGGATGCTTGTCTAGATGGGTCATTGGTTTGCTTCAACAGGTTCTTCTTAGTTTACATATGGCAGCAGCAGCAGCAACTGTGTTTGTAGCCTAGCCACCATTTCTGCATACTGCACAGTGCCCTGTACATGATGGAGTGCTGTGGAAGAACAAATGGTGGCAGCCACAAAAAGTGGTGGGGAATATTCAGGGAAATTCTGTAGAGTGGGCTTCTTTTGGGGGAGTCAAAAAAAGGGAAAAATCAACATTTTTTAAAGTAAAAAATGTCTTCTAAGAAATCTCATCTCATCCCAAGGTAGGTAAGTAGAAGATGCTGAAGGAGGGGACCTAAGGTATTATAAGGATGGGTTACAAATGCACAAATATCTCTGTTTTCATTGTGAAATATTGCAAGCTTTGGGGGGGGGTATATTTCTATATTAAAATTTCCCTTTCTGTAACCTCTAAAAATAAGATTCTACAGGGCTTTAACAATGACAGCCAGACCTTTATCCGCACATAAAGGAAATGTGCATGTTGCAATGTCTCTCCTTTGAGAAGAAAAATGAGTAAACATAATGAAAGGGAAAGTGTGTTCTGTTGTTCTCTGACCTGTTCCCATTCTGCAGCAGAGTGCTAGAAATGTTTCTTCCTTCATTACATAAACTGTTAATTGGCCTTTGAATTCTGGTTTTGATCCAATTCCATTAAATCTGGCTGGCAACGTCGCCGTCCCCTCTTAATTAAAAGCTGCATTAGATCTTAAGGTGCTTGCCTTTGGTAGCTAATAAATTCTGGCTATGTGACTTGTGGTCAGATAGCGATCTCGTTTTAACTAGATTTAGAAATTGCCCAGCAATTTAAGTTGGAGTTTTCATATATAATAGTAAAATAAATAAATAAACACATTAACAAAAACAGCATTGGTTAATAATATAAATTAAATTATCTCTGTTTAGTTTATGGCTCTGAGTGATCTTGTTCCAGTGTACTGTACAGAAATTGATTGGATATGTCCAGACTTTTTATGATTGCTTTTAAAGGTGTTGTACCTTTATAACTGCGGTTGATGTGGTTACTAGTTTGTCCCATTAGAGTTTCTGTACTCTGGCTCTCATGATTAGAATTATGTTCAAGGAGAAAGCAGGAAAAGGTTAGGCTACTAGAAAGATGGTGGATGGACAAGGAAATATACTATTAGACTAAGTTTCTTGTTCTGAATCCAACTCAGGAAGTAGTTACCAAGAAGATGAATATTTTGGGAGATTTCATTAACTGTATGTGTGACAACCATTTTTTTTTAAAAATATGTTGTCCTAAAGAGAATTGGGAGAAAGGGGGAAAGCAGAAGGGATTGTGTAGCTACAATGGTGTGACATGCCAGAAGCCCAAGTCTTCATGCTCATATACATGAATTATCCTTTTAAGTTGCATTGAGTTGGTTCTGGATTATCTGTTGATTAATTAACCATCTAATCCTTTGCAAAAGTAGGACCTGTTGAGTTCAATGAGATGTGCTCCCAGGCAAGTGTATAAATAATGCAGCCTTTGGTAGCAATCCTATATCCAGTTCCATGTGAGTAAGCCCATTTGGTCATGAGTCCACATGCCTTTTTCATTGTTTACTTAAGTGCACACACAATTTACTTGAAGCCTAAAGCAACAGTCTTATGACATTTCCTTGGAAGTTGGTCCCATTTGAACCATGTGCACATACTTCTGAATAAGCATGCAATAACTTGGTTCAAGTACAAGGTTGCCAGCATTATAACTGTCTCCTGTGTCTTTTTACAGAAGCACAGGAAGCAGGCCTGTTAAAACATTGGTAGCTCTGCTGAGATTTATCTTCATTCAGGACCTGCAACTTCACTCAGGTATTTGACAAAGCAGAATGGGCAGTAGGATCTAGAATACCATGTGCTTCTGCATTCTTAAATGATAATTGATAAGATGCATCCTCATGTTTTGCTAATTAACTGTCAAAACTTCAATCTTCATGGAACTAACTATGAGCTATACTTAAGACAGAGTTGATAGGCCTAGACCATGAGAGGACTTTCTGTCTTCTTATCCTACCTATTAAATAATCATTATGGCAAAGGGGGCGAAATACAATAAACTATGTTCTAATAAACTCCAAAGTTAAAAATGTAGAAGTTAAAGCAACTAAAAGATCAGACACATTGAAAGGCTAGCATTCATATTAAAACTGGAGATTGCCATTGGAAAAAGTACATATTAGGTGCTCATTAAAAATTGAGCCTATGGTTCTTTTTGTACTTAAAATAGCCCTTCAAATAGAGGACTGAACCCTATAAAGTAGGGCCCGTGGCCACCCTGAGCATCCAAGTGTTGTGATGTCCTGAGAAACTGCCTTGTGGAATTTCCACCTTTCATTCCACCTTTTTATAGGAGCATTGTAGACCTAGCAACCCTGCCTAAAAGCAGTCTGGCACAATGCAGTCATGCATATGAGAAACCTACTGAGTTACAGAGTTTGGTAACAAACAGGTCAAGAGACTCTCTGGCGTCCTCCATTTTGTGGTGTTTCACAGTCGGCTACCAGTAGGTGGCCAATTGAGAAGATGAAGCCTGCTGGTCTCTCTCTTTCCTTTGTTGTCATATATAATTGGCATGAGGAATCACAGTTGTGCTGGAGGTGTTGGCACCCCTGTGCTCCCCTCTTCAGCAGCAGTCACTTGTGAGGTGTGATGCCTGGTTTCTGCTGCCTTTTGATTTGCTCCCTGGCTGCCTTGCTGTCAGCTACTGTATGAACTTTGCAGGGCTGTGGGGCTCAAATTATTAAAATTCAGAGATACCTCATTAATTTGTGCTGCTTTGGATGCTGGACTCGGTGACCTGCCTGAACTGAGATTGCAAGCAAATCTTTCTGACCCCCTCAAAATTGTTTGGAAAAGGAAGTTAGGCATATATTGTTAACTTGCCTGTGGAAAAGTAACTACTGCTCAAACGTGCCCCTTACTGCTGTAAGACATTGCAAAAATAAAAATAAAAATAAAAAATGTATTAACAGTAGGCCAGCAGACACATATGAAATTTCATTTGCATAAATTGCCCTTTCTCATTTTCGATATTCTTATGTGACTCGGTATTAAAAATTACTAGCCTAGCTTTGCTAATATTAGCAGTAGAGCCCTTTCGGAGTAATCTAAAAATGTTCCAAGGGGCTAAATAATTCAAATTGCCTCAGGTCTACACACACACACCCTGGTGAAATGAGTGCATCTTCATTGTCTAAGAAAATGGATGAGGAATAGGAGGTCATCCGAAGCCTCTCATTTATATGATAATTACAAATAAGCAGTGGCTAGTGATTCAGGATACAAATCATTTGCTCCTATGAGACCAGTGTGTTTGCTAAACAGGAAGTATGTGATTATGTCCTGCTAATTAGTTTCCAGGTGATGGGAAGAATGCAGTGCAAAGGAGGCCCAGTTTAGCAACTGCACAGCCCCACTATTTCTCTGTAAGGCAGTTATCTTGTAATTGAATTACTGCCTTTAATTAATACATGCATCTAAATTAAGAACATGTGTATGTTGTGTGGAAATGCAGAGTGGAACACTGATAGTTATGCCCTGATAGTGATACCCGTCTGTGTTTCCATGTAGGTAGGACATCACAGGAGATTAATGACAGAAAGGAGGGGAGCAAAATGCAGAGCTAATGCAGAATGCGAAACCGTATTTGTGAAAAGGTGTGCAAGTTAGCCTGTTTTCCAAGTCAAGGAGATGGAGAAATCAGAGGGCAAAAAGCCATGCTCTGAAATAATGGAGTAATACTTGCAGGCAAATAGAAAGTTGACTAAAATAGAAAGCGAATAAAGAACCTTGTTGAAAAGGAAAGGGATAGTCATATAGAACAGACAAGGAAGGACAGGAGAAAAGTGAAAAATAATGAGAGATTCTATTGTAAGAGAAGTCTATTATTAATCTAGGGCAATGATGGAGCACAGACTAATGAATTTATGTCCCACCTGTTGTTTTTAATCTTTCAGGTGTCCAGACAGCCTCCTTTTAAAGGTGCAAGCAGAATGGCATTATCATTTGAAATGCAATGAAAAACAGTAAAATGGGAACAATCATTACTTTAACTGCTTCATGATCGCCCCGGCATTCGTATTTCAGTCTGTGGCTTCCTGAATATGTGCCACAAGGTATTTCTAACAAATAATGCAGTTAAGTGTATTGCTAGAAAGGCAAGAGATTCAATGTAACGCAAAACCCGCAGACTTCTAGATATTAGTAATGTCAAGAAAGAAGGCAGATTTTAATATGTCTTAAGAGCCCTGGGGGAAATGTAGATATTATGACAAGCCTACACTAAGATTCTACAGGCTATGTGATATGTTATCAGAAGGAATGCCTCCATAATAGAAAATTAAGACTAGCAAAGAGGTAAAATGCACAATTATAATCTGGAAGCTTTCACTGTACAAAGCATCTATATAAACAAAGTGCTTTTCAGTGAGACAGTTTATATACAGCCCCAGCCTGCTGCAAAAAGAGGAAGAAAATGAGATGTGGTTGATAGTCCTTGCCTGGCAGCAAGTTACAGCCCTCTTCACTCTTAGCTGGTAGTTGCGAGCAAGCACCCTTGAATTCAATTGACATATATAGGATTGTGCTCTTCATTTACAAAATGTAGTCTATGTGTTATGACGCATTGCACCTAGTCCATCCTGTGGCCCCAATATTCGGACTCTGGAGCAGGCCAATTCACCATATGCTGCCTTGTGATCTACTCATCCCAAACCTGTTCCCAAATCCATTTTGGGGTAATGCTGCTAAAGGGTTTCAAAAGTTCTTCTTCTTCTTCTTCTTCTTCTTCTTCTTCTTCTTCTTCTTCTTCTTCTTCTTCTTCTTTTAAAAAGTTAGGTGGGGTGCACTAGCACCCACAGGACCAGATCCACTCATTTAACAACAGTAGGTGGATCCGTACGGTGCTGGTTGCTGCACCTTTGCGAGTGGCTTCCCATATGCATGCAAGGTAGATCTGATTCTGTAAAGGGAGCAAGAACATGAAGGAATAGAGGCTTGCTGGGAAAGGCACTCAACCTTCTCCTTTGAAGATGCAGCCATCCAATAGGCATCACCTTTCCACAGTTTCTCAACCCTCTTCTCACTTATGCCAGGCCCTCCTTCTTGCCTGACATCCTGCCCCAGGAGAGCCTTGGGTGGGCCACTCAAATGGGGCTGCAGCAATCTGAGGCTGTGCCAACCTGACTTGAACAAGGCCTGAATCCGTCTGAATAGGCCTGATCAGGCTTTAGATTTGGACCTTGGCTGAATCTGGTGCATAGTCCTGGTGTTCAGAACTGAAGATAATATAGCAATACAGTGGATGCTTGGGTTGCTAACGCGATCCATGCTGGAGGCACGTTTGCACCATGTGATGCAATTTGGTGCTTCTGCGCATGCACAAAGCGTGATTTAGTGCTTCTGCGCATGCGCGAGTGCTGAAACCTGGAAGTAACCCGTTCTGTTACTTCTGGGTGCGGCGCAGTGCGCAACCCGAAATCGTGCAACCTGAAGCAGCCGTAACCCGAGGTATGACTGTAATTACTAGTATCCATAAATAGCTTTATCTTTCATGAATTTGTATTCGGATATAGGGATAGGCTCCTGTTCCTTTAGAAATTTAATGGGTTTGACCTGCCCTGCATTCCATAACTGATATATGGTTTTACTAGGAGAATGTTCAGATTCATTCCAAAAGTGGAATATGCCACACTTTTCAGTCTCTTTGTATCTCTCCCCCCCTCACTTCTGTTACCAATAGTCATGGGGGAGAAATTCAGATCAGTTTACATGTAAAGGTGAACCTATATAATTGGTGCATCTAAACAAATTAGGATAGCTGAAACACATATATCCTTTGAAATTTGCACTTCTCTGAATTTTGCAATGCAGTTCTGTAGTCAAGTAACATGTTCAAAAATGCATATACTGGGGTAAGGTGTGCATAAAATTGAATATATTAGTGAAAATAACATACAAAAATAATTACACTGGGCAAGATTACAAGAAGAAATGAAGAAAGTTCTACTAAACTTCATGCACTTAAAAATAATCACAAACAGATATAGAAATGTGCCGATTCCATGGGAAAGACCCACCCACATGGTCCTGATATTCATACGAGAGCCCAGCAGCTTGCAATCATCATGGTACAGGGTATATTAGTTCTTTTGGCAGTACAGGGATAGATGAGCTACTTGTCTGACTCATATAAAGCAATACTTCTTACCATAGGATTATGCTTGGTCCTCAAAAGGGTCACTAGATTGCCACATAGTGAAACCTGGTCTCCTCCTCCTGTCTTTCAATTTATTGCTGTTTATTACATTTATATCCAACTTCTGTGCAATGAAGCCATGGTCTGTTCGCACCTCCAATTTATTCTCACAACAAGGCTTGTGGTAGGTGTGAAATAATGACTGGATTCTAATGTGAGTTTTATGGCTGAATGAGGATTTGAACCTGCACCACCCACTTGTAGTCCCAACACTCTGTTACTACCCTGCATGGGCTGTTACAGTGGTTGAATTATCCCTGCATTAAAGAAGGGCAGCTCTAATGTCCGAGTGAGCCCAACTCCTGCTTACAGTGCGATTCCAGAATGGATTGCATTGGTGAAGGAGACTAGAAAGTAATCTTACCTCCTGTGTATTGCAGAGTCAGCAGCTCATTGCCTGCCTACCTTGGTATATTTGGTATGCTTGGTAAAGCTTTTAAGGTTGCTCGTGTCTTGGCCAGTCATTTTGCAGTTTGGCCAGTGTATTTCTAATTTAGGCTTTAGTTAATATGGGCTATTTGGAAGTTTCCACTGCCCAGTAGACTGGAGTAAAATGCAGAGAAGTGACACAGTATTCAAGCAGTCAGTGCAATATGACTGGGGAACAAAAAGTGGATGATGAGAAATGCTTCCTCGGTAAGCTTTTTATTTGTTTGCTTGCTTGTTGAAATGTCTTGGATTGAAATGGCTTTGAAAGAGCACTTCTTAGATAATCCTAAAGTGGCTATTCAATGATGGTTCAGGAATGGCATGGTCCCCTTGAAGTAAGTAGCTGTTGAATTGCTCCTTGAGGCAGGTCCAAGCCTTTGTTAAAATATTCTTTTCCTGCGTGTCACTGTGATTATGACACCCTTCATCTTGAGTGCATGCATCATGTGGCACGCTCAGTCCCTTTCAGCTTGATCTTGGGCTCTCTACCCAAAGGCCCCATTTTAGATTTCAGAATGAGAGCAACTTCCAACAAAGCTGCAGCCATTTTAGTGTGCAGGGAAACAAATATAAGCTACAACGACAAGCTCGGCAGGAAAGGAGAATGCCAGAAGAAACGGGAGATCACGGTATGGAGTCCCAACCTTGGAAAACTGAATGCAAATAAAGAGAGGCAATAGAAATCAGAACCAGGAGCGGGGAACAGGATCTTACAGGCAGATCTGCAGTGACATCTGGTGACCTTGTTTTGTCTGCATGGTTTGAAAAAATAATAATCAAATTTTCAGGTAAAGGCACAGAACTTTGACCAGCTGTTCACCAGGGCTTGCAAAGCACCTTGCATTGAGCTTTGCAGCTGCTTCTGATCAGCTGATTAGGGGTGCCTGGAAGCTCCCTTTTGGCCCAGCTGTGTCTTTACCTACTTTGTCATCCATTTCTCTCTCCTTTGTATGCATGCAAGATCTCTAGCACCAAAGAGACCCCTTGCGGAGCTAATGACCCTCTAACTGTAGCCAGGATAATCTGGTCCTGATGTTACATAATCTGGTAACCTCATGGTTGGATTGTTACAAGGTGCCATATGTAAAGCTACTATTGAAGACAACCCAGAAGCTTCAGGAATGTGGCTGCCAGTGTGTTCTGGCTATATTCCACTGTGCCTGGACCCAATTAAAATTAAGAGACCTAAAATGGCTTGGCATCCAAATATCTGAAAGGGCACCTCTTCTTATTCCAGTCTGCACATGTTTTGAGATCCTCAGCTGAAACACCCTTTCATGTGCCTCCTCTACAGGAAGTACATTACTGAACAATGAAGGAGGCTTTTTTTGTGGTGGTGACCCATCTTTGGAGCATGCTCCCTAAGTCTGCCCGTCTGGCACCAACACTGCAATGCCAGGTAATGTTTTGTTTTTACAGGCGTTATAAACTGATTTTATTGTTTGCATTGATTGTACAGTTGTACCCTGGAAGTTGAACGGAATCCCTTCCGGAAGTCCATTTGACTTACAAAACATTCGGAAGAGCAGCTTCCAATTGGCTACAGGAAGCTCCTGCAGTGAATCGGAAGCTGTGGAAGCCCCATCGGATGTTCGGGTTTGAAAGAAAATTTGCAAACCGGAACACTCACTTCTGGGTTTGCAGCGTTTGGGAGCTAAAACGTCCGAGTACCAAGGTGTTTGGGATTCAAAGTACAACTGTATTGTTCTTATAAGGGGTGAGTCTTTTAAAAAAGGCCCCATGAAACATGCGTACTCTGTATCCACAGGGCCTCTTTTAAAGGACTCACCCTGTATTTTGACTGTATATCACCCAGAAATCCTAAAAGGGACAAAGGAGTGTATTAAAATGCTTTAAATCAATCAAAGTTCATCATACAGTTTACCAGGGAATAGAATGGGAATAGAAACACATACAGATATCTGGGCATGCAGCGTGATATATATAGTATATGGAGCAATAGTGTTGTTCTGGTTCTTGTGGCACCATGGATGTCCCATCATTGTACCCAGTCAGTTAACTGCATCCAGGCACCTGCCCCTTGCCTTGTTCATTAGGATGGTTGTCAGTGTCCAGTAGTTATTGTTTCACATCACTTAGAATCATAGGATTGTAGCTCTGGAAAGGACCCCAAGGGTCACTTAGCAATTCCACTTTATCAGACTCTCTTCCCTTTCTATCCTCCATTTTGTGCAGCCCAACAAGCCGTAATTTGGGGGAGTGGGCGCAGGGTTGGGGAGACTAAGGAAGAGCTTTGATGACCAAAGGTGCCCTCCTTTCTTTTTTCGATACCGTTTTGTTTCAGGTATTTGAATGTTAATATGAAATATAGTAGTTACTTGTACAAATGAATAGTAGCATCCTTAAAGTAATGTAGATTATCTCGCAGTCCCTTCAGTATTACAAAATGGGATCTATCCTGAGTTCCTGAGGATATGGACATGTGTTTATATTTAATGGTTTAATTAGTTAATGGGTGGGTGGGGGGGAAGGCAGATGATTAATAATCACTCACTATTCCTACTTGTTCCTACATTTTGGGCATTCAGTGCTGATTCAATTTCTCCTTTGGCTCCTTACCATCCATGTTTTGAGCATTTTCGTCTGAGCAAAAAGCAATGAAAGGAACAAGGTGAAATGTGCATAATTCTTGCTCCCCTCCCCGCAAATAGGCAGTGTTTATGTGCCTGTGGCTTCCTAAAGCACCCTGCCTGACAGAATGAATAGCTAAATAAAATGTAACACAGAGCTATACTCTTAGGGATAATTTTTCAAATGTTATCAAAGCATTTGTAACACACACACACACACACACACACACTTCTGCAGGTTCCCAGCATTCAGCATGCCCGAGCCATAGGCACAGTTTTATAATACCAAATAATCTGTTAAACTGTGTTTTAATGCCTGGAGTTCTTTTTAACTTTGAAACACAATTTTCAAAGTTGTTCTGTTATTAATGCCTTCCAACCCCCCCATACTTCCTCTGTTATTTACTGCTAATTGTTGAAAATGAGTAAGTGGCGGTAAGGATATACTTCATAATAGGATACATTACAGGCGTAAATAAAACCCTCTGGGAGTGTCTTTCATACTCACTTGCACTTGATAACTGTTTTAATTCACAAATTCCAGTGCCACTGCTTAATACAAATAGAGCATAGCTGACACACTTTTGCCTTCAGAATTTCCAGAAAGCCCTTTTGGCCAAACAAATTAAGAATACATTTCTTTCTCTTTTTTTAAGAAAGAAAGAAAGGAACGAAAGAAAAAAGAACAAGAACTTACGGTAAGTCTGGATATCTAGTGAGGGTTTTGTATACTATCCCTTATAAGTCACTTATTTCAAAGATAATTCTATGCAACCAGATCAGTGATGGATGAATCTGTCAGTTTCCATTTCTCTCACATTCTCAATTTCCAAGTCTTCAGTTCTTCATATTTCTGCATCAGTTTGTGACATTTTTTTTTAAATAAAAAAATAAGTCTTCATGAAAATTCACCAGCATTTTAGTGCTATCCATGGCATGGAGGCCTCAGGCTCGTGCCCTGAGCAGACACCAAGGGAGGTGTCCAAGAATGCCACAACCTTGGGTGGGTGGGTAGGAACCACATTGCTTATCCCTGCTGGAGGCAGTTATTGATGGTTCCTTAAATTCAAAGTTGATTGCATTTGTGGAAAGAAAGGAAGCTCTTCTTCCGGTAGCGGGATCAGATTCTGAGTAGACCAAACCAGACAAATGCATAGAACTTAAGAATATGAATAGAGGTTTGCTAAGAATGGCAGAGAATGAATCCTCACAGAGTTAAGGCTGATGGAACCTTGAAAGAAGCAACAGGGGACCTTGTGTTCCTATGGTCTGTTGTGCTTCACTCAGTTTAAATAATTGAAATTATTATTATATTGCAATTTTTTGCCCCCCTGCCAAAAATGGCATCCAAAGCAGCCGGAACAAAATAATAAAAAAGCAACCACACCAACATTATCAAATAAAATCGTAATAAAATACAAGTCACAAACATTTATACATAAATAGTAAGAATAAAAGCTGCAGTAATACCAACCAGTAGCAGAACAAATCAACCCAAAGGGAGGCTAATTCACTCCCTAAACTAACAAAGGCAACTACAAATTTAATTATCAAAAGCATGAATAAACAAGGCATACTTTGCCTGCAGCCTCGGGAGTAGGAACAAAGGCAACCAGAGACTTTTCTAGAAGAATTCCTTAAAAGGTAGCTTCATAATAATTAGGACTCAGGCACAGGAAGGATCTTGAGTCCAACAACCATCTGCCTAATCTCAAGCAGAAGCCCCAGAGAAGGGCCTTCAGTTAACATCTGAACTACTGGGCAGGTTCATATAGGTACAGGCAATCCATTGAGCCCCACACTATTTAGTAGAGACGTGCACAGGTCCTGATATTTGCCTTGTATCTGTGCATTTTTATTTACTTATTTTAAAAACCTGTCCTGTTTCTGAGGTGCCCTGTGATCTCTCCAATTTAATCTTTGTTCACAGTTCAGAGCCACTCTGTAAAAGGAAGCAAAACCTTTGCCTTACTATTAGTACCATACTATTCTCATGTCACCCATTGCATGATGCTCAGGAGAGGCCATTCTCTGTGGCAGCCCCTATGTTGTGAAACTTCCCACAGAGTTGCGCCTGGGACCTTCATTATAAAGTTTTTGGTGAATGATTAGGACCCACGTATTTATGAATTTTGTTTTAAACTGTTTTGGATATTGTGTAATGCTGTGTTTTCATATTGGTGTTTTAATTGTAGCCGACGCTAGAACCCCAGGATAAAGGGCAGGTAAAAGGTAAAGGTACCCCTGGGGTTGTGCGCTCATCTCGCTCTATAGGCCGAGGTACCTATTTATCTACTTGCACTTTGACGTGCTTTTGAACTGATAGGTTGGCAGGAGCAGGGACCGAGCAACGGGAGCTCACCCCGTCGTGGGGATTTGAACCGCCGACCTACTGATCAGCAAGCCCTAGGTTCTGTGGTTTAGACCACAGCACCACCTGCATCCCTTTTTAAAGGGCAGGTAATAAACTATAGTAATACATACATACATAATATATATATGTAAAAATAATTTATCCACTGTTCACAAGGGGAGAAACGCATTTCACCCCCAAAGGCACACTCCTTCATTGTTTCCTGAGACAGATGGATGCCAGCATTGTCTGAACCATGAGCTTAAGGCTCATAGTTCTTATATAGACTTACTCGACAGTTAGTCCCAACAATATGCATAGAATTGCATTGTGAGGCTACAAACCTTTGCATGCCTACCCAAGAGAAAGCTTCACTGACCAACTAAATATGCCTAGGACTGCACTGTAAATTTTGGCTTTCTTAATGTTTGACTCGTGCAAATTTTGCTCCATACCTCCTGCTGAAAGTAGGGGAAGTGAAAAAGAGTTGTGGTGTAGAAAACAAATATAGACCCCAAGCTTAAATCCGCTGTCATCTAAATCTCTTGAATACGCTAACATTGTACAGTATGTTGGCATAGAACCTTGGGCTTAATTTGCTGTGACACTTTCGCCGTAGTGTTATTTTAACAAAATAATCTCTTGCAACCTCTTTAATATTGGATGTTGTAACATTCCACCCCCCTTTGAGACTGCGGTAGACGGAGTAACATTGATCTGTCTTGATGGCTGTAACAAAGCTAGGCTACCACAACAATATTTTATTGTCTTTTGGTTTCCTTGAGGAACTGGGAAATTGCGATGTGTGAATACTTTGAATGCTTAAGGCCAGGAATGTTTTTCCTACCAATAATGTGTCCCCCCTTAATTTTCAAATAGTATTATAATGTTCAATCTGCATCTTCTCTTTTGAATGAAAAAGTAGACGCCAAGGATCCTAATGTATCTTAGTATCGGAGTTATCCATGCATTTATTGTAAAAAGCATTTGGAAGGCCACAGCTTACCCAGATGCTTACTGACATTTCTACCAATTTTATATTGTAAAATGAAGTGCCGTTTGCATATTTATGCCACGTCATGTATATATGCATGGGTTTTTGAATACTCCTAGGAATGGAATTGCTGTTCCCTTTGGGGTGCTTGCCCTGCTAGAAGATGGAAGGATGAAACCTAAAACAATTTATGACAACTCAGTGTATCTTTATGTATTATGTTATTCTTTAGTTTTCCTCCATATAATAGGGCATAGAGGTAAAACAGATTTTAAAACAGTTACAGCAGTGCACAGCAAAGTAAGTAAAATAAATTGTGGAGCGTTTTGAACTGTAATGACCTCTTATGAGAGCCTGAGTGCTAATGGATGCATATTAGATGTCTGGAGTGAAGGACTCCTAAAGGGGGTCTAGACTAACTGAGTAATCAGCATCATAAGGCATGTGGGGAACATTGCATCAGTTTTCCTGATGGTAGAAGAGGAAGAAGAGGAGTTTGGATTTGATATCCCGCTTTATCACTACTCGAAGGAGTCTCAAAGCGGCTAACATTCTCCTTTCCCTTCCTCCCCCACAACAAACACTCTGTGAGGTGAGTGGGGCTGAGAGATTCAGAGTAGTGTGACTAGCTCAAGGTCACCCAGCAGCTGCATGTGGAGGAGTGGAGACGCGAACCCGGTTCCCCAGATTACGAGTCTACCGCTCTTAACCACTACACCACACTGGTAGTGCTTCTGTTCAATTTCCTGGTGTTCCTTTCACATTGCACTGCCTGTTACATTATGGAAGTGTGGCTTTTTGACCGATTTACTAGCACGTCACGCTAAAACATATTCATGTCACTGGGAGCGGTACGACACGGCCCCGAACATAATTGAAACATGTCGCTACTCCCCACCCATTCCACGCATCCATGCCATGAAAAGCATGGCATACCTCCCCAAATTTTGTCACTTCCCTCCTGTGATTTTTTGATTCAATATGGTTGCAAATGGTGGTTTTTTTTTGGAACCAGTTCAACTGAGCACTAAACTTCCTGCATATTCTGCTAGATTTCTGGAAGTAGCTTTTATATCATATGAAATGCAGAAATTAACAGTTAGGGAAACAATGGGAAATGGAATATAATGCCATGTGAATGCAGCCAGAAAGTGAATGTATAATTTTTCACTGTGAGATTGCATTGATCACTTTCTGAACTGTGCATGCTCAGTAGCCATGGAATATTGAATGTCAAGTAGAAAAGTAGAATGGAGGAAACAGGTAGTGGAATGGAGCGTGTGGCTGAACAGCAACACACCTGTTAGGAAAGGAATAAGGAACCTATGGCATTCCAGAAGTTCTTGGGCTCCTATCATGCCTAGTCAGTGTGGCCAATGGTCAGGGGTGATGGGAGCTGAAGTTCAACAACATTTGAGAGGAGGTGAGGATACGCTACAACATTTTGTTGTGGGGTCTCACTAGTAGTAGAGAATGAAGCTGATGAGGTTCCATGAGGCAAGAAGCTATGGCATATCACACATATGGATAAAGGTTCTATCAACCCAAACTGTTTTAGATAGTAGAGAAATTCTTAATATGACACAGATGTGAGTCATATTAGCCTGATGCTATGATTTATGACAAAGTCAACTACATGTGTATTGTCTAGTCACTTAAAATTAGAGAATGACTTGCCCAGATTTCGTTACAAGCTGTCATGCTACCCAAGGATCAAATAGTTTCATCAGTTACAGAATTCACTTAGATCCTCTCAAGATGAAAAACACCTCCCCCCCCTCAGCTTCAGGTTGAGGGAGATAATTCAATTTGGAAAATACCACAGATGGAGAAGACTTACACACACACACACACACACACACACACACACACACCGAGCCCTGATCAACATTGCCTCACAATTTTTAAACTTTGAAAAGGAGAATCTGACAATGGACCCCACCACACACACACACACACACACACACACACACACACAGTTTGACCTTCAGTTTAGCACTCTGAATTGAATGGTTCTCAATGTACATTTGCAACCTGATGGAGCTTGGGAGAGGAGCTTAGATGATGATTTAAACTACAACCCTAGTCCCACATAGCTGGGAGAAAGCTCCATGGAATTCAGTGGGACTTACTTCTGAGCAGACGTGGTTAGGATTGCAAGCTTAGAGTGGAATAATGGCATGTAGGGAAAGGATTAGACATCCTCTTACTTCTTCACTTCAAATCTCTCCCTCCCAAAGTGATTTTTCCCCGGGAAAGAAAATAAGGGTCATAAGGTTTCAGTTGCACTCATTTGCATGTAAGATGGGTTAGGTCCTAAGGGTTGCATCCTGTGTGTATGCTATCGTTCTTTGAGAGTGCAGGAAATGAGCAAAATGTGCTATCAGCTGTAGAACTTCAGCTTTTTCTTTTTTCTTTTTATAAAAAAGCCTGTTTCTTGCTCTTGTGGCAGCAAAGATGTTCTTGAAAGTTTATAGGCCACGTCTGCTGGAATCTTAACAAGCCAGAAGGGAGATGGAATCCTATGGTTGGGGCAGAATTTCAGTGCCCTGTATAGCTTCTCATGACTAGCAGAGCAGGAACACATTATGCAAAACTTTTATTATAATATCAGATTAAGATAAAAGGAATGAGACAAACCTGCTCAGTCTGCATTTTTTCAGAGGTTCGGTATTTCTCACTGTGCCAATTGTGGACTGGTATGGTTTCAGTTTGGGGGTTATCTGGCCAGAACTAGCATATGCCCTGAAAGTAAGTCCCGTTGACATATTTCTATACATGTGGGATAAATGGAAGAGTGGTTGGTTGTTGTGAAGAATTAATACACCTGAATTCTAGTTTTGAAGCTATTTTTGCTGCTTGATGCTTTTTCTGTTTATAAGATGAATATCCAGTCCTTTCTCCTAATGGAGCCCAGTTCTTGATTTAATCAGTTCCTGTGGTTTGTGTACACTGGAGAAAATTAAACCACTACAGTAGAACTTTTGGAGTTTTTATTATTGTCCTCCACTTCTGTTACGTTTGTTGTAGATGAAGTAATGCATAGTGAATGCTACAAATGTATGATGTGGTCCCTTTTTAAAAGTTTTAGATTAATTGATGTGCAAAGCAAAATAGTATTAAAATATCAAAAAGATCTTGGCTAGAACCATCCCCCCAAAAAATATCCAAAAGGTTTTTCTATTGAAACCTAGCAGCATGTGTGCTTTCTCTCTCTCTCTCTCTCTCTCTCTCTCTCTCTCTCTCTCACACACACACACACACACACACACACACACACGAATCATCATTGTTAGGCTGACTAGGCACAACAAATTTCAGTGCAAAAGGTAATTTTTAAAAGAAAATTGTAAGCCTTGAAAATAGAGGCTTAGAATGGAATGGCCATCTCAACCATAACTGCAGTATATAGCACTGCTGCTGAAACACTAATAAAAAGGTAAGCACAGAGGATATTTGTTAGATTACTTTTACCATGGTTGACAGTAATACCATGATTGCTTTTCACAGAACTCCAGGAGAAGAAAAGTAATGTTTATATGTAAGGAGATTTCAAGCTGAATTTTATCACCGGTGTTGGGCTATAAAATCGTGTCAGCAGTATTCCTGAAATATGGAATTATTTTTTTTTGCTTGCAAAATGACAGAGTTTTCTTTGATCAGGTAGATAGCAGCAGGAGAGGCCCATTTATCCTTCATATAACTGCATTTCTACAACACATAAGGGCAGGAGGCATGTTTTGCCTTTAAAATGTCAATAGGTCATTTAAAAGTGGAGGGCACCAAAACAGCACAGTCTCTAACAGTGCCACCCTGTTCTTGTGTGCTTAGAAGAAAGTCCTATTTAGCTCAAAGAGAATGAATCTCATGTACCTGGGAGCGGGTCTCGGTGAATTCAGTAGGGCTTATTTTTGAGTAAACCTCAGTAGAATTGTACTGTACTGTACATGTTCTAATACTGAAACAGGGTTAAAAATAGAGAAAGCACACAAACCACTCAAGGAAAAAGGAATCTCATTAAACACAATTCTTAATATATCATGCTTACATGGCAACTAGCTAACTAACTATCATGGGTTTATATATCTATATCTATAGGCATCTGAACTTGACTGTTGTCCCAGGCTCCTGGGTGTAAGTTCCATTGACTTCAGTGCAATTTGTTTTTGATTAGACATGCACAGTATTATGATAGATGTAAATATTTAAAGAAATAGCCACGGTTCAGAGCATAAGCACAACTTTGTGGCACTGTGTGATGTGATATCCATGATCCAAAATGCTTCTGAATAAAGGGCTGCATAATTCTCTTCATGTGTGTGGGGTGGGGAACTGAAATTTTTGCACACACCATATTTCATAAAAAGCAAAGAAAAAACTAAGATAAGGGGTAGTAAAAATTAACAGATAAGGAAATGCAGTGTTGATGAAAATTATTATGTGGCTAAAGAAATCTCACTGAGTGCACACACAAACACAAATGTTGTCATGGGGTTGTTGCATTTACTTTGCTAGGGCAAAAATGCAGGCATGAACTTCATACTTTTGGTTTTGTTGAAATCTACTGTGGGAGAATTCCCCCTCCCCCAGATGCCCCCCAAAAACAGAAACATATGTTTGAGTTTTAAGTTTTCAGTGAGAAGAGAATGTAAAAGATGTCTAAAGAAGCTTATCTGAAAGACAACTGCACAGACCAGACATGGCAGTGTTTGAAAGAAGCAATCATTCCCAGCCTCTGACTGGATAAGCCATTTTCAGGTTAACGAAAGACGTTTCTACAAATGTTTTGATGTTAGAGTACTCTAATTCAGATCAGGTTTAAAAGTACAGAGTTGTCAGGCTATGTTGAATCTTCCAAGATAGTAGCAAGAATCTTAAGAGTCAAGCATAGGTAGTGTCAAATAGTGGGACATCCTGTTGATGAAGTGTCAACGTTTCATTTCTTCAACAACACTTAAGAGGGCCTTCTCGGTAGTGGCGCCCACCCTGTGGAACTCCCTCCCTTCAGATGTCAAAGAGATAGACAACTACCAGACATTTAGAGGACATCTGAAGGCAGCCCTGTTTAGGGAAGCTTTTAATGTGTGATATTTTAATGTATTTGATTTTTGTTGGAAGCCGCCCAGAGTGGCTGGGGAAATCCAGCCAGATGGGTGGGGTACAAATAATAAATATTATTATTATTATTATGAGCATCTCAAGATGGGAAGAACTGTAGCTGAGTGGTGGCGCATCTGCTTTGCATGCAGAAGGTCCCAGGTTTAATCCCTGGCATCTCTAGGACTAGGAGAGAACCCTGCCTGTAACCTGGAGACCTACTGTGAGTCTGCTGAAACAATGCTGAGCTAGATGAACCAATGGACAGATTCAGTTCCTGCATCTAAAGGTGCACAGATGAGGCAAGACTCAAAACTAATCTGTGCAAAGTGGTTTTTGCTTCTGGACAGAATATCCAAATCTTTAGTACAGATTTCTCTCAACAGGAGCTTTCCATTAAGAATGCATTTAGTTGATGGAGACATATGGCATTCATAGTGCACAGAATCCCCAATGGCACTATTGGTCTCTTCTTACTCTAATGAAGAAATGAAAAATCTCTGTTGCTTTGCAATATGTGATGGTGTTGATGGTGGTGTGAACTGCCTTCTAAATATTCAGTGCTAAGGAATTATTTTCTCACACAATGCACAGTTAGGGAACAACTGATTAATTCAATGCAATCTGAATTCATGAATTCAGGTTGAGCAGCTTTAAGAACAGATTTTGATCCTCCCCTTTTTGGATACCCATCTCTGAAGAAGCCACAAAGTTTCCCTGCCTCTAAGGTTCATACCTTTCAACAAGTGGTACCTACCTTTATCTGTCCTGTGGTGCAGCACTGTCACCACTGTGAGAGCAGCACTCATAGATATCTGGGAGGAATGGATCTGGATAGCAGTTGGTTGGATATGGCTAGAGGGGTTGCTTTCTGAGAAGCTGTCATGTCTCATACTACCCTGTTTCTCCTAAAATAAGACATGACCATAAAATAAGCCATAGCAGGATTTCTATGCATTTGCGAAATATAAGCCGTTCCCCGAAAATAAGCCATACCCCGAAAATAAGCCATAGTGATGCGGCACCTCCCATTAAAACAGCCTGGAGAGGCGTGGCTATGCAGCGTACTGATGCGATGCGGTTAAAATAAGACATCCCCTGAAAATAAGCCATACTGTGTTTTGTTGAGGGTAAAAAAATATAAGACGGTGTCTTATTTTAGGAGAAACACGGTATTTATGTGGAGAATACTGTTTCTTTTATTCAAACAAGCTCAGAGTGTTACTTTGAATGTTTGCGATCTGCAAGATCTCCTTCACTTATTTTCATTTGCAACCAAATACAATGTGTATGGCGTACAGTTTCAGAGCCACAAGGCATAGGGAGGGAAGCAAGGAGAGAACGGTTCCATTAGCATATAATGCCGTGCATAGGCAAATCAAACCATGGCTTAGAACATATGTGTGGGTTGCTGGAGAAGAGACCACAGCTGCTTTGTGCCTCCTGTGGCCTCCTAGCTGCTGTCCTACCCAGGGCTAGCCATGCTTTGGCTTAGCATGCTCACTGAACCCTGGGCTCATGGTTTGCCTTCTCCAGACAAACAATGAGCTTCGACAAAACAAATTGTGAGCCTAGGGTGGGACAGCATGCTAAATCAAACCATGGCTTAGTCTCTGGTAGCACAACAGCAGAGGACCATGGGAGAAGCACAGCAGCTGCAGTCTTCTCTCTGGGAAGCTGCACATTCACATGTTTGCAGCAAGTGATGGTTTAGCATTGCACATGAAACAGGAATCTGTAAATGAAAGCTGCTATTGGTTGCTGCTTGGTACACCAGCCTTATTCCTTTCCTTGACATCTGAACCATTCTTCATCCATCATGTTATAGCCTTTGGGAAAGCATTTTCTAAGACAGTGAGGGGATGAGCCCCATTCCTAACATATGTTAAGATGGTCATCTTGTATGCTTGAAAGCAGTATTGGTGTTAGTGGCATCTTGCCAGAAACAATGGCAAAGTTAAGTACAATTGCTGAGGGACAATGACCTGTGACATTTATGGAGAATTCTATCCCCTGCTCTTGTTTCCAAAGTTGTGGCTTCTTTTTAAAATTCCAGAATCTTAGCTGAAGGTCAGTCTTATCAGGGAAAGTATATTATTCTTCCATATGGTGTGGCCAACAGAACTTGATTAAAAAAAGAAAAGAACCAACCAAGTTGATTGCATTTATAGATTTGTGCTCGTTTTACAGTGCACATTCTCTCCAAATTAGATTGGATCTGTAACGATTCTCGGTATTTCTTCAGCATTCCTATAATCTTTGCAATGAACTAGGCTTCCCCCCTCCCAATGTTCTCTTTTTGAAAGATTGTATAAAGGTCAGACTTATAACAAGGCTCTCAAACAATCCTCTTTTTGATCTCTTGAAGTCTTGCAACTTGAAGTTTTTCATCATCAAACTCCTGTCTCCCTTGCACAATTTATTATTGGACCTGCCATTCTTCCCAGTCAAAAAACAATATCAATCTTTTCAAAAACTATGATTGGCTCTCCCATCTCTACCTCAAAACCAGTGACAGCATTTAAAGGGTTGGGTGTTAACCACAATAAAAAAAATTCCTTACTAGAAAAGAAACAGGTTCACATAACATACCTAATTTGCTATTATACAACTATGCAAGTGGCTATATAGTTAAGGCAGGCAGCCTTTTCAGTGCTCTCCCATGATAAACCCCAGGACTTCTATTCAATATTCAGTCAAGACAATGTATTATTCTGCTTTGTGGTTGAGTATCTACTGAGCCAGGGGCAAAAATCTCCCAATCATCCCTCTGAAGGACTCTGAGGGACAATTCTGTAGTTCCACCATGCTCCAGTGATTCCAGTTTGATTATACTGGAGCTGAGAGTGAGGGAAGAAGTAAACTGGGGGTAAATGAAGGGCTGAATGTCTTCATGCAAAAATAAATTTGGTTTTTCAAGTGTTTATGCTGAACGCACAATAACCTGGATGGGATTTTAAGTGTACACTCAAAAAGCAACCTGTAGCTTCTGCTCCCCCAAATGCCAAAAAAAAAAAAGCTTTACCTTGCGGAGGGAGGTGCCTATAGGCAGTGAGGGATCTCATGGAGACAGAAGAGTCCCTCTTATGAGCTGGAATGGGGGCAAACATCTGAAGTGAAAGTAGAAGCAGAGCTTTTTTAAATGGGATGGAGTAGAAACTTGAGTGAAAATAACAGGGAGCGACAAGAGTGGAAAGTTCCCACTTCACTTCCTTGTGAAATTGTTTCTACTTGTCTGCAAGGTAGGTGTCCTTATTTAATTTTATTTATATATTGCTTCATATTTGAACAGTTGTTTACAAATCTCAACAAAAGTGAATCCACCTAAGAAATAAATTACAAATTACACATTCAAAACCTATTACTTGTTTTCATCACCATTCCACATTTTAGCTCAATCGCCATGAGTGTGGAACTGGTTGATGATTTTTAGTTAATAGTTGTGGCTTGATAAACAGCCAGTTGCAGAATAGGATGTGGGCAGCATGCTGTCTGTGCCATCTTACAGGTAATCATCAAATTTACATCCCATTGGTTGTGATGTAGGGTGATACAGGAACTGTCAATGCTCATCACAGATCGGTCTATGAAAGCTAGTTCACAGTATGTCAGTAACAAGCACTATTCTGCTCCATCACTGATTTGGGTTGCTTCTAGAAGCTTCTCACACTTGGAACTGGTGAACCTCCAGGTTAATAGAATTCCAGAAGTGTGGGGTGTATCCTCACGTGTCTGTGTTTGACATCCACATTTAGTGCACAGATAATGATTATGGGCTACAGGGAATGACTATCTTAAACAAATTTATGGGCTTCACTTACATAGAGCTTTAGAGAGCCACAACCAGTACATTTCATGAAGTTGTAGGAATGTAGACTATAGCAGAATAGTCTTCTACGAGCCAGGTAAGTCCCTTAACAATTCACAACTAAGGGTGGATTGGGTCCTGCTTAACCTCTATGTCAGCTTTATTGGGGGCTACTAATTCAAGGTTATCTACATAAACGGGACAAAGGAAAACTTCAGATGGTTAAAGTTCAATTTTGTGCTCTAATTCATGCTTAGTATGTGTGCATTCATTCCATTGTAAAGAAGGTGCACCAAGGGCATGCCTCACTCCCTGCAGTAGCACTTCAGTTTCTTGGGGAAAGCACTAGCAAAGTAAGCTTGCTAAGCTTACTTCAACTTCTGCTGCAGTGCCAAGATATTCAGACAATTGAATGTCTGAATTATCTGAATGTATGGTGGGAAGGATTCCTATCTAAGCATGTGAAGCAGAAAGATTTGTTTCACATTCATAAATACCATCTCCCTCTGTTTCTTTTAGAAGCATCTGATGATCACATATGGTGCTTATGGCTGCATCATTATGTTTTGACTTTCTCACTTTCATATTTCCATTTGTTTTTTTACATTATCGGGTGACTTCTGCTTATTTACCCATTCGTCTTCATGTAGACCTTGTGTTCTTTCTTCAGTTTGGTTATTATTTTCATTAATCCACTCTTAAATAAAAATAATTCAAAGAAAATTCACAGTGTGAGTGAGATAGGATGGGAGGGGAATCCAGCTTTGCTTTGGAAAGAAAGAATCCAAAGGAGTGGGGAGCTGAAACCCACAGCCTACATATTGGACATGCC
The DNA here is from genome assembly GCF_009819535.1 of Lacerta agilis. Taxonomy (NCBI): domain Eukaryota; kingdom Metazoa; phylum Chordata; class Lepidosauria; order Squamata; family Lacertidae; genus Lacerta; species Lacerta agilis. The sequence goes on along the minus strand of NC_046321.1, from coordinate 33,488,688 downwards.
CTTCTTCTAAAGAATAAAATACATTATAGAAAACCATTATTGGCAACTAAAAAGAGAAACGTAAAATAAACATTTAGGATATCATACGGGTCACCACTATGATGTTCTGTGAGATTGAAAAGTATTGACACATTACATGTTTGTGATATTGGAATCATTACATGAATGCTCATCCTAACAAATTCTCTCTCCCTCTCTCTCTACACATACACACACACACACACACACACACACACACACGTGAAACTCAAAAAATTAGAATACCATGGAAAAGTCCATTTATGTAAGCAATTGTTTCATTAGCTACTGGAGTTTAATATATGAGATAGACTCATGACACGCAAAGTGAGATATGTCAAGCCTTTGTTTGTTATAATTGTGATGATTATGGAGTACAGCTGATGAATACCCCAAAGCTGAAATTGTTAATTTGGGGTTCTCATCAGCTGTACGCCATAATCATCACAATTATAACAAATAAAGGCTTGACATATCTCGCTTTGCATGTCATGAGTCTATCTCATATATTAGTTTCACTTTTTAAGTTGAATTACTGAAAGAAATGAACATTTCCACGATATTATAATTTTTCAAGTTTCACCTGTGTGTATATATATATTACAGTGTGTGTGTGTGTGTGTGTGTGTGTGTATTACAGTGTGTGTGTGTGTGTGTGTGTGTGTATTATACAGTGTGATAAAAAGTTGTCCTTGAAAAATTCTCTCCTAGGTGTCTAATCACATGTACATAGTCAAAACAAAATTGAAAATTCTTTCTAGTAGCACCTTAGAGACCAACTGAGTTTGTTCCTGGTATGAGCTTTCGTGTGCATGCACACTTCTTCAGATACTTCTTCTTATCTGAAGAAGTGTGCATGCACACGAAAGCTCATACCAGGAACAAACTCAGTTGGTCTCTAAGGTGCTACTAGAAAGAATTTTTGATTTTGTTTTGACTATGGCAGACCAACACGGCTACCCACCTGTAACTGGAACACATGTACATAATTTTTATTCAATAAGCTTTTTTAAAAAAATCAGAAGGAAAATAATAAATAAAGGCCTGGTTTTCATAGGTTTCTGTGTGGCGTGGGTCCATTTGCCCATTCCATTCATGCACACAATTTTACTCATTGTGGAAGAGGAGCTGTCCAGCAGGACCAGAAAATCCAAAGACCGAGCCATTCAGGGAGCTGTCCAGCCTTGTAGTAAAGAAAGCAAGGGATGAGGCGGGGAAAATGCTGCACTGGTTAGGTCTTGGCAGCTACTGAGGATTTCTGAAGATCCCAGTCCTGATAACACTTTGCCTACAAGGATTGCAATGAGAGAGCAGGAACAGGAGGAGGGGAGACTGTGTCTCCCACAACTATTTTATTGTTTCAATGGCATGGTTCCCTTCTGCTTTATACTGCTCCCTTGTTTGTACCATTGCTTTAGTTATATTTGTTTCATTTCATACGTGGATTTCTAAAATTTTCTTGGCAAGCTGTCTTGGAAACTAAAACTGAGACATAGGATATAAAGACTTCAGCTATATATTGTTTAATTTTAATTTTTTGACAAAGTAATAATCATAAATAAATAAGAATAAAAATGTGCACCCCACCACCAAGGACCATTCCATTGTAACTATCCAACCTCCGAAAATTTCAACAGCTCTTGAGATGGTTTGCCCCCTTTCTGTTTTAACAGTACACATTCTACAAACACCCTCCAAATAATTTCTCCTGCATACTCCTTTTCTTGCCTTAATGTCACACATTAATTTATCATTAATAGCTATATACCACACCTCTTTATAAGGTATAATATTGAGGGCTACACAGAGACGGAGGGCAGTCAGAGCGTAATTGGGTTTCTAGCTTCAGGCTGTTTTGTGGGTGGGGCTTCCTCAGTGCCCAGAATCCTAGATTTCCCACCTGTAGCTAATCCATTAGGAAGTGTGCAAAAGATTCCTCCTTTCTGTAAGCACATGACTCTATTGCAGCAGCCACTGCCAGGCACCCCTGTTTGAACTACTGCAAGTAAACCAGACTAATGAGACTGAGCTAAAATATATTGGGGGGGGGGGAATTATTGCATGTTTCATTGCAGCCTTTGTTCACTCTGTGGATCAAACCTGTGCCACAAGCAAGCTTCAAAGCCTTAAACCAATTGTTCATTACCTGACATATCTATGCAAAGGAAAAATCATTTTTTATATAGAGGAAGACAAAAGATTGTCTTCCTTCTAAGTTGGAGGGAGCAGCTGTTTCAATAATTCCACAGAGGAGTAACAATGACCAACTGACTTGAATGTTTTAAGGGGGAAAATGATATCTTCTCCTCTGAGAATGCCATATGTTCTGTGCTTTGAGGCAAGCTGCCAGCAGTACATAGCAATTAGGCAGAGCAGAGACTGTATGAAAATTTGATCCAAAATGCCGTCAGAGAAGGATCTCTCTAGGCAATTTAATAACTAATAGAGACGCAGATCAACTTTTCAGATTTATTGTATCACAAAATAAGTTCGATACAGAGCAAATGCTCATCTGTAAAATGCTTGCTTGTAAATTAAACCACTTTCCATATAGCCTATTATATGAATGGCTGTTGCCTGGTTGCTAGCTATGTAGAGTTTTGGATTAATCTATCTTTCAAGTATATGTGTCCCAACCATTTTTTGTTGTTGGTTTTTCTAGGTTTTATACCTGCCATTACTGCCCCTGGGAAATTGGGCAAGTATTAGTTCCAGAAAGCTTTATATAACTATTCATTAATATGGTGAAGAGTGGTAGGGGGTGTGAAATTAGTAATTCATTAAAACAGCTGGATTTACAGTTGGGTATTAAATCACTCTGCCTTATGTAACTTCAGTATCATTGATTTATCATATGATCCCTATTCAACAGAGCCTTGTCGTTTTGCATAGATTTAATTGATTCAGCAAGCAGGTATGGATTCAAGCAGGACCCAAATTGTTTCCTATATTTGTATGACACTATATTATTTACATACAATTTGTGCTTTGTTTCCTCTGCTTTCCTTCCCTATCTTCCTTGGTCTGTCCCAAATATTAATCCAGTGACATTTAGACTGTAAGCACATAAGGATGCACAAGCTCTACTGGTACAGACCAAAGATCTATCTTGCTCATTACATCTAGCCTTAGGACACAAACATTGTTTTCCTTATATATAATGCTGTCAAGTGCCATGTAGACTAATGGTGCTGAATGAATAAATATATCATATGGTGTCATCAGAGTGCTAGATGCTGTACAGAAAGTTCTGCAGAAAACTGTGTGTGTTGAATTTACGAGTCGCACAGACTCTGTCTGTAAACAGAACATATATAGCCTCTGAAGATATGACTGGGAAACCTGAAAGAGAAGGGCTCCCCATCTCACCAATGAGCCCATGCATGTTCACTTTTGAGGGATGTAGGTTCTAAGCAGACAATACACTGAAGGTGTGTAGGCTTAGGATGGGACCTGCTTTCCTGTGATTAGTCATCATGTTGGATATATGTTACCTCCAGGATCAAAGGCAGCATGCATGTAGATACCAGTAGTTTGGGATCATAGGCTGTTGAGCCCATGCCCTGCTTCTGGGTTTCTCATAGGCATCTGGTGGGCAACTGTGGAAAGCAGGATGCTGTACCAGATAGGCATTTGGTCTGATCCTCCAGAGCTGTTCTTAAGTTCTTATGCTCCCTTCCTTCACATGTGCATCCAGTCTACGTCAACTGAATGTCTCGGGAGAGATCAGGAAATGACAATGACTAATGGAGATGGTTTGGTGCAGGGCTGCATGAGCCTTTGGCTAACCAACCAAGGGGCCTCATGCCAGCTGTCTGTCTGTCAGTCAGTCTGTCTGTGTCTCACTCTCTCTCTCACACAGCAGAATACCCCCCTCTACTGCTGAATTAAATCTTCATCACAATGTTGAGATGGGAAGAGATATTTAACCCAGTGCAGTGATGGAGCATCAGGTTGCCCCAAGCCTGTTTAAATAAGTGCTGCCATTTATTCAAGAATTATAAGAAAGGCATCTCATACTTTGGGAATCAAGAGAGTTGATCATTCTGCCATTTATAACCAGGAACTGGTTTTCCTGAAAGGTCTTTTTCAGAAAATAGCAGGGGGTACTATCAGCGACTCATTCCTCTAACCTCTAAACTGGCATCTCAACAGTTTTGTTGCCACAGTTGTCACTTTCACTGCACTTCTTCTCCCACCCCTCTTGATGGTGGCAGATTTGACCCAGAGCCCTGGGTTTTTGGCATAGAATTAACTGTTTTAAACAAGACATTAAAAATATTTTCTAGATGTGCAATCTAGAATTTAATGGTCTGGGCAAGGTAAGTAGATTTTATTTTTGCTGAACAATTTCCTTATACCCAACCTGATTAATATAAAATACTTTGATCCCACTATTTCCCATCAAAATTAGTGGAACTCACAACCCTTAACTTGTTTACTTGGAAGTAAGGCCCATCGATTTCTGTTTAGCTTTGGCCTCAGTAAGCACACATTGGGTCTTAAACAGTTTCAGCTTCATTGGACTTGAATGCAAGCTTCCTAGTTAGCGTAGCAGCACTTAAGCCAGTATTCAAGCAAGAAAGCAATTCTACTGCGTTAGGGTTGCTGCTCACAGGTACTTTGCTGAATGTGGTCCTTCTGCATCTTGGTGAGAACAGAATAGCAAATAGTTTGCCTCAAACATTATGCATATGAGAATGTGTGTGTTTTAGAATTATTTTTTTTTAAAAAAACCCATATAAAGTTTGATATCTTTATAATCTAGTGGGATTAGATATAGTGCTGTTTTATGTCAGAATTGTGGTTGGGGATACCTCTTTAAAAATCTCCATTTTTATAGCAAGCTTAGAGGTAGCAGGCATCTCAGACTACAAGGTCACCTTCAGAGGACATTTAATTTGGAGGGAAAGATTAAAGTTTTTTCGAGCAGCAGCAACAACAGCACTGTTCTGTTTTTAAAGGCACTGTGTGTGTCTGCAGTGGCATTGGGTTTTAGTATCAACCTTTCCCCTAGCAATTCCTAATTTTGAATTTGCCTTTTATGCTGCCATAGCACACTGAGGGTCAAACTCAGTGTGACACTGTCATTCTCAGTGAAGTTTCAATACATGTTTCTCCTTTCTGGGCAAAATCATGTGAAATTTGTCTCCTGAACCTTCTAGTGTGGAAAGATCCATTGGGAATTCTGCAGAACCTTTCTGTTGGATTTTCATTACTTAGAATAGCCTGCAAATCTGGCTTCATCACTGTTCATTCCTGACTCTCAGTCAGCTATAAATATGTTTAAAAGCAATGGTCCATGGAGGCTCCTTCTTTTGACTTCCTGCTATTGTGAAACCTATCCATTTATCTCCACCTTCTGTGCAGGAAGGAATACTGCCTCCACCCTATTTTTAAATCTGGTCACAGATCCTAGTCGCTGGTGTCAATTATCTATTGACATTTAAAATTTTAGAACAACGTTCATTTTCAGCCTTGGGTAAAATGGATCAAAACAGTGTTGCCCAAAATATTTGGGCTCCTCTCCAATATTGGGGCAGCTTCTTCCCACGGGGCTGCTTTACTGAGCGTGCAGGATGGCAAATTTCATTTTGTTCCCAAATACATTGCCTGATTTCTCAGGATAGATAATTGGACCACAAGTCTCATTTCAAACAGAGGGATACATTCTCTGTCCAGAAGAAAGAGGGGGGGGGGAAGAAAGGCAAAGTGGAAAGCAAAAACAATTTTGTTCTTTTTCTATGGCTAAGAAGCGAGCCATAAACATTAGGAAGCCTGAGACAGAGATGGGGATTTGACTGGTAAAAGTTATTACTGATAGGATAGTAGTCGCTGAGACGGAAGATGTGAAAATCATAATAGCTTCTCAGGTGCATATTCATGATATGAGCTGTGTTACCGAGCAGGTCAAGCAATCAGTTTTACATTCATATTGTGAACTTCAGTCATTTTTGTTAGAATGCTCTCCTGTGATCAGCTAATTCTTCTGGGGCATAGAAATTTATTCTTGTGTGAAGACTGTCTTATTTAGCAAAGGTGGAAGGAAATTCAAAACTGTCCGTGACCTAATTCTAGATGACCAAGATAATGCTCTTTTTAGTCTACTTGTCTTTGTATGCTAGCTTATTTGCTAAGGTAGAAGTTTGGTGTTGTGTTTGGGTATGTTTGCCATTTCAATTAAGAGAGATTTTGGAGGTTTTACTATTTATTTGTTTATTGCATTTATATTCCACTTTTTCCTCTAAGGAGCTCAAGGTGGTGTACACGGATCTCTCTTTCTTAATTTATTCCCCACAACAACCCTGTGAGGTAGGTTAGATTGAGAGGCAGTGATTGGGGAAATCACAAACACAACCTATTTATATGGCTAGGGATTGCTGAGGCTTACTGATCCACGACTGTTGCCGTGAATCAACAGCATTCATTCCCAAATATTTCCTGGCTAGTTCTGCAACATCTTTGCGTTCACAATCTTGGGATATTTACTGTTCACTAAACGCTTGAATTGAATTCTGAATCCTGCACAATTCTACTCACCTAAGATAATGGCTAGTCATACCTTCCAACAGGGATGGGGGCAGGCAACTTCCATCGACCCGAGACAGCATGACTAATGGTGCGAGTTATAGTACAACTACTGTTGGGCCACAGGTTCCCCATCCCTGCATTACAGAGTAATTATCTTGAAACGAAACAGCATTGCATCAAGTTTCTGGGGTCTCATTGCTATTATTGCAGTTGCTAATTGGCTAGTCACCCTGGCATGAATGCGGGCTGTCAATGTGAGCAGGGAAGACTATCTAGGCCACAACTGTGCTCAGGGCCTCCTGCCCTCTCCCACTGCTTAAATTTTGATTAGGACTCCAATTTTGATGGCCATGCAGTGGCTACTAGCAGTTTAACCCACTGGCAACCTCTGCGCATAGTCACTCTAGGCAAGGTTCTGGATTTACTCTTTCAATTCTAGTAATCTCTTTCCTTCCGCTAGCAAATGAGGTATCATTGTATTGGAAAACTGAATGTCTGGGGCACTCAATAAAAAAATTACACAAGTGCATACTCGCACCCCATTTTAAACCTGCTGTCAGCCTGTATTTAATTTTAAGCTAAATTGGGTTATATTCCAGTTAATTAGCTGTCTGACCATTTTCATGATTTTTTATTTTGTTAGCAAGAACCTGCCTGTGCGTGCATCAGCCAGTGCTGATTTTGTGATGTTTCAAAGGACCTGCCTTGTAGAGTCAAGGCTGCAGATCTGCACAAGGATGCTGTATGACTCACACCTTTGTCATTATTGCTTGTGCTTGTGTGCGAATAGAGAAGCATGTGTAATAATGCTAATAATGGCAAAGAGTACGTGTTGTCTTACTGAAACTACAAAGCTTCTAAGAATTTGGACAGGGCAGGACAGGACTGTTTCTCTATATAAATGAAGGACTGAGTTGTTATGGATCATAACTGTAGTAGCTTTTGAGCATCCTCTAGTGGGGGTACACATATTGAAAACTGAGTCTATTGGTGCAAGCCAAAGTCCAAGAAGATTTTACTTATATTTTTAATGTACTTATACCTCATCTTTATGTGCCAAAACAAAAATATACAAATTAGCTGTCAGTGTGTGTGTGTGTGTGTGTGTGTGTGTGTGTTTTAAAGAGCTTGAAGGTAAGAATTTCAGAAATGGGCATAGGAGAAAACAAAGTGGAAGAAGAAGAAGAAGAAGAAGAAGAAGAAGAAGAAGAAGAAGAAGAGTTTGGATTTGATATCCCGCTTTATCATTACCCTAAAGAGTGGAATAGTGAGATCAGTAAAAGCTTTCACTTCATCTGGTCAAATGCCCACCCCCTCAAAAATCTTCAGAAGGGGAACAGGTGAGCTTCCCCAGGACTACAGAGAAGCTTGTAATGCATGTCTTTGTCAGCAACTCTTCAGTCCACAACGTGGAACAAGAAATGAATCCTATTACAGTGTTTTTCAACCTTTTTTGGGCAAAGGCACACTTGTTTCATGAAAAAAATCACGAGGCACACCACCATTAGAAAATGTTAAAAAAAATTAACTCTGTGCCTATATTGACTATATATAAAGTAATTTTTCAATTTTTCCCACGGCACACCAGGCAACATCTCGCAGCACACTAGTGTGCCGCGGAACAGTGGTTGAAAAACACTGTCCTATTAAACTCAACTGGATATACTTCTGAGTAAACATGGATGCCTTTGGTTTTGATGTAAAGCAGAGACCTTTGGCCCTCCAGTTGTTGCTGAATGGCAACTCCAATGAGCCTGAGCAAACATGGTAAATGGATAGGGATGATGGGAGTTGTAGTTCGGCAAGATTTGGAGGGAATTTTTATTTCTGGGCTTTCCCTGACATCCACCTCCTGGCTCTCAGCCTTGACTACTCTGTGTGCCTTTTTGTCAGGGTTGGATCTAGCTTTAGGGGAAGCTTTGGGCAAAAGGCTCCCTTTCTCCGTACCTCCCTCCTTCTCCTTGTGGCATTTGTTGCTGCCATGCTGCCCCTCTGAGCCCAATCTGCCCAGGAAGGGAGAGGAAGGAGGGCAACATGAGCAGAGGCGACTGCTGCTGCTTTTTCTCTTTGCTCCCATTGCTGCTCACTTATTTGGAGAGGGCAGCTGAACCACAAGGAGTGACAGCAGGGAGGAGGAGGAGAGTCAATAGGATTGGAAGTGGGGACCCGGCCAGGTAGTGGATTAATCTTGCAATACTAAATGTGTTTCCATTCCGTTTCTAGGCAATGAATTTTCTATCAACCCATTTTGATTCGGCAGAACACTTGAAACTAATGTACAGGCAGTGGAAGGAATTTGTCAATGGAATTTTGCATTGAGAGTTGCTCTATTGATTTGATAACTATTGTCTTTGCTTTAAGCCTCTGATTCTAAAGCACAAATTGCACTGATAATAAATACATCCAGGACTAACTATAGGAAGTGCTTGACTCTAAACACGTTTACCTGATTTATAATAGAACATGATTCCAAGTAAGTATGCATATGCCACATCTTTAAAGTATTTGAGATTAGAATGGCAGTGGTTCCCAGGACCCTTAACACACTACAGTCCAGGATTTTTTGAGGTGTGTGTGGAATGCACTTTAAATGTGTTTTAAATGTGTAGTATGTACACAGCCTTAGTAAAGAAACAGATTCCTTTCAGAGATGTCACCCAACGATAACCTCTCAGAATGCAAAGGGAGTGTGTGGGAGTGTGTACACACACACACACACACACACACACACACATTCTGAAATGCTATGAAATGTTTTCATTTGGCATTATCTAAAAGGAAAAAACAGAGCACAGATATGTGAGGACAGTTGCACAGAGTGTAAACAAGCACAGAAAGAGGAAAGAATAGCCAAGGCAGCTGGGGGTGGGTGTCACACTAAGGCAAGGATGAGGTGTGCAGGACTAAAAGCAAAGGTACAGAGACAGAGGAGTGAACTGGGAAGCATCTATGGGAGGTGTGAAGAAATGGCGCATGTGCCCAGCAGGAGCAGAGAGAAAAGACACAGTGGATGCACATATCAGAGGGGGGAGAGAACCTATGGATAGACACAGCAGGGAGTGGGAAAGAGATAGATGGCAACTAGGCTTGTGGGAGTGGGGGAGGAGAAATAGTGAATGTACACAGCAGGGGGAGAGCAAGCGAGAGAGACATGCAGCAGATGCAAACAGCAGGGGAGAGAGACGTTTGGAGCAGGGAGAAAGCTCCTAGGAGAAAAGTCGAAAGAAGCCACTGCAAAATTAATAAAAGATAAAATATGGCCATAAACCATAGTCCAAAATACCTATTTTGTACTTTGCAATTAATATGAAAAAGCATGGGGGGGGGAGGAAGAGGAAGAAAATGCAGTGCATATAATGCATTTAAAGACCCCACTCTTTGTTCCCTTCCCTTCATTTTTCTTTTTCTTTTTTTAATAAATAGACTTGCTTGAAATAATGGCTCTGGCTGCACATTTATAATGGATATGGAAAGTTGGTGCCTGCTTTACTGGCCCCCTCCACCTGCAGACACAGAAACAGAGGGCCTTATCCAGGCCCTTCGTCAGAGGCATTCACTTTGGAAGAGCGAGAAATAAATATTCGTTGTCCAAGTCAAACTTCCTTGAGCTGTGAACTACTGATATTAAACGTTTGCAGGCCTAACGTAAATGAGAACAGAATATTATACCCGGCATAATCAAAACAATAATCTGTTAGGTAAGGCTGGACTGAGTCTTTCATTTCCAGGACTGCCTTGTGTATACGGTCAGCGTAACCTATTTTATTCAAATGGCCCCGGAGACATTTGGAAAATGCCATTTGGAAAACCAGAGGCTGGGATAAATATGAGTGGTTATTTACATAGGTTACATTGCCATGGAGATATATAAGAAATCTCGATACTCATATGATGGCTTACTAATATATATATATATATATATATATATATATATATATATATATAACATTTTCCATTACAATTGTGGATGACATATTTTTATGATGGCTCTGATTAGGTTCAATGCAAACACTGTGTATATTTAGTATGCAACCCGAAACCATGAAATCCACTGAGGAGTACCCCATTGACTTCAATGGCATTTGAGCTGGCATATTATTGCCTTGTGGCCGGAAGATGGGGTGAGGTGCCCTCTCTCAGCCAAGTGATTTAAGACTATTTATGTAAGCAAAAGCAGTGAAAAGAGAAAGGAGAGCTCACTTCCTTCCTTGGGTCCAAGCTTTTTGTGAAAGTGCCTGGATATGTTACAACTTGTCATTTTCTGCGGCTCAGTCATTATCAAAGGTGTCCCACTCTGAGATATGCTAAGGCTACAATTGACAAATCACTTATTCTGAAATGCTCCAGCCAGCAAGCCCAGTTCCTAGAACAGAATAAGAGCTCAGATATTAAAATTTGGCACTCCAGTCCTAAATACATTGATTTTAGTAATATGCCCCTGTGATGTCTAGAATTTTATTCCAAGTATGTTTAGGACTATTGTCTGACACTTTGATCCTGATCTCGGAAGTAACCCCTTGCCTGAATCCCCACCTTGAACTCCTAAACAGGTAAAGTCTGCTTAGTATTGCAACCAAACCAGATTCATATACAGTGGTACCTCTGGGTACGAACTTAATTCATTCCGGAGGTCTGTTCTTAACCTAAAACCATTCTTAACCTGAGGTACCACTTTAGCTAATGGGGCCTCCTGCTGCCGCTGCCACACTTTCCATTCTCATCCTGAGGTAAAGTTCTTAACCCGAGGTACTACTTCTGGGTTAGCAGAGTCTGTAACCCAAAGTGTTTGTAACCTGAGGTGTTTGTAACCCGAGGTACCACTGCAAATTATTACAATAATTTACAAAATATACATGTTGTTTGTGTCAAAAAATTGTGTATGTGGGGTGACTGGGAAAGAGTCAGCTTCCTGTTCACATATATCTAGTTAGGTTAAAAAAAAAAGGATGACCACAAACCTCCCATCTGATGAGTGATGCACTTAAACACACACACAATTTTATCATATGCTGAGCAGCATAACAACAGCACCTTTTAGTAATAGGTGCACATTGTAATAGAAAAAAGAAGAAAAAGTGCAATATGGCTAGGAGCAGTGTGCTCTTCCTTCCTGTCTCTGCCCCCTCAGAGGCATTTCCATAACTGCAGCAGGTACTCCTGGCATGATGACACAGCAGGTGGTGGCTTTGCTTCTGCCGTTGGCCAGCAGCATTGTACTTGAGTGTCATTCCTTGGAGCAAAACAAGCAATCGGCAAATGCTACTTTGAAGGAGTTGTTAAAATGGAACTAATTAAATCCAAGATCTTCAGCTTAACAGGGCTGTCAGTCTGTCTGTTCAACAAAATACTGTTCCACTGAATAATGCAACAGCTCATCCTCTTATTGACGTCTGACTTTTCTGGCCCTCTCAGTGGTAGACCTTCTCAGCAAAATCGAGCACTCCACATCATAAATCGACAAAGTTCTTTTGAGCTTGGAATCTCACATGGGTTATCTTTACTAAAAGGCATAAGAGGAACAGTAGGCATTCCTTTACGAAAACATGTCTTTGCTCCCTCAGAGGCCATGTCTGATGGATAGAGACTCAAGTTCTAGGAATACAGGTGCTACAGGGAAAAACAAAACAAAACAAAACAAAACAAAACAAAACAAAACAAAACAAAACAAAACAAAACAAAACAAAACACCATGGGTTCCACAGTTCTGGATCTCTTACAATGTTGTAACGAAGAGCATCCCACTAGGGGGCAGAATGGCTATGTTGCTTAATATGAGTTTGCTTTTCAGCAGGAAGACAGAATTTAGGCTGAGGGTGAGGCGCTGTTAGCAAAAATGCTCATACTAAGACAGGCTGTTGTTTGTAGCTGTGAGACGAGGTGAGTTAAAACATTGTGGTGCAGGCAGTATTATGGGGGTTAGGGCGACCAAATGCAAAAGAGGACAGGGCTGATGACTGCTGACAGAACCGTATAGATGAACAACCACAGTCTTTACTTGGTCCAGCATGACAAACAGCAGCAGCAGCTAAAATCCCCACATTTGCAGACTTACAGGCGCACGAGCTCTCCCTGCCTTGCATCTGGTCACCCTGATCTGGGCATGTCTCTGGTTAGAGCGGAGGCAAGGAAATAAAGTGATTCTCTATGTCTGAGTATCAGGGAGGGCGAGTGTGTATGTGTAAGACCATGGGTAGGCAAACTAAGGCCCGTGGGGGGGGCAGATCCAGCCCAATCGCCTTCTAAATCTGGCCTGCGGACAGTCTGGGAATCAGCATGTTTTTACATGAGTAGAATGTGTCCTTTTATTTAAAATGCATCTCTGGGTTATTTGTGGGGCCTGCCTGGTGTTTTTACAAGAGTAGAATATGTGCTTTTATTTAAAATGCATCTGTAGTTTTTTTGTGGGGCATAGGAATTTGTTCATTTTTTTCTTCAAAATATAGTCCGGCCCCCCACAAGGTCTGAGAGACAGTGACCGGCCCCTTGCTGAAAAAGTTTGCTGACCCCTGTGTAAGACCAACAGCAAACATTTTATGTCTCTGCTAATTAATGCACTTCTGTGGTTGTATCTGTCTTCCCAAACAACTTCTCTACATTCTTGGAGATGCTTAGGTTTTCAGGGTTATAGGGCTTATAGCAGTTGCTTGGGCAGAAATGCCCAGGGACTGAATGTGGCTCTCCAGAACTCTCTGTCTGGCCCTCAGAACTCGCCCCTGGCTACACCTCTCAACAGCCTTGCTTCCTACCCTCCTTGAATGACTTTGCATGCCTGGAGTGTGTCCTTGAACTCTGGATGAGGATTAGATAGGGCTGAGTGAGTATGTGCAGAAACTAGCCTGAGAGCCAAAGGTAATATTGACATTTGTTGCCCACCACTGGCATGTGGCCCCTGGAAAGCTGCCCAGAAAGAAATGTGGCCCTTGGCCACATTCCCCCCCCCCCCAGAACTCTGCCAGGGCAAAAGAGCTGCTGCCTTTCTGACCAAAAGCAAGATACAGATTTCATTATGTGCCATATGATGTGCTATTTTCAATGCATTTTTTTGGCTTCCATCCTGTCTATTGTTGCTCACATCACATTTATTGTGAGCTCTTTGGGGCAAGGATTTCTTCTATGTAAAGCATTATGCACCAATATAGTATATTCACAACCATGATGACAATGTTACTGGTGAATGTTACCCTCAGACTGATGAGGTTGCAGGAGGAGAAAAGTGTGCAATAGCCAAGGAGGAGAAAGTGGAGCAGGCCACATATAAATAATCTGGTATGGGGGAGTCTAGTGGTGCTGGGCAAGAGGAACAACGAAGGTGGAGGAGGAGAAGAAAGGAGGTGGCTTAGGACCAGGCACAGTGATGTTTCTGTGTTGGAGGAGAACAGTGGATGATCTATGGGGCTGAGAATCAGGGTGAGATTTTATAAAGTTAGAGAAACAATGAGGACTGCCTGGGGAGCCGTTTTGGAAAGGATGGGGAGGAGAGATTTCAATAGGCGAGGGCGAGATTTATAGCAAGGTTCAAAGGCTCCCAGCTGGATATATTGAAAAACAGCAGTGTTAAGAGCATTTGTTGTGGGTTATTTTCTTTTCTTCTACAGCAGAATAAATATAGGAATGTACAACCAGGCACTGTTTTAGAACAAAATAAATACTATAAAACAAAGGGAGTGGCGCCTTTGGCATTTGTATTGAGTGCAGAGACCCATTTAATTGTTATAACAATAGTCTTTCCCCGCCCAAGCTGCATTTAGTAATAGATAAATAAAAAGATGGGAAATCAATCATGTATCTCTTGACATAACATATAGTTTCGCCCTCAGATCGCTACTAGCAGGGGAAAAGACCATCCTGTAAGCTTTAAAACACCGCACAGATTAAAAGCAGGGTGTAAATCATTCTCCGAGCCCAGTGAGAATTTAAGCTTGTTTAACAAGAGAAATAATTCTTGGAAACTCTTTTTGGTTCAATGATTTGGAAGTCAAAAACATGGCAGAAGACCACCCCAGAGGTGCAGTGGTACAAATGAAATGAGCCTGAATTTATCAGAAGACGTTTTACGGAGATTTCATTTTCACAAGTCCTGTCACTTTGCAGATTTTTCACTGGAAACATTACTTTTGTGACAGCGCCTTCCTCCATGCCCTAGAACTGTGCTAGGTCTGGGCTTTGTGAATTGTTCAAATTGGTGGCCAGGCTGCCAGCACACTTGCTACTTCCACTGACACTTGAAGAGACGGCAAACTCAAAAAACCAACCCAAACCCTTAGGAAAAATGAAAGAAGCTGCTCCCTCTTGAGAAATTGTTTGAAATGGTCCCCCAGTTTCTCTGCCCACAAATAGGTGGAGAGTTTTCAGATCTCATTTGTAGATAGCTCTAAATCAGGGGTCAGCAAACTTTTTCAGCAGGGGGCCGGTCCACTGTTCCTCAGACCTTGTGGGGGGTCGGACTATATTTTGAAAAAAATATATGAATGAATTCCTATGCCCCACAAATAACCCAGAGATGCATTTTAAATAAAAGGACACATTCTACTCATGTAAAAACATGTTGATTCCCGGACCGTCCGCAGGCCGGATTTAGAAGGCAATTGGGCCGCATCCGGCCCCTGGGCCTTAGTTTGGAGACCCCTGCTCTAAAAAGTACAATGATTTACATCCTACAGAAATTTGGAAGGATGAATTTGCTGTGACTTTTTATTTGCAGGTCTAAAGTTGCAGTGGTATAAAATTATGGGCACGTATAAATCCCATAGCTAAAACCCCTCACTTCATATTATATCTGATATAATATCTGATGATATTAAAGAATGTGATTTTTCTTCCGTTTTCACTGATGAAGACATAGTGCAAAGACAGATGAAGACAAATTACTCCAAACTCTGGTATAAAGCAGCTATTTATGTCTCTTAAACTATATGTAGGAGTGATGATAACTACCAAGACCTTGTTTCTGTTAAATACAAAATATGACAGCTGAATAATTTACTATTGATCATTGTGGGATTATTAATGCATTTTGTTGAACAGGTGTCTTGCTTTTTTTGGAAGCAGTAAATAATGAGCGGCTCCAAACAGCACAATAAATCATAGTAATGTCTCCATGATTCAGTCATTTCATGTTAAATTGGCAAAGAGCTTCTAACTCCCGTTTCCCAGTTCTGTGTCTTCAAGATGCAAATTTCTTCCCAAATGGTTTTTCCCTTGGAAATTGTAATAGAGCACTTGACTTTGTTCCCAAACTTGTTATAGGCATCCCTCCTGAGAGCTGTATCCAGTGAATTCTGGATCTGTAAGTGCCAATAGGGGGTGAAGATTCGTGTATAATATCACTAATGGAGGACCTGTTAGATAGAAGCTGGCTCACAATACCCATACATTTACAGCATGCTATAGTTCCATGCATATGCTTCTTCTGAAAACTCAGTTATGGCCCCACCCACTTGGATCCTAGTGAGCTTGCACATCCAGACCATTCAGACATTTTCTCCATCCTCTGAGAATAGGATTGTGCCCTCATGTGCCTTCAGAAGAGGGACGGGGTGGGGAAAATTCAATTCAGCCCACATTTAAAGGCAAACCCACCTAATTTGCACTTTCTGAAACAATATACAAACTGAAACAGCCATCCTTTGACATGTAAATTTCCCTGAATTTTGCAATGCAGTTCTCCAGCCAAGTAATGGATACAAAAAAATGTGCATACTAGGATAAAGTGTTCATAAAAATGCAGATGAATGCACACACAGAGATGCATTATATTTCAAAAGTGTGAATATTAGGCAAAAATGAATACAAACGTATATAAAAATAAATTTGCAGTAAACTCCTGATGATTTTTTAATGAGGACATTTTTTAAAACTAACTGAAATTTGAAGAGCTGAACTTCTGGAATAATGAGAAAGTTGGAGAAACTGAAACTGCCAGAGTTGTCCATCCCTGCTTAAGATCATACTCTGGAAACTGATAAATGCCTATCATACTGATAGGTATCAGTAATTATTGCACAATTCTAATTTATTGTATAACTTTTAATCATTTTATTTTCCAAAACATCCGTTTGCCAGTTCATTCAGCATTTTTTATCTGATACCTTAAACTCATTATCAGTATGATGCTCTGATCTGTCAGTTTCATATAAACATGTTAACCCCTCTTGTCTAAGTGCTGGTATACCATCTTTTTCATTATCTCTAGTCTTTCAACCAGATCTGTGAATCTGGCTAAATAGCCCTTGTGTAAACGAAACAAATTCCAGTACCCATCTTTTCATCCTTATCTATTTTGAGGGAGTTACTATTCAGTCAATTGCCTGATCAAGGCATGTAGTAAACATGCATCAAAATAAATAAGCTCTAATTAATCAGTTAACTAAATCAATAAAACCTATTTAATAAACCACAAGGCTTTTGAGCCATAAACAAATACTTTATGCCCATTTCCGTTACATGTTCCAACCATAAAAGTAATCTGAATCTTCTTTACTGACAAACAAGCACCAAGTAACTTTCTAAATTAAACGATATCAATGAAAGGTGAAACGTTACAAAATGCTAATAAAATCAGGCTTTCTGATGATCTAATATTCCATCCTAGGACCTCAATGGATAGTCCTAAGATTTTCACTAAAGAATTCATCCCTATAGTACCCTGTGGCCTTCGTTCACAACAAAATTTAGATACTTGATCTTGGAATCGGATGGAACTGCAGTCTTGGTAACAAACCAATCTGCTTCCCTGTAGCTACTCGGGGGTTGAATGGGAGGGACACACACAAAAGGTTTGCATCAAGAGAAATTCTCAGTTGCAGAAAGGACAGGTAGACATCACACTAAAGGCAAATCAAATAGCGATTTTCAGTTGCTATTTATTTAAGCTTTGCACTCATCCATAATTTTTAATGCTGGGACCTAGAAGCAAATAGAGACATCAATCAGTTGTTCTTCTCTCCTCAAAAGAGCCGGACCAATTAGGTGAATACTTTAGAAGAAGCTGTAGCAAAATATAGCTTAAAAACTTATTTGATCAAGCAAGTATCTACTATCTGGCATGTTTGATATTCCACTGAAGAAGACATCATACTGAACAACTCATCTGTACCATGATTATTAGGATAAATCGTTAGCAAAAACATGTGGATAATGGAAACTTCAAAAGCTCAAATCTAATATGATAAATGATGCCAAATACTGTGCATTAGTTTACTTAAGTTAGGTTTTAATGTTTTTAAAATGAGTGAAACAATATATCTCTGAGCTGGAGTCACATTATCATAAATGTATTTGCTAAAACAGAAGACATAAATTGCACTTAAATTCAGTAATGTACATTGGTATGCTTGAATGTTTCTTTGTGATTAAACGTGAACAATTGCTCCTTAAGGTAAAGGTCTGTGTATGTGTGATTAATCAGATTGGAATGACAGTGCGGACAGCTCATGCCATGCCTAGTTATCAGAATGATTGATTTTAGTCTATGCGGCTGGGTGAGAAAATATCTGTTAATAACTACAGCAGCAAAACTCCTGATGTCACTGATAGCTCAAATCACTTTGCACATTCTGTATTATCTGGCTCATTTGCAGACATGGGGAATACAAAATGATGTATTGGATTGCAAAATTATAACAAAAAAGTCACACAGATTTATGCAAGAGCAATGACTGTGTGCTGTATGTATGGAGCAAGTTGAAAATTGCTGCTGTTGTAGCTGTCATGGGCAGGTTATTTTCTTTGGGGTGTGTGAAGAATATACTGTCAGGCTTTTATCCCGCTAATGAGTTTTTGGTGCTGTAACACTCTTCCAGCTTGTAGTCTGATGTTCCTCAGTATTAAGGAACATGAGTACAATCCAATAAGGACCTCTTGTGCATGTTCCAGTGAAATGAATGGGAACATAAACTCCATTTGTTCTGCCAGCCTTATTAGTTAGCCAACTTTGGTGGGTTTTGTACCTGGTGTGAAAAGAGGTGCTTGAATTGTGGGGGCTGTAATAATAATAAAAGCCCCACACCTTACTACACCCAAAGTTAGCTAAATAATGCACCTTGTAGCCTTATTTTTTTTTAAAGAGTAAATAGGAGGTTTTTTTCACAAAAGGCAAGTGGTCCCAGCTCCCTCTGTCCCCATGTAATTTAAACCCTGGATTACATCTACAATTATATCCACACCTCACCTAGACAGCCTTGTGAATTGACCTGCCCTCAAGATCATCATATTGACTCAACCTTGCTGTCATCACCACACTGCAGTTGCAGAGTCACCTGACAGCGCTGCAGCGATCACTGTTGATCACTACAGAGTGCTTTGCTGAGTTTAGAAGGTCTACCTTCAGGCAACAGATACAGGAGGTAGGTCAGTTTTTCCCCATTTTTATAGGTGGATTTTATATTTTAAGGATCATACAAAATTGAGTGGTTGTTTTGCCCAAGCCTGTTGCAAAGATCAGTCTTCACCTACTTGATCTTAAGGAGCAATTGTCCAAATTTCATTTCAACTCCAAACAGGCTAGTGGAGCACACTTGTGCACAGCATCACCACAACACCAGAACAATCACAGGTGGAGTGAGGCTCAGACATCAATAGGACTTTTCAGCCATTGGGCATTTGCCGAGGGCACAAAAATTTCTAGTAACTCTGTGAATGAGCTCTCCATTCTCTTTAGTTATTTTATCTCTCTCTCTCTATTTGTGAAGAGCCCTTCTGCCCATTGAATCAGAACCACCACTGGTTGCATCTCTCATCTTTGCTACAAGCATTGTGGGGTGTTTTTTTTTTTTATATGTATCTGTTCAGTCTGAGAACCAATATATATGCAGTTTTTGTCCTTGAAGACAGCCAAGAAAGGGGAAGGCCTTTCTCATTATTGCAGAAGCTTCTAAAAAGAGGAGAGGAATTTTATAGGAGGTGTGATCCAGTCAATTTTTGGTCTTATAAATAAAATTATCTTCAGCATTTTCAAGCATGGTGTGGTTATTTCCCCCCTCTCTGTATGATTCATATTTCAGACTATATTTTTGACAACCTATTTCGTGCTTCATTGACCACAAAGGTTTGAAATTTTCATCCATATTGGAACAGTAGAGCCAAATTTGTTATGATAAATGGGCAAGTAGGTTTCTTTAATAGATTGCTGCTGGTTAATTCGAGATCTGTATTATTTTTTTTAGGTCCATTGCACTTAACTTTTTTTTTAGTCAAAAACAATGTGATCAAAAGAGACAAAGAGATCAAGGTGGAACACTGCTTAAGGTATCCTTGTCATGGTGCGAAGATTGCCAGGGAATGAGAAGAAAGAAATAGGATTCATGGGCAAAGGGTAATAGCCTTCATGTTGCTTATTCATATTGCGTAAGTCAAAAACATCCATCACTTCCTATTGAAATAGGGCATAACCAATATACAGTCCAGGACTATAGTACAGCATTTTCTATAATAGTAGCATTTCAGAAACTACAAAAAATAGTTTCTTTATTTCTTTCACTGTTGCATAACATATGCATTGGTTCCCTGGGAGCCTCCCAGCAAGGCTGAGACTCACTTGGTTTCAGAGATGGAACTGCACCAATCCTTTCAGACCCTTTCCTGGGTATTAAAATGCACATCCTTAAGAATTAATGATTTTTTTATTGTTTTGAAACAGTTTGGTTATGCCAATTTCATAAGCTTCTTCTAATGATGATGATGATGATTTAAATTCATAGCTGCATAATTTGTTAATGCTTTGTTCATTTAGAAAGATTAATGGGCCATTTAATCAGAAGACTAAAATTATCAATAAAGTGCAGATAATATTGGGAAAATGGTCAAATAACACAAAAGAATTATCATTAAAACATGGATAAAACAGTATAACAGCTAAAAACAAAAAGAATTAACTAAATTATATATCTGAGTAGGCTTCAAAAACTATATAGTGAGTGATTAATATGAGTTGGCAGTTTCAAAGTACAGTGGTCTACTAAGACCCCCAGGTCCGTTTTACTTGTACTACTGGTAAGCCAGATGTCCCCATCTTATATTTGTGTAGCTGGTTATTTCTGCCTACACGTAGAACCTTGCATTTGTCTCTATTGAATTTCATTTTGGTAGTTTGGGCCTTGTTCTCCAATCTGTTAAGGTCATCTTGAATTCCGATTCCATCTTCTGTAGCATTAGCTCCCCCTCCCAGTTTGGTGCCATCTGCAAATTTGACACCAAACTGGGAGGGTTGGCTAATGCTGCAGAATACAGAATTGCAGAAGTCAATTTTCAATAAGCACCCTAATATTCTGTGCCTTAACTGCTCTCAGCCCTAGACTGACTTGACAACTTTACATGGACTATTCTGGTTTCTAAAATTTAGAACACTTTCTATCCTCCATAGGCTCAGTTGTCATCAGTATTCTGTCAGCTCACAGGTTCTTGTCAGATAGTTTTGCATTTAAAACCATTTTCTTTTAATTTAAAATTTCTATAAATGTGAAATGCTAGTCGTACACTTCATTTTTTCCAGGATCAGCTTAGATGCACCCTACAAAACTCTACTCAGAGCTTTGAAATCTGTCAAAGTTCAGAAAAGAAAAATTACCAGTTATAGTCTAAACAAACCTTTTGTCCTTATGAGGTACAAGATTGACTTTCCAAGTTAAAGTACTTAATTTTATTAATAAAAAGCTTTCTTTGCAGCCCCTGCATCTTACTTCAGAGAGGTCCCACTGAAGTGAGGCTACTTTTTGTGAAGATGGCCTTAGGGTCTTGCCTTTGATGGAGTCAGAATTTCATCCATCATTGAGTTTAGTATTTAAAATTATATTTTTCTCTGTTTCCATTTGATTGCCCTTTCAGTTCATTTGCATTTAGACAAGCATGGATGGAAGCTCCCATACTGTGAATATGAATAACATCTTCAACAACTGACAGGAATTAAAATATGTCATTAGCTTTGATAGTTGTCCTAGTTGTAAAGATGTACATTGTATCTGTTCATTAATGAGCTTATGTACCTTTTAGGGAAGAGTCTAATTAAAATCCTTAGGTTATGTTCGTCAAAACAGTCATACCACAGTTTTCAGTGTAAGAAATCCTGAATCGTTTAATGAATAGAGCACTCAGTTTCAATAGAAGGAGGTGATTCAAAGGTAATTTCAATATTTTATACATTTAATTATTCTTGATTACATAGCAATTGGTTGAGTGTAAGATTATCAGTGCAAAAAAGAAATATCACTTTTGAATGTTGTAAAGATGTTATAGCCCTCAGGTTTCCAGTTCAATTTCATAGGAATTGTCACTGGCAGAACCAGAAACATTTGTTATAGGCAGTTCTTCTGGAAAGATTTATTGGAACATTAGGCCAACAGCCAAAGTGTCAAACAGGAATCCTCCAGTATCACCTTCTGAAACTGCCCTTCAGACAAAAATAAGAACCACAATGAAAATGGTGTTTCCCCATGCCATCCCAGCCAGTGGCTCAGAAGGATCTCATGTTATCAGAGGCCATAAACAAATCCAACAGAATCCAAGGATAGATCCATCAAGGCCATGAAAGGGACTTGTGCTGGGCACAGAGGCCAGGAACAGGAGGTCATGTTCCACTAATAGGCCAGGAAAGTCAGGTCAAGCTAAGGTCAGATTCCAGAAAAATAAGGTCAGACAAAATAGAGGGTAAGTCCTCATAAGCAAGGTTAAGGAAGTGGTGGTTAAGATCCAAAAGGAAAGGAAGCAAATTGGTGAGCATCTTGGATAGCTCCAAGTGGAGCCTAAGCTGAAAATCAAGCTAAGTGCTTACTGTGGCCCTGCAAGTTGGAGTCATTGAAAGTTGAAGAATGTACTGTGGCATCCAGACTGGAGAGACACTGATTTGATGGGGTCCTCTGAACCTTTTGGGAGGGCGCTTCTGAGGAAACTTCTCCTCTCAGTCCGAGATATCCTCTGAATCTATGATCCCGTCCCCTGAGGATCTTTTAAAAAAAACAAAAAACATTATTTGTTTTAATAATTTAATTAACAAGGAAGAAAAAC
Source organism: Lacerta agilis (assembly GCF_009819535.1). NCBI lineage: Eukaryota > Metazoa > Chordata > Lepidosauria > Squamata > Lacertidae > Lacerta > Lacerta agilis. The sequence continues at coordinate 33,466,143 of NC_046321.1, read as the reverse complement.
TAATAAAAGACGAAGTGCCCTCCCCCAAGGTGGATAGCTGAGCATACACTGCCCAGAAAGCAGTCCTCTTGGTCCTGTAGCTGCTGCTACCACCAGCATGAGTTTGGTGGGCTAGCAGGGAATGCCCCCATGGATTTCATCACCCCTCCCCATGTTAAAAACCCTCCTGGTCCCATCACTCACTCTGCCACCAGAAGTAGGCAGGCAGGTAGGCAGTGACCTAGTGGTTCCAGCATCCCCGCCCCCCAAGGCTCTGGTGCCTGATTACACTACCAGGGGAACCAGGGAATGCCCCCTCATTCAGAAATCTGATCTACATTTAATCAGCCATCACCATTATCACTCACTCATGGAAAACTATTGTCCCCTCTCCTCTGTGTCATGTCAATAACAGAAGGGACTTGGGGGGGCATGCATCTAAAGCTAGCATCCATTTAAAATTGAATGGGGTAACCTATGAGATGCTAGCCAGATTTCTGAGCTGCATATTGTTGGGGGGCCTTGACTTGGCATCAAAGATACTGAGAGGTGCAGTGGTTTCTGCAGTTGCTGCACTGGTGACCCCAATATACCCAACTTTGCATTTAGTTAGTTAGATAGTCATTTTATTTATTAATTTTGTATACTACCCTACATCCATAGATCTCAGGGTGGTTCACAACATTTAAAAAGGCATCGGATATCAATCAGCCAAAGGCCTGGTTGAATAATTTAGTGATAGCACTATGCAATATTTGAAGCTTGATTTATTCTTTAAACATTTTTTTGAAATTTCATACAAGTGCTTTTAAAGACCAAGCTCAGAAAGTCCTGTCCTCTGAATGAATGTAAAAATATTTTAGTCGTAAGGATATTTATATCTAAAGGTGCAGGGCCAGCGCCATAGAATAATCCCACACCCTTGAAACTTTGAATTCTCCTAGAGGAAGAGCTGAAATTATATATGTCGATTTTCTTGCTGGATTAGTAAGACTCTCAACAGGGTTTTACCGTTTTTAAATAGCAATCCTAGGGAGTTAAGTGAGTGGAGAGTTCATCACAGAAGAAGCATCATTCCCGAAGCACTACTGGAATTGTACTGACCTGGATGGAAGGTGGGAGTTGTATAGTTCTTACCTTTTTTCTGTTCTTGCTAGTTTTTCTTTTAACAAATTTCCTTTTCAGTGGATTTTTTTTTTTTTTTTTTGCAATGGATGGAAAAATAATTATGCCAGATTGATGGCTGGTGCAGCAATGGTGGTTGAGCTTTCCATGATCACATCACAAACGCCTCCAACTGCAGACCTCCTTTTCCAACTGCAGAAAGAGAGAGAGACAGAGAGATTCATAACACCCCACTGTCCCCAGCTGCTTCCAAAGGCAGCACAGGATCACTCCTTTTGGAGTGTCATACCTTTGGTTAAATACACCTGTCTCATGAGGGTTGTCCACAAAGGCTGAACAAGGTCAATTCTGGAGGGGGGACATTCCTGAAAATGTGGGAAATTAATTTTATATTTTTTTTTATTCCGCTTTGGTAGCTCAAAGCTTGATATGCAAAAAGAAACAAAAAACAATTTTTTTTATTCTGTTTAGACTTGAAATAGTTATAACCAGTGCTATTTTTCTAGCAAAAGGGGTGCCAGAACTCACAATGAACACCCCCCCCCCTGTTCTCTTCTTAATGGCAATTGCACCCGCTTGAGAGGTGCTGGAAATGAGTTCCAGCGATTTCTGGCTGAAAAAGAGCCCTGGTTATACTGTAATCTTAATATAGGACAATAATGTAATTTCCCACTCTGCTCCAGCAGCTCAGTCAGGCAGATTTTTCTTCAGAGATGACAATGGTCCTCTTTGAGAACAGTCTCATCCTTATCACATGATACCAGGGCGTTCTCTTTACAACTCCAATCACATCCTAGTTTTATCTCTAGAATAATTCCTCAGCTACATACAAGCACTGGCACACAGGGACCCTCAGTCTTTGAGAATCTTCTTGGCATTTGGGAGAACTGCTCCACATAATACCCTCCAGATGGTACTGGACTCCAACTCCCATCAGCCTCTACATAACACACATTCCCTTTGAGGGCCACCATACATGACTGGGCATCTGTGATTGACTAGGTGGGCTGCAAGATACGGAGGCCTTGTTTATCCCGATCCAACTCTTTCATCTTTCTCTTTTGCCTCTGAAAGTTTTTCACTCCAAAGTAAATTAAAATTCTGCTAAACATTTTTTGTTCCTTACTAATCAAGTGTCTATTTAAAAACAAATTGGCATGTGTGGATGCTGAAATATAATGCTTGCTTCTTCTTTTAAGTTGTGTCATATAAAGAGACACAGCTTGATGCACAATTACTTTTGAAAAGAAAGCACAATATTAATTTTATGCTGCTTATGTTCCAGATTCTGTTTCTTTGCTTCAAATTCCATGCAAATTCTATTACTATTAAGCCCACATCATAAATAGAAATCCAATGCCCTCCTATTGCTCACCATGAGAACCGAAAATCAATTCACAACAAGGCATATTTGGAAGGTACTAAGACCTTGTTATGATTAATACAATTATCTACCTATTTGTCCATCTGCATGGCAATAAAAAAAACATGTCTCCTAGCGCCCTCTGCAAACAGATATAAGCAAATTATGCAGCTGTGGTGGTAACTCAAGGAATATAGAATTTTATACTAACAGAAATATATTGCAGCTGGCAGAACACCTACAAGCTCTACCTATTGTACAGGCTGGATATAAGAAAATAGATGTAGCAGACTGAGCGCTATCCAAATTGCAACTGTGTTGAATGGCATGAATATAGAAATCTGCCTCATATCAAGGCAGACTGTTGGTCCATGTATCTCCATGTTATCTCCATTGATTGGCAGTGCCCTTCTAGGGCTTCAGACAGGAGTCTTTTCCTGGCCTAACTGGATTGCACTGGTACATTTTCCATGCAGGCTTCTGCTCTACCATTGAGGGCCAAACTACACCTGATGTTAACTGTGCAAACATAATTAAATTGTATCTCTCTCTTTCTCCCCCCCCCCTCTCTGTCTGTGTGTGTGTTGAGCATCACTGGGCTCACAGGGAGAAGGAAGAGTAGTACCTTTCCCTCTCTGGTTTAGTCCCAATGAAAATCTCCCCTCCCCAGCCCTGAATCTGGACAGGAGAGGGGAGATTTTAATCAGGACCATAACTGGGAGGGGACATGAAACTCCCCACTCTAGTCACCTGACCTGATTCTGCTGGACTCCCCTGCAGCTTAATATGCACATTAATTGCCATCATGTAAGTAATATCACATTTAGCATGGCCCTGAGTTATGGTTCATTTTTTTGATGCACATGGGTTGCACACCACGTACGGTGGAGCTGCAGCCAGTGCAACTCTGATGTGAATTTAGCTGAATGCGTGTTGATCTCACTTGCAGCATTTTGTATTCTCCATTTTTTAAACAGATGGCGCTCAAAAAGATCTGTGCAGGGCGTTGCACAGTTATAATGGTACAATAAATAAAAATGTCCAGTATGTGTAGGTACATTCTGTTATCTTAAAAATGTTTAGCTTTTTGTGCTTCTTGCATAAATACACATGAAATTTGTATTTTTGACTGAAATTTGTATTTTTTGCTTTCTGAAAAAAGTCAGGAGAATAGAAAAGAAGAACCATCTTAAAAGGTCTGTATTGTTAGTGATAGAAGAGAACAGTTTTTCCCCCCTGGTTTATCTGATGAGTGAAATTTTGCTTTAGGAGTTTGAATTGTGTTATTTCTCATAACTGAAAGTAGAAGATTTTCAGAGAAGGCTGAGCAAAGCTCAAGTATTGTGAAGTATATAAAACCACCATCCATTCTGAAATTTTTAGAAGGTGCAGGCTGGAAGCTCCCTTGATGTTTGAGCCTGCTACCTTGGCACACAAATTGTGCCGCCTCTGTAAGGACATGACTTAAGACTTTCTTCTATTAAAATATACAGGCTTATTCTCTCTTGCTGCTCTCAGTCTCTACTTCATTTGTAGAGAAGGAATGCTAAAGATTTCTGAGCTGCATGCATTTAAAACTAGGTACTATTGTGAGAATGTTCTTTGGCAGTTTCTTCCATATCTCAGCTCTCTCCTGCTCAGAAATTGGAGGATAAAATCACTAAGAAAATTTGCATTTTACACTTGGATCTCACAGAAAGTTTATTTTTCTTATAGGACACACAGAGACAGAGAGGGAGGGAGGGAGAGGGAGAGGGAGAGAGGGAAAGGGAGAGACAGACTGAGAAAGCCTATAGATTGCATGGGTAAACAAATGATTTAGGTATTCTTGGAGGTAAAATATAACCAAGTAATGAAAAAAAACCCACTGTCACTGCTCTAGAAATCATTTTACGTTTTTTTGTACATGCCGTTTCTCTATTTTACTATCTGTCATTCCATACCCTATTTAAATCTTGCTCAATACTGGAACTGTACTTTGATTTCTAACTAGGTACAAATAGGTTATTTTCAAGAAGACTTTATTTTCAGGGCTGTGATCAGGGGTTGTCCTCACTGGGCACCTGATGAACCTGTGCCTGAGCAAGGGGCTCACTACCAACACTGAAGGCTCTTAGTCCTCCTGAGGCTCCTTCTGCTTGCTGTGGCTGCCCGTTCACTTGCTCTCTCTGACAAGCAAGCAATGGCAGGGGTGGGGGGGGGGAAGGCGTGGAAGCCTCCTCTTGTCTCCACCTTCTGGGTGGCCGTTCTGAAGAAGAAGGGAAACAGATGGGCAGCGGTGATAGCATCAAGGACGTGGGTCTACTCACAGAGCCCATTCCCAATACATATTGTGCAAACTCTCCTCCTAAACCTGAAACCCAGCACTACCTTCTTTGCAGCCATAATAGTTGTGTTGGGTTGCTCCAGTTGCAAATAAATGTGTGTCCTATGTAAGTGCACTTATTTGTGTACATGCAGTTATGGGGAGAGAAATCTGGGCTATGGCACAGCTTGATAGGTTAGAATGTTTTCCCTTTTGGCATTTTTCTGACCTCTGTAAGACTGCTTATTGGATTTTGCATTCTTTGATGGACGGGGGATAAGTACATGCTTCTGCCTTGTGGATGATTTTGATGCCCCTTGTGCCTGGTGCTATTCTGATTTTTCAGTTCTAGTTTAACATGGGAATTTGTGGTCCTGTTGGAGGCCTTTTTTCCATCCTGTAAGTTAGTAAGAAATTTCTCTGTTAAGCATTACATGTTTATGGCAAATATTTCTGCAATTTCCTCCCTTCCCCATAGATTTTTATATCTGTTTCTTACTCTGTACAGTTCCAGCAATTTCTCTCTCCTCCATTTCTTAGAGAAAAGGGATGTTCGATCACTTATATACCAGGTTATGTGATGGGAATGGAGAGCGATCTGAGCCCCCTTCATGTGTTACATGTGTGAAGATAGCCCCACACACAGAAGAGGCAGGGAAGCTATATCTCTGGTTCTGACCCAGACATGGATCCTGACACCCATGCATTAAGCGCATTTGTCTGAGCAGGGAAGCTTATATTCTTAGCCTTCTTCTGTTCAGATGTCTGTGTGCAATATGTGGACATCAGGGGTGTGGTGGTTATGTTGGAATAGGGACATGAATACAATTCCCTTGCCTCGTAATGGAGCCTTATTCACATAGAGTTCTGGCCTCTATTCCTAACATACATTTTATGTACAATTATTTGAATGACGAGACCATTTTTGTTGTGATTTCTGATTAGATAGTAAACATGGGGACCCATGCAACATTGGCTGGTGCCATTTGGGTTTCGCCTGCCACAGTACAAATCTTTTGGGGTATGATACCAAATAATGGACCTCTTCTTTTGTTTGAAACATATGTTGTGTTTTTGAGAAATGATGTATAGAGAGAAATAAGGGCAATTAATAAGGTATTAGATTGCATGATAGACAACACATATCAGTGTGAAAATTATTACCTGATACGTGAATGTTCAGCACACAGTAGTGGAGTTAAATTAGTGTGAGATTTTGAAATATAAATGTAAATGAGTTCAATGAGCTAGGTTGCCTGTTCCTCCAACGCACACCACGGAAAGCAAGAAAATAAGCAGTTAAGTCACAACACTATATCTCTGTTCCACTAATCAGTTTTGCTTTCACATCTCATTCTCAGCCACTGCCTGTCACCACCCACAGCCCATGTACCTTCAGCATCTCCCTGAGCAGTGTTAACACAATCCTTAATTATAATACATAAACACACAGACAGATTATCGTTCTGTATTTTTCTGCTTTAAGAAAAAAAATGCTGCCTTATTTAGAAATGGTGAAAATGTTTCTAAAACTAAGCATATAGATCACTCTTTGAACATGTGGCTGTGCAGTGAGGAAGGAAGAAAAATCCTAACGTTGCACAAAGGTCAGAACCTTGAATTTAAATGACTGAAGGGCTTAACCAGCTAAGGTCAGGACATTGCCACACATCCACAGTTTGTCCAAGACACCACTGGAGTAATTCTTAACTAAAGCATAGGCAATTGGAGAAAACCTGTAATTGAACTGAAGTTAATCCATGTGCCACAGGACACTGTATGGTCAGAGATTGTGTCCTCCATTAAAGGAGGGCACGTGTTGCGGTCCGACCTGCAACCCGACCCAGTGTTGTGGGGGTAATTGGAATTCAAGGCCACAACCCCTGATAGGCCGATCCCGTGTTGCTGGGGTGAAATCTGGCCAATGGCGCGTCGTAAAATGCAGCAACGCGGGACCTATTTAAGCCCATGCAAGGCTGCTGAGCTTCCTCTTTGTGGGCTAACTCATTGGAACACCCACCCACCACTCCCTATATTTAGGGCTTATGTTGACCTTGCTATGCCGTCGTGTGTCATCTGTTGTTGGGACAGGGGCACGGTAGGAATTTTCCCCACTTGGCTGATTGGCTGGTGCCATTTGGGTTTCGCCTGCCACGTAGCAACTAGTCACAACTTGTAAGTTGCGGATAGGCTCTGGTTCAGGTGATAGGCATGGCACGTGATGTGGCCACGCCTATGCAAATGCAGGATATTCTGGTACAGGAATCCAAGGACTCAATGGTTTGTCAGTCCCTGAAAGGGGTCCGGCCAGTGGCTGAGTCCTGGGGACATCAGAACGGCTGATTGGTGAACCTTCCATCAGCTGTCACTGGTGTTCATCCTTGTCTGTCCTACGAACGTGGCTCTGGGACAGGGCTGCCTGCAAGGGTGTAGGGAGATAGTCGAACCAGAACCTATGCAACCACTCACTTGACTGTAATCAATAAAGTTGTGGCCTAAATTCTGCCAAAAACCAAACCAAATATTTGAGTCCTGTGTGAATTTATTTGGGGAAGGTTAAAGGTCTAAGCACGCAACTAGGGTTAGTTTCTAATAAGTATTTGCACATCAGAACACCCCCTAACTAACAGAACCAGCAGCAGAACCTGGTGTCATCAGGTATTGTTCCAGCTAAGTTCAGTAGATACCAGATGAATGACAGTGGGGATTAAGAAGTCCTTCCATCAGTGTGTTCCCTCTCATCTGCTCAGAAGGCTACAAATTCTTGACTGTAAGATTTTAAAACGGCCCATTGGGTTGAAACAGCTCTTAAACACATGGATTTTCACTGACATGTGAAAATGGCAGCGTCTCCTTAAGACAAAAAGGTCGATATCTATCTATCTATCTATTTATTTTATTGAATTTGTATACTGCCCTTTATCTGAAGATCACAGAGCAGTTCACACCATAAAAGACATAAAATGAAAACAATAAATACATAATAAAGCAAAAGCAAAACAAACCAATAACCCCCCCCCCCGACACATTTGAAAGGCCATAGAATGTTAAGCAGCCGAATGCCTGGTTGAAGAGAAACCTTTTCACCGGCGCCTAAATATATGTATTGAAGGGGCCAAGCGAGCCTCCTTGTGGAGAGCATTCCATAAATGGGGAGCCACCACAGAAAAGGCCAGTTCCAGTGTTGCCACCCTCTGTACCTTTTGTGTGGGAGTTACCCAAAGAAGGGCCTCAGATGATGATCGCAGTATCTGGGATGGTTCAACAGCCAAAAGCTGTTGCCATAGGCTGATAAAAAGTGGTCTGTGTTTGTGTGTGTGTGTGTGTGTGTGTGTGTGTGTGTAGAAATGGATTTATCACCACAATTTACCATTTGTTAACATGTTGACCTTGTGCATCAACCCTCAGTTACCCTGTTTGGTAGAAAAAAGGATATGCCAACTGCTCTTTCAAAAATGAGGCACCCTCCCAGCCTCAGTGCTCAGAGTAAATATATGAAGTTGCTTGTGCTGAGCCATGTCACTGATCCATCTATCCCAGCATTGTCTTCTTTGGCTGACAAGAGCTCTCAAAAGTCTCAGGCATGGATCTTTGCAATACTCTGAGATTCTTCAACCTGAGATACCAGGGAATAAGCTTAGATGCCGGACCAATTAAAAAAAAAAGTAGTTCTTTTGTTGTACACAGTTAAACTATGCAACTGGCTCCCACAGGAGGCAGTGATGGCCACCATCTTGGATAGCTTTGAAAGAAGGTTATTTAAATTCATTGAGGATAAGGCTATTAGTGGCATCTGGTTGGCCACTGTGAGACCAGGCCGATGGACTAGATGGGCTATTGGCCTGATCCAGCAGGCTCCTCTTAGGAATCCCATACATGCAGAGCATGTGCTATACCACTAAGCTGTAGGCCGCTCTTCATAGACTGGGCAGCCTTCTCCTTTCTCTGGCTTTGTGCTGGTCAGCTTATTGGTCAGATTTCATCATCACTCTGGCTGATAACATTCTCTTTCTCCCATTGTTTTATCATCTTTCTCTACAAGTGTGAGCAGGGGAACAAAGTGAATCCAAGATGGTACTGCCTTGGGAAGTTGTCTTTGCCTAGTTTCATCTCAGGATAACCTTGCCATTTTATTAAACATCTCTGAATGGCAAACTGACTTTGATGACAGTTAAAACCAGTTTCTTTGTTTCTTTTGTGGTTTCTTGTGTGTGTGTGTGTGTGTGTGTGTTATGGCTGGTTTTTCTGTAGTTTTGTTTTTAGATTGTACATAGCTTTGCGGTTTTAAGGAAAAGCAAAATAAAATATTTTAAAAATGAAAGTATAAATCAGGGCTTTTCAAGTGTTTACAGCTAAACTGTTACATCTCAACCTCCTTCAGAAAGTTAAAAGTGGTCCTTTCTGGTAGAGATATATGTTGGCAGCATGGAATGTACTAATGCCAATGACTGTAAGCGTAATTTGATAATTAAGTTATGTTATGGATATTGACTATAAATTATGTTGCCTGAACAAAAGGACCAACTGCTGAGACATCTTCTGCCTGCTTTATTTTTACATAATACTGGAAGCTTGTCCATGTGCAATGATTTCCTTATCTAAGGATACCAGCTGCTTACTGTCTGCTGAAAGCAGTTGCTCCTTTCTCAATCACTGTCATTTGAAGACAGAAATATGCGCATGACTTTCATTATGCCTTTTCATAATGATGGATGCACTTTACTTAGAAAATTGATTATAAATATAGAAAATCAGCTTTGAAAAGCAATTTAAAGCTAGGGCATTTGTTTGTTTGTGATCATATTAAGGCTAATGAGTATATTTTCCTTGCGTAGTTAATATTTTCAAAGTCTTACAACAGTGTTAATGTGGGGAAGGCAATGTTTGCAATATGATAAACATTTTACTGATTTGCACCCAAATTATATGCTAACTGTTTAGTCTATTATTTGAATGGAAGAAGCATGCAGAATGCAAATATAATTTACTGCTAAAGTGGTAATCTGATTTATAATAAAAACAGAACTGCAATAAGCACATTTATACATTGTTAACTTAGAAAGACAGAAGTAGATTTGAAATCATGAACTGAGCTGAATGCATGTTCTATTGTTGGGGTTTTTCTCCAAGTTCTGGATGACTTCAAGGCAGTGTACTCATCTTGAACTTCTCATTTTTTAAAGTTTGTGGACAGTAGTAGAGATTAGAGAACTGAAAGCTATTAAGTTAGCACTGAAAGCTTTCCTTCAATTGCATATAACAGAAACCAGGACAGCTATTGATAGACAACAGAATTGCAGTGTGTTATATCAATCATTAAGGTGGCACTGTCTGACTTCCTGTGCCAAGAGCAAGTCTCACATTTATCAATGGATCATGTCTTTGGCACTTCATAATATAACTAGAGAAATGGGCACTGAATGACTTTGCCAGGGTACTTTTCTGTAGACGACAGGTAGAATAGAAGGAAATTCTGGCTGATAGATAACGTCTAGAAAATTGAAATAAGTATATTTGATCATTCCTGCTATTGTTTGTGAGCCATATGAAGGTAAGAGATATCACATTACACCTCAGAATACATATAATTTTATAAACATTGGCAGAATTTGGTTTTTTCTGCACAAAACAGCTTAAATTCAGTGTGCAATGTGAGACATACCCTCATTGACATTCTGTGGTTGTGGTCAACTGTGGTAAAAGAGTTTCAAATGGTTTTGGGTCATATTTATTGAAGTCTGATGTAATGCGGCATAGGCTTTTCTGAATGAAAGTCTACTTCATCAGGACCTCTACAAGGAAGCAGAAATCAAAGTGAGGTCTCCTGAAGTGCTTTGTGGTTTAAAGGTATCAAGCACAGATTTATTTGCCTGTAATTTGGCAGGCAGATTGGAGGGTTTAATACTCCTGCAAATTTCATTCAGTTCAGGTGAATCAGACTGTCCATAAAGTGTCTTAGACTGAGGTGGGCTGTTTTCTGAGGTGCTGAATCAGGGTCTGAACAAAATTCTTTTGTCAATGTACACCCCTGCTGGAAAGAATCTACTATACAAAAGACACAGGACCAATGGTGACAGAACAGCACTTTCACCCACAGTTATTTCCTTTCCAATACAAGCAGCCCCCTCACATAAAACAGCTACTTACCACCTACAATTACAGGGAACCAAACACATATGCCAGGCTCTGCCAGAAGTGGCTTGCTGGTCGAATATTTGTGCTTTCCAGCAGGTGGTCAGTGTTTCTTACCAGGAGGGACAAGGGTGAAGCAGCAGCAAGGTTAGTGCAGTGCAAACCTGCTGGAAGCAGTGCCAGATTAGTTCTGCCTATGTGTTTGCACCATGCTGACCTCCTTGCCACTTTCTTCTGTCCCTCCCAATAAGCAACAGCAACTCATCTGCTGGTGAGCTGCTTCTGGGCTTTGCAACAAATCCAGGTGACAATTTAGTATCCATATCCAACCTGGCAACATTATCACAGGACCTAAGAACATCAGGTGAATGAACAAAGGTTAATGAACAACATCAAGGGTTCATTCACCTTTTCACCCAATACATCCCAAAAAAGTGCAGTGTCAAAAGGGCAACCAATCCACTCTGGTCATACCTGACCTCTCATGACAGGTAAATGTAGAGGCAGAAAAAGGGAAGGCAGCCCTCACAACTCTACTTAGAGGTTTCATACACACGTACATAATTTTATTTGTATGCCACCTTTCCATAGTTTGAATCATGCTCAAGGTGGCTTGCAACATGAAAAAAATACATCATTACAACATAACAAAAGCAGTCATAAATCATAAATAAAACATCAAAAACTACAGAACCAAATTGAACAATTTCCACATAAATCATAATAAGATCTACAATAAAGAAGCACTACTCAGAAATACATCCCATGGAATTCAAAAGGTGGGTTTGGGATCCCAAAGTAAGTGAGAATACACTTTAAGTCTCTTTGTTTGGTTTTGAATAAATACAGTGGTACCTCTAGTTGCAGACACGATCCGTTCTGGGGAGCCGTTCGCACCCCAAAAAGTCCGCAACTAGAGCAGCATTTCTGTGCAAGCTCGGAGCGCAATAGAGCGCTTCTGCACATGTGCGAAGCACGCAGAACGCTTCTGTGCACATGCGCGGGGCGAAACCCAGAAGTATACACTTCCCGGTTTGTCGCATTCGCAAGCTGAAAAGACACAACACGAACCTAACACAACATGAGGTATGACTGTATTGTTATCTCACTGAAAGTGAGACCCTCCTCATTTTTTCTTGCTGTCACTCCCCCCCCCCTGCAATTGGTTGCCCAACTGCCTCTGTTGTGACCACCCGCTTTTATTACCTTTTAAATCTCTCTTCCAAACTCATCTTTTCATCCCACTGTACCAGAGGTAGCCATAGTGGTAGCCTCCAAATCCTGCACACTACAACTCCCATCAGCCCCTGCCAGCATGGCTAATAGTCAAGGGTGATGAAAATTGTAGTCAACAACATCTGGAAAGGCACAAGATTTTCCCCATACCTTATTGCAACTAAGGCTCAGCATATTCTCTGCACTGTTACTCAGTAACTATGGACTACCTTCCTCTGTTGTATCTATGGGTATATTTTAGACAGGAATGCCTTAGTGTAGGGCCTGCTATACCAGATTTTTGTGAAGTTCAACGTGCACAGTTAGTTATAGAAATAAATAGGAAAATAAATACTAAGATGGTTGTGTGATCAGTTATTGCAGCCACAGAGATATTCTTGCACATATACTTTAATTAATTCACCATGCAGCCAAAGAAGTAGGCTCTAATCCTTGAAAGCCTATGTCACAATAAGTATAATGTACTGTTGTGTATTTTACATATTTTTAATTGTGTTTTGCATTTTAATATATTCTTATTGTGTAGGGATTTAAAACTATTGCAAGCCATCCTATGTGGTGCATAGAAACTAGAAGGGCAGGACAGAAATGCTTAGATAAATAAAATCATTCTTAAAACATTTATTAGTCTTCAAGGGATTTTTGTCATTTATGCTGCAATAGAGTTATACTCCTCTGGAAGTGTTTTTATTGGAGTTGCACAACTGAAGAATTTAGTTCCTTTGCTCTTGAAGCTTCATTGTCATTTGTTTTGATTGCTTGGTCATATAGAAGAGATTCATTGTTTATTCAAGCAAGAATTAAGATTTGAAATCTAAAAACACAATGATGAGTTCCAGGGAGAAGCTTACACTCTAAGACAACTCAAACCCCAGTTCTTAACTGGACCAAGTTTTGATATGATGTCTCATCATGGTAAGGCATTTCCGTATGATTTTTTTTTAATATATAAAAATTATTTGTAGACTAAATATAATTTCTAGTGGATTATTTGACTGGCATATATTCATTTTCTATGGGAAAATATGGTTTCGTGTCTCAAAAACCAGCTGACCAAATGGAGAAGTGAGAGAAAAACTTTAAAAAACCTTATAGTTTTTGTAGTTTCAGGACAACATTCTTTGCTATATGAACCTAGTAATATTTAAAATGAAATAATAATGTTTTCACCCTGAAGATATGAACAGAATTCAGGTCCCATCACAAGAAAATCATGATAAAAAGATTTTAAATATTATATTGTTGTGTTGAAAGGGGAAAGTTTCTTTCTGTATCAAATATGCTGTTATTACTTTTCAGCCTTTATTCTTTTGTAAAAATAATACAGCCTTTGTTGTCCAAGGATGACTTGATTTTTGTGAGAAATAGAGTGGTTAATTCTGTCTTCTACTGACAGAAACTTTAATGGAAAAGATCTGAAATCTTCAGGCAATGTCAGCTATAAACTGCTTCCATAGCTTTTCATCAAATAGGCAACAAATGGCATCCATAGCAGAAATGAGCAAGTTCCCAAATTCTCCTGGCACTATTCTCTTATTCCCCGAAACACTGACAGTTGTTATTGATGTTTATCTTTCACATTGCGGTAGTGCCCAGAATCCTGTTTTGGTTTGAACAATAAAATATAATATAAACATTGTCCTCACCCAGTTATAGTCATCCTTGAGAAGAAGCTGAAGAGCACTTGTCCAAAATGAGCTGTTTGATGTTAGTAGCATTTTCAGTTCTTCCAGAATAGGACCTGTCTCACATGGCATCACTCAGTGAGATGTTAGCCCAGGGGTCCCCAAACTAAGGCCTGAGGGCCGGATGCGGCCCAATCACCTTCTCAATCCGGCCCGTGGACGGTCCGGGAATCAGTGTGTTTTTACATGAATAGAATGTGTCCCATCTCTTGGTTATTTGTGGGGCCTGCCTGGTGTTTTTACATGAGTAGGGTGTGTGCTTTTATTTAAAATGCATCTCTGGGTTATTTGTGGGGCATAGGAATTTGTTCATATTTTTTTTCAATAGGCCTATGTAGTCCGGCCCCCCACAAGGTCTGAGGGACAGTGGACCAGCCCCCTGCTGAAAAAGTTTGCTGACCCCTGTGTTAGCCCATTCGCATATACAACACTTAAAATAGTTACAGACTTAAGTTTGGATGTGGTAAACATGACCGGAAATGCAATGGTTCCACTCTGTGGGTAATTCATTTGGTAAAGGTTCTGGTGTCACTAATGCTGTACTAGTGTTGTCTATCTTCTGAATTTGTTTTATTAATGTCACATGATCACGAATCTTATAGCCATTTGAGGTTTAGAGAAGCAAGTAAAACTGAGGTTCACTACATTAACTTCTCCTAATGAAAATATACTCAATTCTCTCCAGCAGCAACAATAAACAACCACCTAGTTCTGTCTGAGGAGTCACTGAAGCCTAACCCAGAGTGGAATGTAATATTCCATAAATGTTTCTATGGACTATGGTTCTTAAACTGGAAGATGCAGGGCAAAAGGCAGTTCTGATGCTGGTCTAAAGCAGAATTAACATTTTACACATGACCTGAATGTTATGGCCAGCTCAGAATCAAGAACAGGATGTGTGCATATTTGGCTATATCTCAACATGGCTCCAATATCAGAAGTGACTTGACTGAGGAAAAAAGCTGTGAAGCAGTGGAGTCCAAAATGGGTGAAGGGTAGATTTCCCCCTGCTCTCAGCTTGGTCTAGTGAATGAACTCCCACTTCCACTTTATAGCCAAATAAATTGATGTGCATGTTGTTTGTCCCTCAGAAACCATAATTTTGCACTATGTCGTGAAGTAAAAAGCAGTGCAGAGGTCTCCAAGTCACATAAACAATGGCTACATTCACATCATACATTTCGCTCCCCACCCCCGAATTCTGGCAATTGTTGTTTGTTAAGGGTGCTAGGAATTGTACCTCTATGAGGGGTAAACTACAGTTCCCAGGATCCTTTGGGTGGGATAACATGCTTTAAATGCATGGTGTGTCTGTAGCATTGGAAGCTAGCATTCATAAACAGGTAAATAAAACCATGGTCCACAGTTCATGGCCCTCACATAGCTAACTCAGCATGCCCAGCAGAGCTTTTGAGCCTAACTTCTTTTGTCAAACAGCAGTCATCCATGCGGCACGGCAAGCTACATTTGAAACTCAGGGGGATTTCAAAAGCCATTTGGAATGTGGATGAAGAGCTGCTGTTGAAAAGAAAAAGAGTTGTTTTTAATATATATATATATATATATATATATATATATATATACACACACACACACACACACACACACACACACACACACACACACAGCAACCTTCTGGTCATGTAGAATCAGTCTTGCAGTTCTGTGGATTGTGCCTGGACTGTGACCTTTGTTTGGAGGAACAAGTTTCTACCACCGAAAATTAATTGCAAGCAGCCTAGGTTAATTAAATACAGGTATCTTTATTTCATAAGGTTACATCCTCTGCTATTCTTACTCACAGTAAACCCACTGAAATTAAAAAAAGTTCAATTAATGGACCCATTAATTTCAATAAGTCTGCTCTGAATAGATTTAGTTGGCAACAATCCATAGTTTCATGTTTGTCATGCTTGTCAGGTATACAATTAGTAGATTCCTCAGTTCATTTTATGAGTTTGTGCTTACAAAGTTGCTTGGGTACTTTCCTATTGAAGGAAGGAGTTCATGTTTTGCCCTTTTCATTGACCTTTGACACTTAATTTGAGCATCAGCAGTGCTTGTCATTTCATTTGTGTGATTTCTGAAGCGTCAGGAATTGGGATGTATTCCACAAATACAGACTTCGCATACTTTGGCAACGGTATTCTGGCTTTAGCTTCTACAGTTCCCTAATTTTCCCAAATAATTATGTATACTGTTTAGAAGCCAAACATACAGATGGCACTGGAAATACTGAACTCTAGTTCAGCACTTGGTATCAGTTATTAATGAACATGTCTGACAAATAAAACATTGTATTTTGTTACAGTTTGGTATTTTGGGAGCATGAAATGACAATCTGTTTGAAAGGAGAATGATCTGTTTTAGATAAATTTGGAAGCAAACCCTTATGTAAATTTGATATAAATTATATATAGATATCTGTTTGTGTGTGTGTGTGTGTGTGTGTGTTGATATAAATGCTATAAATGTATTATCACTAGTTCCAAAGTATCCATGGTCAACTTCTGGGAAATCTGAGACCTGCAGTCAACTTCATTTAGCCTTCAATGCTGAAAAGGTGAATGTACTTTCTAGAAAGAAATTTGTTAGGTAATGGAGCTGCCTGGTGGCCTGCACATTTATATTGGGTAGGCCTGCTGAATGTGGGTTGCCTAAAGGCATTAAACTTGAGAGAGCTAAACAGAAGATTGCCTATAACTGGCTAAAACATTTTCAGCCTTTTTCATTCTTAGTTCATGGACAAACTTGCAACCTGAAGTTGGGAAGAAAAAGTCAGACTCACATTGTTGGTTGATCTATGGGCCACTTTATTTAAAACACAAACCACCTGCAGAGGTATAAGTGGGGAAATGAGCAGCCTGCAGGCAACAGCATGACAACCCCTGATGGAAAATGTGGTACACCGGTATTGCCTATCCCATTTCCCTAAGACACCTAAAAGCGTGAGCAAAGGCCTTTCCGGTAGCACCACTCCCCAGGACCCCGTAAATAGCCTTTTTACGGATCCATCTCTTTTGTTGAATGTATACTATTCTGCACCATTCCATTTGGAACTGTTTTTCTTGTTTTATGATTGTATCTGTTTTTATAATTGTACATGTTGTTGTCTTAACTAGCTCTGGGACCTTTTGGTGAAGGGTGGGTAAGTCATCTTATAAACAAACAAACAAACAAACAAAGGTTGAATGAAATGGAAGTCATCCTGAGTTTCCAGGAGCTAGTTAACTATTGAGGAGCCTAACTATTTTCAGAACACTTTATTATGAAGACATATTCCAGAAGCAGCAGTAAAATACAGTGGGCTTAGCTTGCAGGTTGTGTATCTATGGGAAACAAGGGCATTTGGTTAAAATCAGGGTGGATGAGAGGTGTGTGAACTTTACCTATTCCATAGCTTCATATTCTGGCAGAATTTTTTTTACACAAATGCTAGGTTTTAATTAATGTCAGGGATAGACAACACATCTCACATGGAGAAGCTTCAAATTTAAATCCCTGGAAGCTCCAAATAGCTGCTGAGCTGAGGAAAAACACTACTTGAGACCAGGAGTTGTACTGCTAGTCAGACCAGACCATAGATGGAGTACCGGTAACCTGATTTGGGATAAGACGCCATTGTACATGTATTAATTGTTCTGTGTGTCAGTTGATATGAAAGGGTTTTTTTGATGTTCCAGGTAGGCATTAAATGCAGTTAGTAAATTATAAAAATTCCTTCCAGTAGCACCTTAGAGACCAACTAAGTTTGTTCTTGGTATGAGCTTTCGTGTGCATGCACACTTCTTCAGATACACTGAAACAGAAGTCACCAGACCCTTATATATAGTGAGAGGGTGGGGAGGGGTATTACTCAGAAGGGTGGTGGGAATGGGTGATTGGCTGATAGGTGTGGAAAACCTGTTGACGAAAGCTCATACCAAGAACAAACTTAGTTGGTCTCTAAGGTGCTACTGGAAGGAATTTTTTTTATTTTGTTTTGACTATGGCAGACCAACACGGCTACCTACCTGTAATTAGTACATTATGTAGATAATATAGTGGAATACACTGGAACTGAGTATTTACCTCTTTTTGTCTCCCAATTTATCAATTTTTTTAGGGGACGATCCTAGACCCACTTACCTGGAAGAAAGCCCCACTGAAATAAACGGGTCTTACTTCTGAGGTGTTCATGTGCATTTTTCTGTAGTCATAATGCGTGAACTCAAGTTGGATACTTTTCAAAATCCTTTTTAAATGAACCAAAATATGTTTTAGGCAAATCGGGGGCTAGAAATTATTATGAGGTATTAGAAAATGTTGTATTTCAGGAATGTAAGGTAAGTGTGTGAAAATGGATTAAATTGTAATTAAATCATAGAAAACTAATTGGAATTTTGAAAGCCTTAAAATAAGAGTTAATGTTGACTTTGATATTATTGAAGCCCACAGTTTCAGGATATTCATTATAAATGCTCTATCTTTTAGGGCTCTTTTAAACAGGAGTTGTTTGTTTACACGTGATATGTTTACGGAGATGAGCCAGACATTTTGAGGAGACCTGCACCAGCTTTTTATAAGCCAAGCTTATTGTTGTCATGGGAGATATAGCCCAACTGATTATATAGGGATAGTCCTATAATTCATAGTGACCATTTGTGACGGGTGTCAGCTAGAGGAATAATTCCAGGTTACAAATTTCTTTCATTTAATAGGGGAGTTAAGGTTCTTACAAATTTATTTGTACACTCCTAGAAGCAGGGGAGGGGTAAATTAAGGCTCCTGCCTGATCTTTTGCACCACAGTCTTACATATTTCAGGGCCAACCTGAAAATGAAGAGGTGTGAGGCTGAAAGTCATCTTGTGAATGCATGGACAAACTTGCATAGTGTACCCACAGTCCAAAAGTTCACACAACTGATCAACTGGGCCTGTGCCTGTGTGTGGTGTGTGTGTGTGTGTATCTGTCTACACACACACACACACACACACACACACACCCCAAAATGAATTCACCAAGGAATGTTTAGCTTCTGAAGGTAGTGCTTCATCTACCATTTTAAATAAAAGCCTTGGAGCTGATGCTGGTTCTGGCTGATAGTGGGCTTTCTTCTTTTTCTGTGGTTTAGTATCCTTTTCTAATTGGATTTGTTTTTATTATGGTTTTAGTAGTTTTTCTAAGGTAAGGGGGAGATAAATCAATTTCAGATGAGAGGCGTCTACTAGTATCAAAAGTGGATTGGCTACAGAGCACCTTCTTCAGATGAAGGGAGTTCCTCTGGATCCAACTGTCTGTTTTTCAGCAATCTTATCTGACAGAAGCTAGTGGAATACTTTGGCAAGTGGAATAAATACGGAGTAGCTTTGAACATAAAGGTCCTGATGCAGCAAAAGTTAATCACACCACTTCAACAAATATAAACAAGCCTTGGTTAGTAACAACTTACTTGTTCCATTGGTTTCAGTTGAGCAAGTATGACTAATTTTTGTGAGGCTGAGACCTTTATGTCCAAACTGGCATTTAATTTAATTGTCTTGAATTGCCTACCTGTTCATTTCAAATCCACATTGCCTTCCTGTCTTTTACTGAAAATTATACAAATGCAATTGTTTGCAAAACAATTGTAGATTCCCCCCCATAGATTCCCCCTCCCATAAATTGTCTATGCACTTTGTACATTCTCACAATAAATTGGGAATTTTATTGGTTTTTATAGCATGTCAGAAGATCAGTACTAGGAGTATTATCACTTTCTAATAAGCTAACTTAGTCTACAACAGAAAGTCCCCCAGGACAGCTGTAAATTGCTCTTGGAATTCACACTATGGAAGAAAATTTGTGAAAGAAGGTTAAATACATTGCAATACACTGGGTAGAGCCAAATAAGATTATTGTATCTTATTTGGGGATGGAAACTTAGAGGGAATGTGTGTATAATATATGCTACATATTAGGAGTTTTATAACTCCTTGTTCAACACTTTTTTTTAGAAAGTGTTGCAATCCAGGACAAAGCAGACATGCCCCAAATAATGCCACAACTCTCTTTTTTAAACAGATTATTGTTTTAAAAAACAAACAGCAAAGAAAATTAATAAACAATAATAGCACTAATATAAACATTGTCTGTGGATGAGGTTAAAATAATAAAAGTGACATTTTGACCAATGCATGCCATGTTAAAGCTTTTGAAAAAGAGATGGTTTTATGTATTTCAATCACTTAAATAACTGTATCATAGATAATGTTTGAATGTAACGGTTGTAACTTAACTGTATACATTTTGACAAAATCACATTCTGCCTTACCATTCTGTGGAGGGGATGCAAATATTATGGAAAAGCTTTTTGTGTGTGGCTTAAATAAAGTATATTGTTCCATCTTTGGAAGTAGCTACAGTCCTATCCCATCGACAGTTGGGAGCACAAGCCTTTTTAATGTACAAAGGGTAGCAGTACTTCAGCCAATCTGTGATAAAGGGGGGGAAATGAGATCACTATGGAAACGGCAGGGAGAATCTAAAAGGTTTCTTTATAAAGTAAATGTCTGATGTTTGTGACTGCGGGGGCAAAAAAAAAAATCATAAATCTGTATGATGCTATCATTTCTGATTTGTTATCGCAGCAAATGCCAAGTGTAAGCAGTCTGACCATGGCTTTATTAAGCGCTTTCGTTTGCTAAGATAGTTACTATTCGACAGCAGAGGAGAGACAGAGAGAGACAGAGAGACACAGAGATGGCAGTGCTGTAGGGGAGATCTCATTTGCTTAAATTTTTCATCATACCTTCTTTTTTTGTAATCGCAGAGAAAGCTTAGAGCTTATGCAGTAAAGAACACCATGAGGTTTCCAGAAATGCAGTCACTCGGGGAGCTGAATACAACTGCGAAAGCAATGTTTCACCCCGTTACGTGTCTGCCTTTGATCTCAGATTGAAAATCTGTGACCCTCTCCCTCCAATCCAAAAGCAAATAGATGCAAAAGAAAAGAAACATTCAGAACACAGGCTGGCAAGGACTAATAATAATAATAATAATAATAATAATAATTTTAAAAAAGGAAGGAAGGAAGTGACTGTAGTTGTAATAGCTCCCATGGACCTGCTTGGACAACAGTCAACTGCCACTGGATTCACTGGACAAGCTAAACAAGGGTTGCAGGCAGCATCTCTGGTCCTGCAAAGGACAAGGAAAGCTTTTAGGCTTTCTCTGTAATTGCTGCCGAAGCTCTCACAGAAGCAACAAGACAGTCGTAGCTCTCCTGAAGTCCCAGTTCTTCAGAATTCATCTCAAAGCTTGCTGAGAAAGAAGACGACGGTAAGCTGGAAATTATGAATACTGTTTACTGCACTTAAACATGATTTTTATTTTGTGTCTTGCATCTAATAGGAATTATTGCTTCTCCCTAGATATCCTGGTCTGTTAAAAGACAGGTGTGAATTTTGATTGGTTTTCTGAGGTATAATTTGTTGCTTTGGTCCAATTTATTCATTTGTGGCACCAGACATACAGGGGCCATTCAGAGATTGTTGAGGTGCAACTGTAAATGGGTTGTGTCAACCCCAAGTTAAACTACTTCCATTTTCAAAGCACCATGTTCCTGTAGCTTAACTTTTAGCATGCGACTCAGATAAATAAATTTTATTGCTAAGGTTGGATGTCTGGAACAATAAGAGTTTTAAATTATAATTGCAGTGACATGTAAAGTTCAGAAGGTAGCATTTCTTGTGAAAGCATTTAGATATTGTAGTAGACTTACGAGTTTTAACTGGAACAAAAACTCCAGCCAAAAGCCTGGCAGTGCAAACTTTTGAAAATGCAGAAATAAATATTTCAGTGATAAATAAGTGATATGATTTGACACCAATTTCAATGTTGCTTTTTAGGCATATCATAAAAATCAATGATCTGTGGATAAATTTGTGGAGTGAATTTGTGGAGTAAAAATTCTCTATATAGCACTACATTGGAAAAAACAGTTTGAATTACCTTGCTACATTGACAGACATATTCAGACTTTTATCAGATGTTGATGATAAGACTAACTATATAGGGCAGGAGGACACTAAAGGGGCAGTTTTTGAATGTTTGTATTTATTTTCTTCAAGGTATTCTACACATGGCCTTTCCAGACCAGTAACTTCATCAGAACAAAGCTTATAAGGTAGGTCAGAATAAATACTCATACAACTTGATAGCTGGGGGGTGGAGGGGGAGAATCTAAATTGCACGCAACACAATGTTAATGAATAATCTCTTCTGCCCAACTATATTGTATGCAGTATGAAATGAGAGGTTGATTGATTTACACGAATGCTCATTTATTGTACTGTTTTTATTCTGAATATGCTTTCAGTCCTGGGCAGTGTTGGTAGCATAACAGAACTGAAAACCAGGAAGCTGCTGCATATATCTCATACCAACACACCCCCTTGGGTCACAATATTTGGTATTGATACCTAACAGCTTCTTAATTGTACATTTGTGTTTAGAACAAAGTGAATACCTGAAAAGAGTTGAGAAACAAGTGTAAAATACATCACAACTGAGAATACTGGAAGAAGTTGTAATTTTTATGAACAAGGGAAAGGTTATCATCAACATAGTGATGATTCCTACTGCAATGAGACTTTCTGAAGATACTATCTACCAAAAAGAAAATGCTGTAGGGGTGTCAATATGACAAGCACTTTTGACAGCGGTTCTCTGAATTAAAATATAGCAGCTGCCTATAATCTTGCTGTTCTATTCTTTCCAACCTTTTTAGTAGCACCTAGGAAATAATGCAGGATCCTAAACCATATTTCTATATCAATGATATTTAAAAGGCCAGTTGTTGCACTTGTTTGGGGGAACACATCTATTTTGTAAGTCACATCAGAAGGGAGTTTGGGGGGATTAACTTATGCTGGGTTTGAATCATTGCCATCAATAGACTTCAACAGAGAAAGTGGTTGGGTTTCAACTTTTATTTTATTTTTTCCAGTCCAGTGTTTACCTGCTATTGTTGTTATTAAAGTTTAACCCTGATCAATGATTTTTTTTTTATTTCTTCATGTGGAATCTGCCACTAATTTTCCTAATGCCCGGACAATAAAGACTGCAATTGAATGTAAAGCCATGCTGTTGAACCCCGCTGGAGTTAATGGGCAGTATCCAGCTAAGTCATACTCAGAGCAGTCCTACAGAAATCAATGGACTTTGGTTGGTCATGACTAATTAAGGTACATTGATTTTAATGGGTCTACAATCCAGTGGGAATAAAGTTGCATTAAATGTTTTCAGGACTGCAGCCAAAGACTAAAATATTTATTTTAGCCTTGAAAAGTTTTAATCTTTAAGAGTTTATGCCTATCCAAACACCATACATTTGTTCTCTCCCTGCACTTTTAATTTTGTTATTAATATTATTATTTTGTTAATATATACCACTCATTCTGTAAGTTATATGGACTAGGAGATGCCACATTAGTGATCTTAAACCTATAGAGGGGAGTTCACCATTTTAAATAATACAGATTTACACAGTGAGATAAAAGGTTAATTAAGGTTAATATTGGAAAACATGTTCTGAGACTTTCTATAGCAAAAACTTGAATGAATCTGATGTAATTCTGTGCATTTTCTCTCTGTGTTTGATATGTAATATTTTTCTAGATCTAGGCTGCTGCTAATTCATTAAAACTTTCCTTGAGGGCAAATGGATCCTAGATATAAGTAAGCGCCTTTGTAGGAAAGCACATAGCATTATGGGTTAGCTAAGGGAATACTGTAACTGTATCCTCAGGTAACATTTTTGTGTATGAGTATATTATGCAATAAAAGTAGATATCCCCCCCCCCCTCTATTTTTCTATTTCTTCTGGGAAATATCAAACCTTTCCAAGCAGGTTATGCTCATGGCTGAAATTTGCAGAAAACAATCAAAATAAATCCTGAAGAATATCTAAGAGAAATACTACTTGTGCTTGCTCCTTGGTTCACGAGTAGCATTGTACCTCTATTTTGGTTGAGTCGTCATCACATCATGTGAACTGTTAATAATTGTTAATTATGATAAGTATTTGTTGGAATGAAGATCCATGCAGCCGGTCATATGCATATTTGTTTGAATTTAACAGGGCAAACTCTTTGATAATTGTATAAGACTGCTGCCTTACTCTGCAACATATCATTCCAAATTCACAATGAAAGTTCAGCAATTCAGTAGGTTGGATCCAGAATTCACCCTCATCTGCAGCAGCAACCCCTAAGCAGAGTTCTACTCAGGGGATTTACTTGCTAGTAGAGGGAGGGTGACGTCTGCTCACTCATTCCCCCTTTAGTTCCCAGTACCACCTCCCGCTGGATTTTGGGGGACACTTTGGAATAGTGTGGGAGATGGCACCTCTCTCCTCCTACCAGCGGGATCTGTCTTCTGGATCAAAAGTCTTCCATTGGCAGAAGAGGTCTTTATGTCTGTGGAAAGTGAAGTCTGGATCAGACTCAATTTCTCTTACCTGCCCCGCACCACCACTTTTAAAAATGTGTAACTTAAAATAATGGGTGTATGCAGGGCTTTTTTCCAGCCAGAATTCACCAGAACTCAGTTCTGCCACCTGTCAGGTGGGCACCATTGCCATTATGTACCAGTTCTTCACATTTTTGTCACTGTACCTCTTCACCGCACTAGACAAATGTTCCTGCTGTTCCTGAGTAATGTTGTGTGATGTGGTAATGGTGCAGTGGTACACATATTTGTCTAGTGTACCATCTCTTAAGACTGGGTTGCCACCAGGTTCCAGAAGGAGCTGTAGAGTCATTTTTATTGAAAGATAAGAAAACCTGGACCATCTTTGCAATGGGGTATTCTGACTTGCACATGGAGTTGTACTAAATTCCCTATTGATCCCTTTTAAGCTTTTAATTTTGTTGTTCTGTTTTTATTTGATTATTTAAATATTTCTAGGCTACCTTTTAGTGTTGTTTTTCTACAAGGTGGCTTTTAATAAATAGAACACGACATGCTATAAATATCACAAAAGACCATAAAATGGTGAAATTATCAATAACAACCAACATAGCAACCTCAAAAATAGTTAAAACTATTTCTTGCCAAACTTTTGTGCAAAAATGTATTTTGTGTTTTTCTTTTGTAAACCACCCTGTGGCCTTTGGATGAGGGCTGATATATAAATTTAATAAATAATAGTTATATTTCCTAAATATACTAATAATACACTAAGCACTGTTGTCAACTTTCCTACTCTACTTTTCCTGGGGAAAGGATATTGGTTATAAGTTTTAATTGGGGACTTGCATTGTGGGAAAGTGACTAGATTGTTTGGAAAGCAAATCGAGTTTGTTTGCATGCCATGTTAGGGTCACCACAATGCATTTTGCTGCCTGAGGCAGACAAGATACCCTGCTCTAGAAGTTGACTGGAATGGCAGCTGAATCGGACTTCAAGACTGGTGAAGGGATAATATCTTATTGAGGCAGTAGGACAGCACAGGTCTGTTCTCCAACAGAAGGGAATAGCTAGGCAGCTTAAGAAGGGCACTCGGGGTGCTGTTGCCTATGACTGCCATCTAAGTTGCAGTTGCCTTATTTTGCCGAATGGTAGAGATGGCCCTGTGCTACGCTTTGCACCCTTTCACCTGCAAAGACCTCAAAGTAGTACAGTTCCTAGGTAGTCTTCAACAGTATCATGGTATTATGTGCCTTCAGGCCATTCTCTTTGCAGATCTGTTAAAAACTAAGGTGATCTTCACATACTCACTTCCCTGGGGTCTTTTTCTGTTTTGTTCAGAACAAGCATGCTGATTAGCTGAGGAAGACCCAAGCAATTAGCCCTGTCCATGTATTTCTAGCGAACATACTCTAGTATAGCTTGTGAACGAACATTCCTCTGTTTGTGTGCATGCACAAATAATGTTAGGATGTGCACAGTCTGATCTATTCATAGGAAATATATATCATTCTGGTACAATATCTGCAGAAATCTCATGTTAAGGGGATATTTTGGGCATCATGGTTTCATAGCATAAATATTAGTAGAGCCTTATCTAGATAGGTACAGGATGATTGATAACAGGGTTAGCAGACTTGTCTGATGTTAGCATTTGCTTTTCTTGTGATAGTACATCTCCTGTTCTTTTGATAGAATATACATGGTTACATAGATATAGCCTAGAATGTGTTTTGAATGTGCTCCTCAGGGGTTCACTTCAAGATGTAAAGAACTACTGGACATTAAACAGTAGAAGATTAATGGGTTCTAGCTGTGGAACAAGAAGTGTCTGGATAGCAAGTAAAAGTCAAAGCCCATCTAGCCAAGAAAGCTGAGAATTATCATTCTCTGCATATTATAATAGCAGCTGGGATGGGCAACTCTCAGGTCGCCCTAAGAAATTTTGTCATTGCATAGTGGTTGGACTAGATAAAACTTGAGCCATCTAAGGTTGTGTTTCCATTTGAGATTCTATTTCAGTGCTACTTGTCCTTGATAATTGTTTAATTGAACAGTGCCACCTCTACGTAAGGAGATAGTCTGAAGCTCTTAGAAATTATTTTCAAAGCAGACATCACTACTGAAATCCAGTGATGCTAGAGCTCGGCTTGGATCTGAGAAATCATTGTCTGAGCCCCACAAGCTTGTTGAGATGCCAAACCCTGCTGCTCTCATCTCCTTGGAGGAAGAGCAGGACCCAAATGTAATTAACATTTGCCAGTATATATGGTTTGGAATGTTTACAGCAGATCAATCATTCCACCATAAATGGTTTAGTCTT
Source organism: Lacerta agilis (assembly GCF_009819535.1). Classification (NCBI taxonomy): domain Eukaryota; kingdom Metazoa; phylum Chordata; class Lepidosauria; order Squamata; family Lacertidae; genus Lacerta; species Lacerta agilis. The sequence goes on along the minus strand of NC_046321.1, from coordinate 33,439,563 downwards.
TACTACATTGAAAAAAGTGAGATGGTAGCATTGCATCATGTTTATGAGAAAGTTATAAACTGGGGTGGTATTCAACTACTTTTTACTCAGAGTAGACCTACTGAATTTAATTAGCATGATAAAGTTTGGCTGTGTAATTTCAATGGGTCTACTCTGAGTAAAATTTAGTAGTATTCCCCTTACTAATTTAATTTGGCTCATTTTCTTTATTAGGTCTCTATAATAAAGGCAGTTATTTAAAATGCCATACTTAAGAGGACAGATCTTTTTCAAAAGTATTTTTGTTTCATCATATTGTATTACAAAATAAAATCACACTTTTGCTGAAACATTTCATCTGAAATTTTAACCGTGAATACATTTCAAAGCATATCTCAATGTATAAGGTTGCTGACCCAGGAAACAATTATATTTACTCACCACTCTCTTTTGTATAATGAAAAATATTTCATTGAATAATAAAACTATTTTCTTCTTACCGTTGTTTCACTGAAAAATAATAATAATTGGAACTCTGGTTTCTTTTGTCAAGCACAGAGGAATGTAGATTTCAGTATGTTCACATGTATGCATGAATGTTCACATTTACAGAGGGGGGGTATATGTGTCAAGAATTCACATAGTATCTACAGTGGCTTTTTTGGTATACTTCTGCAAACCAATTCATGATCCAAAGGAAAGTAATCCTCCAGGAAAAGAAAAACCTTTGCATCATTCTGGGTTAGGCCAAGATAAATACAAAATCTGAAGATGGCCTCATTCATTAGAATCTGTTTTTAAATAGCATTCTAACTTGCTTTAAAAGGAAACTCGGTGTAAACACTAAAAAGCTCATCAGATCTGACCTGAAATTATCTCTGTAGAATAAAAATGTGCAGTGTTGTCTCTTTGGGTGGTTTTAAATCCAATGCTTCATATTGAGCTTTTCTTATTTTGTCCTTGCAAATGAATTCTTAACATTTATTTGGAGGGAGGCTTATTTTGGAAGGGAACTTGCAAGGGCACATTGGAATCAGATACAGAAAAAAAACATCCACTGTCCAGATCTCACAATATATAAATATTTTCTAGACAAAGATGTAAATTTATTGCGCAGACAAATACAGCTCACTGAAAGTGGAAATCTAGGTATTTGTTACTGAATCACATAGCCCATTCATTGATAATATCATTTGGGATAAAACCGGGTAGTAAATTGGAATTAGAAAATATTTTGTACGCTAAGATATATATCAGGCCATAAATAAAACAAATAATTTAGTTTTTTTCCTAGACAAACAGTATATGTGTTAAACTCTTGTAACAACAAAAAGATTATTCATGGAAGAGTAAAGCAGATCTAGTTCATGTTGAATTCTAAATATGCCCAAATAGTAATATCAGTTATTCATTTTGCCTACATTTAATCTCTCTTCCCCCCCCCATATAATTGAGTGTGTTTTTTTTAAAATCAAGTAGATATGTTTTTCATTCTCTGGTTTTGTCACGGAAGCCTAGCAATTGACCATTGATTTTATTCCCCCTACTCTTCTGTGGGTTATAAAGAGAGCTGTGGGTGGTTAATTTATGAAAGGGATGCGTGAGTAAATAAAGAGTTAAAATAAAGGCAGGCTCACTGGTTTGTTGAGATCTGTCAGAGTCTGAGTGGCTGGCTGCATATCTGTCTCAGGAACAATAGGTACCTGTATTCTGCTGGGCAGTCAGCAGCAATATGGAAAAGGTCTGCTTTGGTTAAGAGGTTTCTTCATGAGAAGACGTAAGGCAGTCCCACTTTTTTTGGCGGGGAAGCAGGGGGATGCAATCTCAACTGCCTTGAGATGATCATTTCTATTCAGCACTGACTTGGCCTGAGATTGAGGTTCCCAGTCTAGAAGTCAGCAGGCTGTCTTTTCACTTTCTTCACAGAGGCACACACACACGCACGCAAACATATGCTCTCTCTCCCTCTCTCTCTCTCCCTCCCTCCCTTACGCGCATACACACATACACCCACACCCACACACCCACACACCGTCCTTTGCTGGTCTAAGCAAGCAGTTTAGTGTCACAGCTATAACCAAGGCACAGTGCACTGAACACAGCAGCACCAGTCTCCGTGGTGGGAAGAGGGGGCACGGAAGGTGACAACAATGGAGAAGCCTCAGTCCACTTGCAAGTTTAGGTAAGAAAGAATGATTTGTTTTCTCAAGGTTTCAGACACATTAGAATCCGTTAGCTTTAAATGAAACTGCTTAAATGAAACTGTTAAAGATGCCAGACTACAGGTTTTCCCCCAATCAGTTTCTGCATTGCTAGTATAAAAACACAACTCCATCCTACCCCCACTCTTGAGATGGTGACTAATCTAATTAGAAATGTTTCTAGCACTCACTTTTAAAAAATGCATTGTGGTGCTTTCTTTTACAGGGGGATTGTGTCACGTAGAGCAGTATTTATTCATTACGGTTCAGTGGGGTAAAATGCCACTTTGCACCTGCCACACATATACAATATTAAAGCTGTGTTCAATCAAACCCAATTTTTAATTATTTTTACACTCTTAACTGTACTGAGTTCAGAGAGTTTTAAAAATTAACGAGCTTCCCTGCGGAGTTCAAATAGTATAATCTAGATGAACCACTGCAGCAGGAAGAAGACATTATTCTGGGAATATATTTTTAATGCAGGTGTAACCTTTAAACTTTAATACATTGCTTTCTCAACAATTTCAAGGAAAAGAGGCATGTGCAGCCTGAACTTTAAAAGAGCCAGTGTCTTGAAGAAAATATAATCAAGTTGAGCATTAACAAAATGAAACAAAGCGCATATATATATATATATATATATATATATTCTGTGTAAATAAATACATTGACGGTATTTTCTCTTGACGCGCTGTGGGAATGGTACAAACAACTTACTGAATGTGTATTCCTGGATAACCCACAATTGTTACAGGGAATGTATAGTAAACAGAGTTTCTTTTTGGAACACAAAATTGGAAATGTAGAGTGAAAATGCTGGAGAAACAAATTGAGGCATAAAGTTAGACAGCTAAAAGAACACAAGGGGAGGTGAATCTGCATTGGTGCTTTTTTTTTTTTTTAATTGACTGTAAACCAGATGCCATCATTTCCTTATCTCAAAAGCCTAGGATTTGCTACAACATGCCATCCCTTTACAAATATAAATTTAGCGTGTGACTCCCATACAGGAACAAAGACTAACTTTGACACTGTGAGCTTTATAGTACTTTCTATTTATTGTAAACTACTGGAGATTTTTTAATGAAAGAAAAAGGAAGGCAATTTGAAGCTTGAGTGTACAGTAATCAATGTGAGGGATGCATTTTATTCAGTTGCCCATTTGCAAGATTCATTCTGAGCTTCCTGTGATATATTGTTATGTAAATATGGTTCAGCAGGGGAAAGCGGTGCTAAGGAGATTCAATTTACTTTGAAAGTTGTTCATTTTAGCTTGGGATGAATGTTATTTGTTTGATGTGATTCAAAGGAAAGAAGTGACTTTTTCATTGTGAAACCTATTGTGATGCGAACAGGGTGATATAATCTTTTTAATTTTGGCTTTCACACCACAGAAGATAAAGAGAGATCTCAGTTCATTTAGTGATTGCTAAGTCTTCATGGGTGCCCAAGGACTGATCTTGGTTGCTATGGCTAATCTGACCTCAATCTAAACCACTTTAGGAACCAAGGCACTTTCTCTCTCTTTTTTTTTTTTAACATTTAAGAGCATGTACCTTGATTTATGTCCAAAATTGTGACTAAATGTCTTTGTATCTATATGATAAATGGCGGCATGCAATTAATCATTTTGTAGAAGTAAACACTGCTGTCCCACTCGAAATATGTTTTGTTCTGAGTTAATGGTATGGAACAAGCCAGTCTCGGCAAACAGCTATCTATTATTTCAGAGAACCATTGAAACTTGGATCAAAAAGAAGGAAACTGGCATTCACTTTGCCTTACATTAGTATTTCATTTCTGCTATCTGGTGATGAGACAGCATGTAGATTGACAATGAATGACTACAATTCCATCTCTCTACCTGAATATATAATAGATTAGTTTTGAGTGTATTTGTTCCACGAGGCCAAAAAAGGGTCCCTGCTGCTTTATCTGATACTGTTTGTGTGCTATTCCATTATCAGTGGCCGTACAAAGATTTGCAGTTAGAAGTACTTTTGCTCATTCTGAAAGAAGCTCACTGTTTTAGTCTTATGCAAGTTCCCTGAACTCAAATACTATCAGATTTTGTTACTATTAGAAATGTTCTGCCTGTGTGACACTTAATGGCCCTTGCATTTTCATGTATTAGAGAATCTCTTTCACAAGGAACTACTGTGATTAAAACGATATATATTTTTTTGTACAAAGTGTTGGTTTTTTTTAGAGAAAGGAACAGTAATATTTCTTTTCTCTTAGCTGGAAATTACTGGTTTGACTTCTTGTTTGGGTTCTGTATGCCAGGATAATGTAACAGTGATCTCAAGCTAACAGAGAAAATGATCTGGTGTTTTTAGCATAGCTAAAAAGCACAGCAATACTTCACAGACTTTTGCTTAATAATGAGTTGGCTAGTTAAGATTGCCACTACTGTAAGGACAGCCAGTTGCAGTGTTGTGCTTTATGGGATGGTTTGAATTATAAACAAAGAAAAGCTTGAATTTGTTGGTAATTGTACAAAAGCAGCCCTTTAGAGGAAATCCTTTATTCTCTTTAAAAGAACCCGTAACACATAAAGGCGGCAGAAGTGAAAGTTAACAGCTAATTGGCTGCTGTTAGAATTGATCACTGGTTCGTACCTAGGCACCAATTTGGAGACCAAAATAAGTTCAGCTATGAATGTCATAATTACCAGCATAGTAGGTCTAATGTTATATAAGGGTTTATTTAAAGCACTTGCTAACCTTGATATGCCACTTAAATCTGTTCCACATTTTTATCATTTAAGAAGGTTAGTGGTTCGAGCCCACCCAGGGATGGCTGTGGGCTGGATCCCTGCATTGCAGGGGGTTGGATTAGATTACTCGGGGTAGCTTCCAACTGTACAATTCTACGATTCTATAAATTTGAAGTATTTTCATGTAGACATATTGAGATACTGTTTAATTTTCAAGAAGTTCAGTGAAAGTTGCTGGTGTAGAGAAGGTGGGAAACTTAATTAGCTGGTTTGTTAAATGGACTGTAGAAGGTGGCTCCTTTGAGAACTTTTTTTTTTGGTGCTGGATCGATAGCAGTATTTGACAGGATAGTACCAATGGCTTCTCTATTGGATTTTAATAATGGTCAAAATGATATTAAGTACAGCATAACTTCTTGAAAATCAGGAAAAGTTTTGTTACCGACTTTAATGGGATCTGAATTACAATACCTTTCAATATTTACTGTGTAAACAAATTTACCTTAAAATAAGGACAACTTAGGAATGTATTGGCACTTTGATCACATACAGTGTAATTCTACACATGTCTACTCTGAAGTGAGTCCCATTGAGTTCAGTGGGGATTACTCCTATAAATGGATAGTAGGATTACACCCTTAGTTTCTGGTTTAATAACAGTCAACATGTGGAGATCCAGATTACTGGACTGCGCTCTCTCTCTCTCTCACATACACACACACAAAAAGTGTCTGCATGTGTAACAGCAACCCACTAAAATATACTTACCACAAATCTACAATGTACCAGCTAATGTCTAGAAGTGAGAGTACCCAAATGGGAATCCTCCATAATTATACGGGGTGAGCAATGGCAAAATTCAAACCAACAGTGCCTTCATGTTTTCATTGTCACTTCTCTTTATGGTGTATGCAAATTTCAGTGACTTGAGCATAATGGCCAATGTTCCATGTGTCTACTTAAAAAGATAAAGTGATAGAATTACATTGTCTTAGTTAACTGCTGCCAAATACAGAAGTATTGATTAACCAGCAGGAGATGCTGTTTAAGTGTTTCAGCTGTCACCCTTCTATTGGAGACTGAGTGCATCATTTTCACTACTGACTCATTCTCCACTAATCTATGACAAAAGGGAAATACTTTATTCCTACACTTTGGCTTCCTTATGTTCCCTTATGCTTATGAACCAAGACTTATTTGCTTGTTGTTTGCTTTTAAAATTTGTGGTGCCATACTGTTTTCTGCTTCTGAGATATAATCTTGTTGTGGCATGTGCTTATGAAACATACAGAGAGCCAAAGGGACAGGAATGTGTTGTTCACATAAAAGTAATGCTATGTTAACCATTGTTTCTTATTTTTCTTAGCTTGCTTAATGCAACATTGCTTGAACCTACATTTTTTAGAAATGTTTTTTTTTTAAAAAAAAATACAACCACCAAATTCAGATTTATATGAAAACATTTTTGTGGCTGAATGATGTTCAAAATTATACATGCACACAAATATTCATATGTGAGATATCATAGAATCAAGAACTGTAGAGTTGGAAGGGACCCTGAGGGTCATCAAGTCTAACCCCCTGCCACACAGGAATCTCAAGTAAGGCACCCAACCTCGGCTTAAAAACCTCCAATGAAGGATAAAATCCAAAGGGAGTCTGTTCCACTGTCAAACAGCTGTTACCACCAGAAAGTTCTTCCTGATATTTAGTCATAATCTCATTTCTTGTAACTTGAACCCATTGGTTTGGGTCCTACCCTCCGGAGCAGGAGAAAACAAGCTTGTTCCATCTTCCATGTGGCAGCCCTTTAGATATTTGAAGATGGCTATCATTTCTCCTCTCACTCTCCTCTTTTCCAGGCTAAACATACCCAGCTCCTTCCACCGTTCCTCATAAGGCTTGGTTTCCACACCCTTGATCATCTTGGTCACCCTTCCCTGTAGACGTTCTAGCCTGTCAATATCCTTCTTACATTGTGTTTCCAGAAGTGAACACAGTATTCCTGGTGTGGTCTGATCAAGGCAGAAGAAAGCGTTACTTGAAACCTACAGAAGATATGCAATAATATGTTTCATTGTAATCTCCACCCTTATAAGAGTGTTTCTGTTCAGAATTCCAGCCATTCACTTCAAGTAGGGCATTCGAGTCCCCCCACCCCGCCCCCTTGCCACACTTATTGTATGCCTCTGAATACCAATTGTTAAGGATCACAAGCAGGAGAGCACTATTGCACACATGTGCTTTTGGACTTCCCATGGGCATGTGGTTGACCCCTGTGAGAATGGAATGCTGGACTGATTCAAGCAGCCTTCTTCTTATGATCTGCTTTTCTGTTCCAAGTGCCACTCAGCCTTCTGGAGCCACTGAGCATGCTCACTGGTCTTTTTGAGGGGAAGGTAGTAATTGCCCCCATTAGATTTGCTTTCTTTCTTTTTTTTAAGTTCCTATATCTCCATTTGCCATGTTAAGAAAAGAAATACTCTCTATGAGAGACACCCAACATATTTCATCAAGAGAGGATCTGGAAGGGATAGCCTTGGGAAAATCGCCACCAAACTACTAGAAGCTACTAGAAGGATGAAAGCGCTGAAGATTTGCACAAAGCCTTTGAAACACATTAGGCTGGAACACAGAATATTCTTGTAGGGCTTTAGATGGTGCTTCCTGCCTTATAAGAGTGAATTGATCCTAAGTTTGTAGATAGCTTTAGTCCTTGTGAATTTGTATTTTCCTTGCATTCTAGGTAGATACGCATTTATCTTCCAGTATCATAACTTACAGGGGTAGTGGAAATTTTTGGTTCAGTTAACATTTAAAGGTTACTTATCCAATTTGCAGTTTTCCAAACAATATGTTAACCAAAAAAGAGCCATCCCTTGAAATATGCATTTCTCCGAATTTTGCAATGCAGTTTTCCTGGCAAGTAAGTGTACCAAAAATACATATATTTGGGTAAAGTGTGTGTAGAAATGCATATATTAGTGAAAGTACAACTACAGATGCATTATACTACCGGCAATTGCTTTGCAAAAATGAGTTATATTTGGGGAAATTGTATACAAACATGTATATTCTGGATTTAGTCTGTAGTCCTGTGTACCCACATCCCTGGGAACAAGCCCCATTGAACTTAGTGGGATTTCCCCTTTTGAATAGACACTTATAGGCTTGTGCTGTTACACAGCCAGTTTAAGAGTCATTTGTGATTATTGAATTTTTTAATGGACATAGGGAGGCACCAATTCACTTCCTTGCCAAGGATGTAAGGCACAGGAGGGAGAGCCAGATACAGGATGCAAGGGAGCCTAGGTACACCTCTGCCCCTCTTTGAAACCACTGGCAAGCCATGTTGACAACACTGATTGAGATGGTCTGACTCAGCATAAGGCAGCTTCCTATGATTTTTTTAAAATATGAGGTGTGAATGTCACAGACAGGTATTTCAAAACACTTATATGACACAGAAGAGATCCACAGCTGGGAGCAGCACTGTTGTAGCTGTGTGATGTGTGAAACAGCCCCGCGCTTTGAAAATCTCTCCTCATTTTAATGTATGGCTAGTTCATTCTTGTTCCCCTTTCCTTTCACCATCTGTGGGCTCTGTTGCAGTGGGAGAAGCCTAGCACCACAACTTCCAATACAGTGCAAAAATAAAGATGTTAAGTTAACAAGAGGCCTTGGCAGAGAGACTAAAGTACGGGAAGGAATATTTGCTGCAATTATTTCTTCCCTCTCATCTTATTCAGAAACATGAAGGGCTGTTACATCTACACAGCTTGGCAAGAGCAGCATTTTGTTGTGACTGGGCTTCTGTTGAGCTTTGCCAATGTTCATTTATTTTAGAACATAAAGAATGCTATCCTATCTCCACTCACCTGGAAGTGAGCCCAGAATTGTGCTGAAAATGGACCAAATTCTAGTCCGTTTCTGTAGGGTAGGTCCATTTAACTCCACTTCTTAGTGGGATACTCCCCCCTTCCCTCCCCCCACCAATGGGATTCCCATATATTGGCACCTTGAATTTGTGTGTTATGTGTCACTTTGTTCCTGTCTTGCTCATGTCTATGGCATAAGTGTGTAGAGTATGGGGCAAAGCTGCAATCCAACATCACGTTTCTCCCCTTTAGTGACCATATATTGTGTGCAGTTGTGCAAGCAAAAAGCCCAACACCCAAACTCCAGTGCAGTTAATACATCTGATTATTTGGGAACCTTTTTTTAAAATTTTTTATTATTATTTTAAACTATAACTACTACATAAAATAAAATATAGATTATTTGGGAGCCTTAATCACGTAGAGCTCCTCCTCAGGCCTCGCTCCTTAATCTATAGGCTACACATATGCCATACAGGTGAGTAATGTGTGATAGGGCTGAAACTACTACTGAGCTAACAAAATATCCATTATTTGGGGCTATGGATCTACAATCTACTCAACAATATCACCATGGCAGTTGTTTATTTCCTTGACATTTGACAGGAGGGCATTCCACGGGGTGGGTGTGACTTCTGAGGGCCTTCTTGGTAGTTGTGCCTGCCCTGTGGAATGCGATCCTGTCAGATGTCAAGGAAATAAACAACTATCTAACTTTCAGAAAACATCTGAAGGGATGTATAGAGAAATTTTTAATGTTTGGTGTTTCACTGTTGTTTTATAATCTGTTGGAAGTTGGGCAACCCAGCCAAATGGGTGGAATATACACAAATTACTACTACTACTACTACTGGAAGTAAGTGATAGGTAAAGGTAAAGGTACCCCTGACCATTGGGTCCAGTCACGGACGACTCTGGGGTTGCGGTGCTCATCTTGCTCTATAGGCCGAGGGAGCCGGCATTTGTCCGCAGACAGTTTCCAGGTCATGTGGCCAGCAGGACTAAGCCGCTTCTGGCGAACAAGAGCAGTGCAGGGAAACGCCGTTTACCTTCCCGCCTGAGAGGTACCTATTTATCTACTTGCACTTGACGTGCTTTCGAACTGCTAGGTGGGCAGGAGCTGGGACCAAACAACGGGAGCTCACCCCATCGTGGGGATTTGAACCGCCAACCTTCTGATCGGCAAGCCCTAGGCTCTGTGGTCTGGACCACAGCGCCACCTGCATCCCATATGATAGCATATGGTAAATTCCCCTGCCTTTTCTATTTTCCCAGTCCCATTCAGTACATGTCTGTAGAGAAACCACCTGGTGATTGGAAACTACTCCATATTATTCATTCACTGCCTTCTCAATTATTCAGTTCAATATGTCTATGCAGTTTCGCTTGTGGTTACTCTGGGCCATATATTTTCTAGTTTTAAAGTTGATCATGTGTTTATTAATCCTTGAGGTTATTTTTTTTAACGGTAGATTACTCTTGGTTATGGAGAGACCCTGTGTCTGTCCCTTTGGTAAAATATTCTTGCCAGGAAGGGCTGAGATACTTCTGTGAAACTGGCCCAGGACCCCCCTCCCCCCTTAGTCACTTCTCTTCATGGATCAATTATTTTGAGGGGGGGAGGGAGAGTGAGCGCTCACCACCCTGCTTGCTAGCCCTGCCACTGCTGTTGTATCCCCTTCCTGCTACCCACACTTTGGGGGTTAAGATCTAAAGCAGGAAGTCTTCACACATGTATCTGAAGAAGTGTGCATGCACACGAAAGCTCATACCAAGAACAAACTTAGCTGGTCTCTAAGGTGCTACTGGAAAGAAATTTTTATTTTGTTTTCACACATGTAGGCTTTCTTGCGATTTAGAACAATTATAACCATGGGGTGGGGGAGAAACAACTGAAGGAGGCTTAGAGCTTACTCCTCCTTCAGAGCATATGGTCATACAAATATTTTCTTAGACAGCTATGCCATCATCTGGTCCAGCAACATTTCTTAAGTTAAACCCCTTCTCAGTCATCTCCTTATCCAAAAATCTTATGGGCAAGAGATAGCCAATTATTTCTAGTTTACTGTTGCTTACTAATGATATTGCCTGATATTGTGTGGGTTCTCATAAGGCAATGTTCCTTCATACAAAACAATTCCCTTTGCATAGAAAGCTAGTAACCTGGAGCCCTTCTCCTCCAATGTGCTAGCTTTCTATGATCAGTTCAGTGATCTAGATGGCAGGATATAATTGACACTGGTCACTGACATCAAGAGGTGAGTGTTAGAGGAAAAGAGAAGAGCAGTGGGGCAAGGTTAGGAAGTACAGGGGAGTTGGGGTGGTGTTTGAGTCCTGCTTCATTCCCATTGACGTCATTTGGACATGGGAGCTGAACATTGGAATGGGCTCAGAAACAGCAGCAGCCTTCTATTTCAACCTCCCCCTACCCCCACCCCAAAACACACTTTACAAATCAAGATGGTGGTGGTTCATCCATCACTCAAAATGATACAGATCTATTTTCATTCATGTTCTCTTATGTGGATAAATGAGGTTTAGCACAGAGATTCCGAAACCTCAACTCTCCATCCCCTTCAGACGTCTAGGCTCCCCCATCCAATATAAATATGGAAACCCAGACTACTAGGGTGAAAAGCATCCTGCTTTGAATTAATCATTGTTTTGCTATCCAAAGAAAATTATAATACCTGACATTGCATTCAAGTCACCAGCACAACTTTAGTTGAGAATGGCAGCTGTAAATATCAGTTTTGTATTGCCAAGGCTTGCAGTTGGCTTCAGTGGTTGTTACTTAGCTTGTCACTTTGCAGAACAGATCATGACATCATTGACCACAACTGAGCTCCCTTCCTGGTCGCATTAGGATAACAGTGGCTAGCCATTTCTGTTCTATTTCTGATGGTTATTCTAATCAGTCTGTGTATGCGAGCTCAATTTGGAGGGCTAACTGAGGGGGGCAGCTGCTGCACTGATACTAGAAATAACACCACAATCAAAGGGTAAAAGCTTAATAAAAGAAGTAATAAATTGCTACCTCTCCACAGCTTTACCTTTGGAAAGCCTGCTGTGGAGATCCTGATCATCCCAGCCAGCATAATTTTCCCAGAGTATCTGGTTGGAGCAGACTTGGGAATGGGAATGAATTTACAAGGCTTGAGTACTGTCCTGAATACTAGATGCTGTGGTTTCTATGGCAACAGAAACCAAGGATGACAGTCAGGAGGAGTAGCTAACAAAAGCTCCTACTCAACTGCTGGATGCTAATTTGAAAATATTGCCTTTTTAAAAACAAAAACAAAACAAAAAAGTCTTGCTTTATTTATCCCAATTCAACCCCCTTTCCATGGAAAGGAATAATAATAATAATAAACCCCAGTGGGTTGCGCTTCACAGCAGCAATATATGAAAGCAATCGCTTGCCACTTTGATAATCTAGCTATCGGGCGATGGCCCATAAGTGTTTCAGTTTTCAAAACTTGGAACAGGTTTATAAGGTGTGTGGCTTTTAATAGTAAGAGGAACAATGTTAGAGGACCTGTCTCACCTTCAAGTGCACTTAAGCACCTGCAATGTAAATTCTACATGCTAAAGAGGTTTCATGAGATCATAATCAGGCTGACCAGTTGCTGTCATACATTGAATTGTGTGTATTTAAGTCCTCGTGCAACTTGGATGTGTAGAACTGAGCTTGGCACTGCTGCCGCAGCAGCAGCATTTCATCTATTTTACTTTATAACCTCAAGATAATTTAACAACAGTTTGAAACAATTAAACCTGTAAATATGTCAAATCCCCTGAAAACAAAAGAATAATAACTAATCATTCCAAATGAAATTTTATATGTATCTGTCAAGGGGGAGTTCTACTGGTTCTAGAAAATGTTTCTAGAAAATAGGTGCTCTGTAAATTTTATGACATATTATAGGAGTCTCTCAGGTATGCATGGCCTGAAGACATTTGGGATATACAGATCAATACTAACAGGCTCTCCAAGTGTCCCTGTTTTCCAGGCACCGTGCTGGATTTACAGAAGCCGTCTTGGCTTTGATTTGATCCCAGAATGTCCCACTTTTCCTTAAGACATCCTTATTTTCATTGGAGAAATGGTGGAGGGTATGGAGTTATGTGACCCCCCCTCCCCCAAGCCAAGGAGATTAGTAACTATACAACCTTTAGAAGACATCTGAAGGCAGCCCTGTATAAGGAAGTTTTTAAATGTTTAATGTTTTATTGTGTTTTTGAACATGCTGGAAGCCGTCCAGGTTGGCTGGGGCAACCCAGTCAGATGGCCAGAGGAGTAGTAGTAGTAGTAGTAGTAATAGCTATTACTATTGCTATTATTGAATAGGACGTCCCAATTTTCATTGGAGAAATGTTGGAGAGCATGTAGTAACATTCTAAATTATGACCATAAGGCTACAGAAAACTGGTGCACACTGACATGAAGCTGGGTCTTGAAGCCACCCAAAGACTATAAATCTGAATAAATGTGAGACGTCATGCACCTTCAGGGTTAAAGTGTCCTCCAGTGACCAGTAAATCAGTCGTTCTCATTATATAAAAGTTGTGTTGCCTGTTCCAAGGAACATTCATGATGATCCTATGCTTCTCGTGCTTATGAGTCTTGTTTGAAAGGAGACAATGTTTTTTAAGTTAATTTTAAGTTTTAAGTATGTGGGGAAGATTTTCACCCCATTCTGCCCCTGATAAGATCAGAACTGTGGGAAGAGGAAATCAAAATGATCGATATTTCCATTTCACCACTTCCTTGGAATCTCCAAAGTGTCTGCTACTCTTATATGAACTTGGGTTCAAGGGACTGACCCTTACTCTGACTTCATCTATAGGTGGTTTCATGGCATGTGAAGCTGAAACAAATGTACTCCCAAATCCTTGTTACTATGGAGTAAACAGCATGGGTGAGTGGAAACAGTATCAAAAAGTCCCGTGGAACCATAGAATACTAATATAGTGCAGCCCTATATAGGTTTAGTCAGAAATAAATCTCACTGTATTCAGTGTGATTTACCACCAAGCAAGTGTGCATAGGATTGCATACAGTGTCAATCATTTTTAGGGCATTGGATGCCTGGATTGCAGAAACTGATCCTTCCGGCTTTGTGATTCTAGGGTGAGTGTTACATCTTGAGGTAATGAAGTGGGGACAAGAGGTGAGACATCTGTCACTTTTCTTCTCCGGCTGTCAGCACTTCAAATGCCTGTTCCCCCAGTCCCTTCTTCTTCCTCTTCTCTCCAATCACATCTATTCCCATGTGGCCAATTGGCACGCTTGAGTCTCCACTGTCTTTCAGGATCAACCTCAACCTTCCTTTTTCATCAAGAAATTTATTTTATTTCTCCATCCATCCAATTCATAGCTAAATGAACTAAATTAAGAGCTAAATTAACTGTGGATGAAAAATTGTACTGGAGAATTACATTCTCAAAATATTGTTCATTTACTTTCACGTCGCTAAATCCTCTCCATACCGCCCTCTAGCTATCAGTTTAGCGCTTTGGCACTTTTAAGTTTTCTTTTGCAAATTAATCCCTAATTCCACCTTGCATGAGCATTTCTGCTTCTTAGGAGGGATAAGCATGTGCTTATTAGAAGATGATAAGGAACATAACTTCAGGACTGAAGTACATGTTCCAAATAAGATGCACACCTTACTCATGAGCTCTGCCACATTCATGTGCTCCTGATACATTTCAAAATAAAATAAAATAAAAGCAGTTAAACATGCCTGTAAGCAACAAGTAAACCTTATCCCTGAAAATAATATACAATATCCTCTCCCTAAACGTTGTAAGTAGCCCCTCTTATAAAACTAAGGGTTTGGATCTGTGTTTCATTTCTCAATCACAGGTACTGATGCTCAAGGGTGCCTGGAAATATATTTCCTCTAATCCTGATCAGAGCATAGCTGTCAAGTTTCAGATTTGAAAATAAGGGATCAGCAGCCTCACCTATCCCGGGGACAGTCACATGGCAGTGGTGGGTGGAGCCAGAAGCAAAAGTGGGCGGCACTGGTGTGAACGCGCGCAGTAGGCTTACTGTATTTTGGAAACGCTGCCCGTGGGCTACGACGCCTGTAAGCGCGGAAAATGGCTCCCGCTTGCTTTGAGGCTGCAAGGAGGCGAGGTCTTCCCAGTCCCTGGCCAGCAGGGGGAGGGAGAGGAGCTGCTTCCTTTGAAAAAAAGGGAAAATTAAAGGAATATAAAAAATAAAGGATAGCAGCGGGAAACTGCTTAAAATAAGGGAGATTCCCGGGGAAAACGGGATACTTGACAGCACTGGATCAGAGTCCAACAATCATGCTTGCCATCTGACTTACCATCTCAATATGGTGAAAGGTCAGTCAGGCTGTTGTGAGAAGGACTTCTTCCCAATGCTGGAGCTGCAGAGTGGGAGATGGTGATCCTTGTTTCCTCCTCAAACAGGGGAAGAAACTTGCTATTTGGTTTACGTCTGTGATTGATGGGTACAAGCAAAGAGGTAAAACCAACTAACCAGCTTCTGACTCCCCTCTCTGGCTCCAAGCTGGCGGGGATGGTGCAGGTGTGCTGGATTTTAGAGGCCTGCCAGCCTAGCACCAATGGAGAAGGCCATACACTTTTGGTTCCAAACTGTGAAGGTTCATGTCTGTGCTTGTCAGGGTGGTTGGGTAGGTGGAGGTTGGAGCTCGGAGCTCCAACAATCCTATACATTTGTAGGCCTAATGTGGACTGTGACATCCCCATGGCTTCCACACCTCTGATGCAGCAGAGGCCTTTGAACTTATGGGCCTTATAATGGCCTATATAGACACCCTTCGTTCTTGCCCAATCTGCCCAAGAAATTCTAACACCTCTTAAAAACTTGATTTCTTTCCCTCTGCAGCTTACTAGTGTTTGTTTTGGGCTGTGTGTAGGATGGACTTAGTCTTGTTTATGCTTTCACTGGTGACCTCCAGACTGGGTTGCTGTATTGTACTCTTTGTGGGGCTGCCTTTGAAGGTTGTTTGGAAACGTTAACTGATACAAAGTGAAGTTGCCCAGATATTGATTGGGAACAGGAAGCCAGTAGATGTGGTCTCAAGATTCCACTTGTTGTCACTGGTTTGTTTCCTGGCCCAATTCAAACTGCTGGTGCTAATTCTAAACTATTTGGGACCACCTTCACCCATATGACCCTGCCCACGATTTAAGGTCATCACCAGAAGTCCTGTTTCTTTGCGGGTCTGGTGGCCCCTTGTTTAGTGGAACCCCATTGCAACAGATTTGCATACGGTCCCTACTGAGCAGGCCTGCTAACGAGCCTTACAAATGTGGTTGTTGTTGTTTTTTTGTTCTTCATAATATTTTTTGGCACTACTGTTTAGAAAATGATTGTGATGGATTAAGTTCTTCACTGCTCTTATGGAGTGATTGTGGCTTATGTACCTATTTTAAGTACCAACGGTTTTGGAATTGTTTTCAAAACTGTTTTCTCTTCCAATGCATTGTTCTTCAGATGAAGGACAGTCAATACAATACAATACAATACAATACAATACACCTCTTGTGTAATCTACCCTGAAGACTGGCATAAGAAAAGGTTTGTGGGTGAGATCCAACATTGTGTGAGTGGACTCCGCCTTCCTTTCCTCCTCTCCACAGCCCTAGCAACTCTCCGCCAATGTGCTCTGGACCCCACCCCTCAACCGTCTTGAGCAGATTTTGGGTATGGTGGGGACTTCTGGTTGGGAGAAGAGGAAGTGAAGTTGTGCAAGCAGAGGTTCATTTTACTGATGGCTAGACACAATTGAATTTTACCCTAAATAACTAAACATAACTGCAGAAAACAGTAATTATAATTGTTTGCTTTGAATCGGTGAGATTGTTGTTATAACCAAATTAACAATAAGCAGTGCTAAGTCAATCATTGTTTAAAAATGTATTTCATTACTATATGAAAATGGGACTTTAATGACAATTTCTAATGACTTAGAATGTGGTACAATTATTTGATTTTAATCTGTTGTACAGGTTTGTTTCTTCAGCTAAGAAGAGGCCTCATGCAGTGTTTTTGCAGGTGAACAGCTCTTTCAAAAATTTTGTCCTTGAAAATTAAGGTGGTACACAAGTAGCCAAACACCACAGAAAATTAGGTTTGGTTTTGTGATTTTCGGATAATGTGCCCACATTTTCATTAACCAGTGGAGATTAATAGTGGCATATACGCAGGTGGTGCTGTGGGTTAAACCACTGAGCCTAGGGCTTGCTGATCAGAAGGTCGGCGGTTTGAATCCCCGCAACGGGGTGAGCTCCTGTTGCTCGGTCCCAGCTCCTGCCAACCTAGCACTTCGAAAGCACGTCAAAGTGCAAGTAGATAAATAGGTACTGCTCCAGCAGGAAGGTAAACGGCTTAGTCATGCTGGCCACATGACCTGGAAGCTGTATGCCAGCTCCCTTGGCCAGTAATGCGAGATGAGCGCTGCAACCCCAGAGTCGGACACGACTGGACCTAATGCTCAGGGGTCCCTTTACCTTTTTATACTTTCTTTAATTTTCTTTATTCTATGAATACATTTTCCCCCAGTCAGGATATCAATACTTTTTAATAAACCCGTAAGATTTATAATTTCACTAGAACAATAAATTGAGGGGGTTGCTCAGGAAGTTTTATAGTTAGCCTGCATTATTTTTAAAGCAAAGGAACCAACTGGGCTTTTATATTTCAAAATGTGGGCTGCACCTTCAGACCTCTTAACTCCAGTTACCTGGGAGCAAGCCTTATTAACTCAAAGGATTTACTTCTGAGTAGACATAGTTAGGGTCGCATTAAAAAAAAAGTTTACATAGCGAAACTCTATGCACGTTTACTCAAAAGTAAGTCCAACTGTATTCAGTGAGACTTATTCCAAAATAAGAGTTCATATGATTTTATTTTCTGGTTGTTTTTTAATTTGGTACATTAGACCAGAGGTCAGCAACCTAAGGCCCATTTTGGTTTCGGCCCATGAGCTTCCTGGAACCGGCCCACAGCCGTTCCGTGGATTGGCATGGGGATTCCGTGCTTTTTTCTCACGGCGCCATTTTTTCCCCTCACCGTGGGGACCAATTTCCGGGTCGGAAGAGCGCCAAAAATAGCGTGTGCACATGCGCATGGGCGCTCCTCCATCCCGGAAGTGTGCCAGAAATAGCGTGTACGCACGGGCATGCATGCTCCGGCCCACCGAGAGGTCTGCCGGGGAGTGGACCGAACCGGCCTCAAAAAACATTGCCGACCCCTGCATTAGACCAACAAAAATGATTTACTTGCCTTGCTCTGAAATCCACTGACTTCTCATTTTAAATCGCCATCATGCAATTCCCCTCTGACAGATTAAGTGAAAGGTCTGGGAAAGGGAGGAATCCTGAAAGATATTGTTCACGGGACATGAAAGTTACCGGTAAATTGGTATTCTGCTTTCTTGCACACCATAGTTTGCCATTTCATCTAAATGAGCAAACAATGGTGTAATACAAAACAAAACACCAAAAAGCCTATTTGTGTATATGTGTGTGTGTCTGTCTTGCAACTTTTCTCACCATATACTGAAACAGTATTTCTTTTCCTATGGGATCTTCATATAAAGCACACATCTAATGTGCTCAGGTGATTGTTAGTTGGGCACTTCCCTTCTCCTATTTTAAATTTATGGGGCTCAGCTGCCTTTCACCTATTGTGCCCCTTACCTATATCAATTCATTAATATCCCACCTTTCTCCCAGTGCAGGACCCAAGGAGGCTCATGAATTAAAAAGATACAATTAAAAAAACCACCAGTTAAAAATATTTAAACGGTTACCATATTAAGAGCACCAATGAATCAAAACAACTTAGAATCATTTAAAAGCACAACAAGTGGAGAAGAAATTATACAAAATCTACCGCTAAAAGTCCCCACTGCTACAGCTACTGGTAGTTAGTGGCCAAAGGTCTATCTAAACAAAAAAGTCTTTGCCTGCTGCTGGAAGGAAAACAGAGAGGGGACCAGTCTAGCCTCCCATGGAAGCATGTTCCACAATCTGGGTACATCTTCCAATAGGTCCCTCTACTGTGGCCCAGTGCACATGGCAGGACCAAGAGAAAAGCTCATTATGTCAGGGACTTAAGTTTCAATTTGGTCTGGGACATTTTCAGTTGCTTTGCATCAAGTCGAGATAGATGAGGAATTTGATTCAATCTGCATTTAAAGGCAAACCTACCTAATTTGCTCTTCCTGAAATAATACGCACATCAAAATGCAGCCGTCCTTCAAAAGTCTCCCTTCTCTTAATTTTTCAGTGCATTTCTTCAGCATTTCTTCAGCTAAGTAATATGTACAAAATTTTTGCATAGTATTTGTACAATGTAATAAAATACACAGTAGATCTAAAATCTAGTGGATTAAAAGTGTGTGGATCTAAAAAGCTAGGGAAATGAAAAGGTATCTGTCTGGTGCCAAAGAAGGACCTCTCCAGGGAGGGTGTTATATAATTGTGATTAATAATTATGATTAACTTAATTTATTACTTGCTTTTCACTCTAAGGTCCCAGAGCAAGGTACAGCAATTTAAATTATATTTAAAACAGTTTAAAATAACTTAAAATCAGAAAAAATAAGGTGAGTCCTAAAAAAATACACAGCTCGCCACAATCCAAAACTTAGACCAAGATTTCTTTCTTTCTTTTTTAAAAAAATAGAATGCAGTTTTGCCCAGGGTTATCTTTTATTCCCCTCCAAGTCCTACAAATGCAGAGAAATTCAGTGTTTTGAATTTACATGTGGAAATCTGCTCAGAACCTGTATTTTGCATTTTAAAAATGTACAGAGTAATGAATTTATGTTAAATTTTCAGTTAAGTGCTATGCAAGAAATTCTTTTCCCCAGATAATACCAAGTAGGCATGCAAGTTGGAAACAGCATGCCTTGATTTTTGTCACTAAGTATTATTAGCTAGTCAAAATGTATCCATTGCACAACTAATTTTGTGAACAGCTTTACCCAGTTAAAAATGACTGCTTAGGATCCATGACCTTAAAATGTTTAGTATGGCTGCTGGTAAGCCAAAACTGTATTCTATCACACTGTCTACACTGTGTATATTTGTTTGATATGATTTTAATATATATGAGTCCAGAAGCACATATAGGACATAAGCTTGTCAAGATATATTATCTGTCTGTGGAAGAAATGAATGCATGCTCAAAATGGGTAAAATTACTCAAACACAGAAGGACTTTTTATTCTACAGTTTTCCCAGGAGGATTTGAAACCAATTTTGGGTGTCTGTTACAGCTGACCTTTGAAAGAATAAATTAGGTTTTCAAGATTTCTCAGATGTGTAGCCAAAAGGGAGCTGTCTAGTTACATGCATTTTTAAACATCTGCTTGCAGAGTCTAAGATCAAAATGCAAAATCTTTGGCTCCGTGATAGTCCCTTGAGGACCTGGGGAATCTCTGAACTTATAAACCAGAAGCACTTTTAGACATGCAGTATTTTCTGCACAGAAAATTGTTCTTTTTTAAAAAGAAGAAGAAGAAGAAGAAGAAGAAGAAGAAGAAGAAGAAGAAGAAGAGCGATTGAACAAATAGCATTGTGGTAAAATCAAGAAGCAAATATGTGGAAAGTCAGCTGTGTGTTTTGTTTTCTCAGAAATACTATTGGAATTTGAACCATGCATGATAAAGTAATTTATTCAGTTTCCATTTTCCACCCTTCTCCCAATAATGAACCAGAGGAGATGAAGGTTTCCTAATTTTATCTTAGCACCAACATCACACGTAGGTGAGGCTGAAAAATTGAGACTAGCGCAAAATAAGCCAATGAACTTAATGGTGGAGCAAGGATTTGAACTTGAGTCACCTTGGTGTAAGTTCATCTCTTCTACACTGCATTGCATATGATGAATTACAATTATACAATTATATCAAAAATGTTGAGGGAATTATGATGTATTTGCCATATACTTTGGGATCCATTCAGTGTCTAACATTTGCTTGTCACAGGACTTAAAAGAGGCTTCTCAAATCTATTTGTCACCCAGCCAAACACACCTAGCACACACATTTCCAGTAATTTACAATGTGCCACCAAAATCAGCCAGAAAATTTGGATATGACAGTACACAACTGAAACCACCACAATAGGAAAATTCTATTCATATGCTTTCTGTTTGGCAAGATAGTACCATGCCACATGCTGCCTTTTATTCCGTTCAAACAACACAATCAATGTGGCACACACACACACACACACACACACACAGAGAGAGAGAGAGAGAGAGAGAGAGATGATACAGTCAGCACAACTCTTTATTTTATTTTATTTTTTAGAAACAAAACTAACAGCACACAGAATCTGTTTTAAATATCTCTGTGTGGCTGACCCCTCCACTTGGTAGAGTTATTTTGTCCCACACCTAGAATGAAGAGTCAAGACAGAGATATGGTTAAAAAGTAATGTTAGAATGCTTTTGTATTTGTCTAAATGGTTTCTTATTGCCGGATTAAGTCCTTTCTCAAGAGTTGCTTGTTTTGAAAACAGCATTAAAGACTAGAGTGATTCCCAAATCACTTTTGCCCTACCTAGTCAGTCATCTGATCCTTCCCTAGCCAACCCCCCCATCTTATATGACTCCCTAACCTCTTTCCCAGTCTTCCCTGCTATGTCTGATAGTCCTCTGAGTAAGTAACAATGCCACTTAGCGTTTGAAACATACTGCTTGTGCGGTAAGAGTAAGAGCCTGCCAGTATAATTCTTGGGGCTTTGTGACCTTGAGAAACATGTAAGCTCTTTCTAAAATGCAGTGAATAATATAACATTACCTTATTATAACACCCTTTGGAGGATTAATTATCTGTAAAAATGCAATACTGTATATTGTATATTCATTTAAGTGAATCTAATATTCTACCCACCTGCTCTGTTTAAAGTATATTGTCCAAGGTATTCTGTGAATTAATTTGTGTTGAAAATGGGGTTTTGATTTGTACATTATTGTTTACTTCTCAGTGGCTGGTTGAATGAAATAGCTTTGTAATATCCGTTTTATAGTATTGCATATTAATTTACCCAACAATTTATATGCCACATATATTTAAGAGAAAAAAATCTTAAAATGTATGCAAATATGCCTGCTTCTTGGAAGGAAAGCAATGACAAACCTAGACAGCATCTTAAAAAGCAGATACATCACCTTGCCGGCAAAGGTCCGTATAGTTAAAGCTATGGTTTTCCCAGTAGTAATATATGGAAGTGAGAGCTGGACCATAAAGAAGGCTGATCGCCGAAGAATTGATGCTTTTGAATTATGGTGCTGGAGGAAACTCTTGAGAGTCCCATGGACAGCAAAAAGCTCAAACTTATCCATCCTTAAAGAAATTAGCCCTGAGTGCTCTCTGGAAGGACAGATCCTGAAGTTGAGGCTCCAGTACTTTGGCCACCTCATGAGAAGGGAAGACTCCCTGGAAAAGACCCTGATGTTGGGAAAGATGGAGGGCACAAGGAGAAGGGGACGACAGAGGATGAGATGGTTGGACAGTGTTCTTGAAGCGACTAGCATGAGTTTGGCCAAACTGCGGGAGGCAGTGAAAGATAGGCGTGCCTGGCGTGCTCTGGTCCATGGGGTCACAAAGAGTCAGACACGACTGAACGACTGAACAACAACAACAACACTCCCTTTCTGCTTCCAAGATTTATAAAGTGATCCCCAAATAAATTTCTTTGTATGGAAGGTATACAAAATGTTTGGAAGATTTTCATTACCATAACATTTTATTGGCATATTCTTCTCACAACTCCCCCACCTCTTGGGTCAAACTTTTAAAAATCAACATTATGGGAAACTTTCATCTATTACCAAAGTGTAAAACAACTTAAAAAATTATTACAAGGTTACCCCCTCTTCATATCTCCCTGTTCCACAGTAACCTGTAGCTTCATTTATCCACAGAAGTGAAGCCTAGAATAATCAGCTTCCCACCAAACAGATGATCCTCAATCAGTGTCAATAGGATGCTGGGAGTGATCACATCCTTTTGCCATGATTAAAATAGGCTTTCGCCAAACAATTGATGGAACACCTGTCTGGTTGCAGACAGGATCAGGAGGCCCTCCTATCATTAGACCCTCCAAGCTTGCTAACCAATGGGAGGTAGCTTAGCTACTCATTGAAGCTAGGTGGCCTATGCCTCTTCTTGGAAACGAAGAGTGTCAAGTGCATAATAGTTGTAAGAGTGGCTGCAGGTGGCACTGGGCTCATCTCCCAGCCAAACACAGTAGGCTAGAGTTTGCCTTCCCCATCTGCAGCCATACATTACATTAAATGCTGTATGTGCCTAATGATCGTCTTTGTATGCTGTTTTGGACTTTTGAAATCGAGTTCTCAATCAGAAGCAACATTGCCAAAGCCTGGCCTTGAAAGATACTTTTGCACCTTTTATAGCGGCAGGGAGAGGGGGAATATGAACATGCAAATTTGTTTGCCATTTTCAAGACTGCTTTTCAGTGCTGGATTACCAAATAGGCAGAGTAGGCCTATGGGCCCCATGCCTTTTTGGGGCCCCGCAACAACAGATCAAAATAATATTGACTTGATCATGAAATAAAATTACAATCAATCTTTCTTAGTTCAATGTTATCCCAATCAAGATTGCAGACGAGCCTCAATATTTCATCTGCCTCAGGGCTTCCACAGGGTTTAATCCAGCACTGACTGTTGTGATAGAAGGAGCTATGTAAATCCTCCTTCTGCATGGCATATAGCTAGTCAAGACACAGGGGATTTCTTTGGCTTGGGGGATTGTAACTATAGTAGAAAGTTGAAGTGCATAATGGTAGCTTTAATATGTCTGTTTCCTCCCCATCTTTGCAGCTCTTTAAGAAATGGGGATTTGCAAGATCCTTCAGGATAACAACTTATTACTTATTTATCCAAATTATTTCTATATCACTTTTAAAACAGAAGTTACCAAGGTGGTGAACATCATAATAACTTAAAGACAATCCATGGAAACACCACTAGAGTATAAAAATTAATATCTGTCACATTGAATGTAAACCTGACTAAA
Source organism: Lacerta agilis (assembly GCF_009819535.1). Classification (NCBI taxonomy): domain Eukaryota; kingdom Metazoa; phylum Chordata; class Lepidosauria; order Squamata; family Lacertidae; genus Lacerta; species Lacerta agilis. The sequence goes on along the minus strand of NC_046321.1, from coordinate 33,415,718 downwards.
AGATGAGCCTAGTCTAAGATGACTATAATGGAATACTTACTGGCTTTTAAAATCAGCTGTTGTTATAAAATAAAGCCACATCTCCATTGTGGATATAAACCTGTTTTCAGGCTTATAAATGTAGCCCTCCAGGTTAATAAAGAAAAGTACAGTAGTACCTCGGGTTACATACGCTTCAGGTTACAAACTCTGCTAACCCGGAAATAACGCTTCAGTTTAAGAACTTTGCTTCAGGATAAGAACAGAAATCATGCTCTGGCGGCTCAGCGGGAGCGGGAGGTCCCATTAGCTAAAGTGGTGCTTCAGGTTAAGAGCAGTTTCAGGTTAAGAACGGACCTCTGGAACGAATTAAGTACTTAACCAGAGGTACCACTGTATAGGAACTAAGGTTGTGTGAAGGTGCTGGGAATGTTCTACAGATCATTCTCTTTGCTCTTGAAGCTCCACTGTGTTTGGTGGGCCTTACTCCTATATGCCTCTTAGTGTGCTTAAAGAGCTAAGCATTTTAGATTCCAACTCAGATCCGCTATGATTTATACCACGTCTGAGTTTGCAGTGTAGAGGAGCCAACAAATTACTGCTCAACCTACGCTAGTTTATTTGGGTAATTTGTGTACTGAAATGTTTTCAAAAATCACATAAATGCTCCTGATTCAACAAGCAAATGTCTACCCACCTAGCACCAAATTATTGTCTAGTTCTTTCTATCTGGTCAGTATGTTTGCTAAGAAGATTGGCTCTACATCGAAGTGTTTATAAAGCACTTATGTGATATCTAAAAATATTGCTGTGATTTCTCAGCTCTGCTTACAGAACCATTTACACTTCCCTTGTGGTATAGTTAACAAAAACAGCTTCAGATAGGCTCTGTTTGTACATTTCAGAAGGAGTCCTAAGTAGAATCCAGATCCTGAATGCTTTATTTTTTGTTACTTTTCTATACCACCCATCCCCTGGGTGGTTTATATATTTGCTAATACAAAATACAAATTAAAAACTTTCAATGAAGGGGAGTCCACAACTTCCCAAAGGAGACGGTTCCAAATCATTGAGTTGGAAGGCCTCCTGCAATTCAGGAATCTCAATTATCAATCTCAACTAATGATGGAATGCTCTGTCACATACCCCTCAACTGTCCCGGGAAAACAGGGACATCCCATTTCTTTTCATACAAGAGTGTGGTGGCCATTTTGGTTGCCGTGATCTCGTGCAGTCGCATGATCTCCTGTGGGTCACATAACTCGCCCTGGAGCGAGGCCCGGAACATGCAAGGAAATTCTCTTTGTGTGTCCAGTCTTGTCCTCATGCAACATTGGATAAGTCTTTCGTGTTCCGTCCTTGAGCCCAACAGAGAGCTTCATGGGTGCCCTCCCCAACCCCCACTATGTTTTGCACCATTCAGGTTCTACTTTGCCTCTATGAACTGCATGACTTGTGCCGTCCCTTTCTCACACTATGTTGACAAGCAGGACCAGATTGGGGACAAGCTCTAGATGGATGTGTCAGTGAGTGCAAGGGACAGATGAGATACATGTAATGGCTCCTTAAAATGATCATATGGATGTACTGTTAAAACCAGTGACATCACTGAAACTCATGATCAGATGCTGTAGAAATCAGATGTGGTTATTTCCCTCAAAAGTTCTTCTACAGCTCAGAATGAAAGTCTCACTTTTGTATGCGCCCAAAGGGTACTTTTTAAAACTTTAAATATATTCTTAGCCCAAGTCCCGGATCCCAGTTAGGGCTTGCAGAAACCTAAGGAAATCCCCACCACCATCATCTTAGAGGTTTATTAAAAGGCTTTATGGACTGGTTGACAAGCCTAGTGACACTCCAAAGCATTGTGTGGTGCTGGGGGAGGGAAATGTGCAACCCCTGAACTTGACTGGGAAGCTTTCAGACCCAGATAGTGGGTAACAAAAGCAAAGGTTTTCATTACAGGCAATGCTCGCTATCCTTACCACCCATGTTTTCGTGACCTGTGTAGCATGGCAAAGAGAGTCAAAACTTCCTCCCAGGTGCCTACTTCTTCAGGGCAAATTACAGCAGAAATTACCCATTTCCGAATCACAGTGAGCGGAATTAAATCCTCTTGAAAACCATTCCACAAAAATTAGTAAACCACCTTATGTTAGTGATTGATAGTCTTTGCAAGGTGGTCACTTGGCCCTTTATGTGTCCACTCAATTGCTTTGATTTGTGGAACTGATGCAGTTGCAGTTGCTTTGTAGTATTTATTCCACAGTTGTAAGAAATTAAACCTACATGTTGGAACTCCCTGCCTACTGGCATCAGTCAGACACCTTCACTGTACTCTTTTTGGCACCTACTTAAAATTATTTTGTTTAGGCATTCAAGACATGTTGGTTTTAATTATCATTAAATGTTTTCACTGTTTTTATTGACAATTTTAATGTTTCTTGTAAACTGCTTACAGTTTTTACTATAGTCAAGTAGTACTGTATATAAATTTTGTTAAATACATACGTACCTAAGTCCTACCAAACACCCTGGTTGACTGGGGTAATTCTTATTTTGCTGCAGTGGCCTAGTTTCTAAATCAATGATACTTACATTGATTAGAAAGTCAGTTTAAAAAGGCTTTCTCCTACTTTCTGTAGTGTGTCTATGACATTTAAATGTGATATAATGGCAACTAGAACTCCAATCCTAAAAGCAAATACTCGGCCTATAGAGCGAGATTAGCCCCACAACCCCAGAGTCGTCCGCGACTGGACCTAATGGTCAGGGGTACCTTTACCTTTACCTTTAACTGTGTACAGTGTCACACTGTTAGCCACAGATACAGATGCAAATTCTTCTCTATCATTCTATAATGTGACATGTTTGATTAAGTCAAAAGGCTTTTTGCAGCTTTTATTAGCAGAACCATTCAAGACCTGAACTGACAATGACATGGAGAATGGCTTAATTTAGAATACGCTTGAAAGAAAACAAATACACAGTGTGATGAAAATTAATCAAGGGAATATCAAGTCAACACTTTAATATGAACATAATTGTGTTTGGCAGAATGGGTGTTCTTCTGGATTTAGCTTTCATACCTTAACTCATGCTTTGCCACAGATCAACTGTTCTGTTCAAACAAAGTGCATTTCATGTATTCTCTGTCAGATAAGTACTACACCTGCTCAGACAGTCTGCCCTTATTTTGAATTGGGTCCTGCTTTCATTGAGCTGGGCCTGACATGACACAGGGTTCACACTCTGCTCCCACTACTATCCAGAATCATCACCAGCCCTCTAGACTTCCTCATGCCAAAGAAGAAGGAAACTATAGCCTGGGGAAGAGGTAATGGGTGGCAGGGGAGACCCCTCATACACATCAGAGAGGACTTACAAGTAGGGATGGGGAAATCTGTTAATTTTAGTTTTTCTTGGGGCTCTCATTTTTCCAATCTTAAACCCACTTATACACATTTCCACATCAGTTTGCAATTTTTTTTTTGTATGCAGTACAATTTTGAATGCATTTCCCCCCAATATACACATTTTTTTGCAAAGCAATTTCCTGTAATATAATACCTTTTTGTGCACACTTTACCCAATTATGTGTGTTTTTGTACATGTTGCTTGACTGGAGAATGCATTGCAAAATCTGGAGAAGGGCAATTTCCAAAAGAGGGTTGTGTGTCAGTTGATGTATTGTTTCGGAAAGTGTGAATTTTGTTGCCTTAAAACGTGAACAGAATTTCTCTCTCATCTCTACTTGTAAAGCTTAGTTGAAAATGATGTGTCTCATTTCTTGCCAGGGATCTTGGGACACATAGTTTTTTTCAGCTAATGAGAAGCTGTGTCGAGCCCCTTCTCTATAGTAGCGAGTCCTGTCTGCCACCTGTTGCCTTCTTCTGCTTTTTTCTGCAAAGAGGTTCTGTTTTGTTGTCGGCTTAGGAAAGGTGCATGGCTGGGGGACTTGCAGGGAACTGCACTTCCCCCATTTGAGCTTTCCAAACATTCCTATTGACTACTCAGAAAGCCCCCCCCCCCTTTCCCCAAGTATTCAACAGGAATGTTGAAAAATCAAAATGGTTTCTGGAGTAAGCTGTGGCAGGGGTGGCCTCATATGTCACTAGTTCCTTTTCAAACTGCAATGCCATATTTGTAGTGGAAAATAGCCTTTGTCCTTTCACCCCCCCCCCCCCCAGATTTGCAAAGAAAGAAAGTTACCCAAAATAATCTCTCTCACACACACCTTGTCTTTTCGCTCTGCAGAAACTACAGGTTTATTGAACGGTTCATCGATCCTTCTGAGTTGAATCCACTTAGAGCAAAATGGCTGCAGGAAATCTGCTCGTATATTCCAGTCAGCCCCACAGAATGGGGCTGCTTTCTTCAGGATTTAACACAGGTGTGTCAGAAAACATTGGGAACATAACTCATTATTGATTTTTCATTAATGTTTGACAAGTGAAGTTGGAGGCAGAAATACAATGACCGTTACCCTTGATACAAAAGATTATATGAAATAAATGTCACTGTGAAAATCTCTTTAGTATACCAACCCACAAGCCCAGCCCTTCACATGTTTACTAAGGTGTAAGTCCCATTAAAGAGAACACTTGTAAGACTTCTGCCAGCAATCTGTGGCCCTCCAGTTTATTGTTTTCTAAATATTTTCTTTAATAACTGGGTGGTTGTTCCAATTCTCCAGCTGTAATTAGTTGGATCAATTCTATAGCCTTTTTTTGTTTAGAAGCAACAGGAATTGGTATTTTGCATCTTCACCTACAAGATCTCAGGTCACAGAGCAGGGAAATGTTTCTGCATGGAAAAAAAATGTGTGAAAGTTGGTAGAAGGAAAACTGGCATGCAAGGTGGTTGGCAATGGTGAGTTGGGTTTCCTCAGCTTGCTGGGGTAGGTTATATAAAGTCTGCTAATATTCACTGAGTTTCGATGTTTAGATTTCCAAAACATTTTAGTGAAATGTGCCATACACATAGACCCACGTAGAAATGGGCTTATTAACACTTTGTCTCTGTCTCCCTCTACTGCATTATGAAATATAAAAAACCTGTACCTAATTGAAGGAATGTTGGAATTTGTAACATTTTGAAGAGATGTTTGATAAACACTGAACATCATAAGCTTTGTTTCAGCTGTTTTCTGTTTGTTTGTTTTTATTTGCTAAATAGCTGCCTCTTCCATTTGGTTTTATTAGCATTATTTGATTCTGACCCAGTCATTCTGATGCTTTTACTGGGAAATTTACTCTTTGTCAGTGATGTGAAAGATGAAAACCATTAGTACATATGAGCACTGAAACCCAAACCAGTACTTGGTATTTTGCAGGACCAGGAATGAAATTCCATTAACTTTGCACTGAACTATCAATTATCTAAAATGTTTAATTTGTGCAGCATGTCTAGCAGGCTGCAGCATTAGAATATTTGTAGGTTGTATTGTGTGTTTCCAACTGCATTTTTTCAAAGAAGATGTGGGCTCCTCCAACTGACCTATTTATACAGCTTTCACCTTGATTTGCTTGCACAAGTCTGTGTGATTTGTTATATGACAACAAGCTTTCATCCTGATTTGCTTGTGAGGAATATATGCTTATCCCTCTTAACCATTCATTTTTTAGTGTATTTGCCCCAAAACTTCTCTAATACAAAGATCTGTTTAGTAGCACCTTAGAGACCAACTGAGTTTGTTCTTGGTATGAGCTTTCGTGTGCATGCACACGAAAGCTCATACCAAGAACAAACTCAGTTGGTCTCTAAGGTGCTACTGGAAAGAATTTTCTATTTTGTTTCAACTATGGCAGACCAACACGGCTACCCACCTGTAAAAAGATCTGTTTGTTTGTTTTTAAAGTGCAGCTCTTGCGCTAGGCTGACAAAGCACTTTAATCTACTTTCATTGTGCAAACCTGAAGTTCTGGTGTGCACTTGAATCTCTCCTGCAAAATAGTGATGGCTTGGAGTATTGTTGAGTTTGGCCAGAATAGTTGCATTAGAATTTTGAGGAAATAAATCCCATACAGTCGTACCTCCGCTTACGTATCCCTCTGGTTACGTAAACTGGGTTTTTGCCACACTCGCATGCGGTCTCTCCAGTTGCGAAAACAGCGGGATCCGACCGGACCTCCAGAACGTATCCCGTCTGCAACCGGAGGTACTACTGTATTTTTAAAAAATTCCCACAGTGAGAAACTTATACTTTCTGGCCCCCTACACGTCTCCAAGAACACATCTATCTGATCAAGTTCCCAACCAGATCAGCTGGGAACTGGACCACCTTTCATAAAAGAAGAGCAGGAACTTCTTGGTGATACTTAACTTGGGATATTTAATGATCACTCAGGGTTGCCATATTTCAAAAAGTGAAAACATAATTTTTTTCTTTTGCCAAAATTGTTGAGTTGCCATATGTCTGAATTTTCCCAGACATTTTAGCAATTTCCACCCAGACACTGCTTCCAACTGCAGTATTCAGGCTATGTTCAGGAGACTCTGGACATATGACAACCCTGATTTAGGAACTTGGTTCTGTTTTGTATGCAGTGCTGAGCATAGAGATATAGTGATATAACTGCATGGAACTGAACTGAAAGTAACAAAAGCAGCCTGTGGGTTCAGAATGGCAGTGTGATACTGCCTGCATGTTCTTGCATTGTTCTCCATGCAACTAGAAGCCAAACATTCTAGCTTATTGTGGTTGATCAGGAATGAGCCACAGGGTTGTGCGTGCTGCCTGATTGCTCATGCAAGTGGCTTCTTATTATGTTCAAATCAGATATGGTGGCTTTGCTTTTGTGTGTTCAGACCTTTTAACCTTACCCCCAAATAAATTCAGACATGACTCAAATTTTGGTTTGCTTTTTGGCAGAATTTAGGCCGCAACTTTATTGATTACAGCAAGTGATTGGTTGCATAGGCTCTGGTTCGTCTAGCTCCCTGCTCTGCAGGTATGTCTGACCCAGGGTTCCAGCGTAGGTCAGCCAAGGGTGAACACTTGGATAGCAGAAAGCTGGGAACCTGCTCTATTCACCATCCAAATGTCCCCCTGGACTCTGGCACGGGCACAACCCCCTTTCAGGGGTTGACCAAACCAAGTTGAGTCCCTGGATTACTTTAATGGAATACCCTTCACATAGGGATGACGAGAGGTTCTCCCATCACTATCACCTGAACCAGAGCCTATCTGCAACCGTACAAGTTGTGATGATTTGCTACGCAGCAGGCGAAACCCAAATGGCAGCAGCCAATCAGCCAAGTGGGGAAAATTCCTGCCGCCCTCCTGTCCCGACGACAGATGACACATGATGACATAGCAAGGTCAAGCACACAAACCCTAAAAGTAGGGAGAGGTGGGTGGGTATTCCGATGCACATGCCAAAAGAAGAAGCTCAGGGTCACGTGCATGGGTATTTGTAGGTTCCTCGATCCATTTAGCTTGTGTCCCATTGGTCAGATTGAACCCTGCAACGAGCAACCTACTGATTGGGTGTTGTGGCTGTCAATCACTCCCACCCACAACACAGGGGTTTGGTTGCCAGGTCTCACCGCAATATGTGCCCTCTTTAAGGGAGCACCTGATTTATCATTTCAGACCTATTGCTGACGCTTCACTTAAAAATGAGGCACCAATTGGAAATGCAACTAGGAAAAATAGGACAAGAGAACACCCCATATTTATATTTCTTTTGCCAATGTGCAAACCTCACCCATCTTGTGGTCCTCTGCCCTTCCCATTTACCCATTTGTTTTTATTTGGGTGGGTTAGGGTTCCAGGACAGGCTGAAGAATTAGACTATGTGTGGGATGTGGGAAACTCCACATGACTCTCAACAAAATTCTATGCAGATTTATCCTGTGAAATGTTAATTCCAAAATAAATGGTACCCAGTCATAGTGGATTGCAAACAGGAAAAATTGGCACCATAAAGCCTAAAAACACATTTCTTGGGGTGTGAGTTTTTGTATGCTGTGCTGTGCATCTGATTAAGTAGACTGAACAACACCAAATTTATACCACAACAGATATGCTAAGCTTCAAGGTGTGCAGGACCTCCACATTTCTTGGTCTGTTGGTCTTCCAAAAGATTTTAGTACTACAGCCTTTCTCCCCACTCCATCTCCCCCCCCCCAGTCCTATTGATAACAAACTGCACTATAATTTGCTAGGGAAAATATATTTTCTGGCTAGGCTGTCCTATATTCTATATTTTTTGCCCTAGTAATTTCCCTTGTTTTGTTATTTTCTTTAGCTTTCCAGCAATGTTGTGAATGGAAGAATATTTGTCATGCATGTGTAAATTGCAGGAGACGTCTAAAAGAATTTTTATAGATCTTCTATCATGTGTGCGCACAATGTCACTCAACTTTACTGCCAGGTAAGGAATTTGTTTTGATTAAGTTACAAAAAGCTGAAAAGATATAATGTTCTTTTTAAAAGCTATAATTTTGAAGTATAAGTGTGTGCATCCCTATGTTTCCCCTAGAAAAAATATATGAAGAATTGGAAAGGCGTGCACTCTTAAGGATAAATTGCTCTCAAGAGATGAACATGCTGGTTTTTTAAATCCAAATACGTCAGTAAAAGGTTTATTCAGCAGCATTTTCTAAGTTTTTTGCAGTGATTTAGGGAGTGCCATTTGAGCTGCAGTTACTAATAATTTGGCTGATTTTAACGATCACTCTGTATAAGGGGGGCTACATGAGACCAATTCTCTGCAAAAATAAATAGTAATACAGGTCATGTGCTGGGTGTCTATGGAGATTAGATTCAGAATTATGCCCATAGGTCTTTATGGAAATGGGATTTTGAAGGTATGGAAGTCCAGGGTTGGCTCATGGTATGACATTGAACATCTTTCCATGTGTTTGTTTAATCTGAACAAGGTTAATTACAAGAAAATACAAGTGGTACTGAGTGTTTTTGGTAGCAAAAAGAAGAAGAAAGCAGTGCCAGAACTCATGTCTTGATAAAAGTGCTGTGAGTGTCATCACAAAATGGCTGCCAGGAGCAGCAAAGAAAGAGGTGATGGTACTCTGTACAGGTAAGTACTGTCACAGAAAAAGCACTGGTGGTACTCAGTACTAGGACCCCTAAGCCGAGGTATACACTTCGAGGGTAGCTGCAGATATTATTAGCATCTCATGTTGTAAATCAACATGAATCATTTCTTCTTACCACCTCTCTGCTGCTTTTTCTGGTGTTCCCTTGGGGTGATAGCTATCTATGATGAGTGATTTGACATGCTTTGACATTAAAATTGCTAAATGTAATTTCAGTCACTCACCTGGTTCACACTTAGACCTGAAAGGTTTGTTTGTGGTGAGTAAGGAGAAATCTTAATCACGAGTCTAGGTTGGGACAACACACCAAACCAAACTTTGCATTAGCTCAGTGTGGCATGGGAGTAACAAAGACCAGGAGGAGGAGCAAATCGGCTGTAAGTTCATCTCTGGAAACCAAACATTCATGTTGTCTCAGTAAGCTATAACGTATATTTCAGTTCTGAGACTCCAATTTTGCAGACCTACACCTTGCTTTGTGCCAATATTACCGTAAAATGTCGTTTTAAAGATGTGTTAGTATTTCTTACTGCTACCAATCAACAGCTCTGAATTGGCCATGACATGTCTCCCTTTATTCTTTTTCTTTTGACACAACTGCAATCTGAATTAGTGGAGGATTGTACAAGTTTCCTGTCCTATGCCACATACATGTGCCAAATATGTCATTCCCATGGTTCTTGAGAACCTGCTAAAATTCAGCTTGATGTCAAAAGGCACCTGAGGCTTCTGTCATTTGTTGAGTCAGTGAGAATACTAAACATAATGAAATATATTGAAACAATTTCTTGTTTGACATGTATTTTGGCACGTGGATGAAATCAACTTGTAACGGCCACATGAGAGTCTCAACACAGTACTGTTTTATGGTTGGGCAGACTTTTGCATAAAAATATCTTTTATAAATGTATTCCACTCAGTCTGGAATGAAGGAAGAAGAATGAGCATTGACCGAAGGATTGGCCCCAGTACCTGTCCCTGGCCACACCCCCGCCCGCAGCCCATTGGCCCGCCAGGCATGGGTGGGCAAATTACACCCTGTTACTGGGGGTGGGGGTGGCGGCACCAGGCTAGGTAAGCCCAGCACAGGATCGCAAACTCCGCCCACCCATTGGGAGGAGGTGAGTGGGAATTATAAATGTATTCTACTCAGTCTGGATCCCAGTGAGTTTCCAGGCTTTCATGATTATTCCAGGGAGAATATTCTAGAATGTAACATTCTTAACATCTCCTCAAACAAACCTTTTGAAACCCTTACGAATTTTCTCTTGGAGTTATCCCAATTGTCACCAGATAGAAGATTAACAGGCTGCTTCCCCCCTAATTTTCACTTTTTGGAAAGAATGTGAATATATATAAATGATTATTTGTTTACTTTTGCTCTCCCTATCTCTGTATTTAAACACAGAAAAGGTATGTGTGCAGAAAGGATGTCTTGCTGCATCCTACAGCGCGCAGCCCCCCGGACTCCAGTGCAGCTCTTGGTAGTTCAGGGTGGCTTCATCCTCCCCAGGCTGGATACCTGGAGGTCTCTGCCTACCTCAGCCAATTGCCCAATCCCGCTTGGGGAGGCGTTGCCAGGGGATTGGCCAGGTAAGCAGAGGGACTGCCCTGCCCACACAACAGAAGGTGAATCTTACCTGTGAAGCTGCAGTCGGCTGGGCGGAATGCTTTAGCCTGTCTTCCTAAATGGGGGGGGGGGGATGAAGCGGTGACCCACGCCCCCCTTGCGGCGGTGATACCAGGGTTCCCTGTTAAAGGGGTCTTGAGGGGAGGCATTGGCCATACGCCGAGAGGTTGTCATTGCTCCCCCCTCCAACGGTGGTGAAACGGGGGGCAGGCTCTCTGCTTGAACATATGTTCTCCAGAGCCAGCCCAATCCCCACACATTCTGGATATCCCTGAAGTCTCCCAGATCCCTGGCTGGGGACTGGGAAGGATAAACGCCCAATGCCTGAGCCAAGGTCTCCCTGCACCTGAAACTTAATAAAGTTGTGACCACTTTTAATCCCATAGCACGTTCTTTTGAGTCATTATTCCACTCAGGGGTCGGCTGGAGTTGGGGAGACTCTGCCTGTCCATGCAAAATGCAACTCCTTAACTCTTTTGGTTTTTTTAAAGAAAAGGGTTCTCTAGGTCCAGCCCTACTCTTTCTGTTTGCTTGGGGGCAGATTTGTGTTTAATTATATGGATCTGCTGCCATCACTTTGACCCTAATTTCAATTAGACTCCAGTTCTATTTTCCGTATTGCGGACTTTGCAAGCTTAGCTGATGGGTTGGCTTGTGCCATGATATAACCACTTTGCTACACTGATTGGAATATTGATTGCACTGTAGCTGTCAATATTTCTGCAGAGAGAGCAAAGCCGTAGCACCTTTACTGAGACCAACCTCCCAGCCCTACAAACAAGATCTTTCTATGCTGATGTGCATTTAATGTGAAGCGCAGTGCCCTTGGCTTTCTTGAGATAGTCTGTTCCTCTTGAGATCCTGTCTTTTTATTAAAGAGAAGCACAGCAGGCACACGGGACAATTTATATTCTGACTGCTTCTCTCTGCGTTGTCTTCCCTCTATCTGAACAGCAAAGTTGCTACTGTTTAGTGACAGAGGCCCTTCAAAATGTTGCAGGGTAGCCTTTTCAGTGGTGGTGTTCTGGTTGTGGAATTCCTTCCAGAGGCAAATTTGCACCATTGCGAACAGTTTATTGTTCCTGTACTTGACCTCTTACAATTCCACCCCCCTTTTCATCCAAGGCAAACAATGGACCGTACACAAATAAAATTTGGCTCTGTACCTATGTCCATTGAGCTAGGCATAAGCTCTGTCAAATGAAGTGAGACTTCCTTCTGACTAAACATGCTTTGAATTATCACACACACTGACGTCCCATTGAAATCAACGAGATATCCATTAGCTGCAACTAACAACTTTCCAATTTCAGTGTGACTTAAGCACAACCTTCCTTGGACTTGGGCCTTTGATTTTAATCTCTTAAAAGCTGTGCAATTAAACAAAATATGTCATGCACCACTTGATTACAATAGTCTCTAAGCAGTGAACAAAAGATAAAATAAAGCAAAGGTAGAAACTGGTTGAAACTATAAAATCATACTTCGATTAACATACCTGCTGAGATTTTAAAAAGTATTCAGTAGGCTGATTATAACATCAGCATATATTCTATAGCAGCACTCATCAGCTATAGGCTTATTTGCATCTGGGACTGATGGCTAGGAACTGGGGAGAAATTTAATTCAGTTTGCATTTAAAAGTAAACCTACCTGCTTCTTACTTTGCAAAATAATATGTGAACATAAATCACAGCCTTTCTTCAAAATTTGCACTTCTCTGAATTTTGTGGCATAGTTCTCCAGCCATGTATGAGAATAATGTACCAAAATGCATTACATAGGCAAAATTGCTTTAAAAATGTGCATGTTGGGCAATATTGCATGCAAAAAATTGTGTTTTAGGAGCCATGCACTAAAATGCTCATGCATTTTCATGAGAACTTAAAATAATAATAATAATCACAAGCTGATAATGAAAATCTTAAGGGTGGAAAAATGAGAAAGTGAGAGAAACCAAAACATACACATTTACCCATCCCCAACGATGGCTAAGGAGTTAAGCCAAAGCCTTCACAGGAAAGGTGGGTTTTAAGAAAATATCTGAAGTCAAAGTCAAAATGAAGTATATTGGATGGACATTCCAGGGCCTAGAGGACAGCAAAGGAGAAGGGATTAAGTAGATCAAGAGAGCAGAAAACATTGAGATTATATAGAAGGGTAGATTTAGGAGAATGAGGGCTGGCAGCAAGTTTGCAAAGAACAGGAAAAGGTAAATGAGATTTTGAATAAGCAATAAATATTTGTTTGATATATATTGTAGGCTTCCTGCTATATTTGTTCCTCATTATATTTCACACCTTTAAAAATATTTGACTGTTCTGCTCTCCATATTGTACCATCTCCTGTACAATTATTTATATTCAGTAATTAAGATTCCATTTTTCATCCAGATAAGCATGGGATATGTGAAATAATAGATTTATGTGGCAATCCCTATTCTCTCCAAAATCATCCTGACTGGCATTGATAGGATATCCTAATTTTCCACGTCTGTTTTGATTTAGAACTATGGTGGCATTTCTGTTATTTTTTTACTGAGAGTTCTGTCAGGGTAGCCCATCTACTAGTACTATCCTGTTTCTCTTAATTAGCATCTCGGTTGTAATGCCTGAAAGAAGATGGAATGTTGTATTATTATTTCTGACCGCATCACATATTGAAGCTATGTTAGATTTGCAAGTAGCAACACAGACAAATGGAACTACCCAGCCAAAGGCAAACACTTGCAGCCCCATTCAGTTCAGTCAAACTCACGCACATGCTTAACTCTCATCCATTAAAATCTCTGTGTTGCCACATGAGGACTTGAAAATGGACCATGTGTTACTGATAGCTGCAAAGCTATCTTCAAAGAGCACTTGGGCATTATAGGGAAAGTGGCAAATGGTGCCAAAGAAATTGGCTATAATTCAACAGTTAAGCATTTCTCTTGCAAGATAATAGCGATGGCACCCAATCTCAAAATGGGAGAGGGTGGTGTCAAAAAGCAAATTCCAGCAGTTTAAGCTGCCTAGAAACCTTTAAGATTGAGTCTTGGCTTCTCAAAAGCTTGGGTCTAGTTCCAAAAGGGCCCAAGAAAGGTGACAGGCCCAGTCTGGGGTAGAGTCCACATTTAAATTTATTTATTTATTTTGGCTTCATTTGAATTAGGCTCGGATTTATTTATGCACACATTTCAGTCCCACGGGTGCTGTACTCAGGGCAGCTTGCAACAATTTAAAATCACACTGTCATATAAAAACAGTTAAAATACACTAAGCGGCAACAAAGGCAAAGATCACAGATAAAAACACAACCATTATATAAAAGAATAATATTATAATAATTTATTATCTGTACCCTGCCCATCTGGCTGACTTTCCCCAGCCACTCTGGGCGGCTCCCAATTGAGTGTTAAAAACAATACAGCATTAAATATTTAAAACTTCCCTAAACAGGGCTGCCTACAGATGTCTTTTAAAAATAGGATAGCTGCTTATTTCCTTGACCTCTGATGGAAGGGCATTCCACAGGGCGGGTGCCACTACCGAGAAGGCCCTCTGCCTGGTTCCCTGTAACCTCACTTCTCGCAATGACGGAACCGCCAGAAGACCCTCAGTGCTGGATACTTACCATGTGGATACTTACCATGTGGATTAAAAATGTATTTACCAGCTGGCAAAAGACAGACAGAGAGAGGGCCATAACCTATGCTTCAAGTGGCAATGCATTTCTCAGCATTGCTGCAGCCACTGACAACGCTTTATCTCATGCAGCCATGAGCTATGAATAGCATCCAACTAAGCCATGCTCACCCGTTGCAATCTGTGGGCTTAACTTAAGTCTGTTGGTTTCATTGGGTCCACTCCAACTTAGTTGGATCCATCCATTCTCCAGAATTAGATCCATTCTGAAGCAGGCTGTGAGCAGCTCACACATGTTTGCAAGATAAGTTTTGTAATGAACTGATGTACGATTTCTACCAGTACCGGAGAAAATTTTTCAGTGAAAATACTATTTTTCAGTGGTCACTTTTTTATTTCTGCTTGCTAAGCTTTTGTCTGTGTATGGACAGTGGAATATTTCACCAATTATAAAATGAAGCAGGAACTACATGGCCCAAGGAATGCTATAGGGATTGGAGTGTTTCATTAATTTATAGGATATGTTTAAAGCCAAGCCCTTTGCTGGCAATCAAAACTTGCTATCGCCAATGGGCAGATTAAATGAAGATCCTTCTTGTGTTCCCAGGAAATAATTAGGCAGAGCTGATTTATATAAGCACTGGAATCTGTCGTCTATTGATACTTTTTCTTATTTTAAAATATTACTGAAAATCAAAGAAACCCCTTCACACGAAAATCCACTCTTTATTTCATTCCCTCCTCCCAGCTTTGTTATTTTCAGCAGCGGAATTTGGAAAAGGAGAAGGATTTTAAGAAGTGGTTATTATTAGACAGCAAATAGTAAAAAATGCTGGCTGGTCCACTGCAATTCAACCACGGATGTAAAAATAGATCCTGGCCAACCTTTTCTTTATTCTTGGTATACAGCACTGTTAGCATAGTCTGGTCAGCTTCAGGTTGGAGGTTGCCCTTCCTGAAGTCTCCTCTGGGGGTCCCTCTCCTATGCCATTGCCTTTCCTGGTGATAGTGGGGTTTGGCTGGGGGTACTCCATGACCACAGGAGCAGCAATGCTTCTGTGAGCTGCCCCAGCAGTAGGGTTGTGAGCCATTACTAATAAATTTCCCATTGTGCCACTAACAACCACTGAAGCCTGCTATTTTTATTTTTCACAGTGTCCTAAATAGAAAAGTAAAATGGCGGCAGCTCCAAGACTGGGCCTCTTATATTAATGCTGGGCCGGAGGGTGCATTTAAAACCTTCCAAGCACTGTGCAAAAATACAACATAGGAACAAGAAAACAGTATCATAAAAATAGAGATACAACATAAGAAACCAGTAAAACAATCTTAGAAACACATATACAAACAGGAACACAGTACAGTAATAACAAGGTCTGACCTGATGAATCAAGGAAAGCCTAGGCAAATATATATTTCTTTCTAAGAGATCTGAAGCAACCGGGGGATGATGTTTCATGTATGGCAGATGGTAGGTCAATTCAGAATGCAGGGGCAATGGCTGAAAGTGCCTGATTTTGTGTCACTGCCCTGTGATATTCTGTAGGGTGTGGTGTCGCAAGTAACATTTCCCCAGATGATCTAAGTAAACCTACATGTTTATACAGGGGCAAGTAGCCTTTCACATAACCTGCTCCTGAGTTTGTTCAATGCTTTATGTATTAAGGAACGGATGTGAGCAAATGCAGTTTAAATGTCCTTGGCTTTGAGTTGGAGAAGTGAAGGTTGTAAGCCCAGGCTATCTTTCTGGGCATATGAAGACAGAGAACGAGGAGTCTGTGCCATCTACAACTTGTGATGCAAATGGCTGAGATTACTGAAGAAGCAAGTTAGTTAGGAGCTGATGCCATAGCAGCAAGTTGACTGGCAAAAGGAAAGAGTAGACTTTTAGTTCATATTCTCCAGCAAGTCTTGAAACGGCAGCCGTGACTTGATTTCACATTGCAGTATTCCAATTAACAGTCCAATATTTCTTTCAACTTTAAGAAGTGATAGGGAAGCTAACCTCACTGCATTAAAAACAATAAAGAAGCAGATATTTGAAGTGTGCGTATGAGAGAGATGACATCTTTGAAAGGATAGGACGGCCAGCTAAGCCATATCTTGTTTTCATCTTCATGGAATGATCACATTTATATCAAATTTATGTCAGTAGACTCTTGCATGGTAGTTCCGTC
Source organism: Lacerta agilis (assembly GCF_009819535.1). Lineage (NCBI taxonomy): Eukaryota > Metazoa > Chordata > Lepidosauria > Squamata > Lacertidae > Lacerta > Lacerta agilis. Next base: position 33,399,240 of record NC_046321.1, on the reverse strand, counting down.
TACATCTTCTCCTCCCCTCTGTTGAAATTGTGCTTTAAAACAGGTAAAATGTGCTTATGGGGAAGTTTGCAAATTATCACATGAAAGCTAAAGAAAAATTGATGGGAATATTTCCCTTAGGACTGAGCATACTGATTATAAAAATATTAATACTTAATGCCTCTATTACATCTCTTATGTACACAACTGAATAGGGTGGCGGGAGTGGGAGAATGGCTTATGGTTTAAAATAGAAGCAGTGATATATGCAAATCTTCCAAATGTCAATTTTGTGGGCAGGATTTCTGTTTAGGGTAAAAAAAAAAATATGAAGAAAAAAGATGATAAGTGAACACAACTGTTTTAATCTCATGAAGTGTATCACAGATGTGCCCTTTTCCAAACCAGATACCTGCACATAACATATGACAACACTGATGAGAAAACTGATATTTCCAGCTACCTCCAGTAACACTTTATCTGTAGTAATGCTTTGGCTGTTCTTGTTTGAATTACAAATGTTTCCTCTCATGCAGAGAATAGCAATGAATGTTGACAATGTAATGCATTGCTAAATTCTGTAATTCTTGCAAACAGTGGTAGAATAAAATGCGAAACACTCATTTGCACACCAGAACTATGCATTTTGCATTGGGGAGGGGAAGGAATATGCTGCTGTTGCAAGATTTCTGCTTAGATTGACTTTTTAATTTTTAAAATGTAAAAATATCAGAGTCTGAAGAGGTACAATGTACCAGGAATATTTTCCTGTGCTAGACTTCTAGAAACGAATGGAAATCATTGTCTTCCACATCTCTGATTCATTTTCATAGCTTTTGTTCAAGCAGCTTCCTAGAGAATAATGCCATTTCTGTTTATCCATTGCCTATAGTTCTGAATCCCATTCTGTATCTAATTTTACATATATTTTAAAAGGAACATTTACAAGTGTGGCTGGAAACTGGGAGAGCTCTTCAAACTGGGAGAGCTCTTCTTGGAAGCTATTAAGCTTTAAAATAATCTAAAGAGAAAAATCTATTTAAACTACGTAAGGAGGAGGGAGGAAGATACAGTTGCAGCCGGTGGTGTACAGTGGAACCTCGGTTGACAAATGTCTCCATTAACGCACGTTTCGGCTTTTCAACGCCAAAAACCCGGAAGTAACTGCTTCGGGTAACTGCAACATTTTTGAATGATTTTTGGAAGCCGAACATGCCATGTGGCTTCAGCTTTGAGTTTCCCTATTGTATTGAGGTTTCCGCTTTCAGTTTTCAGTTTTCGAATGTTTCGGAAGTCGGATGGTCTTCTGGGATGGATTACATTTGAAAACCGAGGTTCCACTGTAGTGATAAGTTTTGAAGTGCAGGAGCAAATCATGAATTTTTGGAGAATCCACAAATGCGGAGAGCATATGAAGGAGGAATGACTAGTCTTTCAAGAAGACTTTTAAGCAGCATAAATGCACGATCCTAACCATGACTCCTCTGAGGTAAGTCCTGTTAAATTATGAGGGACTTACTTCTTGGTAAATGAGGTTAGGATTGCCACCTAAACTTTTCTGTAGCATGACTACAGTCCTATGTATCATCCCCTAGTGGTAAGCTTCATTGAACTCAGTTGTGCTTACGTCTAACTGGATGGGCGAAACTCGAAAAGCACATCAAGCCTTTTAAAAAGATATTCAGTCAGCTGAAATATCACACCTAGCTTTTTATTAGACATGCCAACAACATTGCAAAGAGGTCCTGTTTAAATTGCTAGCACGACGTAGAAAACTCAGGAAAGAAAAGGACCTGAAAGCGTTGTCATCACCTGCTGGAACAAGGACTGGCTACAAGTTACCCTGGTGGTCCAGCAGATGATGTTGTTGTTCCTGCTCTGAAAAAGGCCCCAGAAATGAGCTTCCAGGAGTAGCTTGCTGCATGGGGCAGAGGCACAGCGACAGCCTCCCAGCAGCAGCATCTCGGTGGTTTATGAGGAAAGGGCAAGCTGGGACTGCACAGATACGCAGGTGAGGGCACCACATCAGTTTCAGTGGTGGATCTGCACAGATGTGATTTCCCTGCCATCTCTTACCTCTGTCTTCCTGGTAAGCAGAAGTGATACTGCTGCTTCGAGGCTGTTGTTACTTTTCTGTTCTTCTAGGGCAAGCTGTGCCTGTGTGCTCCTTCACATTCCCCTTCCATTACACCACCAACTGCAGTTCTGAAGTAATGTAAGTGCTATTGTGGATCCGAAATTGGATATTATCCGCAGCTTCCAGTGGCACCATCACCGTGAGCTTCTTACACAATGATTTCCACTTGCTTTCCAGCGCAGAGTTGGAACACCTCGAAAGGCTACCCAGGCCCCTGCCAAAGCTATTTTCTCTGTGTTTAATAACTCTGACACATGAAAGTGGAATAGGATTCTGAAGTGCACCTCCAGTCCTCACTGCTCAAAGGCATTGCCTGCCCACATGTACTTGACAAATGAAGCTTTGATATGCCTACACACACACACACACACACACACACACACACACACACAATCCTGAAACTTGATTATGGAATGAAGGATGACTTCCAGTATAGAACACAATAGAAATAATTGCTGTTATCTGACGGAGAGAAGAAATGTGTCAGATTAATATTCAGCCAGAACAAAACATTAGTTCACATAAACCCACCATCCTCAGGGAACCCAAAATAGCATTAAACTTTTGGTAAATGAAGTAATATTTTACATTTTGCCATCATATTGATGATTTTTTAAAAAGAACTTTTACAGCAGACTTAACAATACCAGAGATACAGGACAAAGCATTAGAATAGATATAGAGAAGAATCTTTCATTTTATAAAACACGGACCATCCTAAAATGATGATATGAGCACATATGTCTTTTTGTGTGTAGCCTTTTTCTGGATTTATCTTTTTAAAAGGAAAGGATTTCCATTGGGATTTGCTGGTCTAAATCCATTTTCTCTTCAGCATATGAAATGACAGTCCATTCTCAATGCCCCAATATTAATTTTTCAAGCATGTCTGTATATTCATCTGCCAACCATCAACAAATTTCCTGGGTTTCTATTAGCTTGTCTCAAGCTGCTGGCAAGCTAAATTTCTCTAACAGGCATCAATTCGACGTATTAAATGCCTGTTCTGCCCTAGAAGACATATTGATTATTTTTTTCTCAGCAAAGTGACAAATACCATTTTCATGACTATAATAGAGATTGATTACAATTTTATGGAACACAGAGGGAGTTGATCTTAGTGAGACAGCCTCAGGGCGTATAAAAATTGGAGAAAATCATTTGGATTAATAAAGAAATTAATGAATTCACGGGCTGATGATAAAGTTGGAGCATTCTAGAGATAATGAAAGCTACAGTAGATGCACGGTTGTTACTGAATTGTGAAGTAAATTTAAATGTGCTTAAAATTACTAGTGATTAAAAACTTGTGGAAAATAACTGGGGTTTTTTTTGTTCAAATTTAAATGTAGTGTGGATTAAGCTTGAGTTTTGAACAATTTGATGTTTTAAAAGTGCTGGGTGTACTTTTTGCACAATGGACTTTTCAAGGTAACGGTGTATTTAAATGTATAAAGTGAAATTATGTATCTCTCTGCATACGCCGTACATACATACTTAAACATACAGACTATATGAATTGCGGTTAGAGAGTCCTATCCTCCAGTTCTGTGTGTGGCTAGCTGTTCCCCTGAAATTCCTCTGCTACTCTCGAGGAAAGACAGATTACTTTTTCTTTGCTGGAGAGTAGCCGATGGGCTTCTGTACATACAATATTTATGCACTAGGCAAGGTGTGCAAGAACCAGACTGTAGGTTGCTGGATGTTAACCAGTCAATTTGGCTTAACAGGACACAACATTTTATTATTATTGAAAATATTTATATACCATTATGTTGTGTGTGTGTGTGTGTGTGTGTGTGTGTGTGTGCACGCGTGCAATAAAACATAAATCTGTACAATAAAACACATCAAAAACATATAAAAATGTTACCTCTCCAGAATCCAAAACATGTCTTAAAACCAGCACGGAGATTTTCAACACAAAGGTGCTCATCTGAAGTTTTGTGCACAGCTCCAAAGAACATGGAATCATAGATTCATAGGACTAGGTACCCCAATGGCCATCTAGTCCAACCCTCTACAATGCAGGAATCTCAACTAAAGCACCCATGACAGATGGCCACCCAACCTCTGCTTATAAAAACCTCCAAGGAAAGAGGCCACAACTTCCTGAGGGAGACTGTTCCACTGTGGAACAGCTCTTACTGTCAGAAAGTTATTCCTGATGTTTAGTCAGAATCTCCTTTCTTGTAACTTGAAACACGAACATGATTCTTTGTCCTACTCCAGACAGGTGTGAAGGTGCATGTTGTCTAATCGCTTGACTTACAATAGGAATATCATTTATAAATTCTAGGTCGCACCAAAGTAAAGGTTGGCCTAGGGCAGGCATAGGCAACCTTCGGCTCTCCAGATGTTTTGGCCTACAACTCCCATGATCCCTAGCTAACAGGACCAGTGGTCATGGATGATGGGAAATGTAGTCCAAAACATCTGGAGAGCCGAAGGTTGCCTATGCCTGGCCTAGGGGCTGCTTCACTTATGGGGTTTTAAAGGTATATATACCTGTAAAGTTTACAAGCTGATACATCTAAGAACAAATGCACTTATTGTATAGGTGCTCACACCAGGAAGTCAGAATTGGCTGTGGTTCTGTGTTGTGTGTATATGTGGTTGTATACATAAGTTTGCCACTATTTGCCCAGGCAGGCACATTATGTGACCCATGAGAGCAGCAAAATAACCAGACTATACAGACAACGGTGATGGGATAACTAGGCAATGGTGATGGGATAAAATAAGGCCAAATCTTTATTGACAGCAGCAGGCAGGGGAAGGCTTGGCATGGCACTGGGTCCAGGATCAGTTCATCATTCCACAAGCCCCATGTTGATGGACTGGATCCACTGGGTTTGGATCACTCCATACAGGTGGATTTTGTGATGAGGTGGCCCAGGGCTGCTAACTCTCTCTCTCTTTCTTTTATTACAGACAGCAGCCATCTGGAGTGGGTAGTGTGCACTGCTCCTTCTGCATGTATTAAAGTAGCCTGCTGTCCCCCCTGGGAGTGCCAGAACCCGATGACACATCATCGTCATCATCAAAGAATCATAGAGTTGGAAGGGACCCTGGCGGTTTCTAGTACAACCCCCTGCAATGTAGGCATATCAACTAAAGCATCCATGACAGATGGCCATCCACACTCTGCTAAAAAAAAACCCTCAAAGGAAGGAGAGTCCACCACCTCTTGTGGGAGTCTGTTCCACTGTTGAATAGCTCTTACTGTCAGAAAGTGCTTCCTGATGTTTAGTCGGAAACTCCTTTCTTGTAACTTGAATCCATTGGTTTGGGTTCTGCCTTCCAGAGCAGGAGAAAACACGCTTGCTCCATCTTCCATGTGACGGCCCTTGAGTTAACTGAAGATGGCTGTCGTATCTCATCTCAGTCTCCTCTTTTTCAGGCTAAACATACCCAGCTCCTTCAAACATTTATTATAAGGTTTGGTTTCCAGACCTTTGGTCATCTTGGTTGCTCTCCTCTGCACACATTCCAGCTTGTCAACTTCCTTCTTAAATTGTGGTGTCCAGAACTGGACACAGTACTCCAGGTGTGGTCTGACCAAGGCAGAATAGAGCAGGACTATTGCTTCTCTTAATTAGGGCACTTTATTAATGCAGCCTAGAATAGCATTAGCTTTTTTGCTGTTGCATCACACTGTTGGCTCATATTAAGCTTATGGTCTACTAAGGCTCCTAGTTCCTTTTCACATGTACTAGTGGCAATCCAGGTGTTTCCCCATTTTATATTTGTGCATCTGGTTCTTCCTGCCTAAGTGTAGAAATTTACATTTGTCCCTATTGAAATTCATTTTGTTACTTATGGCCCAGCTCTCCATTTATTAGATTTCTTACCCAGCCTTCATTGTAAAGTCCCAGCATGGATTGAGGCAATTTGAAAATGCATATTTAAATTAGTATTTAAAAACAGCTAAAACAGATATTCTACCTGTATGGGGGAAAACATGACTTCCCCATGGACCAATGGTGGGTAGTCATTCTGTTTCTCTGAACAGTGACCCTAGTAGAGCTCCATGGGCCCTGACAGCAGAAAAATGAGATATGGGGGCAGGACTAGGGGTGGGATTGTGGACTGGAGAGGAATTCCTCCTTCACCTTTGCATCTACTCAGTTCTTTAAATGTTAAGCTACTTCACACACACGGAAAGATGTATGTCAGCTTTGGAAGTAGCCTTAGAGGTGTATGCAAATGGTTGAAATTTATTCCTTGGTTTGGTTTGGTTTGGTTTTTTAACAAAAACCTGAGAGAAATAGTGATGGTTTAAATGATTTCTGAGACATACGCTGTCAAATTTTCACATCTCTCACCAGCCTTAAGATCCATTTTCTTGCATTTTATGTGAAATTTGGTGTGTGTGTTGTTTTTTAAAATACAGTAACTTTATACTGAACCTATTCATGCCACATTTTCCACGAGAAACTGCTTAATATGTTTGGTGTCAGCGTTTGGAAACTACATTTGAAAAAGCTTCCTCATTCTGCAAATTGCCGAGTATTTAGTTTCATTTTTGTTTTGTAAATATAAATCAAGTTTCTGTGAATATAATTACAGCTAATTAATGTTTGTGATTGCATGTTAAAATGTTGTTGTAGTCATTTGCTCCTTCATTTATTTATGCTTTGTTTGATGCATTGGAATTTTGGCTGCGTAGTGACTGAATGATCAAGTACCTGATTCCTGTAATAGGTGGAGGGCTCTCAAATCAGTCTCTCCGGAGTTATTTAGCTGGTACCAATTACTCCCTCATGGTAAACAATCAAAGTGCTTCTATCTGCAAGCAGTAGATAACCTGGAAATCAAATATATCTGCTGTATACAGATCCATAAAGAGATTATCCTGACAGCTAAAAGATGTGATTGCACATAACACCCGCTCCATCTCTCACACAGCCTAACAGAGGCAGTTGTGGCTATCTTTGTGTGAAAGACAAATGTAAGAGAGGTACTTACCACTGGGAATGCAGGGTTAAATCTTGCCTCAGTTTACATATCTATTGGCCAGTCCTTGCAAAAGGAACAGCCACTTAAGAAATAAGTGGTGTGCATATAACAATATAAAGGAATTAACAATAATGCACAAATGTACCTGGTAATCAGCAAAATTTCAAAGCAAATACATACTGAGATATTGGCTAATGTCATTCTCAGGGTGGGCTCTAAGCTTGGGCCTGGGTCTTAAGAATATATAGACTAGGGGAGAGGTTCAATTTGGTTTACATTTAAGGGCAAACTTACAAAAGCCACACTTCTGAAATATGTGAATCAAAATCCACACTTTGAATTTTGCCATGCAGTTCTTCAGCTAAGTAATGTCTATAAAAACACATAGGCTAATAATAATAATAATAATAATAATAATAATAATAATAATAATAATAATTTTATTTATACCCTGCCCTCCCCAGCCAAAAAACCGGGCTCAGGGCGGCTAACACCAATTAAAATCACAGCAAAAAACAAACACAATCAATTTAAAATAACAGATTAAAATACAAATTTAAAAATTCAATATTAAAACTGCAGGGTAAAGTGTGCATAAAAATGCATGTATTCGTGAAAGTAGCAAACAAAAATGTATTATATTAGGGAATGTTGCTTTGAAAAAAATGTTTGCATTAGGCAAAACTGCTTATAACGTGTATTAAGAAACATTCACACAAAAATGCTGATGAATTTTCACGAAGACTTAAAGAAAACCACATATTGATGTGGAAACATGGGGAAAACGAACTTAAGCTTGGAAAAATGAGAAAGTGGGACTGACTGTAAAATTTACCAGAAGCAACTTAGTTATGCTGGCCACATGACCCAGAAGCTGTCTGTGGACAAACGCCAGCTCCCTTGGCCTATAGAGCGAGATAAGCATGCAACCCCAGAATCGTCCATGACTGGACCTAATGGTCAGGAGTACCTTTACCTTTACATGAAGGCCCAGCATCACGAATGAGTAGAGATTTGTGCACAATTCAGCCCATGTGCAGGTTACTTCCACCCCTTTTGGGACGAGAAGGATCAAACTGGGTGAAAACATGTTTGCCAGTTGACAAGCTCACAGATGATGCCAGAGGTGGATTTAGGGCAGCACGAGTCTAGAAGGGCAGCTTCTCAAAGCCCAGTAAGCACTTGCCCAGCTTCAGGAAGGAGATGTGAGGGCTCTGACAGGGTCCCAGAGTTCTCCTACCTCCTCCCCAAAGCCATGGGCCATGCCAGAGCCTTGCGCCTCTTTCCCAAAGACTGACTTAAGCCAGCGCCGTGAGGGCTGGGGGAAGGGCATCAAATGTTGGCCTCACACAGGGCGGCCTATTACCAGGGTCTGGGCCTATTTATATAATGTTGGGCACATCTGAGATCCCACCCCACTTTCCATCTCATGAAGGATGTCACTGGGAGCCCAATGTTTGTACAAGACCTGCTGCATTGCTTTGATAAGTCATAACCTGTTGCCTTCATTTCATTTTCTGTTAAATTTCATTTCCTTTTCCTTTTTTCTGCTTCTCTTAATAACCTAATGGAGGTCTTTAAGCAGAGGCTTGACAGCCATCTGTCAGGAATGCTTTGATGGTGTTTCCTGCTTGGCGGGGGGTTGGACTGGATGGCCCTTGTGGTCTCTTCCAACTCTATGATTCTATGATTCTAATGAATCTAACAGGTTTGCCTGTATTTTTTCCTCCCTGATACAATGCTCATTTAAAAACTGCTTGCTTATAAACTGCCATACTTTAGAATCCTGCTAACGAAAACACTGGAGCAGTGCTTTGATTATGCTACCAGCTGGAATAACTATGGCCTCTGTTGCAACTACAGAAATAATAGTTTCTGCTGAATTATTTATTTGCAAGGATTATGTTTGAATGGATACCATAGGAGGTAGCTTCGAATGAGTTTTGGCAACAGAACAACAATGTTATTTACATCCTGGCATTCTGAAAAAGTATAGTTTTGATGGCCTTTTATCAACCTTCTGCTAGTGTAATGTATATGTAGCTATTTTTAATTGAATGCCTTATTGTGGATGCCAAGAACATGCAAGTAAAACATCCACAATAACGTGTAAGGATTTTAATTAGTTTAAAGCCTGTCTCCAAAGATCCTCATATTCAACCACTGAACAGTTGGTCAGTGTGGTTGGATTTGATAGCACAAATATCTAATTGGACTGGAGAACAGAAGGGAGACCTGGATGCAGGCCTGCCCCAAACAGGTGATCCATCTACACCTTAAGCCTCCATTGAGTAAGAGGGGGGCTATGAATGCAGACCTGAGCACAGAACCTGAGCACAGAAACACATAATACAATCTAAAAGGTGATTCATACACCAGTCCTTGCTGGATTGGAGTGCAAACTTTTAAGCCTGTTGATTAAAGCTATGGAGAAAACCATATATACTGCCAATTTGAGCTTAGATGAAAACATGTTTCAGAATGCACCAGCAAAACAAATAATTCAAATCAAATCCACACTAGATGGTTGTAATAACTAGTCCGCAAATGTTAGATACAAATAAATGACACATTGGATGTCTCATTGGCATGAATGTAGTGTCAATATCATAATGCCATTATACAAATCTGATGTGATCAAGGTGATGGAGTAAAGGTTGCTACATTTGGAGCTTTTTAGTTTAAAGAAAAGGCAAGTAAGAGGGAACATGTGTGATGTACGTGGTGTGAAAAAAGTGGATAGAAGGGAAAATGTCTTCTCTCATAATATTAGACCTTGGAGTTATCCGTTGAAGCTGAATTTGCAAGATTCAGGACTGACAAAATAAAATACTACTTCACACAGTGCATGGTTAAAACTGTGGAATTTTCTCTCAAAAGATACATTGGTTGCCACCAACCTGAAAGACTTTAAAAGAGGATTAGACAAATCCATGGAAGGTAAGACAATTGATGGCTTTAAGCCACAGTGGCTATATTCTACTTCCACTGTCAGATGTAGTGTACCTGTGAATGCTAGCTGCTAGGAATCATGGGTGGTGAAAGTGATGTGGTCAGGTTTTGCTCATGGGCTTCCCAAGGACATCTTGTTAGCCACGGTGGGAACAGTGCTGAACTTGATGGGTTTTTGAACTAATTTATCAGGCTTTTCACATGTTTCATACGAAATGTGGCTTGTAGATCTGAGATCTGAGTCAAATGTCTCTTGAACCCATAGGGGTCCCCCAGTCCCTGGTGCTGAGGGCAAATCAGTGGTCCTATACTGAAGGAAATGAACGATTCTGCTTGTGTAAGAGATCTAATTGCAATGTGCATTTCCCAAATTTTTTTAAAGGGGGGGGGCACATATTGGAAAAGACCAATATATGATGTATATGAACGGTCTGAAAATAAGTGATGCAACCATTTTACTAAAGCTAAGCATGCCATGGGTTGGTCAGTATCTGGATTGGAGACTGCTTGGTACTCTGTGTACGTTACTTTAAGATCCATTATGGAAGAAGGAGAAGATGCCTGCAGGTTGTACAGAAGTGTGTTTACTGAGCCAGGTTCTCTTCCGCAACATTGGAGTCATTGGCGGCTGAAGCAGTTAACATACTAGCTGTCCATATGTGCACGTATGTACAGTATATGTATTCTGACTGTTAGTGCCCTCTTCAAAAGGTGGTTGCTGTGTTGAGGACTAGATTATTATTATTATTTTTAATCATTGTTTGAAAAGCTCTGTCGATTGGACTTGCCTTGAATGTTTGATGCTGCACTACTGTATAGCTGGATTGTATCAGATCATCCTTTGCCTAGAAAATATCATGAGAGGTATATTTTGTATTAGCAGAATGAGATGAATGCCAAGTGCATTTGAATACGATCACTTTGTTTTTTGCTATTTCCTTTCTTTGCTGTACAGTTTCTTATACCGGATCACATCATTAAACAATAATTTTCTGAATTTTACCATTTCATTTAAAAAGAACGTACTTATTCAGGACACTAACACTTTCCATGAAAATGGCTCTTTAGTACATAAGTGGCTATTTTCCCTTGCAGTCTGACTTCCTGTGGGTTTGACTGCAGAATAGCAGGTGTACTATTCCAAAGTGTCTTTACAAGTGGCTCAGCAGGGTCTCTGTGCTGTACATCCACGGGAGACAGCTCATCTGTTTAATCCTTATGTTTTAGTCAACCTTCCTTATTATGTGTGCAGGGCTCCGATGCTCAGCTGGATTTTGACTTTCAGAATGAATTGATGGAGCTCTTTGATCTTTGCTGTGTATTGCATCTGTTTCATCTTTCATCCTAATGCACGATCTTCCCAAACTCCAGCTTTATTTTTTCCACATGAATTCATCATGTATATTTCTTTTACTTTGCTCTCCTATTTCTTTGCATTCCCTTCTTATGTGCATTGAACTTGATATGGCAGCATTTGAATATGACAACCGTTTTTGTATATGTAATTTAAAGATGCACAAAATGGCCAAAGAAATGTATGCTTAATTGGGAGGAACATTTAACACAAGTCAAATCTTTAAATGAGATAAGGGACCATCTAAAAAAAAAACCCGGACAAATTCTTGTAGACATTTCATATGGTCATTATCAAGATAATGACTATATCATTATATAGTCTCCCATAAACATGGGATAACTTCTGCCTATTGAGAGGGATGGAGGAATATAATAGAATTAAATAGACATTTAGCAGTGCCATCCTATACTGTACCTGCCTGTTCAGAAATAAACCCCATTGAGTTCAACAGGGATTACGCTCAGGCAAGTGGACACAGGATTACAGTTTATGTTACTTTATTTGCTATTATGCATTATTGTGATACTCATTAAATATCCTAGGAAATTTCCCGCTTATTTAGGAACTGAAATGCAATGCAATTGTATTTTTCTGGCACAGTAGTATGATGACGGAGGTAGCTATCTGCTTCCAAGAAGATGGAGATTGGATCGGCTTAATTTCATTGATTGGCCAATATTGGTCTTTAAATTTGGCACAATATTAGGATTCAATGTTTTAGAAGAGTAGGTCTACAATGATGTAATAAATTTCAGGAAGACTTTTACAAACCTTCTAGCAAATTTTCCAGACTTGTTTTTCGATCTTGCCTTAGAACTTTAGTTCTAGGAAAGATATTTCTACCTTTCTTCGTGTACCTTGCATGGAGAAAGTCCCAGGTTCAATTCCCAGCATTTCCAGGTAGGACTAGGGAAGACCCCTGCCTGAAACCCTGAAGGATTGCTGCATATTAGCATAGACAATACTGAAACAGATGAGCCAATAACTGTGCATGTGACTATATGCCAACTTTTCCTACGCCTGTATAGATAGTTGTCTAGGACTTAGATTCTAAATTCTAAAATACTTGAATTTGTTTGCTTCAGGTACAATATTCCTGATAGCTTACTTACTGTTTAAAAATGAATGTGCAGTAGTGGCAGATGTGGTGGGGTGAACCTAGCCAATAGCTGTGAAATTGCATCTTACTAAGGTGGGCTGGGGTGGCAGGTCGGGATTTTGTAGATGCACCAGCAGAGCCAATCTGATGCTTCTGCTGGTGCACTGCACAACCTTGACATCACAACCACCCTGTTCCACCCCCATTCAGACACCTTGCATTGAAGCTGTTGTTGGGAGGTTGTCCACCTTCCCTTCCCTTCCCCAGATGCTTCTGGTAAAGTATATGAAAAATCCAGAGGCCAGATGTAATGTGCTAAATTCAACCCATATACAATAGACTATTGCAGTTCCTATCTGTTCTTGGATAATAAGTGAGAACGTCCATAACACACTTAACTGCAAAACTTAGACTGCTGTGCTAGCCTTTCATCTCTATGTTATAGAGGAAGATATGGAATAAGAGGGTCCTTGAAACATACATATACAAAGCGCTGGAGAGATAATGCCATACACATAACTATATAGCTTATTTCTTACTCAAGGACTTCTTCCCTGCCATGAGCATATCATTTATTTTCATAAGATGGCTGGTTGAGGCAGGTAGGAATTAATAGGAATTTCAGCTGTTTTTGAAAGGATCATACTGTTTCAACAATGATGATTCCTAGTGAGTTCTTCTTAATCCTGAAGACTTCACAGGCTTCACTGCTTCCTTGGCTGTTACTATCTTTATGAACCAGGGTGGATGTTGGCGCTGAACTGTAGGAATAAATGACAAATAGAAGAGCAAATTAATACATATCTGTCTCCATCAATCAGAAACACATGGGAACTTCTTTCCTGAAATGCAGTGGGAAAGGGTATAGAACCTTAAAAGGAACCATGCTGCTTTTCATGTACAAGGAAATGACTATGAAGATTCTAATCCATATACTGCTGGCAGGTGTTAGGAAGTTGTGGTGTTCCTCTTCTGGGCTCCTTGGAGAGGGGGACTCCAGTGTTGTGGAGAACCCCAGTGCAGCCACTGAAAGCGCAGGCTAGTGCACACTCCCCTCGGTGTTGGTCCCATCAACAATAGCTCTTGTAAGGTTGAAGGGTCATTACAGAGGTTAGGTAGAGCACAGCAGAACTGGCAATGGATCTGCTGGATTCAAAGCCAACTCAAGGGAGCTGATTTGATTGCATGTGCTGCATGACACTCCATCCCGGACCCAGTTAGGATAGCTCTCTTACCCTAGGTACACGCACAATAAGAGGCTGCAGTCCTAAACATTTGTACTAGGAAGTTAGTCCCACTGAACTTAACTTCTATGTAGCTAACATTGTTAGCTATCCTAATATAACTCCACTGCTGAATCTGTGTGAGTAGCACTTTTATTTATCTGGCCTGTAGTCACTTTGGTGCTACTAATGCAGCGGTTTGACTTCACCCTCGGAGGGGCACTCTGTTGTCTCTCGAGACAGACAGATGCCAACAATAGATCTATCGGATGTTCTCCAAGCCATTCAGATACCTGAGAATTTACTCGGTTTGAGTTACATATTTGTTTCCATAAATATAACACTCACTCTATGCAGTGATTTAATAATGAGCCCTGGAAAAATACACCATGCTTTCATGTGCAATGCAATGCTAATAGGGAAAAATAGGCATCTGGTATCTGTAGATTCCTTCCCTCCATCATTGCTACATTTTTTGGACAGCTCTCTCTCTCGCTTCCATTCTCTTTGGCAATCTAGGGGTGAAACTTTTTGTTCCAGGAAAACTGCTTGTATGGTTCTACAGCAGCATGATTGGTCTCCTGTGTAATGTTGGAACTTCCCTCTTTAAATACTTCCTTTCTCCCTCTCTCTGTACTTCTTGTTCCTTTCCCTTTATTGTCCTTCTCCATCTCCCACGTTATGGTTTTGGAATAATTTCCTTAAATTTCCATTCATTTTGATGGTTTTCTAGGTCGTTTCGGCCCCTTAATCACTTTAATTCTGAAATAGTCACCAAACATATTAGTTCATGTTACATTGTATGTACACATATTGTTTATATTGCAAATTGTAAGACAAAACTGGGGAAGGGGGGCAATTTTGCACAATAGCTGTTTCAAAACTTTTGCAGCTGGGTCATTATTACTTTAGTTTGGAAAATGAAGGGTGTAGGTCAACTTGGGATTGTGTGTGTGTTTATATCTGAATGCTCCAGATGTAAGCTTCCTTGGATTTTTAGAAAAATAAGTCTAGAAACATTTTAAATAAGTAAAAAGATGTTCTAAAAATAGTAGAATTTTATACTTGCATGGCTGAACTAGTTTTCTCCTGGCATTTTAAATGCAAGGCAAAATGCAGGTCATAACCAATTTCCACAAGTGTTTTGACTGTAGCCTCAAGAATAGAGATGGGTTGCATACTTTTTATGACAACTTTAGAAAGAACCAAGTAAATTGCTTGCCTCGTAATCCTTAAAGTGCAGCAACAAAGCTAGCAGTACCAGGCATGAAAGGCTTACAGAAAGAATATTTTGATTCCGAGATACGAATGATCGCTGCTAGCAGTGACTAGTCAGAGTGGAGTTTCACAGTGTGTGTTTACTGTAACTCCTCTACAAGTGCTAATAGTACTTGAAAAAGTGAGATAAATTTTGCATTGCTCTGTAAAATCATCCTAGTCAGGGAACGCACTTATATCCAATTTTTGAAATGTAACTCTCAGCATGCTGTTTTCTATCAAACTGTGATATTGGGGGATAACAAAAGTTTCTTTATGTTGCACATGCTTAATTTTTTTTGTTCTTGAATTTAAATGACCCAGAATCTGCTGAATAGTTATTTTAATTTCACAACACGTCTTGCAGTAAGGATTCAACCATTTCCAATAGTTATCCCATTTTTTTGTCCCCTATTTTAAATTGATGTATTTAGTATTTTTCAAGAGTGACAGTGAAATGCTAACTATCACTTAACTTACATTTATTTAGAAGAGAGCCTTCCTGTAACAAGATTACGGTAGAATTCTGGTGCCTGTTCCACTTGTTGGAGTTCATAGGCTGTCAGACTAGTTAAGATGGAAGGTGCCTACAGAGAAGACTTTAATGAAAGCCAACTGCTTCTGTGGGCCCAATTAAGACTATCCAACTGTAAAACACAGCCCTCTGGGTAGAGTTGGATTGCCCATTTTGGGAGCGGGGGGGGGGGGGGCGGGAGAGCAAAGGGACTACCTAGTGTCATGGTTAAAAGGGAATTGTCTTAATGTTCAAGGTTTCCACCTAATCCCCTAAATTTTAAGTATGTATTATTAATAAGGTTAGCACTGATGTCCCTCAGTGCAGGTTTACATATGCACCACTGCCTGAACTTGAAGCCCTGGTAACAGTTCTTGAGATATGGATGTGCTCTTGGTCCCAAATCAATCTTGTCATTCCTCAGAAAGCAATGAAAGATAATAAGTACTATTCACCTGATTGCCTTCCTGCTCTGAGACAGCTGGTGACGCTTGTCTTCCTGATAACCAGGACTTTCAGATCTAAGGCAGGGATAAAGAAAAGCCGGGAGCTTGCTGAATCTAAATTTGACAGTCGATGGCAGTGTAGAGGGGTCAGGAGGGATAGAATCTCTGACACGTATAAGAAAGGAACAAAATTTATCTGCTCTGGTTGCAATGATTAGATGTCTCGTTGTCTGGCTTTCTTATAGTGGATGATTGATCGTGCCCGCCAGCTGCCTAATATCATAATTAACAAAGTTGCTACCGTGTCTGAGAAGTTTAATCGAAAAAAATTGCCAGCAGTATGATGCCATTGTCGCCCACAAAGATCACAAGCGTGGCAGAGTCGACTTTTGGACTAATGGAGCTGCAGAACTATGTGGCTAGAATGAGAAGCACTGCACCTGAATGGCTAATGGTATGTCTGTTTTTTCACAATTGCATTTCTGCTCTTCATTTACCTTTTGTGCAATCTAAGAAAGCATTAATTTTCATTTCAGGATGTCATGGGGTACCTACATTAATATTTGATGTTTTTTTATCTTTGTTTATTATCTGCATAACAAGTTTTAAATATCTTGCCTTTGTTAATTATTGTGCCAAACATTATTTAAATCAGCTGTGAATATGGTAATTACTGCTATGGTTTAGGTCCGTTCCCCCCCCCCCCGGGCTTCTTTTTCTAGCTGCTAATAGGTTCTCTAAGGTTTTTCACTTTTTGCCTGCATATATCTTTAAATGTATGATGCATAGCCTAGACCTCCTGGTATTATGCTAAGGAATGTTGTTAAAATATACACGTTTATGCATTTCCTTATGCATATAGAGGCTGATAACAATATATGATTAACAATCTTGACTCCAAATACCTCAAACCATTTAGGAAATACTCACATATCACAGTTCTTTATTTGAAATACTTATGTGCTTTATGGGTAAAAAATTGCTTTGCAGATCTCTTTCTTCTTTGCAGTTGTATTTTCTTCCCTTTTTTGTGAGCGGTATTTGCTCACATATTTGTCCCCAGAGTACATGTTGCTATTGCCAAGCTAACATATGACTCTGAATATTGACATTGATGGTTCTGTGTATGCGCCCTGAAAAACAAAACAAAAACAAAGAAAGAAAGAAAGAAAGAAAGAGAAATAATGGGAAATTATTAAAAAAATAAAGACAAAGGAAACAGTACCGGATTTATGAAACAGGACATGAAAACTTGAAATACAAAACCATCGTATATAAAACCTGCATACTTCACCACTATTTTGATTTAATTAAGCCCATGGCATAAAAAGGGATATTTTCTTGACTTGTTGAGAATTATAGAAGGAATTGTACATTTTAACAAAATTTGAGAATAGTTTCCACTGCAGCTTAAGTGAATATGCAGTAGCTATTGTGGTGGGTTGTCATTCTGATCACAGAAATATCTTTGAAAATATTCTATTTCACACTGGGCTCTTCCCCCCCCCCCGCCCCCGTTACAGTATGTCTGTCATCTGCAGATTGTAAACTATATTAAAACATTATTGATCCCTTTGTACATTCACTAAGACTTTTAAGGATGATTCAGTAAGTATTTCATATTGGTAATTTATACTGTCTGGTCAAATTAAGTGATGATTTATTTTTTAATTCCTAGAAGAAGAAAAACAGCAGTGGCGGCTGATATTCTTCCTTTACTCAGGATTTTGTTCTGAACTGAAATACTATTTCTTGATCTGAAATGTGCTTTCCACATCATCAGTTATAGGTAAAAATGTTAACCTTGCCTGGCATTTTTATTGTTCACCATTGGTTTTTTAAAAACTCAATAGTTTTCTTGGAAACAAAGAATGGTGTAAATATAGAAGTAAAAAACCAGATTAGTGATGCAGATTTTATACAGAAGGAAAGATTATGCTACTAGAACAAGTATATTGTTGTTTTAATCAGCACTCCCATAATAATTCATGTAATTGAGACTTAGGGCATTGTTAGAACTCAGCTGGAGAACCAAATGTCTATATGGATTACAGGAGTAAATGCAAAAGCAGTGTCACAGCAGATGTGTCTGGCTTTTAACAGGATTAATTCCTGGGATGTGTAGCAATGAACTGCTTGTAATAGTTTCAGAGGAACTAATAATTTTGAGAAATATGTTAATAGCAAATGTGCTAATATAAAGCGCTAGAAGATTAGCGATGCATTCTTTTGCACTGAAATAAGAATGTAATAAATGTCTCCCAGGTGACTCAGGCTGCAGCAATTTTTATTGGAGATTAATGCTTGATGGACCTTTGCTCGGGTGATTAACCCTTCAGAAATTAAAACCTAGTGCTAAAGTATTCAGTCCAATTTAAATGCAAACAGAGAAGAAGAAAAAAGGTTATCGTTCAAGTTTTTAAAAACCTTTTAATTTTCTTTTTTCTTCCTCCCCTATGTCATTGAGAAGATGGGCTAGTAAAAAGGAACATGATTTAGTTTGGACAAAGCTGTTCAAATGGAAAAAATCGCTTTCCAGAATCCAGAGAAGAATATTCTTCAAAGGAATTTCAGAAGTAAGCGTGAGCCTGAGATGAGACAGGTAGGACCGTAAACATTACCTGTTTAATATCTATAATATCAGGTTTAATTAGACTGTGTTCTTGCAAGTTGATTAACACTGGTAATTAATTTGTTAATGTTGCAGCCTAGCATAGAAAATGTTTCACGAGTTTAACTTGTACGAAGTATGAAAGTCTGTTTTTGAAGCTGACAAACTATTATGGAACATGTTGAGTCCATTAATTTACAGAGGCCTAAAAATAACAATTACACACTTTTCCAGATTAAGGAAAAGGATTTCAGGATAGTGTTTACATGGCATTACTGCATTCTAATTGAACTGGCGCAATATTTTGGCATTCCTAGCTTCATCCCATATGAAATTGAAGTTTCTGTGCAATATTTATGTTCAATGTATTTATTTGTTAGCTTGTTTGTTATATTTGCAAGCATCAGCTATCGTTTCTTCTCATAAACTTTTATGAGTCATTTTGGGATTTTGATTTAGCACTTCCCACGGATTAAAGAAAAAAAATCATTAAATGGCGTGGAAAGGAAATATTGAATATTCACTTCAATAATGTCCAAAATGTTGATGAAATGCCATAATTTCAAATTCATTATAAAATCTTTAAAATTTTTTGAAAAATTAAACTAAAAGCAGAGTGAAAAATAGCCTCATTATGTAACAGAAATCAGTGGTTTAAGAGTATGTTAATAAAACACAGATTTGGGGTACATATGTTTTAAGCATTATAATGCAGAATTTGACTGCTGAATCCCTTCTGGTATTATTATTATTATTATTATTATTTATTTATTTATTTATTTATTTATTCTCAGTTCACCTGCTATTACATAGGAAAAAACAAGATGAGTTGAGGCTGCAATCCTATATTTACTTACCACACAGCGGCTCTAGTTCTGTCTAGACATGCATACGATTGTGCTGTATGCTAATAATTCTCAAACTGGTTTTTGTGTACGCTTCCTTGAAGCATGTTTCTCCACAACCTCCTATATTCCATACTGACACCTCAAGAATCTTACTAGCATCATTTTACATATGGATCTGCCATATTGCACCTGACCAGCAGGATAGCATAGAAGAGGAGGCAACTTTTCATAGTTCTCCTTGGGACTTGGCTATACAGCTGCAAATAAAATGTTTTAAGTGTGCTTTAAGTGCAATATACAATATGACACTAGATGGCGATGGTGAGTCTTATGGAAAATTCACTGTATTTTTTAAAAACGCTTTTTCAAAAAAAGCATTTTCAGAACGGTTTTTATATGTGTGTAGATTCCTCCCAAATTAACTCTTTTTGCATCCTGCAGCTAGTGTGGTGAATCTAGTCTGCAGGTGTTAGTGTGTATACCTAAGACAGGATGCAAATCTCCCCAACTAATTTGCATGCAAAACAAACAGACCAAAACCCACTGCCAGTCTCTCCAGTGTGGATTAGCAAAAAATTTCTTGAGGCTTTTCAGAGTCACTATTGCGCCATTAACTAGAAACTTCCTCATTGGAGTGTCTGGCACAAACTGCTTCCTGTTCATTGTGGCATAGCATAGTAGGTTAATTAGTTTTTCTTCACCAACAATGGGAGTTTTAGATTGCAGGTTTCTTTTCATTTCTTTAATTTTCTTTCATTTCTTTTTGACTCGTGAATAGTGTCATTTTACTTTTTTTTTAAAAAAAGTGGAAGCTTGGGGAATTGTACAATTATGGGGAAATTAAGAGACAATTCATCACTAAAGTCACAAAAGGAAGCTTCTAATTGAAATGCCAGGTGATGTTTGTTGAGTGGAGCTTACTCTAATAATAATAATAATAATAATAATAATATTTATACTCCACCCATCTGGCTGGGTTTCCCCAGCCACTCTGGGTGGCTTACAGCAGATATAAAACATAATATAATATTAAACATTAAATGGATACAGACCATTAAAAGGATGTAGACCATGGCAATGCCCATTTCCAGAAACTATAGCACTAATGTAGGAGTTAGGTGGAGCCACAATTTTAGTTCTACTTCTACAAATGATTGCAGAAAAGAAAAGTGTCATCAATGTTAAGGGCTCCAGTATGGAAAAGGTCTAGGTGAGAAACCTACTACCTGAAATCTAATTTTCTCTATTCACAGATTATTATTATTTTTAACAGGAGAAACGAGTTCGTGAGAGGCTTCCACAACTTCCAAATGAAGGCAGGGAATTTAATAATAATAATAATAATAATAATAATAATAATAATAATACCCCGCCCATCTGGCTGGGTTTCCCCATCTACTCTGGGCGGCTTCCAACAGAATGTTAAAATACAATAATCTATTAAACATTAAAAACTTCCCTAAATAGGACTGCTTTCAGATGTCTTCTAAAAGTCTGGTAGTTGTTTTTCTCTTTGACATCTGGTGGGAGGGCATTCCAGAGGGCGGGGGCCACTACCGAGAAGGCCCTCTGCCTGGTTCACTGTAACGTGTGCCTGGTTCCCTGTAAATGCTGCTCTTGCAGTAAAAAGGCCCTGTGGCCAAAGAACAGAAGATGCAAATTTTGTTTTTAATTTGTAAGGGGCCTTCTCACACCCTTGGGTTAGGTCAGAATGGATTTGTAGCTATGGTCAGGGTGTGTGGGTGGAATTTGGGAAGGACACAGTTGGGACTGGTGGAATGCAATCTCCTATATGAGACGGGGGCCTCAACCAGTGTTGAGAAACACTGGCCTATGTCCTCCAGTATACCTGTACAATTAATGAGCCTTTTGTTGAATAGCAGATGGAAAGAAGCTTATGTCCTTTATATATGAGAGTGCAAAGTTAAGAACCTGCTTCCTTTTCCATCCTGCTGGCTCACAAAGGTTAGAAACAGCACTGGTGAGCCAAGTTAAATTCTGGCGTTACATTCACTGCATAGTTAAGAGTTCCTATCTTTTAAAAATTTTATGTATGTTATTAAAATTGTAATAAATATGCAAACTCCTGCCCTATTCAATTTATTTCTCTCTTTCATCAAAGATGAGTTCCCACTGACTCTGTGAAGATAGTGAAGTCCTAGGCATTGTAGTGGAGAAATTAAGGAGCCTGAGGCAGCAGCAACACCCTACCTAGCCCTTTCATTTACACTTAAAACACCCTCCAGGGTGGGGGGGGGAACCTTTTTTATGGGACCCCATGAAAAAAGTGAAAATGATGAAAACTAAACTTGGTGTGGAGTTCGTTCAGTTGGATGACCTTGAAAAGAAAAGAAAAAAAAGGAAAGGAAAAGTAAACCCTTTCAGGACACAAAACACACACACTTTGAGACCTAGATTAACCCCAGTGTTTGAACTAAGCAATCCACATGCTTAAGAGACCTTTAATGGTCTCTTAACTATATTCTGCTCAACATTTATAACCATTCTATTTTCCTTTTGGATTTTTATGTAAATTACTAATTGCTACCTGCCAGCTTTGCCTCTCTACTTTTCAATTTACCATGTAAACTCCCTTAATATATGTTGAAATGTTTGCATAAACTAAAATAATACACCTGTTCTGTCAAATGCCTCAGACAATCACATCTAGATTAGAGGCTTGCAAAAACATGCATTTAAAACTTGACAATGCATGCACAGAATTTAACCATGTATAACACAGCATTCCAAGCTGTTTGTTGAACTATAATTTATTTTACTACAAAGGAGCCATTTGGCTTTGCTAATGGTGTATATATGTAGTATTAATGCATCGTCTCTTGAAGGTTTCCATTATTTCCACATTTTAAACTGAAGAAAGATATGAAATAGTAAATACTGTGTGTGTGTGTGTGTGTGTGTGTGTGTGTGTGTGTGTGCGTGTATAACACTTTCTACATGTATATGAAATTTTCTGCCTAGCTGCCCGTTTATCACCTCATTTCAAAAACTATACTGCAGTTCTTAAATAATTATAAATTATTGCTAATTAGGATATATACATATTCATGACTTACAACAGGGGCGTAAAAAACCCCAATCAAATGACTTGGGGGGGTGTCAAGGTGTGCCCCTGTAAAGGCCCAAGGGCTGCATCTATAATATTTCACACACAAACAGGTCTATTTCCCTTCAGTTTGATGGGTACAATTTGCCAATTGTGAGGTTCACAAGCCACTGCAAGCATTTCACTTCTAGAGTTCCAGGCAAGGAAATACTGGAAGGGCATGGCAATAAAAAGGCTTTGCCTGTCCACATCCTGATAGCTGGCTTCTTTCCTCATCAATATGAAGAACATTGGCTTGCTTTGGAACCTCAGGCCCATGAACTGATTTAAAGGGGAAGCTGAGTCCATTTCAGTACTTCTGAACAAAAAAATATAAAAAAGAGCCTTGGTGGGTCAGTCCCAAAGCTTAGCGAATCCATCCTCCTGTTTCTCACAGTGGCCAGCCAGGTGTTTTGTGGGAAATCCACAAGGATGATATGATGACAGCAGCCTTCTCTTGCTCCTGTAATTGGCCCCTATTCACAGACACGCCATCTCTGATCATAGATGTAGCAGGTAGCTATCATGACTGGTAACCATTGATATCTTCCATGAATGTGCTTGCCTACACTCCCTTTAAAAGCTATCTAAGATAGGGGCCTGAAGGTGGCCTGAGGTAGACCAAACGTGGAAAAGGCATAGGAAAAATAAAGTTTTGGAAGAGGATCAATTGCCCAAGTCCATATCCTGAAGTCTGCCTTCTTTCTTCTTCAGTGTGAGGAATACTGGTTTGCTGTGCAATTGCCTCAAGCCCTGATTTAAGGGACAAGTTGAGCCATTGATTGATTTATAAAAGAACTAAAAAAAAAATAATCAGAGCAATTTATAACAATTATATAGGCAATAAAAAGAACATCAGAACTAAAAACACAGTTCACTGACTATTTCAGCAAGACTGTGGAAAAATTCAGTAGCCTATCTGCTTGTACGCAAACCTTGTATGACTTCTTAGCCCCGAAAATCGTTGGATCCTTGGGGGATCCTTATGGCATATCTTGGGGTGAAAAATGTATTGTCAGGGACCCCAGAGAACCAAATAAATTAACAACAGGGTCTTTTGTTTGAAGCCCCTTGCTTATGGAAATGTACCAGCAAACTGCCAGCAAAGATTGTGCATGTGCATATTAAGGAGTTCTGACTGGTATTCTAGGGTGACCAGGCCCCTGTGCCTTAAATAATTACGCAGGAGAAGAAATGTAAGCAGGATAATCATCTGAGTTGGTATGCAACTAAGTTTTACTCAGATAGACCCATCAAAATTAAACTACCTACCCTTATTTTTATTTGTTTACACAATTTATATATTGCTACAGTGGTTTCCAAGCAATATCTAAAGAACATCGGGTTCATTAATTGCAGTGGGTTCCCTCTGAGTAAAACTTTGTTGAATACCATACACTGTCTTGTAGTGCTGCAGGACTGAACATGAGGAAACCTCTCAATTTTCAGAAATGAATTCACTAGTTATAATCTGTCAGCCAAGTGATTACGAATTAAACTACTTGGCTAGAAAGGGTTTTGATTGCAAGTGCCGTAACTTTATAATTTATGGGTTTCATATGGCAAATGCTAATAAACACTCATATATAGGATTTGATTTTATAAGGGTAATACATGTTCCACAGCACTGTTATTTCTAGATAAGAAATTGTGTACCTCACATGTACATTGTCACATAATGTTAATGTGGAGGAGCCCAGCAGGTGGCAGGCTTCCCATCACAGTTTTACATACAAAAACACATATGACTTTGAACATGCAGAGCTCAGACAGAGGTTTCTCTCTCTCTCTCTCTCTCTCGCCTATATATATATATATGTGTGTGTGTGTGTGTATATACCTCATAAAATAAACTTTCAGATATGATTGTGGCTCGAATATTTAAGCATCTCAGTCAGAAGATTCTTTCGTGTGCAGAGAAAGGTTGTCTGTTCAGATAACAACCCTGAATCAACCGTCTGTGAAACAGCTTAGAGTACACACAATAACACAAATGTGTAAAGGAGGATACAATATTCCATAAATATTCTGTTTCACTGGTTTCAATTAGTTTCACACTGACTGTTCCACAAAATGAATAATAGTAGCGTGTGTGTGTGTGAATCATTTGTTGTTTGCTTGTGAAAAGATAACACATTATTTTAGGGGGGAAATCAATGTTTGCTTATATTGGTTTATTTTGAGAACATGAATTTGCCATGGGTATGTAGACTGATAGATTTATTTTAGACATCTGTAAAAAAAAATCAATAATACCCTTTGTAAAGTTTTCCCATGGAATTCCTGCTGCAACATGACAAAGGCATTTGTCAACGAGAATTGCATGGCTTTTTCATTCCACCCCCACCCACTGTGGCCCTTATTGGGGAAAGGAGGACACAAATTTAGTCACAGTGCAATTTGTTTAAAAATCTACATGTAATGATAAAAACGTCATTGCTAGAAGTTAAGTGAATGGTTAAAGGCCACGAACCAGAGCATGCGTTTTGCATCTGCCAAGCTGTTCTCTTGTTTGCCTCCCTCATTTCTCCTTCCCACACCCCACCATGCTGCAGTTTTGTCTCTGGATAAGCATCTATGGTTTAATGCAAAATTATATTTTGCATCATGTGGTTGCCTATGTACTTTCATTAGCAAATAAAATAGGAGAATTTTAATGAGGTGCACTGTTATCAAAGTGTTTGCTGCTTAGCCACATTAGATATATGATTTGCTGTCATGATAATGAGTTGCATATTAACTTTGTTTCATTGACTTTATAATGATGAATGACTGTGGGGAGGATGACAGAAAGCGCACAGGATTGTTGTGGGGGAAACAAAATAGATTTGTAAAGCACTTTGTAATGTAAAATATTACAATTGGATCCAGACTGAAATCAGTGGAAATATACAATTGGATCCAGACTGAAATCAGTGGAAATTAAGATAGTCACGACTAACTTAAGTCCCATCAATTTCAGTGGGTCTACTCTGCCTAAGTCCTCAAACCAGAGTGGTTAATTGGTGACCCTCAGGATTCTATTGGACTTGAACTCCCATCATCCCTGACCATGCAGCATGCAGGCTAGGACTGATGGGAGTTGGAATCTGACACCTGGCAGTCACAAGTTAGCTGCCCCTGCCTGTTTTCAACACATTACTCTTGCAGTTGTTCTACTGTACTACCCTGTTAATAAAAAGTGGCTCTTTAATAGATCTTGCTTTACTGTTTGCTTGTTCAAAAATAAAACAGGTTTATAGTCTCCCTGGCTGAAATGGAATAGGGCAGATTGCAGCAATAATAAATTTATTCGATGGGCTTACAAATGAATGACCTGAACTTGTCGCCTCTTAATCAACCATGTGATGCACTCATAAGATAAGGCGCTGCTGTTATCTCTGACAGAAACTGCAGAGTGTAATATAGTGTAGGAATGTCAAATTAGGACTGCAGAAACCCAGGTTCAAATCTCCACTCTAACATGAAGCTTCCTGAGTGACCTTGTTTCAGTTTTCAAACCTAACTTATTGCATGGAGTTGTCTGAGAAGTGGGTAACCACATACACTGCTCTGAGCTCCCTGGATGAAGGGGGTGGGGAAAATGTAAAGAATAATGTAGCATTGATGGCTGGACAGTGGCATAATGATGACAGCATGCACAGTTATTGCATATTGTTTGTGGTGATGGGTAAGAGATTCAGAAGAGGCATGGTCACAGGCAGATCTGCTATTTGTATAGTGAAATAGGGATAGATGGATCAGCCTATTTCAGTTTCATGTCAGTTTTCCATGAGGTTAAGCATTATTCTATTCTCTCCTGTTTTATGCAGATTAAAAGAAACAACTCATGAAAATAGCATTTAAATTGTATGCAGTTCTCTCCCTGATATACCAGTTTCTCCTAAAATATACACTTTCTGCTTTTCTGTGCATTATTCCCTAAAATATGCATTTTGTGTGCGTTTCCCCCACAAAATGAGTATTTTTTATTTGTTTTTGAACCAATACTACATCAAAACATTGGGAGAAGTGTACAGTCTGGCTCTGTCCTGATCCACATATAAATTTAGGAGCTGTGAATTGTGTTTTAAAATGTATTCCTTCATCATAGTGGCTGAATGCTAGGAGCCGGAGTCAGCAATTAAAAATTCAGTGTCAGTGAACTCTTTATTCAAAGAAACCAAAACAGCACAGCCCTAGTGATCACAGCAACTCTTCCCAATAGGTCTTGCCCCAATGAGGCAGCTGTGAGGACTGAAGGTCCCTGTATTCCCATTGCTTTCTATGGCTCTTTCCCCAGTTCCTTCCCCAGCAGCCTAAGCCCCTGTTGTTCTGTCTCTCTTTGCTCTGCCCTCTTTATTTCTCTCTGTGTTTGAGGAGACCGGGCGGAGGGCAGCTAATCACAGCAGAAGGGGGAGACTCCCTGGCTTCTTCAGCAGCCTGCTTCATGTCTGTCTCCTGGCCCCACTCCTGCCCTGCTTTTGCTTCTGGGCTGCTCTCTGCCTGAGCCTCTTCTTGATCATTAAACCCTGTTGCCACTTCAGTTTCTGACACCTCTTCCCAGTCTTCTCCCTCTGACCATACATCATCATCTTCCCACCAACAACCCCCTGGCTCTGAGCCTTCTTTCCCTGGGGGTTCCTCTGGGGGTTCCCCCACTGGTGCCTCCCACTGCTCCTCTGCATCCAGCCAGTCTATGACACTGAAAGACCAACAGAAATGCAGAAGCCAGTGTAGCCCCATAAAGTGGGCAGATTAGCTAGCCCACTTACAGTGATTGTGATTCGGCTTTAAGCTCAGTGGCTGGTATATATAAATATATGCATCCAAGAGGGACTGGGAAAAATCCAGTCCCCTGTCCTGTTCTGCAAAGGAGCCCATGGAACAAAGGTGGGTTGGTTGTTGCAGCACCATGGACAACTCCTAATGAGCAGCTTGCTCCAACAAGGTTTGGAAGTGAACTCAGGTTTTTTCAACCTCTGCCTCCAGTCTACCTCTCCTAAACTCGCTTTTTGGATAACTATAGTCTAGTAAAGGACCCAACCGTCGAGGCATTTCTCCTGTGTTCCATGGCTCCCTTCCTGTTCTGCTCTTGTGAGTTTGGACTGGTGAAAGAGTGGGGGGAGGGACTTGGTTTCTCAAGCTGAAAGGGAGTCACCATGAAGTCCTGTCCCCAATCTACATGACCTTGTGCTATGGCATCAGATTCAGTGGGCTCTTGCAAGCCACACAATGGTTCCTTGATCACCGATGGGAAACACATCCGGTTCCTTAGCTAGTGACAACCCAAATAAATATTGTGACCACTGTTGGATTCCATGGTCATGACAACTCCACACTCCTCTAACACATGTCCTCTTTTTCTTTAATAGTCTTTAATCCTTAATGATATGAATTGTTCTTCATTCTTATTATGGAGCTGCAGCTGTTCCCTACACTGCAGAGTTACACTTAATACCGGTATATAACTCAGTGTTCTTCTTTATGTTTCCCCAAATGGTTTCCTTCATTTTGTCCCATGTACTTTTAGGTGGACTAAGGATGGAAAACTTAAGGAGAAACTTTTAAAATAATGAAACATGTTTATATTCATGCAAATAATAGTGCTTTGTGAATAGTATTTTTATTGCAAAATTGCCGGAGTAAATTTTACCAGCAAAGTCCACATTGATATCTGTTTGTAGATACATTAACCTTGAATGTTCTTTAGTGGGAATCTATCAAAAAAATATGGAGGGGTCTAATTATATTTATATGCATACAGTTTCTGAAAATACAGGTCAATTAATTGCTGAGATTTAATTTAGATATTTTTCACTGAGTCTGCAATTCATGTTCATTTTGGCTAAATTACCCTTGTTTCTTCATCTTATTTGCAAAGAAAAGAAAAGAAAAGACTTCTGCTTATTGAACTATTACTACAGGATCCAGCTTCCCCCCTAAATTACACACTTTTTGCATAAATGTGCCTAATTACCTGAATTCAGTTTTGATTAGCAGTGTTAATTGATGCAGCTGTGGATGGGATCTGTTTACCTAAATTACCATGTGCAAACAGCAATACGTCTGAAAGTGAATATGCTGAACTGAAAATACTAATTAGCTGAGACAGATTGTTATTCAAGTCACATCTCAGGGCCTTTTTAATGAAAGCCTGGATATGTCAGGGCTTTATGATATGCAGACAGAAATCTCTATATTACATACGATTTCCTAAAGTTAATTCATGAGAGCAGATGGGAAGTCGTTTGGGTTTCTTGTGATTTACTTCTAGTGTTAAATATGAATATTTTGCTTTATTGACAACATAGACGTTGTTTTGGAACCCCCTGCTTAAAAAATCATAGTGAATACTATGACAGCAAAACCAGA
This sequence comes from Lacerta agilis, assembly GCF_009819535.1. Taxonomy (NCBI): domain Eukaryota; kingdom Metazoa; phylum Chordata; class Lepidosauria; order Squamata; family Lacertidae; genus Lacerta; species Lacerta agilis. The sequence goes on along the minus strand of NC_046321.1, from coordinate 33,370,395 downwards.
ATTTATATTTTGAAGCTAGCATGGCAGCGCTCAGATCTTCCAAGAGTTCTGATTACTAGGAGTACTTTGCACTAAGTACATTACTGTGTCCCCTGGAAGATGTTCATGGGACCAAGAAAAGTGCTCCTATATCTTTCAGGAATAGCATAAGAAAGGGATGGACAAATCTGTTAATTTCAGTTTCTCTTTCCTCTTTCTCCCAGTCTTAAGTTTACTTTTCCACATTTCTGAATCAGTTTGTGATTTTTTTTTCTTCTGAAACGGCTATCCTTTTAGGACACATTTCTACTATTATACATACTTTTATGCAGTTTCCTAGTATCTAGGTGTTTGCAAGCAATTTTTCCTAATATAATCATTTTTGTATGTTTGAATCAAAAAATATATGCATTTTATACACTCATTCTGTACACACTTTTTTTTTAAAAAGAACACCACAAAGTTCATGATGTGAATTTTACAGGATAACTCATTTCATGTACTGTTTTGGAAAATGCAAGGTAGGTAGGTTCAAATTAAAATGTGACCAAACAGAATTTCTTCCCCATCCTTAGCACCATGACTATGAGTCTGAAAAACAGAGACTGACTAGTAATCTCATTGCCCTCTGGTTACATATCTTCCTGGCCTTAGACACAACAGTGTGGGTGCTGTCCTGAGTTCATTCTGAGATCATTTTATTTAGGTTTCCCAGCCATGACCAGAGATTGCTGATGGACAGAAGGTTGACTCCAGGATTAAAGTGGCTTCGGGCAAAGTGTCCTCTGTTGGTTAGTCCTTGTGGACTTACCTGGCTAAATTGTCAGCACTTTGAGCATCTGTCCTTTACTCATAGTGCACTAGGAGGGTCCAGGACAGGTAGCAGTGGGCCCTACTAGGCTTCTGAGACCTTGGCAGTTCCCCAAGGATAAAGGACCTGCTGGTTTGGTTGTAATATTAAACCATAGTCTAGTGTAGCATTGTGTACATGAACGTCACTCTCATACTCTCCCTGTTCTCTCTCCTCTCTGCTGTGACTACAAGAAGCAGATTGGGGTCTCCACAGGGTTTGATCCAGCACTGGAAAGGACAGGTTAAAATTGTAATCAATAAAAACCCACTACATTGTTGTGACAGGGATATTACGTCATTTTTTTGTTTGCTGACCCTGCTTTGTCTGTCAGTTTTAAGCTACACAAACCACTTTAATACATGGTGCAATCATTTGTGGGGTGCACCATTTTAGACTGTTGGTGAGGCATTGTGCTTTTGAATGCACACCCTTCTCAAAGAAATTCCCTCTCATACGTAGAAAACTTGTATGTCAGAGATAAGTCTAGCCATAACTCTTTATGGTTTTTTTGTGCAGAGAATTTTTCTTTTTTTTAAAAAAATGCAGTTCTGTTATTCCCTCACCTGTACAGCCTAAAGTGTAACTACTAGGAACGTTTGTACATGATAAGGTGTTTGTACAGATTGAGAATTATACAAACATTACCAGGAATTGCCTATTTGTGCAATACATGGTTACAGCACACTTAAGACACTCGAAGAAAGAGTGGAATCCTAAGCATGTTTACTCAGAAGGAAATTCCATGCAGTTTAATAGGATTACTTGATAAGTGTTGTTAGGATTTGAGCCTAAGGAATACATATCAGTCTAACAACAAAATGCAGCATCAATGTCTTATAGGTGAGAAAATGATAGGATAACATGAAAATATCAAGGTCAAATAGTAACAATCTTGCAGCATATTTTTTTAACTTGCTTAGAAGACCTTTAGGGCAAGAATGATGCCTGTCTTTGTGCAATGCAAAGCACAACAGCTCCAGTGAGCTCCCTCACAGTCTCTTGCTGCTACTGAAATATAAGTATTAAATAATTCAAGACTAATAAAGATAGGAAACTGCAGAGCTAGAGGGAAGCAACTCTGCAGCTAAAGCTGAACAGAGGTTGATAAAATATTGGACCTTGTTTTAGTGATATCAGCAGAAGAAGCTGTAATGCTGTGTGTTTCTGTGAAAACCATGCAGCAAAAGTATTGTCAGCAAACTTTCCAATGCATAAGGGATTTTAGAGGTCTGATCCTCAAGATATCTCTTATGTGAGTTCTAGATCCTACAAGGGTCACAGTGTCATAGCAAGATCAACAACAATTCTTATTTCTCCTCTGTAGACACAAGGCTGATTTCCTCATTACGTCTTGATCAGTTAAACTCACTAGAAAATTATGTTAATATATCAGTTTCATATCATATACCTGTCATTTGTGTTGAAAGAAGCTGGTAATCATCACATTTGGAGGAGGTCCAGATTGCAATATTCGCTTCTTCACAGAATCTCAAGCAGAACTATATTGTTGCATGATACCCAATCTCTGGACGGTGCAAGATTCCAGGGGTTCCAGGCACTTTTGAAGGGTTTGGTTTCCTTGGAATGAGGGACAGTTGAGATTGTGGTATCTTTGTGATACATGGTTTGTTTATACAGATATACAACCTGAGCCTACAATAGAGGGGCTCACAGCATTGACACCCAAGCTTTTCCCACAGCTGCAGGATTGATTCAAACAGGAACTGGGCACGGCTCTGTCTCTCCCAGCTGCCCAGCCTGCAACTTGCTGCTTCTCACTTCTAGCTCTCTCACACAACTCCCAACTCTGTCCTTTGTCTTTCTAACTACCAGTGAGTTCAGGGCAGGGGGCCCACCCATTTTCTGTTTGGTACAGAGCCATTTCCTTTGTTTCCTTAATAGCCCATCCTTAGATGGCCATCACCCCACCAGGAAGCTAGCTTGGCTCTTCCAGGAATTGAATCTGTGCTGGATCCAGGAATTAAAAGGGGCCTCAAGCATACAGCCTATCCTTGTCCCCAAACTCATAACAATATTTAATAGTATTTAAACTAATTATGCCTAAGGACATTTGTTGAAAGCTTCTTCTTAAATGAATTTAGACTTAAGCCCTTAATTAAAAGAAAAACTAAATAATAGAATCATAGAATTGTGGAGCTGGAAGAGACCCCAAGGATCGTAGCCTCTGGACCAGGAGGAAACAAGCTTGCTCTATCTTCCATGTGGCAGCCCTTTAGATATTTGAAGATGGCTATCATAGCTCCTCTTAATCTTCTCTTTACCAAGCTAAATATACCCAACCCCCTCAAGCATTCCTAATAAGGCTTGGTTTTCTCATCCTTGATCATCTTAGTCACCCTCCTCTGTACACATTATAACTTGTTAATATCCTTCTTAACTTGTGGTGCCCAGAACTGGACACAATATTCCTAGTGTGGTCAGAATAAAGTGGGACTGTTCCTTCCCTTGATTGGGACACTATACTTCTGTTGATGCAGCCTAGAATAGCATTAGCTTTTCTCTTTTTGCTGCTGCATCACATTATTGATTCGTGTTAAGCTTGTGGTCTACTAAGACTCTGAGATTCTTTTCATATGTACTTCTAACAAGCCAGGTGCCCCCATCTTATATTTGTGCAGCTGGTTCTTCCTGCCTAAACGTAGAACTTTACATTTGTATCTATTGAAATTCATTTATGAAGTGTGCAAGGTAGATGCTATAAACTCCTGAGATTAGTCAAAAGATGGGAAATGGTATGTGTCTATCCCTCTCCAGTAAATTATTAAACAATTACTGTGAACCATTATTAAACCTTTGCTATCAACCATTGTTATCATAGTCATCTGTTGTGATATTTTCATGTTGTATAGATACACAATTTGGATTTGCATTGCTAAATTGTGTAAACAGCCACCCGGTCTCCCAGATGTTGAGAGTCCTTAAGAACAATTGCTCCTCTTCAGATATTTGTAATGTGTGTTAAAGAAATACATAAGGGAAGGTGTAGCATGAGTATGAGAGCTCTGCCTGCTCAACATTTTTATTATCTATGAGTTAAAAAGGAACCTTCTAAAGCCTGGAACCTCTGCAGTCATGGAGGCCACCCAAAAAAATCAGGGTTCTAAAACACTTGGGTAGAGCAGAGTTGATGAATGGCAGAGCAGCAGAGCCAGTGCATTCATCTCAATGTGTGCTATCCTAGTATGTTAAATTAACACACATTAGTAATGCCTGTAGAAGTAGTAGCTACTGCCAATCTGGAAAAGCAATAAGGAAAAAGAGGTCCATATTGTCACAGGGATTAGGATCGACTGACACTTGTTTCACATGACAGTTGATCTTGCAAGCAAATTTTGATCAGAAGTGATATTCTTGGGAATTGACAAAGTGGCATGTTGAGCACACTGATTTGGCATGTATCTATGTGCGATAGGAGCACTGGGGAAATGAGCAGCTGCATTTTGTCATTTTCAAAATGAAATATTGATGTGGGGCACATCAAATCAAAGATTGTATCCTCAGAGCTGGAATGTCTTTGAAAATCTGGTACCTTCTGACTAGGTAGGGTTTGACTCATATTGGAATGCTAGAATTCCCCCCCCCCCAATTGTTATTTATTTTTGGCATTTATACCCTGCCTTTCTATAAAATACTCAGTATGGTGTAGGTTGTGTAGCTTTGCTGATCTTGCTTGCATTTCCTTTTTACTGGCAAATTTAGGCATCATGTCTATGTTCCTATGCTGGAAGTATGTGTCCTTGGAGCCAATGGGACTTCTGAGTAGACATGCCTAGGATTGTGCTGTAAGTCTTCTAGTATTTGCTCTTTTGGTTGTATTCTTGAAATTTGTCTATCAGGATTGTGGATGTGCTTAGAAGTGTAATCTTGAAAAGTATTTGATGGGATAAAAATTAGCATCCCTCTTTAAAACAGCATCGATTGTTTTATCTAAGGTTTATATTTGCAAGCACTAATCACTCAAACGAAATGGTAAAATAAGCTACTATGATTTGTGAAGGACAAAGAATTCTTTACACCTTTTTTCTCTTTTAAAGGTGATGAAATATTAATCAGATTCTGCTGCAGCACATACAAAATTTAATCGCATTGTTCCCAAACCTCATTTTTGAAAGCTTATTCTCATGATATTATTGCCTGGAGCTAAATCAATGTTCACATGAGAGATTTGGTAAAATGAAACTTGTATATACAATAGATTCACAAGGCTTTTCTATTTTTATTATCTGCCTCCAAATATCTCTCATTTTTTCTTAGTGGATAAGCTGGCTCTAATGCATAAACATTGCAGTTAGCAAGTGAACCATACATTTTCCAGAGCCCCCTTAACTGTCTAGTTTCTTTTTAAAGGGTTGAAATAAAAAAGCTATGCTTCTAAGCAGTTTTGTGAATATTTTAATGAGCACATTCAGAGATGATCAAGCCTGGATATATTCTCAGTAATATAATGCATGTCAGCTCTTCCCAAATAATATCTGGTTGTAATTTTAATGAAAGTTCCAGCTATTTATTATCCTATCTATAGGCTATTAACAACCCAATACATAAGTCACAGAACCAAATGAGATATCCAGCAGCTAACACAGTTAGGCCTGTAAATCAGGAGGAGTCACTCAAAACTGAGCTCCATTCTTAAAACATCTTTATCTGTACTATAAAGAGCTGTGTTTATCTGGGTAGCGGGGAGCTGCTGTGATGCCATGGGAAATTCCAGTTGCTGAAGGAATAAAGATATGAGTTTTGCCATAGTTATTCACATTTGGGAAACTCTTCTTAGACCATTGTACATGAGGTCACCATGCACAGAACCACAGAACTGCAAGATTAGTAAATGGGACTGGATATTTTGATTGTATTATGCCAGTGACTTAACAACTGCACTAGTTACAAACCGAGAGCTGGTCTAAATCAACGTAGCTTTGAATGGCTTAGGACCAGGTTACCTGAAAGATTGCCTCCTCTTGCAGATGCCCTCCTGAACCTTAATAGTCGCTTTGGAGATCTTGCTTCCAACATATAACAACATATATTACTATTAAGCAAAGGGCCTTTTCCATATGGCACTCTGTCTTTGGAATCACCTCACCAAGAAGAAGCTCATCTGGTGGCTTCTTTTTGATGCCAGGTGAAGACCTTTTTATTCACCAAGACTTTTGTGTTAAATCCAGAAGATTGTTTTGTGCTGTCTCTGTTGTGAGAGAGCTGTCTTTTGTAATTTATTGTTTTAATAGTGATAATTATAGTTATTTGACAGAAAATACATGTTAAAAACCTCTTTAAATGTGACATTTTGTGTAGATTTGTTTTATTAAATAGCATATTTATGTGGGAATGGGATAGAGCAGACTTATAGGTGAACACTTGACCGTGACATGGAGTGGAAATAAGAGTGATTTGTCAGTCCTCAAAAGCAGGAAATAAAAGCTTACAGATGTATCCTGCTTAAGATGTTTCTAGCTGGCACCTAAGAGACAATCACCTTGGTTGCAAATGAGGATTTCTAAAGAATTCCAGAACTGGGTTACCACAGCTGGAAAAGTTCCCTACTTAGTTGACATCTGCCTCACCCTCTGAAGGAGGGCTCGCTCAGACAAAGACATCAGCAGATGAAGTTAAAGTGAAGGCAGGTTGCCATAGTAGTAGATACCTTCTCAGGCATCTTATCAAAGTGTCTGCTGTTAACTAAGCTCCAGGCTTTACTTGCTACTTCCAGAGTATTCAGGCATGGCGATATTTTCTCTTTATGCTCCGAGACAGCAGCAGTGGGGGACAACTAAACACTGACTAATTTCAGTTTCAAAACATTGCAGTTCAACTGTTTAAATGCATGTTTAATTTTCCCTGGTTAACATATGCAAATAGTTTTCTTGTTTCAACACTTTAAATAATTGAAGGAAGTGTTGCTTTAGAAAATTGCACACACACACACACACACACACACACACACAAACACACAAACACACACACACACACACACACACACCCTATACACACACGCAGCACCAGACAGTCCCAGTTTATTTGAAAGCATCAACTTCAGTTACTGAAACAATGCTCAGCCTTCACATTCCTTTTAATAAGTGTGGTCTGTTAACCCTTTCTGTCTTCTAAAATGGCATCATGCTGGAGGTTTGAAAAGGTACACTTTGGTTGTCTGTTGCTCTGAATGTATTGGTCTTAGGTGGAGGAAATGTGGAAAGGTATGGAAATCTCTTTCCTATTCAAGTGGAAACTGTTTAGTGAGATTTGAGGCAGGTTCCATAAACATAATGTGGCAGATGAAGTCACAGAACCATACTTTGAAAAGTCCATTACAAATGTCTTGCAGCAATTGAACAGTGAATACTGATTTTGCGTGGTACGGCTGCAAGACAAATGAGTCTGTAGTGAAAGAAAATCTAATGCTAATTAATCTTCATCATGGTTTAGTGGATGATAGAATTTATGTGTTGTACATCTTACTGGATTGAAATTGCATGAGGAGGAGGAAGCCTGGCTATAATTCTGATGCTGCCATGTTGATTGCAAGTCATTTAGATAGGTTAACATTAAACAAATTAATAGATTTAAAAAATAAAAAAATAAAAAATCCAGCCATTCTAACAGCAAAGAGTACATTAAATCAGAGGGCATAGTTTTAAGTACTTTAAATAACTACCACTTTCAGATCCAAATTCTGAACCTGTTCCTGTATGGGAAATTCCAATTCCTTCCAAAACAAGTTTAATACTATTATACATTCATGACTACAATGGGGCTTATTCCCCAGTAAAGTGTGCATAGGATTTCAGTCAGAACCTAACCCTGCCCAGGGGCATAGCTGTCAACCTTCCCTTTTTTTGCGGGAAATTCCCCTATCAGTACTATACTATATAGATCAGGCATGTCCAACAGGTAGATCGTGATCTACTGGCAGATCACTGGACGTCTGTGGTAGATCACTGGTAGATCACTGGCTCCCCCCAAAGAAACTCAGCAACTTTGGCTCCCCTAAAAAAAGCTCTAAACCTTTGCCCTGAAGCCCCCAAAACAGGGCTTTCCTTCCTAAACAAAGCTCAACTTTGACCCGAACCCCCCAAAACATGGATGTCTTTCTTTCCTAAAAAAAGCTCAACAACCTCAACCTGAACCCCAAAAGGGGGTAGATCACTGCCAGTTTTTAACCTTGTGAGTAGATCGCAGTCTCTTGGAAGTTGGCCACCCCTGATATAGACTATATTACTGATAGGGGAATTTCCCACAAAAAGGGAAAGTTGACAGCTATGCCCAGGGGACAATTGGAAAAGCAGAGCAACCACCACATCCAAAGCCCTGGAGACTCCAGCCAGTCATGGCAGGAGGTGGGATGGCTCTGTTCTCTTCCAGGCTGGTGCAGTAGAGCAGCTTGAAATATGCCCCTCACCTGAAAATAGAATGGCATAAGATGCAGAAGATCCTTGTCTTACTTAGCTCTGGCCCACTCGTGAAACCCTCTGTAGCCTCCTGTTTGCTTGGGTAGAGATCAGGCCATGGCGGCAGTGAAGCTCCTCCCATCAGTGTTTCTTATCCCCGCTGATGAAAGTCAACAGAGAGGTATCTGTGCTCCAATCTAACCTCCCCCAGCCATCCACATCAGGGATGTTAGGGTTGCTCCCTTAATCTTTGTAAATGGTCTGGAGTTTAGATAAATACAATTTACTTTCTAAATTTAATCTGATTTTTAAATTCTAGGAGCACTGAGTATATTCTCACATCATATGCCAAATGAACATGAGACGTGCAAATCGGATTTATCTGTGATCTGTTCTATCATAAAGCAGGCTTTTAAGATTCAGAAAATTCTTAGATTTTTTTCTTGAGAAGACAGGATATATAGTATGTTGACTGCCTGCCATGCCTCTCCTTTGTCTGTCTTTCGATAGCAAGTCAATAAAAATGATTAGAGCTGGCACCTCACAAAATGTACGCCCTTAAACCATGAAGCTATAATACTGTGAAGGATTCCCCCCCCCCCCGACCTTTTCAAATTACGCCCAACCATCTGGGGAATTTCTCAGTGACTAGAGGTAATAAGGTTCAATCCTTTTTGCTAGTTGGCTTCAAATTCAGCTCCTCACAAGCCTTAATTTATCTATTCTTTTTATCTCGACCTTGGCATCTTTTCAATACTGTAATCCATGCATCTAATCTTGGTTGTGTTTCTCTTCGCACAATCAAACTGTGAAACTACAACCATGAAAGGCCCCCCATTTATTGCATTCTCCAAAAATGTGATATTAGCATGGGAGGCTAAGCTGCTATGTTGCCTTTTGAGAGGCACTTGTTGAATTTAATTAGTTTTTAGATTTCATCTCCAACCTGCATCTCAGTTCTTTGCCATCCTGGGTGATTTATGCTTGAGTTGCTTTCATTTTATAAAACTTTCTAAACTTAGCTGTGTTGCACTCTGTGGGTTATTAAGAATTTGGGGTGAATGAGTTTAGAAGTTATTTATGGCCCAGTAAATAATTGAGTCACCCAAGTAAGACACACAAACAGACACCTGCCCTAGCCTTTTCTTTTTTTTAAGCTTCAATGAAGAATAGAATAGAATAGAATAGAATAGAATAGAATAGAATAGAAACAGAAACTGGAAGTTAAGAACACATTTACCAAAAAAGGGTACAGATGTTCCTGGAAGTTCTTAAGATAATAGAAGCTTACTTTGTGTTTTATCTAGCAAATATTCTTGCATTTCAGTTCAGAGGTCTGTGCATGTAATCATCTATCTATGTACATTGCTGATGCTAAATTAAACACCCATTCCCACTTTGAGGCTCACTGGCCATGATGGCCGTGTTCTCCCTCCAGTGCAGCATCCTGTTCGCACAGCAGGAAACCTGCAAGTAGGTTATGAGCTCAATGGAACTCTTCCCACTTGTGTTCCCCGGCAACTGGTATTCAGAGACATACCGCCTCTGATACTAAAGGTAAAAAAGGTAAAGGACTCCTGGACGGTTAAGTCCAGTCAAAGGCAACTATGGGGTGCGGTGCTCATCTCGCTTCAGGCCAAGGGAGCCAGTGTTTGTCCACAGACAGCTTTTTGGGTCACGTAGCCAGCATGACTAAAATGCTTCTGGCATGATGGGACACCGTGACAAGTGCCAAAGTGCACAGAAAAGCCATTTACCTGTTAGCAGTTTCACTCCTCCGATGCTGCATTTGTGATTGGTGTAAATCACATGCCTGCCTGAGAAAGGTGTGGGAAACGGAAGGCAGTCTTATCACTTCCGCTGTATGTACTTTGTAATATACTTTCACTTTTACTTGTGCCTGTTGTTCTCTCAGAGCTGGAGAGAACGGACACCATTATGCTTTTGTCTGTACGTAGTGTGTAAATAAATAGTAGGTTAGCTTTACGATGTCTCACGCTTCTTGCTGTGTTCTGCCAGAAACTTAGTGTGCATAGATCATTATGATGTATGTCACTAGAAGCTCACTAGAAGAGAAGGGAGATGCCTTTTCCAGAGCTGTGCGTACCAGAGGACGCTCAGAGTTTTGGGGGCTTGCAGGCACCCCCAGAGCATTTTCCAACATTACCTTCCCACCACAGAAGTACCTATTTACCTCCTTGCACTCACATGCTTTCAAACTGCTAGGTTGGCAGAAGCTGGGACAGAGCAACAGGAACTCACCCTGTTGCATGGTTTTGAACCACCAACCTTCTGATCAGCAAGCCCAAGAGGCTCAGTGGTTTAGGCCACAGCGCCCTTATACCTTAATAGAGTACATTGCCATCATGCAGCCACTGATAACTTTATAGTCTATGAACTTGTACAATCTGCTTTTAAAGTCATCCAAGATGGTGACCATTACTACATGTTGCAGTAGCTAGTTCTGAGTTCTGCCTAAACGTGCTTCATCTCTTGTCACCAGCATTTCTCTTAAACTTGTTTGGGCAAGACTTCAATTTTCTGAAGTAGTCCTTTGTGCCTCAAATTATTCCCTTGACTCTGCTTGTTGACCATGCTGGCATCTTCTTGGCCTTAGTTGTAACTTTGCTCACCTGTGATATATATTGTAGATTAGCTTCTATTTATTGTGGTTCAAATAATCCTCAAATATGTTTTTTTTTTTTTTGAGGGGGAGATTTTACTTTCTTACTTTTCCCTTTCAGCTTCTTTTTTTTTATTAATCCCCTCAGTTTTGAATCTTTTGAAATCAAATGTGACGGTATTGGGCACTCACATCTCACAAATTCTGAATTTGACTGTTCTGTGGTCACTGTTTCTAATAGGTTCAATAGCACTTGCATTTAATACCAGGCAAACTGCTAACACCATATTGGCCCCAAATATGGATACAATCTAGCCAAACTTAAGCCCTTTAAAATCTGATTGATCTCAGTCAGTGAAACTGAAATCAATAGGCTTAGAAGTATTCCCTTTCATTCATCCCTTTCATTCATCACAGCAGTATCTGCATGACAAAGTTTCCACGGATTAGGCCATTGCACAGTTAGCCCTTGCTATCCACTTGTGGTTCTTCACAGGAAATGATGCACATGTGCATTTTATGTTTCCTTCACACCCTCTGTTCTTGAGGTGCATGAATGTGGAGAAATGATGTTGATTCAGAAAATATCTAGAAGCCCCATAATACATTCCAGTCACTGAAAATGTGAACAATCTGGCTTGTTGAGCACTTAGAAAATCGAACCGAATATGTGACTCCTACTGCTTTGCCACTTATTAATGGCTTGAGAAAAAAAGGGCTGTTTGTTAGATCTGGATTGTGTTGAGCTTGGGTTGTGGCTGACTGAGGCAAGTCAAAGCAAGGCAAAAGTGGAGAGAGAACAAGGTAAAATCAATCTGGCCAGCAAGAGCAGGATTTCCTAGCTCTGATCAAAAAGGAAGCCTGACCCAGTGGCTTCTGTAGTACTTGGAGAATGCTATGTGACTAGCTACAGCTTATTGTTATAAAGAGACTTCCGTGCTTGTGAGGCATTGCCTTTCCTATGTGTAACAATTACAGTGCAAATGATGATGGTGAGGATGACAGGCAAAATCTAGTCGGTGCAACTCTACATTGCCTTCAGCCAATGTGATATTATACAAGTGGAGAGAATGTTGTTGTGCTCAGGACCTGCTTTTAGGATCACCATAGGCATCTGGTTAGCCACTGTGAGAGTAGGGAGTTGGAATAGATGGTCAATTGGCCTGATCCAGAAGGCTTTTCTGTTCTTGTGTTCTTGATTAATTGCAGCAAAATCATGATTTCTGGAAGATGTATTCTATTCCACAGGGGTGACGCATTCCGTTTTACTGCTTGAGGTGAAATAGGAAGTGCCGCCCCTCCCTGCCACCACTACCACCTCACCTGCTGCTCTGCCTGCGGGGGCAAGTGGAGATGCCGCTTCGTGGTTGGACTGGGTCTGCTACTCCAACCCTGCCAGGGACATCAGTGTGTCAAAACAGATTTGTGAGCAAACAAAGCTACCACAGGCAGTCCATTGGTCCTGGTAGCTTAAAAGAAGTGTTAGCTCTGGGTCTTTGGTGCCGAGCCCTGGATCTTCTGCCCCTTCCGTCCATGGTTTTTTAAAAAACACCACATTTTAATAACTTTGCTTACAGAGTAGTTGGGGACTTTGAGGGATTCCAATTCCAGTGAGATTCCATGCACCTTCTCTCTGAATTCTCCCAGAAGCACTGTATATATTTATACAAACTTGTGTTATGGGACTGTGTCCCAAGTCTTTTAAGCACCTACTAACACCCCTGAAACTTGGTACTGTATTGTGCACTGTGACAGGCAGCAGTTCTCCAATGATCTGAAACAGAAAATAACCCTTTTGAGGTATATTATCAGAAATCCTAGCTCTCCGATTTTCATCATGTCTACACTGCAGTGTGCATGCATACCCCATTAAACCTTTTATATGCATCCTTATTCAGAAAGAACCACAGTCATTGCACAAAACGGGTTGCACTTTACCAAATCTGGAATGAATTCATTTTTTAATTATTTTGTACTATAATTTTTAAAGGTGTCTTCAGTTGGTTTAATTCATCACCTTTTATGTCAATTGGTATTGATTAACTTGTTCAGATAGGCATGTCCACAGTGTACATAATAGCGCTTCTTAGCTCGTTTTTAAATTAGACCGCCCACATGCTATTACTTATTCTTTTGACCTCTTGCACCAGCACACAGGTGCTGAGATTGGGAGTGTCTATGATGTTTCACTGACACTAAAGACCAGGTACGTTGTCAGCATTTCAAAACACAACATTACCTGGCACAGTTGTTAGCGACTACGCTTTAAGACTTTCATTTCGATGTAAGCTCATTTCCAAAATCATTGTCTTTCTTAATGAGCCTGATCTTTCATAAAACACAAAGAATATCATCAAGTAACCGTGTTCAAAAGGTAAATGGTCCATGTTTGCTCATGCTGTCTTCTTTCATTATAATTTCTTTATAGTCCAAAGTGTGTTACCCTGTTTAAAAAAAATGAGCATTGCTACAGAGGAAATGAAGTGTCCAATTATCTTCCTTAGCGAACCGTGACTGCAGACTTCTGTGTCTTTGTCCCCTTTTGTCTGAAGAATAAGTCTTTCCTCCACTGAGATTGCTGTAATCACGTATTTGGGTGGAATGAGATAAGATACCTGGTATCTTAGCAAGGGGGGGGGGGGGTCTTAGCTCAGTGGCAGAGCACCTGCTTTGCAGACAGAAGGTCCACGGTTCAATTCTTTGTATGTCCAGATTTAGCTGGAAGAGATCTTTGTATGATCCTAGGTTATAATATTCAATATGATCACACATCGTATTTGGACCCGTCCAGCTACAGAAACAGGTGCTTCTTCCACTTGCCACGCAGTACCCATTTCCAATGCTAGGTTGAGCCCTAGAAGAAGAAGAGCATTAATAAAATTAATAAAAGAAATGGATGTGCGGGGAGCAGCTTTGCTCACCTCTAAGCAGCTACAACCAGCTCCCTGTATAACTTGAGATTTAGAGATAATAATAATAATAATAATAATAATAATAATAATAATAATAAAAAATAATAATTTTATTATTTATACCTCGCCCTCCCCGGCCAGAACCGGGCTCAGGGAAGCTAACACCAATAAAATTACAATAAAACGTAATAGAAAAAGAAAAGAAAAAGTTAATTAAAATACGGGTTAAAATACAGTTTAAAATGCAGCCTCATTTTAGTAGTAGCCCATAAATCAAAACCATAAGGGGAGGGAAACATAAGGGTCAGACTGAGTCCAAACCAAAGGCCAGGCGGAACAGCTCCGTCTTGCAGGTCCTGCGGAAAGATTTCAAATCCCGCAGGGCCCTGGTCTCTTGTGACAGAGTGTTTCACCAAGTTGGGGCCAGTACTGAAAAGGCCCTGGCCCTAGTTGAGACCAATCTAACCACCTTGTGGCTCGGGACCTCCAAAGTGTTGTTATTTGTGGACCTTAAGGTCCTCCGCGGGGCATACCAAGAGAGGCGGTCCCATAGGTACGAGCTTCTAAGGCAGAAGCTGTGACTTCCAGGCAGATTCAGCCCCAGCAACTCTCTGTTTAGAAATAAAGCAGCACTAAGTGAAAGCTAAATGGTATAAGCATGGCACATCCTGCAAGTACAGCAGCTAAAGCAGTCTCCTTCCTTGTTTAATAGCTGTCACTGCTCTTCTAAGTGTGCTGGCTTTAATTCAACACATTTGAAACTTCTTTAGCTACAATGAAAGCCCATTTCTAAAATGATGTCTGCATGGGAAGTTCCTTCACTCCTTGCCCAATGCTTTCATGCTACCAGAAATGTGGTATCCCATAAATGTAGTGGAATGTAAGGGTCTATATAGGAAGCTGCCTTAGATTGAGTCAGACCACTGGTCAGTCCAGCTCAGGGTTATGTAAACTAAATGGAAGCAAGTCTCCAGGATTTCACACAGGGATCTCTCCCATCCCTACCTGGAGATGCTGGGGATTTGGGGATTGAAAACCCAGGCCCTTCTGCATGCAAAGAAGATGCTCTGCCACTCAGCTATAGCCCGTCCCCACAGGTGCATGGCTTGCATTCAGGTGGCCGCAAGTTCAGTCCCCATCACCTCTGTTTAAAATGATTATAGGAAGCAGTACTGGGACAACTGGCCCAGGACCCAGCACCAATGGTTGGGCTTAGTATAGGATAGCTTTGTGTGACCGTATTAGGGGAGTGGACATGCTCAGTGGTACATGCTGCCAGATTCAGAGCTCAGTTAAAGAATCTCAGGGCTAGGAAAGACATCTGCATGATTCCTGCATGAGTTTATTTATAGTAAGCCCACAACTTACCATGGGGATTATGTTCCGGGAATCACACCTAAAGCCAAAATCGTGTATAGTCCGAACCCACTGGGTTCATTGACAGCTGGGATTGCCAAAGTCATTTCCCCCAGAACTCCACCCACTTTCTGTCCCCTTTTAATTTTTTTAATATTTATTTCCACACTCGTAAAGCTGAATGGGAACAAGTTAAATGTGAGTAAGTTTCCGGCTTACTGTATAGTAGTTTTATACAACCCTTCATTAAATTTGATTCCAGGGTGGTTTACAATGTTTAAAATGCTAAAAGTATGGTATAATCCACAGTGAAATAAAAAAGAGATTTTAAAACTACTTCAGATGCTGTGGTGAATAAAGAGCAGGTGCCATAATAAGGCAGGTTGGAGAACTGCCTTCAGCCCAAATATTGCATTTTCCTATGGTCAGCCTTTGGTGTGGGGCACATGTCACTGGTGGGTGGGGCTAGAGGCAAAAGTGGGAGGCTGTATTTGATCTCTGGGTCTTAGGTTCCCCACTCCTGTGTTAAGGGGCTGCAAGACTCTTTTTGGGAGGTTTGAGGACCCTTGAACCAATGTTCTTATTTAGCCTTAGGTAACCTTATATGTTCAGCAAATCAGTGCCTGCCTTGTTGGATGTACGGTTTTCAAACAAGTGAAATCCACCATCTTTGCTGATCCCACAATCTGCCTTGTGTGCTACTGTGGAGATTGCTGCAAGGGCATCATCTTTCTGTGTCACATACACCATAATTTATTATTATTATTATTATTATTATTATTATTATTATTATTAATACCCCACCCATCTGGCTGGGTTTCCCCAGCCCCAGCCCCTGTCTGCTATAGTCTTCCTGTACCAGTAGATAATGACTTGGAATTTCCAAAAACTACTTTTACACCTACAAAACACCACAAACCTCACAACAGCACCCTTGTGGTGCCAGCAAATACACATTGGGCAGATATTTGGGCTGCCAGATATACATCTTCTACTGCTCTTTATGTGGAACAATTTAGTCATCTTAGGACTCTGCCCCATGAGATTGGCTTGCCCATTTAATAAAAAAAAAACTTACAGATACCCAGTGTTTTCTACCCATAACCTAAGAATAAAACGGCCTCTTTGCAGCAGCACGTTTGAATGTCATTGTAATGTCACCACTGTTAGCGGCATTTATGTATATTTTTACAAGGATGTGCTTTGGGGGGAAATGCAGACAGCATCACTTATAATAGATAGCTCATTTGTAATGCTGCAAGCAATAAATCCAGAGTAATGTTATAATTTTGAATTCAGACAAGATTTCTAGACTGTGCCACACTACTAGAGTTGTGTGTCTTTTTAACTACACATTTTAATATTCAGAATTACATTTAAATATTAATGCTTCAGGTAAGAACTGCTTTAATTATTTGAACTCTCCCTCCACTCTTACTTTTTTTAAAGCACCGAAGGCATTGAAACTGAACTTGAAATTATAGAAAGGATTGCACCTTCCTTCCTTCCTTCCTTCCTTCCTGCCTGCCTGCCTGCCTGCCTGCCTGCAGTTTCTGACATCTGTTTGAACACTGCCTTTCATACTACAATGCAAAGTCTTAGTATTTTATTACAAAATGTATAATTCCACTGTTGTTACAGTGATATCCTTTGTGCATAGTAAAGTGAAGTATCCAAAATCACTTTTGCATTACTAGAATTTAGTTTTGCAGTCAGTTGTATGTGTCATTAAGTAGGGTTGCCATATGTCTGGGGAAACGTGGACATGTCCACTTTTGGGGGGCCAATGTGCCCACCCAGGCAGATTTTTACATTTCAAAATGCACTTATGGGACTGCCTCTCCTGGTATGCCCCGCAGAGGACCTTACGGTCTGCAAATAATAATATTTTGGAGATCCCAGGCCTCAAGGAAGGTTAAACTAGCCTCAACCAGGGCCAAGGCCTTTTCGGCTTTGGCCCCAGCCTGGTGGAACACTCTATCGCTGGAGACCAGGGCCCTGTGGGACTTGTTATCCTTCTGCAGGGCCTGCAAGACAGAACTGTTCCACCTGGCCTTCGGTCCGGGCCCAGTTTGACTCCCCTCTATGGGACCCTGTAAGTTACCTCTTTCGCCCTTTTATCCGCTCATTTGGGACCAAGATGGATATCTGGCCCTGATGAATACTTGAGGTTCCTGACCCTTATGGTTGTAATTTCATGGGCAGTCATTTAATTTTATCCTGATTCTAATTTTAAGCTGTATTTTAATCAATTGTTTGACTGTGTTTAAATGTATTTGACTTTTGATGTTAGCCGCCATGAGCCAGGTCCTGGCCGGGGATGCCAGGGTATAAATAAATGTATGTCATAGCTGCTGCCAGCCCGAGCTGGAGAAAGAGGCACCAGATCTTGTCAAAACAGCAGTCTTAGAAATCAGTTGGCTTTCTCGTGTTACTGATAGCCTTCAATAAATTAAAGTCTCTTTTAATTTCAATAAATCAGTTCACTTTATAATATAATACAGCACAGGAACCAGCTCCTAGGGACCAAGGTCCCTTTGCCGCCCACCTATAAAATACTTGAGGGGGCTGCCCCCCAAAAGTTGATGTGCATTGCCATTCAAATGGTGTGCGAGAGCTGCATTTTGTTATCAATTATGTGGAGCAGGGCTTACCTTCCATATTTTATTCAAGTTGGCACCTCTGTGACACAGCATCTCAGTCCTCAGAGTTTTGGAGACCCTTAATGGAATAGTTGTTTTGACTAAATGATGCAAGTTGGCTTTGTCTGAAAATTCTGCGCAGCAGAATCATTAAATGAACACGAGCATAGAAAGTTTACATTCATGAAATGATCTTAACATCCTTTCACCAAGGCATCCTGGATTAAAAACTACATTGAAATACTCAGCAGTTTAAGGAATTAATATTTTAATTGCATTGTTTAACCAATTAACTCAGCCTCAGTGTTTAATAATGTACTGTATTATAGGAAATAGTAAGTGAGACTTGTAGGGCAGTATATAAATTCAATAAATAATTACGATAATAAGTCCAATAACTGGTATTTTTTGCTCCTTTTTGCTATATTATAATATTCCATTTGTTCTAAGTATATATTTACTTGCATACATGGATCTAGAGAGAAATCAGATTATTACCAACAGATAATGCTAAAAAACTTTACTATTAAGAAATTCTCTCTCCTTCTCTCTCTCTATATATAATCCTAGAAAATTAATAATAACAATAGAGCTATATTTTAGGATGAAAAGGTTATGATGACATCATAACCAACTACTCACGATAGTCTGAGCTGTTAATGAAAATCCAAACCTCGCCATCCATATACCTATTCAGGATATTTATTTGTTTTTATAGCTGCATCTCTATTGTCTGGTGGTATTTCTGAAGATTAGTCCATCCAATCATCATAATCAGTCATCTATTTTCCTACAGCAAAAAAGAAAACAATTCTTTATTATTTTTATTGAAAATACTGTTTTATCGAACAAAAAGAAAATTGTGTTTGTATTGGCAAACAGACAACAACAAAACCTTAGGAGATTTGCTTAGCATTGCAAATTAATAGTGGAAAAACAAGAGTTATAATTAGAAAGGAAAATAACTTTCCATTTTCATATACTTTGTGTGTTGGGGGGAGTGTGTGTATGTGTGTGTGTGTGTGTGTGTGTGTGTGTGTCCCTCACCAGCTTCTTAGAAAATAATGCAATTCAGGCTGAGGAGAATTACCGCCTAGCAGATTCTATTTATCTGTAGCTTAAAAAGCAGCTGCGTTTTTGTAAAAACCAATGAATGTGGCAGTCCTACTTAAAGGTAGAAGAAAAAGAACACCCCTTGTTTTGTAATAAGGGGATTTTCAATTTAAAAGCGAGAGAGGGCCTGTTGTGTGAAGTATGGTTATTACATTCATTGTATTCTATCTCACCCACCAGGAGGCTAATAATGAAGGAGTCAGTAAAGGAGGCCAGTGCCATGGGGGTTATCTCACAGCCCCAGATGATGGCTAAGTTGAAGAAGGCAGAATCGCTTTTGGATGACATACAGGTCTGAATGATGATTTAGAGAAGAAAAGGCTATTCTTTCCAAGGTAAACAGTCCATTTCATCTGTCGCCTGTATATATTGCTCTAAAATATGTTTATATAGATATCTGTAAAATTTACTTTTATCACTTTCAGGTTTTTTTTTTCTTTCCTTGTGACAGTGAGCTTTCAGCAATGTCTTTCTGAGACAAAAGATGCACTGCGGACTCAGCCACACCTAAAGGGAAGCTTTGAAAGAATTGCCAGGTTCACTTTTAATAATGAGATAAAAAAATTGCCCACATGGAGTCAGCAGAAAATGAACCAGTGGCAGGCCTGCTGCAAATAATCCCAGCAAGGGCCAAGAGACTAGTTGAAAAATGACTTCATGAGGTGAATATCCTTAGTTCTTACTTACAGTTTTGTAACCATGCAATCATTTTCTCTTTTAGGAGCCATGAATGAAAGCGTATTTCAGCACAAGCACATCTCCACGCTAAATGGCCCTCTGAACATTTGTCATTTGTGTTGAGTCCGTTGACAGACCAGCTATCCTTATTGCTGTTATTTATGACAACTAGTTTAATATATGTAAATAGGCACAAATAGCCGTCAAAAGGCTCCCAGAGTGGGAGACTTAATAAATGTGTGTGTCTGAAGCATCTATGTGATTGTGTGTCCGTGTCTTTGTTTGTCTCCTTGCTTCCTTGTGGCAATTTTGTCATCCTTCGTAGCTTACATTTTTCAAAGGGAGATGCTTAGAGATGCACATTGTGGTTTCAATTCTTCCTAAAACAAGTTAAATATATGGACATATTTAACTTGGGTTCTGTAACTAAACTTTAATTTCCAATACATGTATGCTTAAGAGGACACAACTGGCATACATGGTGATATGTTAAGCATTACTGTCTGGGCGCCTCCAACAAATGAATAATCAGTTTTCAGTGCAAACTAAGCTTGAGAATCAATCTATCATTGGGTCGTAGCCACTTTTGCTTTATTTTGCCCCATAAACAAACACATAATCAAAACAAGTTTTCTGAAATCTCTAACCCCAAACCTTTCTGTCAATGCTATTCATTTTCTTTTCCCCCTTTTATCAGACATGCAGCCTTCCCTTTTTAAAAAAATTGGAGTCTGGGCTTCCTCCCTGCTGAACGTCCTGTAGCTCTTTGCTTCCTCCTTTTCATTTCAGGCTGTCAGCCAACAAGGGAGTGCAGCTGAGACAAACAATTTCCTTCTTCCACAAATAAAGGCTGCCATGCAATGCAAAAAGCACTGAAAGAAAACTTTCAACCCAAGGCTGTGTTTCTTAAGAAGACTCCCAAGAATGAAAGGATTGATCTGGCCCCAAGCCAATTTTGTTACGTGAATTTTGTTTGGCTAAGCAACAGCACAATAGTGGGGGGAGGGAAAAAACCTCTCTACTCCTCTCCTTCCTACCTTGCAAAAAAAAAAAAAGTTTCATGACTCTGTTTCCCACATATTGGAGCCATGTGATATCACCATGCCAACCTAGCATTAATCTTCCCCAAAATGACTGTTTCAAAAGAAACAAGGCCGCAGCTTAACTTGCAACACCCTGAAATTCAAAGCTGAATTAGGAACAGTGGGCATAATTAGGCTAAACTTTAACCATGTCCTGCTGATTTCGACAAAAAAAAGTTCATTATGTGCTTCTGTTTCTCCTGTTTATATCAAAGGGTTTAGAAATACTTAACTTGGACTGGATTTGGCCCATTTTTCTATTATTTTCAAAAGTCTGGTTGTCAAAAGAAGATAGGCAATAAAAAAAAAATTAAGCACAGGGACTCCTATCATCTGTAGTCTCACAGAACTAGCCATGTGCAACAACCACTGGGCATAAGGCAGTTGTGTATCCCCATCATAAAAAAGACACATCCAACCAATTCACTGGGTTACAGATGAACATCACAATAAAGGTGCAGATGTATAGCCAGATGGGCATTGCAATCCTCATAGAGTGAGCACAAGAAGGCTTATTTCCTGCTGGACTGAGTCAGCTATGAAAGGGAGAGATGATTAAGGCTGCTTGAGTTGTGTATGTCAGCATACATGCAGCGGCATATAACATAGCTGAACATGTTTTGTATTGATGTTAGTCTTATGGTGTATTTTTATCCCAATATGATATTTTATTTGTTGCCATTGCCCCCACAACCCGAGAGATAAAAAGGGAAATGAGTAGCTATTTACATTTTAATATATGTCATTTAAAACTTACCTAAAACACACTGGAAGGTTTGGGAGTGCATTAATATGGACCCAATTAGCGTCTTTTTGTCCCTCAAAAGTGCAACCTGAGATTAATGAATATAAACTAGAGTTTCATATACAGTCTTTAAATCATTTGCATGTTTTATGCATGATAATTTAATTTATTTATGCACCTCCTTTCATTTATGGGTTCCACTTATGCTAAGCATAGTGTGCTAGACAAGAATAGGTTTGATAGGCTGCCAGAGAATAGTAATAGGTAAATAAAATAGAGGAGGCTTTCAGTGGTAATCATTAGCTGCAAATTAAAATTAATCCTAACATCAGGGTTTTTTGTTTTGTTTTTGTTAAGGTTCACATTAGCTAGTTTCTTTATCATATTGATTTTAGCCTCGTGTGGCATATTAGATATTCTTTAGTTTATGAACAAATGTGGAAGCAAATTAATTTCCAAAAGGCTTTGAATTTGTGATAGGTTATCTTATTGACAATTCAATAACCCTAGAGACTTGTGTTTCAATTTGGCCAATTAGTGGGAATATGAAGACTAGTAATTTCATCTATGTAATACTGCATTAGTCCCAGGTCCTTTGGATTCCTAGCTTGATTTGGAAATAACAGTACACGACTATTTATTCACTGGCTGATAGAAATGTGACTGTGGGTAGGTGGTAGATTAAGTCTGGTTTGGGATATATTTAGATCCAGAGAAAGGTTTGCCTTTCAGACAGTTTGTGGCCTTGAGATTTGCAGCACTGGTACTGACATCTCCATATTACCAGCTCCTTGTTAATCTGAGATGCTTTACTGTGCCTATAGTGATGTTGTCTGTTCTCATCCCAACCCTGAAAGCAAATGGCAACATCAGGAAAATACAGTGGGGGAAGGCTGAAAGGCTTCTTAAAAGTTTCCAAGGCAATGTTCATAGTTCCCTTGTCTTTTGTACGTGCTCAAAGATGTCTGTTCCAGTGCTATTTTCTGTGGTGTCCTGTCTATTCAGTGGATTCAATGGTTGTGTGTTGTGACTGTCCCCCCAATCTGTTTAGCTAGCAACCTCTCTGAAGTCTAAATTGCTGTTAATTTGTGATGTAACCATTGTGGAGTGTTTTTTTTTTTAATCATTGAAATGCAGTTTTAAAATGTTGAGTAATGTAGCATGAAATTCTCAGTTAGTTTGGAAATGGTTGTGAAATCATGTGAAGAAAATCAGTATTGCTTCTGATCAAGATAAATTCACTTTAGTGTTTTATGGCTTTTTATTCCTATGTGATAGTAATAAAGTCTCATGTAGGGATGGAAGCCATGAAATACATTGTGAAAAATCATCAACTAAGATGAGCCATCAGAATAGAATTGTAGTAGCAGAGCTGCTAACGATCATTGGAAAATGATGTAGTATGTTGTGTTGTTGACTTCCACGCTTGCGCTGTTTCTTCATTGCCTCATCCTTAGACTTTGAAGGATAAGGGAGCTAGTTTCTCACTAGATAATTCATCTTTTGAGCCAGCATCCAAGTCTTATCTTTTAATACATTTTTTAATTTTTTTGTTATTAAATACAACACTGTGCATGAAACACTGAATTATGTGAGCTATAAAATAAACAAAACAAATTAAATTCTATTGCTTTATGAGGAGGTCCAGGTTTCTTTACTCCCATACTCAGGAAATGATCCTCTAAACCGGAAGACAAGCTTTAGTCTCAATATTGTGCGCTGGCATGTTTTTCCCCTCAAAGCGTGTGCTTCTCCTTTTCCTTTCCTGACATGAATTCTGGGAAACTAGCAGGCTGATCCATTAGGGCAGAAGGGGAACTGCCCAACCAACCTCAGTCTGCCCATAACCATCCCTTACCTGCCTGCCAGGGGTTGGTTGCCACTGCCTGTCAGCTTCCTCCCCCTTAATCTCAGTGTTCCCCTTGTAGAACTCTGTCCATAATAGGCTCTGATTCCACTGACTGTTGACCTCCCAGCCTTCTGCTCTGTTAGACCCAGTGTGCACCAGTCACCACTGTGGACTAGTATAGTTCAGGGACAGGGGAGCAGTGCCATGGGAAGCAGATGACAACCACATTGCTGTGCTGGTATACATGGTGCTCCTTTACAAACATGATTGCAGTGATATGGTACCTTAACCATGCCACAGGGGCTTCTACACTGTCAAGAGTCTGCCTGGATATACTCTATTTACTCAGCACCATCAGTCTTATGTGTATATCATTTTCTTTTTTTTATTGGTTATTCTGATCGCGATGTATTTTGGGGGACTATTAAGCAACGGTGTTACAGTGCTATCATTTATTTTATTTTATTTTTGCATCTATCATTTCTGTCTTTCCTCCCCCCAAAGTCAAATTTAATAAAACTCACTGTTATCGTTTTCTGTTCCTCTCAAAAACAACAAATCTGACTTTCTCTTTTATCTCCACATCTCTTTCCCTAGTTGACTGTTCTGATGATGCAGCCCCAACAAGAGAAATAAGGGTTTTTCATTGCATGGCACACACAATTTAGGACGAAGTTAAATGACATGTTGAATGCATGATTACAATTGCATATCATGGAGAGGTCCTAATCTGCATCAGAACTGGGGCATGGGAGAGAAACTGCCAAGGACATAAATAACATCTCCCTTCTTTTGGGGGTGGGTGGGGAAGCTACTAATGAGGACAATGACATGGGAGGAAATAACACCACAGTCTCAACTCAGATAAGGGCTTCCTATGACTGCAGTCACATGTGTTGCCTAAGGTTTGTCCCTTAGATTAATTTTAAAGTATCACCTGTTTGAATAAAACAATTCACAAGTTTAAAAGTAAACTGAACCACAGTTTGAGGTTGGTCACTGTATGAACGACACCTTGTTTTACACATTTATTGGATGAGATTTGATTATAGCAAAGTACTCTGGGGGAATCTGGGGGTAGCCAGTGTGGTGTAGTGGTTAAGAGTGGTAGACTCGTAATCTGGGGAACCGGGTTCGCGTCTCCTCTCTTCCACATGCAGCTGCTGGGTGACCTTGGGCTAGTCACACTTCTCTGAAGTCTCCCAGCCCCACTCACCTCACAGAGTGTTTGTTGTGGGGGAGGAAGGGAAAGGAGATTGTTAGCCGCTTTGAGACTCCTTCGGGTAGTGATAAAGCGGGATATCAAATCCAAACTCTTCTTCTTCTTCTTCATCATGATTGCAATAGCCATAAAATGGTCTTAGGACAATTAGGAGTATTATCATGAGTCCTTTAGAGTTGCAGTGGCATGGTTTGAGATTCCTCGTGTGTAATATTTCCCATGCCTGAGGATGCATTGGCTATTTCTACTTAGAGACAGAAACTCCTTCTGCAGTCAGTTTTTCCACTCCCATCCCACAATGGTGAATGTTAAACAATGACTATCTTTTCCATGTCTGCAACTGCAGAGGGGCCCAGAGCTGTGGGAAGTTTTGGAGGAATGAAGATATTTTCATAATAGTGGATTAGAAGATTTCATCCCTTTCTACTTAACATTGTGAAAGTTGAATGTGGAGATTCTTGAGCTGTTTCTTTCTTAATTTAGGGCTACTGGGTCTCAATCAAAAGCTGAGAAGAATTGCTTCTGTTCAGTGGATTGGGTTTTATTTGCAGACGAATGGATGATCTACCACAAACTCAGTACCAAAGGATGCATCAAGAGTCTCATGTACTCAGACATTTTGCTGTTCATCTGTGAAGTAGCCTATGTCCATAACAACTAAAACATAATGGTCTTTTGCAACTAGTACACCAACTAATTTGCACCTGGACTTTGTGGCAGAAAATCTACATGTAACAACACCTGTCCCTTAACTAGTACATGGCATTTTTATTGTGTTAAATAATGGGCATGAATACACTAGGTGGACTGACCAGTGTGCAGGTGGGGAAGGGCAGGTAAGGATGGGGAAATGTGAGAAATCACATACACTAATGTATTATTATTATTAAAAATTTCTATGCCATCCTTCATCCAAAGATCACAGCATAGTTTACAATATGAAACCACAAAAATACATACTATCAAGCTGGTAAGGTTGAATTCTGACTGTATTAGCTGTGGAACAGTGTTTTCTGCTTTGATACTTTATTGAGAAGATTAAGCTGAATGGTGGGAGATGCAGTGCACAACTTCACAGTAGTACAATGTTACAGTGGAATTCATTTCCACATCATGGAGTGATGAGCACAAACTTAAAGGGGGTAAATTCATGGACAATATCTATCTATGGCTGGTAGTCATGGTGGCTATAGACTATGTCCTGTATGTGGCAGTATGCTGCTGAATACCAGGTCCTGGGGAAGCACAAATGGGTCTTTCTTGTGGGTCTCCCGTAATCTAGTTCACTGTGGGAAAGTAGATGCTGGACTAGATAGGTCTTTGGTCTGATATTGTGTTCTTAGGACTCAGCACATCTTTGGATGACATTTTATTGAAAGAGGCTCAACTTTCAACACTCTGCTACAAGTGCAACCTAAAAGGTCCTGCATATGTATAGGGTAAACTAAAAACACCAAAAACAGCATAGCATGGCAATGCATACTAGTTGAATCAGTAGCACTGTTTCCCATGTAATGACGTAAAAGGTGTTTGTTTCACATAAATATCAACTTGACATCATGGAGTATGAAAAGCATTTATGCCACTGGACTTGGTCTCACTCATACCTGAAAGTAACTTTTTTGCAAATGTTATGGAATAGCTGCATTTAAAAAATAAAATTTTGGAAAATGAATCCTGTATAATAAGACATCATTGGGTTTTTATTGACAAGCAGGATGATGTAACAAAACTTTGTGAAGTGCTATAAATTTCTAGAAAAACAATTTTACATATACCCCCAAAGCATAAAAAATTCTCAGTATGACAGAAGCTGCTGAAAATTACCTTGCTTATCTTGTCTAATAAATTCTGCCTGTTCACTACATAATAGAGTTGTGTGTTTTTCTTTTTGTTGTTTAAACTGGTCACATCCATAAAACATCTGCTTATCACCGGTCAGAAAGTGAAGTTCAGGAATCCTAGCAAAGTCGGATTCTATTTTAAATACGATTGCTTAATTTTCTAGCAAAACATTTCTTACCCTTCTAAAAATCAGATGGTTCTTAATTATTTAAATGCATGAGTAAATATACAGAAATCCACTGTTGACCTTTTGTATCTTAAATAGGTCTACCTATTAATTAGTAAAAATGTCTTCAAAATGAATGTATTCTTTGTATGTTGAAACCAGGTAATAGATTTTGAAAAATATCTGGCATGACCCCTAAAACAGAACTCTTTATCTGTGGTGGTGGTGGTTGAGGGGAGTCACAGGACTATAAAGTCATACCCTCAGATTTGTGACTTTTGCACCAGGTACACTGAAATATTTAGCTGTTAACTTGACTCTAAGGGCCTTCTGTAAAGCTTTTGTGCTTGAACTCTAAGTATGGATGGTCTTAGCCTAATTACATGCATTTCAACTTCAGTAGCTTCATTCCATCCTGTTTTAGTGGAATTTTTCCAGTGTGCACAAAAGTCCACATTTTAATTGTATTTTGTGCACCCTTGTTATATAAAATATGCATTTTTTATTAAAAAAAAGATTCACTTTTTGTATGCAAATGACTCTTTAATAATTCTAGTATGAGACAGGGAAAGAACTTGTGATTTCAGATGGTCAAAGCATAAAATTGGCAAATAACAGATCCATTCCATTGTAATTTTACTATCAAGTTCTATAAGGTTTCATCTAGAGCACAGCTTCTTCCATGCCTGTTTAACAGTTGTAGTACTATAACAAATAGAAGAGCAGTAGCCTAGGACTTTGCTAGGACAGTTCACTCTTTTGAACTGTGCCCATCACACTGACCATACTCTAGCCAAGACTGCTGTATGAACCCTTGGTCTGGGAACACCTTGAGAAGTGATGCTTCACACTACAATTACATTAGGAGGGGGGTCTACAGGTGGTGTGAGGAACACCGCATGCTTCTCTACAGGTGGCCCGATTTCACTAGCATGTACAGCTATGCTTTTTTAACAGCACATATAAATGGTGACTGACTTTGAATGCTACAGGATCTTGAAACTATTGTTCAGTGACTATGGTCCACATTTGCTATGCCTTTCCTCCTTTCCCCCCTGTTGCATGGCTCTTTGTTGAAAATTAGAGCAATAAATTCATGCAAAGGAATGCATAACTTAGAACAAAACACTTGCAAGTCTCATCAAGTTCAGTGATGGAGGGTATGGATACTACCTAAACGGTGTCATTTGAGGGATAACACATTCCTCCGCCTGGTCTGAATTCCTGGTGTACCATTACAGCAGCATGCACTTTTCTACTCTATCCTATGCTCTATCTGAAGTGAGGGTAACTCGTTTTCCCTGCAGGGAGGTGCAGAAGTTTCAAACGAAAGAGGAGCTTGCATCATTCTCCAATCAAATATTTCCCAAGAAGCACAAACAGAAACACTTCCCTTTCCCTTTCAACACACTGGCCTTAATCCAGAGAAAATTAATTGCCCTTAAATCTCACGGAAATCAATCAGACTGAAGTTAATGACGATTAACTATATCCCACTGATTTAAAATGAGCTCCAGTGTGCCCATTCCCCCACCCCACATGGAGATCTGTATGCAATATTCAAATGCACTAAATGCCCATCTAGTCCAGCATCCTGTGGCCAAGGAGGTCCTTATGGGAGGCTTTCAAGCAGGACCTGATTGCTGCACAACATCACTCACCCCACTTAAGATTCCCAGTAATGCCCAGTAATTAGTGGAAGTAGACCACTGTCATCATGGCTAGGATTCAGTCATAACCTTCTCCCCTTTCCATTTGTCTTATCTTCTTTGAAAGCCATCCAAGCTGATGGCCACCACAACTTTATTCTCCTTCGTGTTCTTTGCACAGACTCCCCTTAAATTGCAGGTCTTGTTCCACTTCTGTCTTTCTGCAGCAACACAATTATAATAACCAAGTAACAGAAGTAGAGTGGAAGGGGGCTTGCATGCCATCAAGTCCACAGCATTCCCACAATCCACTAAAACAGTTAATCCAGTAAAAAAGAGAGAGATGCAATTTCTCTGGGAGCATTTATTCTCCTTCATTCATTCATTCTGGGAGCATGACGGCTTCTACTAATCAATATGTTGCTAATGAATACTTTTTAAAGCCCACTAGGATGGGAGGCAGTGGTTTCAGTGGAAATCGAGGTCTGCAAATGGTACATGGTACTTTGCCTATGGGATCAAGGGCTCTATTCATCTTGATCCTGCTTGGGATCATTCTAACAGGTGTTCTCACTTTTGTAAGTACCCCTGTCAGAATAGCTTACAATGTCCCTTCTAGAGGCTTACTTTTCAAAATGAAAGCTGAGCATTCAGGGACATAGGGCTGAAATATCCCTGAGAGGGCATTTTTCATCAAAATTTCATCCAGTTTGTGTACCAAAAAAAGAGAAATAAATCTACGTGTGAAAGATCCAGAAAAGGGAAGGTATTTTTTAAGACACTACTGAAAGTGTGTGAAAACCTGTGAGTAATTTCATCTCAGGCTTAATACTGAGGAAAGGGGAAATATGTCTGAGCTGCTCACAGCCCCAGGAGGAAAAGGAATGTGCTGAGACATTACACTATACCCACAGTTTATGCGTGGATTTAAGAACTTTTCTCTGGCACCCAATAAAGCATTGACATAACCACCGCACCTATAATGAAAAGCCGCTTTGGAGATCTTTTGATTGAAAGGTGGTGGGCATAAACCTTTCCAATATATAAATAAATCATACCCATTCGGTTTGGGAAGTGACCTGGATGGATGTTTATAGCCTCACGCTTTGCTTCCTCTATTCCACCATGAATACTTCAGCTTCAGGGTTGCTTCTGTAACTGTAGGAAGGCTTGAAGGAGTGGTGTAAAGGGATCAGAGCTCAGCAGATGGTAAAGAGATAAAGTCAGTAGAAACTACACAGAGATTGTCTCCACAGGTAACATATTGCCTCTCATTACTGCTACTCGTTTTCCTGGAGATTCTGCACAACAGAAGAAAATTGGTTGAGGAAATGGGCTACATCCAACTGCTATCAAAGCCAGGAAGTGGCCTAATTATGTAAATTTGAGTATGTGCAACTCACAGCTGTCAAGTCTCCCTTTTTTGCAGGGAACTCCCTTATTCCAAGCCGTTTCCCGCTGCTATCCCTGATTTTTTATATCCCTTAAATTTCCCTTATTTCAAAGGGAATATTCCTCTGCCCAGGCACGTCTCTACCCTGTGGCGCCAGTGGCGCGAGGAACCAGGGCCGGGCGGCAAGCTGAGTGTCCTGGAAGGAGAATTGGAATCCGGGGAGAGAAGAGCTTCTTCGCCTCTGCAATCCTAGAGCGCTGCTGAGGGAGGAGGAGGAGAGTCCACCACCCACCCACCTCCCTGCCTGGCTGCGCAGCTGGAGGACCATGCTAGGGAAAGAGGCCATGCTTCCCAAACTTCCTGCCCCACATTCCTCAACAACCGGCTGCCGAGTGCACGCCAAGTGTAAGGAGCGAGGAGAGAACCGCGTCAGAGACCCTTAAAAGTCCTCCTGGATCTGAAAGCGAACTATCGTGCAGCGCAGGAGAAAAACACCAAGAGGTGGGCTCCGTGGGTTGCCCGTGAAGCCGCCCCACCCCACCCTCTCTCACCCCACCCCACCCCACCCCACCCGCGCATGCCTCTTTCTTGCTCCATCGCCCCCCATCATCTTCACAGGGACAGCAAGAGCCGCGTGGCTCGTCCGGGAAAGGGGGGGGCAAAACAGGCAGAGACAGGATGAGACGGCGAGGGAGGCTTTTTTCGTGGGGGTGACATAGAGAGCTTTCTCTCCCTCCTCCGGTGGGTCTTTAACCCCCACCCCCACCCCGCCTCCACAACCAACAGACACACACATATAGTCGCAGCCAAGTTGAGAGGGGCAGAGTTGTCTTTGAAGAAGGGTCTCTTAATAAAGGATGCTGCTGGTGGAGAACGATCAGGCTGGGATTGGGCCTGCCTGTGTAGCTGGGCGCAAGGTGGGTGTTTTTTGGGGTTGGGGGGGGCGAGATCAGATCTGCATCAGAGGGAATGGCACATGAAGGTTGTTACATATATATATATATATATATATATATATATATATATATATATAGCATAGGCCATTCCCTCTGATGCAGATCTGATATATATATATTGGGGAGTGGGGTGCCCATCAAGCTGTGTGTGGGAATTATCCCTCTGTGTGTGGTGCTGTCAGGAGGGGGTCGTGCAAATGCTGCACATTGTGCAGAATGGAAATATTTAGGTGCGATGTTCTATCCACAGATGCAGCTTGCAGAGGGGAAATTCGAGAGGGTGAGGGAGCATGGGTCCGCTGTGGGGAGCGGAGTGCATTTCTTGCGCACGGGTGCCTGCCTGCAGAAAGGATTTGTGCTGTGAAGCTGTTGTGGAAAATGCCTATGTGGTTGTGTTGACAGGTGTGCAAAGGAGGGGTGCAGAAGCTAAAGGTATCTGTCTATATGGCCTTTCCAAAGGCCAGGTTGTGCAGTCAGCTGGGGCCTGTAAAAAGCCAGGCTGGGAGCCACCTTAAGTTGAAGCTGCATAGGCATTGTGGTGCATGTGATTCAGATTCTATTCAGTTGAACCTCTGGTTACAAAGTTCACATTTTTTCAGCAATGCCCCCCTAGTGAGCCTTCTTTTGTTCACTTCTTTTTATTTTGAGGCAGTGCACATCTATGTTTGTGGATCTGCAAACCTTTCCAGTCATGTGTTACTCCAATCAAATCCCACATATGAATGTGGGGAAAGATGATGGTGTGTAGCCTGGTGTAAATTAATTTGTAGCCTGGGGGGATTACAGCGGCGTGGACTGTCCCTGAGAACCTTAGACTGTCCCCGGGACAGGTGAGGGTGCTGATCCCTTATTTTCAAATCCGAAACTTGACAACTATGGTGCAACTGCATCCTTTTTCCAGTTCCTGGGAAAAGTTCGGATATTAAGAAAAGTTCTCTTAATGGATACTCAGCTTATACAATAAATAACACAAATGATTATTGTTGTTGTTTTATTAATCACTTTCTAAACAATAATATCAAGGCAATTTACATATGAGGTAGTTAAAAACACAAAAACAACAAATATATTAAAAACAAGGCTAAAACCTCAACAAATAGACCCATTTATTCAGCTGGGAAAGCCTGTCTAAACAAAAATCTTTTCAATTGTTTCCAGAAAGTGCAGTTTAGTGGGCACCTGTCATACCTTGACAGGGATGATGTTCCACAAAACAAGGGCAGGCACCCTGAAGCCCTGCTCTGAGATTTTGCAGAGCAGATCTTAGACTTCTGAGATATTTGGAACTTGCAGGAGAGACACCCCCCACCCCCGACACACACAGAGAGACCAAAGCAATCTACTGGCTGTATACAGTATAGGGTTGTCTATCAAATAACCTGCTCCTGAGCTGTGTAGGGCCTTATATGCTAGTACCAACACTTTGAACTTGACCTGGCAGCAGATTCACAGTCAGTCCACATTCGGCAAGCAGGGCAGTTATGTGCTGGTGGTAGTTTGCCCTGGCAAGGAATCTTCTGCATTCTACACTAGCTTCAACCATCAAACAAACCCACAATGGCAGCTCTACAAATAGTGTGCATTGCAGTAATTCAGCTGTGAGGTCATGAATACCTGGACAACAGTGGTCAAGCTATTTCACATCAAGAGTTAACACCTGTACAGCAGACTGGACAGGCACACAGTAACCTAGTCTAAGTCTTTTCCACCATGGTGAGATGTATTGGGTTTGGTTTCAGGTTATCCCCAAGATTGAGGGGCCCCAGCATACGTTGCATGTGTGTGACAGCACACATATGTCAAGTGTGTGATGTTGTGTCGTCTGGAGGAGGCCATGCACCCTGGAGGAGCCAGGTGCTGGAGCTGTGACATGCAATGCACATCACATGCACCATGTGCCAGGCCCCCTCAACATTGAGGGGGCCCGGACCCCCTATCCACAAATATCAAGGGTGCTGAAGACACCTTGGCTCCCTAGAGTTGGCACACCTGGTGATGCCTAAGTGGCCACGCTTGGAGGCTGATAGAAGGATGATTTGTCTAACAAGTTCATAGCAGAGGCTTCCTGGTTCATGGATCAGATATCTTGGCCACAATGCTACACCTGCATATGTAAGTACATATCGAATGTATACATAATAAATAACATGTATGAAGCAACCTATATTTTTGGTCTGCCTTTGGCATTCTGAGTTGTGTGAGAACCCAGGTCCCTTAACTCCTGTTATGTATTGGGTTTAACACGTTATGATTCTAACCAATCACAGAGCGTAGGTGGACGAAAGTTCCAATGGCAAGGTCTATCAACTGTCAACTGCCAACTGGCAGTTCGGGTTGGCTTTCAGAGTGTGTTCTTGTTTTAATATGGAGTGAGCTGTGGAATAAACGAAGTTACATTGGGCTTCTGCTTTTCCTGAATATTTAATACTGGCGACGAGGATGGGATACTGGCCCTCCCGGATTTGAGGCCTGAGTTGGCACTGCAGCACCGCCCTGCCACTCATAGTGAGTGCGACATCCAGTCACACTGGACTCTGCGGAGAACTCCGGTAGTGAAGAAGGGCTAGCAGCGCCTTCGCAATCAACCAGCACAACACAAGCGACAGCTCAAGGTACGAAAATGGCCGCTGGGCAGACTAGGCCACCACCAGACTTCGACTTGAGTCATCCCGAGCAATGGCCACAATGGCTCCGCCGAATAAAGAGCTATGTTCGGCTTCAAGGGTTTACTAGGGAAATTGATAAAGTAGATGTACTTCTCACTGTGCTGGGAAGTTCCGCCATCACTCTACTGGAAGGTCTGATGGCACCCAGGGACATAGAGGCCTGCACTTTCGATGAGCTGACACAGGCTATGACAAGACACCTCGCACCTCAGCCAACTAAGAACCACTGCCGCTACGACTTGGCGCACAGAGTGCAACAAGCGCAAGAGTCAGCGAGGGAATACATCACCGCGCTCCGGGCAATTGCGATGTATTGCCAATTCACTGACATCGAGGAACGACTTCTCGAAAGATTCATCACTGGTGTGCAAGACAGCCGTCTCCGCCGCAAGCTGCTGGCAAAAGATGACATCACAATGATGGAAGCAATAAATATGGCCACATCCTTTGAGAAGGATAACGCCCATGAGGCGGCCTACAGCCTACATGCCGAAGTGAGAACTCACCGCATACAGCGAGACCGGTCATCTTCAGTAGATTCCCACAATGGGGATGTCCACCGAGCTTCGGACAGATCCGACCGACACCACAGCTCCCAAGCTACAAGCACTTTGTCGAACCAGCGATCATCTGACGCACCTCAAGGGACCTGCGCCAGCTGCGGAGAAAACCACGAGCGGCGGACATGCAGGTTTCGGAATGCCACATGTCGCCGCTGTGGGAAAACTGGGCACATTGGTCGAGTCTGCCGCTCCAAGACCTTTGGAGCACGACCCAAGCAACGTGTCCATGAGGCCTACATAGAGGAGGAGTTACAGTCCACCTCTTCAGCCAGGGTACTGCAACTTCCGTCCCCGGGGCCCAATAAGCTTAGGGTGCGACTCAAGATAGAGGGATCCCCGTGTACTATGGAATTGGATACCGGCTCATCCTACTCCATAATATCTGCTAAGACTCTGAAAGAGCTTTGTCCTGACGGCGGTCCTCCTCTCCGCCCGGCCCCCATAGTTCTGCGGGACTTCCAGAGGAAAAGAATACAGCTAAAGGGTATGGGCACCTTCAAGGTCCAGTTTAAGAAGTACACCAAGAATTTGAACCTCATCATAACTAAAGGCCCATTCACTAGCCTTCTAGGCCTAGCATGGTTCGGGCCATTAGGCTTAAGCATTTCAGGGCTTAATCAGATTTCCCCAGGGGCAGAATTTGAATCAATCTGCCACGAGTTTCCATCAGTCTTTGATGGAACCCTGGGCCTGTACAACGGACCCCCGATTTCCCTACGGCTGAACCCCACAGTGCAACCCATCCGGGTCAAGGCCCGTAGAGTCCCATTTGCGCTGAAACCCAGGATCGATGAGGAGCTTGATCGCTTAGTCGCACAAGGGGTCTTAGAGCCGGTAGATTCGGGAACCTGGGAAACCCCAATTGTCACACCGGTTAAGCCAGACGGCTCAGTTCGTATTTGTGGTGATTACAAATGCACCCTGAACAGGGCCTTACAGGATCATGCATACCCGGTTCCAGTAGTGAACCACGTGTTAGCGACCCTGGCTGGGGCCAAGATTTTTGGGAAGTTAGATTTAGCGCAAGCTTATCAGCAGCTGCCCGTTGATGAGGCCACCGCAGACGCCCAGACAATCGTGACTCACAGGGGTGCTTTCAGGGTCAAACGCCTACAGTTTGGAGTTTGCGTGGCCCCAGGGTTATTTCAGAGCCTAATGGATCGTCTCCTTAAAGGCATTCCCGGAGTCACACCGTTTTTCGATGATGTGCTGATTGCCGCATCATCAAAAGAGGACTTTACCGCCAGATTACAGACAGTGCTCCAACGCTTCCAGGCAGCAGGACTTAAAGTAAAGCAGAAAAAGTGCCTGTTGGGAGTTAGCAGTGTGGATTTCCTGGGGTTCCGGGTTGACGCGGACGGCCTGCATCCAGCAGAGGACAAAGTGCGCGCCATTTGCGATGCCCCAGACCCAAAGAACAAGGCAGAGTTACAAGCCTTCTTGGGACTTCTTAATTTTTATCATGCATTCCTGCCACACAAGGCAGCCGTAGCTGAGCCTTTGCACAGGCTCCTGGACAAAAAAGCACCATGGGTCTGGGGCCCTCGACAGGCAAAGGCTTTCCGAGGGGTCAAAGACTTGCTTGTGTCCAACTCAGTGTTGGCACACTTCGACGAAAAGCTTCCGGTGGTGTTGGCTTGCGATGCTTCCCCTTATGGAGTGGGCGCAGTACTGGGCCACCAGCTCCCAGATGGGAGGGAAGTTCCAGTAGCTTACTTCTCCCAAACTCTCACGTCGGCAGAGCGCAACTACTCCCAGATCGACAAGGAGGGTTTGGCAATAGTTAAAGGAGTCAAAAAGTTTCATGACTTCCTTTATGGTCGGCCTTTCACAATCATTACAGACCACAAGCCACTCCTGGGACTCTTTGCGCCCGACCGCCAGACACCCCAGATGCTTTCGCCACGAGTATTGCGCTGGTCCATTTTCCTGGCCGGGTACCAATACTCACTACAGCACCGACCTGGGAAAGCCATGGGTCATGCAGACGCGCTCAGCCGCTTGCCACTGCCGGAGAGCGGCCCTGACCCTGCTCCTGCCCACCAGATCCTGCGGCTGGAAGACTTACCTGACCAGCCCCTGCATGTGAAGGACATTGCCGCCGCAACCGCGAAGGACAGACTATTGGCCCGTGTCTCGGACTGGGTGGGGAGGGGGTGGCCCGGGAAGCCGGGTCCAGAATTTTCATGTTACACAGCCCGCAAAGACGAGCTGTCTACTCACCGAGGATGCGTGTTATGGGGTAGCCGTGTTATAGTCCCCACCCCGTTAAGAAAAAAAGTCTTAGAAGGGCTGCATGTGTCTCACCCGGGAATTGTCCGGATGAAGGCATTGGCCCGTAGCTATGTGTGGTGGCCAGGCATAGATGCGGAAATAGAGGGTTGGGTGAAACGTTGCGAGCCCTGCCAGGTCTCCCGGCCGGATCCACCCAAGGCTCCAGTACAGTCCTGGGAGTCCACACAGTCCCCATGGTCCCGGGTGCACGTGGACTTCGCGGGGCCTTTTCAGGGCCAACTCTTCCTAATAGTGGTCGACTCTCAGTCCAAGTGGCTAGAGGTGGTGCCGACCTCAACCGTGTCCACGAGAGCAACTATAAATGCGCTTAGGAAGCTATTTGCAACACATGGCTTGCCAGACACACTGGTGAGTGATAATGGGACTGCTTTTACTTCGGCGGAATTCAAAGAATTTGTAACAAAGAATGGAATCCGCCACATTCGTTCCGCTCCTTTTCACCCAGCCACTAATGGCCAAGCTGAACGCATGGTCCGTACTACCAAAGACGCACTTAGGCGCATAGTGCATGGTGACTGGACTCTCCGGTTAGCGGAGTTCTTATTAGCCCAACACACCACTCCAAGCGCAGTGACCGGCCGGAGCCCAGCGGAGTTGCTTATGGGAAGGAGGCTCACTACCCTCCTTGATCGTATGCACCCCGACCGGGCTCTTGAGCAACGGCCATCGACTGTGGTGCGGGGGGCTCCTAGAGGGTTCTTCCCGGGGGACACTGTGTACGTCCGGAACTATGGGCCTGGACAGGGTTGGGTCCCCGGTACCATTGTCCGCTGTACAGGTCCGGTCTCCTATGAGGTAGGGTTGGAGGGGGGTCTGGTTTGGAAGAGACACCTTGACCAGATCAGAACCAGGACACCGCTGAACAGGGAACTTCAAGCGGAACCAGAGTACAGAGAAATGGGTACTTTGGGAGAATCTGTGCCCAGGCCAGGGTGGGAACCAGATGGGTTGCCGGTGACCGAGTTACCCCAGCAAGGTGACTTCAGGCCGGAGTCCTCAATGGTGCCATTGGCCATGACCCCTTCAGAGCTGGCCTCCCCACTTAGACCGCAGGTACCGGAGGAACCTCCTGGGTCACCCATTCAGGCACAGGAACCACGACGGTCCCAGCGGGAGCGGAAAAGGCCAGCACACTTGGATGACTATGTTTGTTCCTTTTGTTAGGAAGTTGGGGGGAGGAGTGTTATGTATTGGGTTTAACACGTTATGATTCTAACCAATCACAGAGCGTAGGTGGACGAAAGTTCCAATGGCAAGGTCTATCAACTGTCAACTGCCAACTGGCAGTTCGGGTTGGCTTTCAGAGTGTGTTCTTGTTTTAATATGGAGTGAGCTGTGGAATAAACGAAGTTACATTGGGCTTCTGCTTTTCCTGAATATTTAATAACTCCTGTCACATTTCTTCAACAAGCCTGGCCAGTTTACTACATGGGCCCCAGTTTTGTCTGCTTCGGTTGTGGAATGAATATGCATTTGAGCCCTAGTGTGGAGAGAGACAGAGAGTAATGGAATGGGTCAGCACCACCTCCTGCCTGACAAATGCGCCTCTGAAGCCTAATTATGGCTCTCTGATCAACCCCACCACAGTGACAGCCGACTCTGCTCTGAGGCAAAGCATCTCCGCAGATGAAACTCTCGTGATGCACAGCATATGCCTTCCACCTCTAGTCTTTTTCAGTTTAGCTAATGGATGGTGCCTACAGCTCTGAGCAGCACGAAAGCAGGATGGCAACCTGGGTAACAGAGCAAAACTAAGACAAGGAGAAAACAAATTAATTTAAAAGCAACAGAAACAGAGAGCAAGAAGAGCACAGGGGAGAGAGGATGAAATGGTTGTGAAAGTGCTTAGGTACTGCTGGAGAGAAGGAGGCAGTTAGTGGAGAAGATATACAATAAAGTAAAAGGAAGGCATTATTCTGAGGTTACTGTGTACTTTCATGGCAAGGAGCCCAAGAACAAGGCATCATTTCTGCCCAGGTCTACTTAAGAGTCCTTTCTAAAGTATGGAGAGGTAGGCAACTGCCCATATCACATTAAACATGTGCATAACTAGTGTTGTGTCCATGTTTGTCTTTATCAGTATTGACTTGATCTCATTTTTCACAGAATACACTCTTATTTTACTTGTTCAGGGAAATCATTCCTGCTGCTGAAAGCAAGTTGCTGAATGATATGCCCTCTGGAGATGAGGTAGGGAACAGCCATACACAAAATGCTATGAAACACTAGTTCTCAACAATAAAGCCTGGATAGACAACTTGCACTACCCTTCTTGTGGTTTGGAAGACAACTTCATACATACCTATGGGTTACTCTAAAATCAACAGTTCATACAGTCATACACATATACTGTGGATATGAATTTGCCACCCTAGTGCAGGTTCACACTAGCGCATACGGGCACATGCACATTATCTTCTTCTTTGGCGATCACTCGTAGCCGAGTAAGATTGTCTTCCATAGACACGGTTTTAACAATGAGTCCTTAAGTGACTGTGGAGGCCAATTCTGGACCCACATGCCCTTCCACAGTGGGGACATTAGTTTCCGGCGGGAGTTGATCACGGTGTGGATTTGCCAAGCGTACCTTCCTCTTAGCACGTTTCTCCCTTGTGTTCTGAGTTCAAGTGACTTCAAAGTCCATGACACCTTTGGTAAAGGCTGTTCTCCAACTGGAGTGCTCGCAGGCCAGTGATTCCCAGTTGTCAGTGTTTATACTACATTTTTAAAGATTTGCCTTTAGACAGTCTTTAAACCTCTTTTGTTGACCACCAGCTACAAAAGACTAAATTAGTCATATGCTGCATGTTGTAAGGGCATCAGCTGAGGAGATATTTTGCTCTGTGAACATTATGTATCATTAATTTTATCTCATTGCATTCTGACCTCACCTTTCCTTCATGATGAAGCTCAAGGTGGTGCACACGATGCCAAGTTTCCTGCGGTGTGGCTCATCAAGGAGGCATAAGTCTAAAGTCTATTGTTCTACATAGAATTGGTACTGTTCCATTCCAACCAAAGTCAAGCACTATTGAAGTCTCACTAAGATCATTGAGACAGACTTATGTGTGTTTTTAATTTTCACACCCTACTGAAATCAATGTGACTTTAACAAATTCTCAAAGTGATAGGCAGATGCTATAAACTCTTTCACAGAATTGTGTCTTGGTATATTTGTTTTCAGTCTTCAATTTCAATAAGCAAGTAAACGTACTGAGAAACCAGCTTTTCCTGCAAAGGGCTGCTGCCTCTATCATATGTTGTGATATATTTGGGTTCATTCTCTTGCATTTTTGGCTTCTTTACCGGAAATCTCCTCAGATCTCCCTCTGCAAAAATGGATGCAAAATAAGATTGCCATATGGAATGAAAACTCTGCAGTTGCTGAGGTGTTAGGTCAATACTGCATAGTATTACTGAATACTATGAATACTGAAATAACCCTTACAGAAGAACCATTTGATATCTTAGGAGTTACTCTCTGTTTCTGGAGGTTGTGTATTTGGGTCTGAAGTTCGGCTGTTAATTTTTTGTGTGCAACTTTGAGGTTCATAGGAGGGGGAAAGGCAATATATATTCAGGGACTTGAGGAGGGAAGAATGCACTTTTCTTTGTGTGTGTCCCCTCTCAGTTCTTTGCCACAGTGGTGGCTGTAGTTTTTCCACAATATCTTCTTGAATGGCACAGCATGCAATGACATAACACAATGGTGCAGTGCAGTTTCAGGTGCAATGTTGGGGGGGGTGGGTGGGAATGATGGGCAAGGGAGGCTTCTATGTTTCCCTACAACATTTCACCTTGAATTATGATACATTGAAAGGCATTGTAGAAAAGTCATGGCCACAGGGCTCTTTGCTGCCACAGTGGCAAAAAATAAAATAAGAAAACTACAGGTGAAGCTCTCCACTTTTCAGAAGATGGCAGGGGGGGAAATGCCCCCCTCTTTTGTGGCCTGTGAGTAGGCCTATGGAAGTAGAAGAGGATTTTGTTTTTGTTTTTGCACAGCACTAGTATGGGTGCATATAAAGAATATATTTTGGAACAGTGGTTGAAGCAACTGTGCAAAAGTTTCCATGGTTTGTTTCTAGATGAAATCACAGCTGCAAATAATTTGAAAACTAAATTGCATTTTTACATCAACACTTAGACAGAAAATGAATCATTAAGTAATTGCTATTGTGACACAAGCTTCCTGCTTTAGTTGAATTTTTTTGGCAATGTTTTAACCTCTTGCTACTCTGAGATCTACCACGTTCTTTAATTTTCTGATTGATTAAATGGATGATTTGACAGTTTGGCAGATCTTTGAAATCACTTTGAAAGGCTTCCTCCCTCCCCATTTTTTTTGCTCTCTCCAGGATTGGTTGAGCTGCTTCTACAAGCAGAGCTTTCGGATTCCATGAGCAAATATGGGATTTGTTCACACACTTATTTGCAATGTTACATTGTCTGCAAACGCCGCCCCACCCCCATTTACTGTCACATTGGCTAAAATGCAATTTCCTGTTGTTACAGCAAGAGGTACAGAGGAAAAGGAGATTACCTTCGAAAGGCAAGCCTTTCATATTTGCATCACTTAGTGCTGGTGGAAGAATTGAGCTGTATGAAAACTTGTCACTAGGAATGTTCTTAACACTTGACTGCTGGCATTTTCTAAGCAAATGAATGCCTGAGTGGATGTCCGTGTGTGTGCCTGCAATATCCAGGGGGCTAATGACAATCTTTAGCTTCAATTTTATGTTGTCCACTGTTGTCAGTGAGAGAAGCGGATGACTTAATGCTAAGTATTTATGTAGACAACTTAATGGGCACAGCCGAGATGCTGCCAGCTGGGTTTGGAGGTCATTGGTTTTCACCATCTTGACAATGATGCGTCACCCGAATATATTCAACATCAGGTAACGGGAAGCAGCTGCAGCAGAGAGTGTGGGCTCGAAATATGACTGCAGAGGCCTGGCCTATTAAAAACTTGCAAGCAATGGATGAGACCTCAATGTGCAACCTGTTCTACTGTGTGGTCCTTATGGGATACACAAACAGACTTCAGCTGCGTAGTGCAGGAACAGATAGTCTCAGAAGCATTAAGGAAAGGAAATGGTGTTAGGGCAAGCAGCCATCTCCTCTAGCTGTTTACGGCTCTGCTGGTCTTTTTGTGTGTAGGTGTGTGGTACCAATAAAGCAGAAGGAGGTAATCAAAGCAGTAAATTCAGAGCAGGCAAGTCCCTGACAGTTTCCAAGCCAGGTTCCCCATTTCCCCCTCTCCATTTGCCACAGACGTTTCAGAGCTGGACAACACAAAGAAAGAAAAGGGTTGGCAGATATAATGGGGCCCTCCTAATTCTCCCTGTCTGCATTCTTTCTCTCTGTTTCACTCACTTCATCTCCTAAATAAATGCAAACATACTTCTCCTCCCCCCTTTCCCTGCTGGCTGAAGCAAATATTTCTGGCAAGTGAAGGAGTGGAGTGAAGAGCTATGGGAAAATCAGAGCATTTGCTAGGCATTTGCCTCATACAATTTCCTACCTTGTCATAAGAAATGGAAGGAGGCAGAAGTCTCCTTGGAATATCTTAATGATTGATTGGCTCCATTTGTACCAGGGAATCAAGTTTACTATATATCCTCGACTCAAGGTGTTTAGGAATTTAAACGTCAACAATGAAACCATGAATTTGACACAGTAGCTAATAGGCTTC
The DNA here is from genome assembly GCF_009819535.1 of Lacerta agilis. Lineage (NCBI taxonomy): Eukaryota > Metazoa > Chordata > Lepidosauria > Squamata > Lacertidae > Lacerta > Lacerta agilis. The sequence continues at coordinate 33,328,704 of NC_046321.1, read as the reverse complement.
CAGTGATAATACTTCAATACCAGTGTTACATCTGTAATGCTGGTCAACCCACAAAGCATTCCAGAGGCTACATTTTGCACCTAGCTATAGCTTCTGAACCACGTGCAGTAAATCTGGGTGGTAGTGCCTAGCCATGGCAGTAACCTGGAGAGGTGGTGGAGTGTTTCAAGATAGCATGAAAGGAGAATGAAATAAGACTGCTCAAGGTAGAAACAAAGGGATATTGAATGATCACAGAATTGAGTCAAGTGGTGGTAGGATGCAAGATGCAGATGCTAAAATGTACAGAAGGGGAAGCAGACTATAATGAGTTATTAAATCACACATCCTGGACCAATGCACAAGCATCTGGCCTTCAATGTTCACACTTACCCTATTTTTGTGATAGGACCACCACAGCAACAATGAATGTTGTTAGAGAAAAGTGCACTCAAAAATACTTATAGTAGTGAAAAAAATGTACAAAAATGTGTTATATTAGGGGAAATGCCTTGCCATTAAAAACTGTTAGGTGCACATGGGTGAAATACACATGGACATACCTGTATGTATAGATTTCCATGCAGACCTCCCACCCCCCTTATCTTTTAAATGCAGTCTGATGTGGAACTGGGAAGAACTGCTTTTAAGATTAGGAAAATGAAGAAAACCCAAAATTCATCTGGCCCTAGTGGCCAGTATACCAATGCACAGAGAAGGATTAGCTAGTGGAGCTCACCAGAGATGAGAACTGAAATCTAAAAGAAACCAAATAATGCTCAGAGAATAAAAATTCAAAGTCAAAGCAGACATCAAACAATTCCGGATCAGTGTGGTGCTTTTCTTTTTGGAGCCGTAAGTCCATCTGTGTTTCTGTGGATAATGTAAAGACTGGTGTCAGAGCTGTTAGATCTCAGCTGAAGTGCTGGGATTTCCAGTATACATATTGGGGGACAATGGATGGAGAAGAGGGGAGAAGGAGCATATAACTGGAGGCATCTTAAACAAGACTTGCAAATATGTGGTAACCTTAAATGAGGCAACCTGATATGCATGGTAGGGATGTTAGTCCAATACTACATGTAAGTTCTGTTTTTAAAGGTAATAGCATTGCAAATTTGAGTTTGTAGCACAGGACTGTTAAGACACCAAAGCCCTTGAGGTTAGGCATCTCCAGTATAAGAAGTACATGAAATCTGTTATTAACAAAGCTGAGGAAATTACCTGAGCAATTTTAGTAACAAACAATCCAGCAATTCTCAATGATTTATCATGCATATAATGATACTTTATATCATTTAAAGTACAGCCTAACTTGTTAATTATAGGCACTCAAGAGATTTGAAAAGAAGTTGTTATAATGATGATGTGCCATTAATTCTACAGAAATACTGCTTTTCCAGCAGAGCACCTGCAGAGAGAAATTTAAAAGTCAAGTCAATAAACAATATCTATATTTAAATGCTGCTCACTTTCAAATTAAACAGTTATGACCTTGAAGCCCTTGCCAGTGTATTATTTCTCAAATTCTGATATCCATTGGTTGCCCATGGCAATGAACAGTTGCTAGATCAATCATGGCATTGGGTAACGCTGTAAGAGGTGTCATACAGCTCATTCAGAGCAGAGGAATTTTGTCATTAAAAGGATAATGGCATTTCAGGAGAGGACCAAAGGTCACCTTATCCAATTCCATACCTACTAGAACCCCACCAAAAGCTAAACCCAGGCAATAGTTTATTACAAAAAAATGGCATGCACTAAAAGGGAAGACAAAAGTAGAGGTGGGGAATAATTCAATTCATTATTTAAAGGCTAACATACCAAATGTGTACTTCATCAAACTATACATGAACCAAAACACAACCATCCTTCAAAATTCTCCAAATTTTGCAATGTGGTTGTCCAACCAAGTTATGTGTAGAAACACACATAAACTAGGGAAAATTCCAAACTACTTTGGCAAACTACTACTGAAACTGAGAGAGGCCCATGCCAAACCCTTATGTGAGCCTAAACAGCATTGGATCAACCTCTGGCCTTACATTGTTCATACAACATTAACCATTCTCTATGTTCCTCCTTCTCCTTGATTTGACTTTAGACTTTTCTTCCCCAGATTGAAATGGCAAAAGTGGGAAGTGGTTGGAAGTTGATCAAAGCATTTCAATATCACCACTTGATCTGTAATCCCAGCGCTGTTCCAGCTATCAAATCTATTAAATTCAGTTCCATATGTTTCAGAAATTAGAAGTCAGTCATGTATCTCCTCAGAGACTCTAATTTTCTTCTTCATTCCTCTCCAGTATCACTGTCTGAGATCAATTTGGCCATTTCACAAAGTTATTAATGTACAAACTTTTTCTGCTTAATTAGAAAGCATCTCCTGATTTACTGGCCCACCTCATTTATGAGCGTTTGTCTTAACTTAATCAGTTACACCCTCTCTGCAGGATTTTTCAGAATGACTATGATAAATGAACTTACTCCAGGAATAGCCTCGTATGAGGCTGCAAGGTTTGCCCCACCCTGAAAAGGAGGGATTCAGCATTAAATATCTTATTCAGTAGCATTTGATGACTGTGCCAAATCAATATTTTTGAATTCATGTTAAGGATTATTTATTTGTATATTCTGCTAAAACTGTAGGGTTGAATCCAATAGTGTCTCTCAGCTGATGGGAATGCTTCTGTCAGCAGGATGGAGGAGGAAACCATTTCTAGCAGTTTCCTTCCTTTCTGAAGCTACTGCTAAATATGCTCTGGAGAGCCATGCAACCCTCTAGAGCAGATTTCGGAGGGTGTAGGGAGCTGCAGAGGGAGGGGAATCACCAACAAAATGGTTTTTTCTCCCTATTCCTTTGCTTGTAGCTTTGCCATCTGCTGAGCCACACTGTTAAGAAACAACCTATTGCACTCAGGACAGCTGGCAACACTTTCTTAAAAACATAATAGAAAAAGGAATTTCCATGTGTGAATGCTGAATAGAAATTGCAAGTATTCAGTTCTGTGGTAAAATAATATGCACTGAAGCGTTGCTGTTTTTTATAATGAGGAGAAAGACAGTATGTGATGATAAATGGTGCTGCTTATTTATTTATTTTGCCAGTGACAAAATATTGCAGTTTAATTGGAAGGCCAGCCAACTTATTTTGGCACTTGAGGCAGAAAATCCCCAGAAGAGCTTCCTCCCACCTCCCTGTTGGTAAAAATACAACAAGAATAATATATATAAATAACATGTTTTCTACCCTTTCGTGAAACACAAAATCATTCGCCTGAGGTGGCTGCCTCGGTATGCCTTACAGGAGGGCTTGAACAAGATTTTGTGAGGGGGAATTAACCTCAAACCCAAAGAAGCAAATGAGAACTCTGTTTCGACTTTCAGTGGGGAGGAGGAACCAGTTTCAAAACACTGGTTACTAACACTAATATATGTGTATTTGATACAAGTATGGAGAACCACACTTTCATCTTTAGAAACTTCAGCAGGAAAAAATAGATTTGCTTAGCATTTGCTTCAGTGAGCATGCGCATAGTTTCCCCCATGCGATTTGGGGTCTTACATCCCACAACAATCTGGACCTTTCTTCTCATGAGTTGAGTAATGTCACTTTTTTTTGTAACTGTTGCAAAACTTTGCCTGTTTCCTCTCTGGGCCACCCTTCAGGCCTGATTCCCTGTATGTAGTGGTATAACAGCTGAACAATTCACACCAGGTAACCCAATTTCCTGCTGCTTTTAGGATTTTGCATATAACTCAGAGGATGCTGCTTAGCTAGAGAGAGTTCCTTCTTCAAGGAGACTTTCTGAGGGTTCTTTGCTCCAGTGGGAAAGTAAGTCAGAGGGCACACCAGAAGAAGGAAACCAACATTTGCCTATGAAAAGATAGTTTAGGATTTTGAACATGGGTTGTGGCATCAAAAAAGAGGGGCTGACACCAGAATTTAGATGAAATAGAACAATAGAACACAACTATGTTTACCTCTCTCAAAGAGATAATTTTTGGCAATCCACAGAGCTGGCGTGTAACCAATGTGGTGACCTCTGAATGTTGTTGCACTCAAACTGCCATCAGCCTCAGTCAGCGAAGCCAATGGTCATGGATGGTGAGAGCTAAAGTCCATTTGAAAGGCTTCATGTTGGAAGCATCTGGCATTGAATAGTCCCTGCCCAGCAGCCATGTGGTGCAAGGAGTAGATCCAGAGCTTCTCCAACTAAGCAGCTCCTCTTCCACACACTGGCCTTTCCACCACAAGCAGAGGCTAGCTCTCCTTTGCTCCCTCCACTCTCCCACTGACCATGGGACAAAAACTCAACACTCAAAGAGCCAAAGAGCACTCCATACTATGTATTCAAAGTGTTGCATTTCCCCCCATTCTTCAGCTGTTAAGCAGGCTATTATTATTCCCATATAACAAATTAGTAGTGGGGGTGGGAGGCCTAGAGATGATATCTTGCCTAAGGCCAGCCAGTAAATTCATGACTCAGTTGAGATTCTTAGCTCCAAAGGATTTTGGGTTGGTTGGTTGGTTGGTTTTGGAAGGGTGGTTGGCTATGGCCCCTCAGTGGGTCCCTCTAAACAGAAAGAGGCAGAACATACAAAACTGAGAATTCTCGTTGGATACAGTACTTCTGATCTTCTGGATTCTCTGTGATCAGTGAAATTGGTAACCTGGCTAGGTTTGTGGTCTCCCTGCTGGTTTGGAGCCATCTTCACCTTACTACCCCATGGAACTACTCCTGCTTGAATCAGGGACTTGTTGTTTATGTTTTGGAAAGGGTATTCTAGATCACTTATTTCCCTATTTCTTCTGAGAGCACATAAAATTTATGCTGGGTTAAATAATTTAAAAATGTCTGGGGGGAAACAGCTATACTCATAAAAATACTGTGAGCAAGTGCTGCTGTTACTGTGATTGCAAAGTTGAGCACCATAAAATTAGATTGCTTAATATTCAATAGATACATGGAATGAATATGTTTTTTTCCTCTCATGCTGCATTTTCATGAAAGTTCATATTTAAGGTCCCATTGTAGAAAATGTAACTGACATAAGTACATTTGAAAGGTTGTTTGAGATGGTTTCAATAATTTTAAATTAAACCAGACTCTGGAGAATCTTAAATTAAATTAAATTAAATTAAATGGGCTGAAACAGAAGATTCAGATCTCAGAAATTCATATGGAGAATCCAAATAAATGCACACTTCCTAAACTAGAGAAAATAACTGAACATTGAAAGTTACTTGCAAACTTGGAAAGCCATGCAAAATACTATCCAAAAAGTAATCCAGTATCAAGTGGAGTTCCACTTGTGCAAAGTTATTTTCATTTCCTCTCCGTTCCTCCAAAATCTGTTGCAGAGATTTCCCCAGCCCTCTGGACACGAAAGAGCAAAGCTAGGGGAGACAAATAGGAAGAGAAAGTTCTGTTCTCCATATATAACTCTATTTTGCAAATGGAATTGCAGCCCTGGATGCAGGCTATTGTCCATTTACGTATGTATTGCCTTAGCAGCCAATAGTATACTATTTTAAGCTCTATTAAACAGTATTCCTTCTCATAGTTTCAATGAATTATGAAATTAAAAGTTTTGGATGCTTGGTCAGACTTTTATATTTTGACTACAGCTCTAGGGTTTGAAAACAAACCCTAAGGCATCATGTGGTGCGTAATTTGTAGTTTCACACATCGTAGCTGCTAAAGTATATTTAGAACTGTTGGTGACATATTGTAGGAGAAATCTGTTTTTCTAGTATTTTCTAGTTTTCTCCCCCTTTCCCCTCAAATGTCTTCTTGGCTTTTAAACCAGTGTTTGACTGTATCGCCAAGTAAATAACAAGGGAAGCACCCATTCAGCTGAATACTGGGAGATTCAGGGCTGACAAAAGGAGGTGCTTCACATGGCATGCTGTTAAGCTAAGGAATTCATACCTGCAAGCTGCAGTGATGGCCACCAATATCAATGGATTTAAGACAAATTCATGAGGATAAAGCTATCAGTGACTACTAGGATGATGCTCTGCCTCCATGGCTGGAAGCTCTGAAGCCTCTGAAGTTTGGAATCACAAGTGGGGAGAGGGATGTCACAGCTGGGTGCTGCTTCTGGGCTTTCCATAGCATCTGCAGTTGGCCGCTAACTTGGATGGCTTTGACAGAGAATTAGTGTCCTGGCTCCCACCCAAACACAGAGACTTGTAAGTAAGAATGAGGTATTTATTATGGCAAGTAACAGTGCAGGTTGGGCAGCAATATTAGTGCTTAGGAGCCATGATTCAGGAGTTCTAGAGTGTGGCAAGAAGTTCAGAACCAGATGGAAGCAACAAAGATGTTCCAACAAGGTTACCTACCCTTTCTGCTAGCTTTTAAAAATGAGAGAGGGCGGGACAATTTCTCACCTTGTGGGACTGCCAAGGTTGCAAGTGCACACTCATCTAGGATGTTTTCTTCAACTACCCTCAATGTCAGTGGTGAATAACACATGGAAACCATTCAGACATTCCTTTAGTCATGGGAACTATGCTCCTTTAGGTTGCTGTGTGTGAACACAGTGAAGGTTGGTTATAGGAAAAGCTGTTACACTTTTTAACCAATTGGCAACAGATAGTCCAAGAGACAATAGAGATGGTGAGACTTATTGTGCTCCAGGGCATAACATCTATATAGCCCAATGGGAGAAACTGTGGAAAGAAGACATCAAATTCACAGCATGTATCAACCTAAGGGACAATATCATGAAAATGATATATTGGTGGCATTATACTCCAGTTAAGCTATCTAAAATGTTTAAAAATCAGTCACCCTTATGCTGGAGGTGTAAAAGCGGTTTGGGGTCCCACTTCCACATGTGGTGGGAGTGTGATGTAATCAAGGAATTCTGGGGAAAGATCCATAATGAATTAAAAAAAACTCCTCAAATTTTCACTCAAGAAAAAGCCAGAAACCTTCTTGGAATCTTACCTCCAGAAATTAAAAAAGAGGAAAGACCTTTACTTATGTACACTACCACAGCGGCCAGGATCCTAGTTGCAAGGAATTGGAAGAGTGACAATAATCCCACAGTATATGATTGGCAGGTTCTTATGATGGAATACATGCAGTTAGCAGCAATGACGGGAAGAATTAGAGGTCAATTCAATCAAAAGATACAAAAAGAATGGGAAGTCTTTATAGATTATTTAAACCAGTACAATAACATCAAAATCTCTTGGTAAAATGAAGGTGACTCTTGTGTATAAACAAAATATCAATATATTACTAGAAATGATTATAGGAATATAATTGATGTAACAGGACCTGTGTAGAAAAAAAAGGTTTAAGAAACAGAAGCAAAGCGTACAAACGGAAGTTAAATCTGTTTATTTGTCTATCAATGTCATAAGTTCAATGTACGTCTATTATTTTTCTCCCCCCCTTATTTATTTATTTTATTTATTTCTTATTTTTATTAAGCGCAATACTGTGTTATGTCAGGTTGTTAATTGATCTTATGTTTTGTCAAATTGTCACTGTGTATTTTGCATATTTATGTGCTTTTATGTCTTGTTAAATTGTTATTGTGTACTTTATCATGTTAAGTATATGATGTTTTGTCATTTAATAAAAATTCTAATTTTTTAAAAAGAGACTTATTGTGCTCCAGTACCTCTTAACATGCATATAATTTTGAACCACTTTGAAAGTCTCATGAGGCTGTTATCGACAGCTGTAGTATGCAGTACACCTATTGAATTTTGAAGGCTATTGAAGTATTGCCTGAAGAAAGACCAGTTTAAGATGCTGCATTGGTTTTTCATTTGCTGTAGAAATATAGATGTTTAATAAGCCGTAATAACTTCAGGAGCTATACTTAGAACTTATAAAGATATGGCTGGGCTTCAAAAATCACATGTAGATATGATAATAATTTCATTACTGGAGTGATTTAGAAGATTAAAATATCATTCTTTGGCAAAGATTTATGAGCATGGATCCCATAATTAATCTTTTTTTTTAAAAAAAAAAACCTCCATTACTAAGAGCTGTTTGGAAGATAAGGATGAGTGTGTGTTTCAGCATAATGTAAAATGAACTAGATTGTTTCAATCCAAATGAACTTTTTTCTAATCAGATGCTTAATTGTTTTTCATTAAGGATAATTTGCTGTAATCCACAATGCTATATACTGACTAGAAAACACTATCACCACAATTCAACACATACATGAATTTAAGTCTACTGAAATCAATGGCTTAAGCACACTGGAACCTGTGGCCAAGAGATGCAGAGGAATGGTGGGAGGCACCAGCTGGGGACCCCCAAGGGAAGAAGAATCAGAGCCAGGAGATTGGTGCTGGAACGACGATGAGTGGTCAGAGGGAGCTGACTGGGAGGAGGTGTTGGAAGCTGAAGAAGAAGCAGGATTTAGTGAGGAGGAAGAATCTGTGTCAGAGAGCAGTCCAGAATCAGAGCCAGAAGAGGATCCAGAAGAGGCGGCGGCAAGATGCTGAGTCAGGTTGGTTGAGGAAGCTGGTTTGTCTCCCACTCCTGCTGCAACCAGTTCCCCAACCCCTTGGTCTCCCAGAACCTGAAGAGGTATGAAGAGGGTGGAGCAAAGATAGGCAAGATAATGGAGCCTCAGATTGCATGGAAAGGAACCTGAGGTGGATGCGACTTAGGGAGTTGTTAGAAGGTAGGGACCTTCAGTTCCCTCAACTGCCTCATTGGGACAACTACTAGGGCCAGGGCCTTCTCAGTACTGGCCCCGACTTGGTGGAACGGTCTGTCATAAGAGACCAGGGCCCTGCGAGATTTGGCATCTTTCCGCAGGGCCTGCAAGACGGAGCTGTTCCACCTGGCCTTTGGGTTGGTTTTAGTTTAACCCTGATGTTTCATTCTTTTGGTGTGATTGGTGGGCTACTTAAAAATGAGGCTGCAGTCTAAATTAAATTTTAAATTGTATTTTAATCCGTATTTTATTGAATTGTTTTATGTTTTTGGTGTGATTTTATTGGTGTTAGCCGCCCTGAGCCCAGCTTGGTGCGGAAGGGCAGGGTATAAATAAATTATTATTATTATTATTATTATTATTATTATTATTATTATTATTATTTTATTATTATTCTACTGGGAAGAGGAGCTGTGCTGTCTAGGCCTGGCCTCCTGAGCTGTCTTGTTTGTTTGAATAAAGCCATACTTCTATTCATATTTACTTCAGATATTGCCTTCCAAGTTTTGAGTTAGTCCATTTTTTTCTGTCTAGTCTCCCTCTCTCTCCCTCTCTCTCTATATATATACCTTATCATGCAGTCAATTTTCTAAGTGCAAAAGCATACTAGATATCTGATCAGCTGGAAAGGTGGATTAATGAGCTGTGTTAGGCACAGTAGTACAGTGTCTACCATAGTCTGTTCACTTTAGAAATGGCATTAATAGATTATAAACCAATAGATTTGATACTGCAGTGGCACTATGAGGAACCACGAATGAAACTCTATGGAATTAATTTCTCTACAGATGTCTTTAAGATTAAACAGAAAATACATTTTATTTATTTACCTCCCTCCAGTCACAAATGGATTTCTGAATGAACATATGCAAAAGTAATAGGAACAAGAAATAGACAGTTTTGTCCATCCCTGCTTCAAAGATCATCCCATATTTAGGGTCTGAGAATCCATGTGCTCAATTAGCCACATGGCAAGATGAACATCAGGAGAGCACTCAGGTCATCAACAGCAAGGAATGTCTGGAAACACATCAGTGGTCCATAATGAACATTGTACTGTATATCACTTCATGCACTTGTTGAGAACAGTCACCTTTTCCCTTCTCTTTCTCTACAAAATGTTCTGAAAGTAGGCTAGACACTTCTACCAAGTGTACAAAGCTTTAATCAGAGCAACAGTCTTTATGCAAAGGCTTGAAGGCACTCATTCAAATGTCATGGAATTATTGTTAGAACAAAGTGACGCTCTTTCCCCCCCATTAAACATAGCTACAAGGGAAGGTGACCTGTTCTATCTCTTTCTTTTTGACTTGGAAATCTTGAATAGCTCTCAAGCACACAGTCACTTTTTAAATAGCACACTAAAAAAAAAAAAATTATTTTGCACCATGCTCTTCAAAAATCAGTTGCATTTCCCACTTAGCATCATATCTTTGTGCACAGTGCTTGAAGAAAATTGGATTATTAACTATGGTAATCCAAAAGATTTTATTATTCCATTTTCGTCTGAAGAGCTCTTCTTTAAGGGACTCTAATTCCATCCTCCCACTAATTTCCTATTGTAATCAGTGTTTAGTTTTGTCTCTACCACGATAGAAACAGACTGTGGGGATGTTTTTGACAGTCTTCCCCCCCCCCCTTTTCACAGTTACATTCTTTACACAGTTTTTATTTCAGGGTGATTAATAGTGCAAGCTACATAAGTAAGCCCTACTAACCTCAATGGGGTTTCCCTCCTGGAAAGTGAGAGTAAGCAGGAACACGATAGAGATGTATAGGATTATATTTAGTGTGCAGAAAGTGGACAGAGAGGTGTTTTTCTCCTCTGATACTAGAACTTGTGGACATCCAATGAAGCTGAATGTTGGAAGATTCCAGATGGACAAACGAAACAGAACATTGCATAGTTAAATTATGGGATTTGTTCCCGCAAGAGAGCCTGTGGCACAATGGGTCAGTGTGTGACTCTTAACCAGAAGGTTGGTGATTCGAGCCCACCCAGGGATGGCTGTGGGTAGGATTTCTACATTGCGGGGGCTGGGCTACACGACCATCAGGGTCCCTTCCAACTCTACAATTTTATGATAAAGTTTTTCTATGATTCTATGAAGAGCCAGTGATGGCCACTAGCTTGAATGGCCATAAGCAAATTAATGGAAGATATGGCTATCAGTGGCTACTAGTGAGAATGGCAGTATTCCACCTCCACTGTCAGAGGCCATATGCTTCTGAATGCCAGTTGTTGGGAATCACAAGTGAGGAAAATGCTTTTATGCTCAGATCCTGCTTTTGGGCTTCCCATGGGCATCTGGTTGAGAACAGGTGGCTGGACTAGATGGCAATTGGCTCTCCTTCTTCTTATGTTTTTCAAGTGGGCATAGGATGTCATTGTAGTCTAACTATCTAATCCTATAGCTATGCACTCCAGGCAGTCATTTCATTCTAGCAGCCTTTACACACTTCTACACTTTATTAGTCTGCTATGCTAAACATGGGAGAAGAATGTTGTGTGCCACTGCTGGAGTTGTGTGAAGTAGGAGGAAAATAGGAGGGTGCCCGTCTCAGCAACTGAAACAAATGGCATATACAGTTTGTTTTCACTCTTAATGCTCAGCCAGCATTACCTTAACAGTCTTTGGTTTTTTTAATGCATAAGTCAATTTGCAACATCAGCACTCACTGAACAAACAGCACATGTGTAAGTGACTGTGATCAGATCCAGGCAAAGGTAAACCATATATAGAAATTATGCATCAAAGTTGGTTCAATGGAATACAAATAAGTAGATATCTGTAAGTTGAAAATAATAATAATGAAGGTGTGGTAGGAACCAGAGACACTCCATGACTGGAGCACCGTTGGGTTAGGACCAGACCTGGCCCATTGAGTTGGCCGTTGTTCATTCATCTCACCTTCCTTCCCTCCACACACACATATGAATAACCCTTCTTCAAAGATGGGGAAAGAACTTCCATCTAACCCATCATTCTTTTCCTAACACTAGCTAGCTAGAGGCCTCTAGGAATCCTGTTCCCAGGCATGGACACCTGCCTGCATCTCCTGTTGTATGACCCCATCTAGTATCCAGAGGACTATCCTTGTCACCCAAGAAATCATTTCCCTTAGTTAAATTGGCCCAAACCTTTGTGTTTGCTTGCCCCTGGGCTGTGGTCTATGATTAACAAGCTGTCTATGGTCTATGATTAACATGCTGCAGTGTGGAGTGTCCTTGCTTTGAGTTTCAGGCAGCCATGGCCTCTTCTAGGGCACTCTGTTCCATACCCCTCTCCCAATTTTCCACCCACTGCACCAGTCAGCAAATATTGTTGGGGGTATTGGTCATTTGTTTTCAGAAAACTGTCTTTGTGAGTTTCTGCATGTCAGATGAAACTCTGGCTGTGAAGCTGGATTGCTTATACAGGTGCAAAGATAAGACAATGAAGTCATGGACATGCACAGTGTGTTATGTGAGTGTGACTAAGAGAGAGATTTGGTTTTGATCTGCTGAGAGGATGCAAGCAGATCTGCTGCTGTGGAGATCCACAGCAGTCTGTAAATAGCAACCGTTAAGCTTAATGACAGGCAATAAAGTAATCTGCCTAGAACAATTGTGTGTTGCTCATCAATCAAGACTCAGGGCTGATTTTCTCATGCTTCACTGCAGACTGTATTTCAACTCTGCTAAAAGCCTGGTCGGAAGTGTGCCGGGCAAATCTATTTATAGCAGCTTTCACGCCATAAACAGCAACACATACACCATGCCCACTGAGATATTCAGTCTTCACTAGTCTGTTTTTGTGGTTTCCTGTGCACAGCGTTTTCCCTTAAAGATTCCGTTTATATTTCTGCAAAAGTTGTGGGTTCCCCAAGCCAGCTGATTTTCTCACTCTTGCCAGTCTGGTCCCATTTTGGCTAACATTGAGGATCCATACTTGGAGAATGTGTTTAGTATAAAGGTAAAGGTAAAGGGACCCCTGACCATTAAGTCCAGTTGTGGATGACTCTGGGGTTGCAGCGCTCATCTCACTTTACTGGCCGAGGGAGTTGACATTTGTCTGCAGACAGCTTCTGGGTCATGTGGCCAGCATGACTAAGCTGCTTCTGGTGAACCAGAGCAGCACACGGAAACGCCGTTTACCTTCCCGCCGGAGCGGTACCTATTTATCTACTTGCACTTTGACGTGCTTTTGAACTGCCAGGTTGGCAGGAGCAGGGACAGAGCAACGGGAGCTTACCCTGTCGCGGGGATTCGAACTGCCAACCTTCTAATCGGCAAGTCCTAGGCTCTGTGGTTTAGACCACAGAGCCACCCACGTCTGTGTTTAGTATAAAGGATGATAAATGTGGTATTTCCATCTTACTCACATCACAGCAGACATGTTAAAGAAGTACTGTACCACTCAGCATTCAGTACATTCACCCCCCAACAGGAACACCTCACAGATGGTATTCATCCCACCTGGGCTTTGGCGTGATCACTGCTGAAGTGACCATTTAGAGCAGGATTATAGTTTTACATTTTCAGCTTTCCATTTTAAAGGCTATTTAGACTGTTACATGTTAGGCTATAAAAACCTAACCTGAAAGGCAATGTTGCCTGCAATCATCTAACCTGGCAAAATAACAGGTTTTTCCTGTTCCCTAATAGGTAAAGCTACTTCTCCTGAATGATGAAAATGGTGATTGAAGACTTCTTGGTGCTCTTAAAACTCTGAGCTTTTCCTGCCAGCTGGAGATTTGACGTTGGCTTCCATCATTTTCTCTTGATAACATTACAGTAGTAGCCTAGTGGGGGCTATGTGAATATCAGAACACTCATCTTTTAAAACTTCTGTATAATGCAAGATATTAAAATTAAGCCTGGTGTTTACTGTTCAGTTCTTATACACATATTCACACTCTCACACAGCTAGATATTATTTCCCTTGGAAATGCTGGCTGTCTATCGCTAGTTACCAAATGCAATCAGATAGCTCTGCGTGGGCTGGCATACCAATTAAGGGCTATGTCTGGGTTCTCTGCTATTTCTTCCCTCAGAAACTCAATGGTTTATCTTCAGATAAACAGAATCTAATGATAAGAAGAAGAAAACCCTTCTCACACAGTAGAAGAAGAATCTCTTTCTTTAAAAATGTTTTCTATGGGATGTTGCTGAAGGAGCAAAGAGTGAAATGGTCAAAAGAGCTAGGCATAATGAAAAGAAGATTAATGGCAAGAAGGATCAAGGGGGGGGGGGAATATTCAATTAGGATTTTTCAGCCGTGCTGTAGATTACTCAGTATTACTGTGTCTCTTACCATTCCCTAAATCTGTTAAGACTGTTGGCGTTTGTCTTTGTTATACATTAAAAGAGAATAATCAAGAGGTAACTCAAATAATGGGATAAATGTCCTGACGCTATCAGTATGAAGGAGAGTTGGTGGAGAAGAGAAAAACACCTTAATTTAAATGATTGGTCTGTGGAATCTGTTACAAGCATTAGTTTCCCAATAGAAGACCTTGCTTCATTTTTCCAAGTTTGTGCTTTCCTTCAAAAAGACTACTTTGCAGAAATGTGCACATTTGGCAAACTTGCACACAAAACACTTATATATTAGAAGAAAGGCACATTAAAATACTGATGTGACCTTTTATGTAAAAAAATAAATAAATCACAAACTGATGTGGAAATGTGAAAACTGAACATAAGTTCGGAAAAATGAGAATCCAGAAATGACAGATTCATCCATGGGTCAAGGAGGGTGTGTTGGTAATCTTTGAAGCTGACTATCTTCTGTTACCCTCATAGGCCCAAACTGAAAGGTGAAAATGACAGTGAGTGAATCTTGATAAAAGGCAATGTTTAAAACTGTCACACTGTGAGGAGAATGCTACTCTGAGACCACCCTTTGCCAACCTGGGGTCCTCTAGATGTTTTGGTCAACAACTCCCACCAGGAGGAAGGCACCAGGGTGGCAAAGGCTGTCTTAAACACACCACAAAAAAGATCTCAGTCTTGAATCAAAGCTGGTACATCAAAGCACCTGTGCAATGATAAACCAAATCGTCTTTAGAAATTGACATCTAGTGGTTTACCTGTCTTTTCAGTCACATCAGAGACCCCTGCATCCCAGCTTACACTTATAGATATTTTAATTAAAATATTATTTGAGACATAGTGCTGTTCAAGAAGCCTATTAACAGTAATCTATGTTAGCCACTTCTCAGTGAGCCTGGTTAACAGCTTGATATTGAACAGCTATGTGAACTTTCAGATTTGTTTGATTAGAGGTTGGAGACTTGGTTTGAATGCTCCAGGATGCTGCCTTCATCTTTCTCACTCATACTACCTTTGGGTCTCTTCGAAGTGTAATCAGTGTTCATTCATTGAATTCAAAAGAAAGCCTTCTTAGCAGAATAAACTTAAGCACTAGTCCTTTTTGTGTCTTCCATTGTCGGTGCTTTTAATGAAAATTGTGTTGGAAACACACACACACACACACACACACACACACACTGTATATTAAGTCTTTTCTTACACAAACTTGTTTCCTATAAATTCTACCTAGCATGCGTTTGTTCCTCTGAAAAGTAACATAATGCAAAATGTACTATGACCTTTTCATTTATATAATAGGTATTCAAAAACTAAAAATATAATGACACTGAATGCAGAGAGGTGACCACTATCGTAATCCCACTCCCACACTGAGCAGCTGTGGAGGAAGAAGAAACCTGAGGTAATTCCTCCAAGAGTCTTACATTTTGCAGAGCCTTGGAAAATTCAGCAAAATTACAGCTCCGATTTCAAAACATTTCTCATGATACCAATATTCTATTCCTCCGTCCACATACACTTGTTAGTAAGGCTGGAAATGAGGAAGAAATTGGACATAACTGGAATATAAAGCAGGAATTTGTGGGTGTGAGGGTGTGGGTGACTTTAAGAACAGTTCCTCCTATGTAGTTACATTTTCTTAAAATTTGGACACTCATTTCAGAAAGGAAGTTATCTGTCTGGTAAAGATGGAGGTTTTGCACTGTTTTTCCATCACCTACTGCAGTGTTGCCCCAGCCAAAAGCATGAAGTAAGACAATGCTGTGCAACAGAATGGAGTTGGTTCACACATTTAGTGACCTCTTGTTAACCATGCAATAATCAAGAATGAAAAAATCAAGTGATTCAAATGTAGGTCAGAATTAGACATGTATTAATTGCGCACATCTAGGCTAGGGCTTGCCGATCAGAAGGTCAGCAGTTCAAATCCCTGCGACAGGGTGAGCTCCAGTTGTTTGGTCCCTGCTCCTGCCCACCTAGCAGTTCGAAAGCACGTCAAGTGCAAGTAGATAAATAGGTACTGCTCCAGCAGGAAGGTAAATGGCATTTCCATGTGCTGCTCTGGTTTCACCAGAAGCGGCTTAGTCATGCTGGCCACATGACCCAGAAGCTGTCTGCGGACAAACACCAGCTCCCTCGGCCTATAGAGCAAGATGAACGCACAACCCTAGAGTCGTCCACGACTGGACCTAATGGTCAGGGGTACCTTTATCTAGGGAAGAATACTTTTTATATAGGTATGTATTAGAAATAAATTTATGTTCCTTTCCTATTTCCTTTTCCTATACTAATGCCCAAAGCATGCAAAACAAGCAAGACAAGTTTGAGCTCTTAATACAGGATGAAAATTATTACCCAGCAGCTATTACTGAAACCTGGGCTCTCATGGCTGGAATGTAGAAATTGAGGGGTATAACACATTCAAAAAGAATAGACAAAACAGGAAAAGAGGAGGAGTAGCATTATATGTAAAGGATGTGTATTGTCAGGCGTCAGGAAATCCGATCCCCCCATGGTAGGCTGCCAGGAATAGATAGACAAGGAAAGCTCTTACCAATGTCTTTTATTCAGTATTCACAGAGAGAGGCTTAGAAATGCAGCCTCTTGGAGTAATGGTGTTGCTCCAAGTAATCTCCACCCCCTTTTTCTCCTCAATCGCCAACCGCACCACCCACCTTATGGTGGCCGCTTAAGGCCATTTGTCTCCGAGCCCTTTGCTCTCCAACTTTCAATGCTCGGGAGAAGGGCGGTCTGGAATGCTTTCTAGTGATAACGTGTCAGCCAGCTGCTCTGGCTCTGCCTCCCCCTCCCCCTCTCCCATTATTTCCCAACTTTGCCCCTCATCTACCTCTGAGCTGTGACCTTCCACAAACCACTGTTGCAAATCTATACTGTCTTCCTCTTGTCTGGAAGGTTCAGGCTGGGGAGGCGGGCTCCATCATTCCTCCTCTGTCCAGTCCCTGACATATATGCTTGTGAACCCTGATCTGGAGCATGGAAGGAAGATTGAGAGCACATGGGTGAAAAATGTAGGAGAGGGAACATTTGAGTACCATGAAATTATAAGGTTTGATTGAACCTCAAACTTTTTGAACTTTTGGAATGTCCTTAGTTTTGGGAGAATGGCCATTTTGTGAGAATTCTAGCAGCCTGCTTAGATACAAAGATTGCTCATATGCTCAAAGAAAAAAGGACTTAAGTAAAATGTTACGGATTGAAACTTCTATAGCCACCCACTCACTTAGGGCCACAATCAGTTTCAGTCAAAAGATATCCCATTCAAAAGCATGTACTGCAAAAGGTTATAATGATGAATAATACACAAGAGATAAAACCCAAAAGATCAAGGAAGAGTTGAGTGTAAGAAAACTGTGGGTCAAACAAAGTTTAATATAGATTTCTCAGTAGAAGGAGTTGGGTGACTCACCAGAATGGCAAAGTCTGGCTTTCTTACATTCATGTTCCGTGCTAACTTACAAAAGATGACTTTTACAAATTGGATATAAACCATTTATTCTACTTCTATATATCTCCATTTCTAACATACATTTTCCAACGCAAAGTTGTGAAGCATGTCTGCATAAGTCTGCAAACTGAATCAAGTATGAAAAGAAATGTTTTGCTTTAAATGAATTACTCTGTGCTTCACCAAACCTCTGTCCTGGCCCATTTATTACCCTCTTTTTATTGAGATTTACTGTTAAGCATTTTTAGCTGTACATTCTCCATATGAACTGTGTGAACCTGGTATATCACTAGAACTAAAATCAGGCAAAAGTTGTTTATGTTTCCAGAATGTTGACAACAGTATGGAACTGACATGATTGCCTGTGGTGTGAACTCTCTGGTAAGCAGGATTTGTAGTCTTTCAAACAATAGGGATTGTATGGTTCAAAAGAAATGTATGTACAGCATGGAAACCAAGTCTTTGTTATACCACCGCTGAGATTCTTGTAACCACTTTTTTCTTCTAGACATGTCAATGACTACCCTACTTTATGCATTTTGCACATGACTTGGCTGGAGAACTGCATTGCAGAATTCAGAAAACTGAGAATTTAAAATAATGGCTAGGTTTTGGTTTGCATATTGTTTTGAAAGGTATGTATTTTGTGAGATTATCTTTAAATGTGAACTGAAAATCCACCCCCCCCTCAATCCCTGGCTACTGATGCCAATATATCTCACATGGCCCACCTCTGTCCCTATAGGCTATGTCATGTTTATAATTCATTCTAAGAGTATATTTTAGTTCCTGATGTCACTCATTCCTTGCGTGTATGTTTCAAGTCATGAGTTTATGTTTGGTGTGATCAGGAAGGACAATTTACACGTATACAACTGTTCTGTACCTTCTACTAACCCTCCAACATAGTTACTTCTACACTTTACTGAGCTTGCCTTTTTCCACTGATCCAAAAAGGAACTGGCAGAGAAAAGTTGGGATATAAATTTGAGATTTAGTGAAAATCGTAGTAAAAGCTAAGTATCCATTCAATCTCTCTAGGGTCAGAAGAGACAAATCAATGGGAAAATATGACACTAAACCCTCATAGAAATGAGGTGAAGAGGGCAACAGTGAAACCAATTTCAAAATCGAATTGCTGCAGCACCAAGACACACAGATAACCTGTTAATATTTCAATAAGAGAAAGGTAGGCAGGCAGGGCCACCTTTATTCCATGGATTTATTTATGTCACCTTGTAAACAAAGAAATGTATATCTGTGGCTGGGCAATATTTCTTTATTTGACTGAACATATTAAATACTAAAAAGACACTCAGTCGAGAGGCAATGACAAAAAGAGGGTTGCAAATGTGGCAATGATAAAGGACCAGGAAAGATGAGATATTAGCATGGTGGTGGTGGTTGTGCAAATGGTGGTTTTAAAAGTCCTCCCAGCTGGTATTTCTAAGTTTAGAAATTCCATTGATCAGTCAGTGTTAATATCAGTCAGTGTTATTGTATAATGACACCCTGTGAGTGTGAGATCTATTCACAGCAGTATTTAGAAAGGGTGAGTTTCTGACAACAGATCTAAAAAGTGTACTGGATGTTGTTCTTTTAAATATTGCAGCCCATTATTGCCGCCAGCTTCCATGTAAAAGGCAAGGATGCACGGGGACTTACCTGAATGTGTACCTAAGACACAGTTCTTAATTTTTTATGAGCCTGCCGTCCATCCTCATAGTGCTCAGACCCACTTAAACATTATGTTTCCTGCCTTTCATTTCCCCCAAACAATGGCAGATTTGTTGTATGGACTTGGCTTCTTTCTGGAAGAAGAGTTTGGATTTGATATCCCGCTTTTCACTACCCGAAGGAGCCTCAAAGCGGCTAACATTCTCCTTTCCCTTCCTCCCCCACAACAAACACTCTGTGAGGTGAGTGGGGCTGAGAGACTTCAAAGAAGTGTGACTAGCCCAAGGTCACCCAGCAGCTGCATGTGGAGGAGCGGAGACGCGAACCCGGTTCCCCAGATTACGAGTCTACTGCTCTTAACCACTACACCACACTGGCTCTCTGGAGAGAGAGAGAGAGAGAGAGACTTTGAATGCCTTTCTTTAATAATTCCTAATCTGGACAGGAAATCAGATAGAGGGAACGTACAAGCTCAGGGATGTTCAAATAGTTTGAATGCTGTGTTGATGCATTTCTCTTTTGGGAGATTATGGTGAAAATGTGGCAAATGGATTGTTCAGACTCTCTACTTGTGAGAGCAGCTTCTACTGTATGGTTTGATGCTGCTCTCTGCATACTTTTGCTAATGAAGAACTCAATCCTTCTGGTTGCTGATTTGTAAGTCCTTGTTCCTTTCTCTTCCCTCTCTGAGGATCACATGTCCTAATGTTTCTGAATGTTCTGCTGGGGAAGAGAGCAAGGAAGAGGGAGTGGGGAACTTAACTCTTCCCTTGTATGACATATTTTGTTACTGAAATCCTTTACCCCATCCCCACTGCTTTTTTGGCCCTGGGTCAAAAAATAAAAGTCTTTATTGTACTCTGGTGTAGTAAAGAGATCATTAACAGGAATTGAGGAGGAAGGACATCGTAGAGGCGACAGGAGGCACCAGTGGGCACTCTGGTGCCCCTGGGCACTATGTGGGCAACCCCTGGCTTACTGGCATTGTCAGCAATGGAAAGGACCATCTCCTCATTTGCCTCATTTCCTCACATTGTCCCTGCATGCAGTTCAAATTGTATCTCTTCCCTTCTGTTGCGTAGTGCAAAGAAGCATTTTCTTCATCAACTGGTTTCATTCTCTTTTCTCATCTGTTACTGAGCTTCTGTTTCTTTGCACCTCATCACCTGAAACACTGTTGCTCACAAAGAACAGCTCATCCATTTTTCATGGCTTCCAACGCTAATATAATTTTATTGAACAAAAATGCACAGTTGTCTGTCTTACCTCGCAACCTCACTGTTCCTTTCAAGTTTTCATTTCTGGCCCTTATCTTAAAGTGGCAGGCACACTTCATATAGTACACTAAACCCTGTCTGACTTGTAGCGTGTGCGCAAACACGCGCGCGCACACACACACACACACACACAAATGGTTCCGGGGTTTTTTTGTACTAATATGTTATGTGAAATGCAATCTTAGTGGTAGGAAACAAAAAGGTGTTCCACATCCTTTTCTCTCATCTTTCCAGGAACATTTTAAGTGTGTAGTACATCCGCTACAGACCCTGGTCAATCTATGAACTATTTTTAACAAATATGCAGCAGTAACTTCCTTACACCAAGTCAGACCATTGGTCCATTGTGTTCACTGTCTGCCACTGGCTCTCCAGGGTTCCAGGCAGAAGGCTCTCCCATCCCTACCTGGAGATGCCAGGAACTGAACCTGGAACCTTTTGCATGCAGTGCAAGTGCAAGTGTTCAACCACTTTGCTATGGCCCTTCCAGCCTCCACATTCACCAGGTCCTTAGCCCTGTGGAAACCCATATGGCGGACATACACTTTAACAAATGCATGAACAAAATGGGTAGGTGATGGGTTCATGTTTCTCATTTCTTGTGAGTCTCCATGCCTGGAAATGTTACAATTGTTGGGTTTCTGTTTATTATGTTTCTATTAAACATGCAGAGCATCCATCAGTGAACAAGGTGGCAATTATAACAAGGGGGTGATGGATAATGCCTCTAGAAGAGAAAGTGGTGAGTAAATTCCTTTTTCTCCTTGAAATGCTAACAAAGAAACATCACGTGGAAGCCAAATTACTGGAGGTTGAGTGCCTAGTTTTAGTCAGACTACCAGGGTTTAAATTCTAGTTTTCCATTTCAAGCGAATGTAGAGTGGGGTTTAAGTCACTCTTGGCAATGTTACTCTGAGGCCCTTGAAAGCAGTATGTTAACCAAATAGGTTATATTCAACAATGTGAAATGTTTATTCTGAAATAGGCATGTCACCATCATAACACGGGAAGAAATAATTATGAAGAGAAACCATTAAAAACCTACTCCCCCTATTCACTTATAATTACCTGGCCTTGCAATTTGAAAATCCTTCCCTCTGACTTTCTCCTTTTCTTCTGTTTTTGAATATTTATTTTCAGCTTTTGGCGCCTTGATTCGGTTTTCACAAAAAAGCTTGCTGGTATCTGTCTACCAGGTCTTTCTTTAGGTTATAGAATACTGTTAAAAATCCTTTCTTCTTGCTTCCTTTCTCTCTTGCCTGACACCTCTTCCCTCTGCTCTTTCTATTCCTTCCTTTCCTTCTGTTCATTAGCACACATTAATAAGGTTCTCTGAAATGAATAAAAGCAGGAGGAGGGAGCAGAACTTTGGAGAAGAAGCAATTAAACATTGCTGTAGGTTTCCAGTGCATTTCACAGCCAGTAGTTGCTTATTGACCCAGATTTCCTTGGCATGTTATGTTCAGGAAATTTCAATTTTTTTATCTTGGAAGCATGGACCAGTTCATTTATTTTGTTAGGTATTTAAAACACACACACACACACACACACACACACACACACACACACACACACACCATGTTAATTTTCCAGTGATTCCCTCAGTCCTAATTTGCACCTTCATGGATTGTGTATAGGTTGTGGCTACTCCAAGGATGGTTTATGAAATAGTCATTAGGTGTCTGACTAGGGCTGCCATATTTTGAAGAG
Organism: Lacerta agilis; assembly: GCF_009819535.1. Classification (NCBI taxonomy): domain Eukaryota; kingdom Metazoa; phylum Chordata; class Lepidosauria; order Squamata; family Lacertidae; genus Lacerta; species Lacerta agilis. The sequence goes on along the minus strand of NC_046321.1, from coordinate 33,306,569 downwards.
CAAAAAAGAGGGCACATTTGCCAACTTCTGCTTTAACTATGGATCTCTATGACTCCTCTCATTTTACATACCCATGAAAAAGAGGGCATGTCCTGGAAATAGAGGACAACTGCAGAAACAATCCCACACCAGCTGTGCCTGAAGCAGCAGTGGCAGTGAGTGGCTTTTGTAGCCACTCTGAGAATGGAGAGGCCTGGCAAGTGGCTTCAATATGCAGGTGCACCATGTGCTGACACTGGGGAGGGAGTGGGGCTGGTGTGTGGGCTACTTATGCTTGCCCCACCTCTCTCCTGGACTCTTCATTCACTGGGCTACCCACCCTGCTGGCAGTTCAGGAATTGGTGGGTTGCCTTTATTGTAGATATTAATATTGTGCAGCTTGCGTAAGACCAGATGCGTAAAAACTGTCTCATTTTGGCTTGAAACGTTGTCCAGACCCATTAGATAGTTCAAAACTTTCCTTGCAGAAATAAATGATACATCCAAACAGTTGTTCAATATCTTGTGCAAGTCCAGCACAGGTTCAACATCTTAAAAATGACTTGAAACGGGATTAGGATCAAAACTCCGTCTTTACCCCATTCCAGCCTCCATTACAATCCTTACGCCCACAGAGCCTGGGAACAAACACACAGCCCCCATCCTTCCAAGATACTGTAGCTGATTCTGTTCTTGTTCACAGCTAATTAGGGATATCTAAAACTATTCCAGAGTTCAGAGTTCTCATCCGAACCCAGCCAAAGCTCATTGAGGTGCCTGTGCCACAAGAACTCTTACTGATAACAACCACACCACAAATTGTTAGAGTGCAGCATATTACAAATCTAAAAGATTACACATAAATGCTTTTCTGCCTCTGCTTTGTGCGCTCATAGTCATTAAGGAGATTAGCACCTTGTTTACATACTGTTGGGTATGTTGCTCCTTTTTCTTTGGATTCCCACTTGGTAGGACAATCTTTGATTATAATGATCTGACGTGCTTTTTTATTTTTAAACAAACCGTTTATGGATGATGCCAAATGTGTGAGGCTATAATTTTAGCAGATTTACAGGTTGCCATGTTTGTGATACAGGCCAAGAGAGAAGCTTTCAGCTCAGCAGAGCTTTCAGTCTACATGACACAACCTATAATTCAGCCGAAGTACTGCCAGGAACCTTTTATTATACATGTTATAACAAAATTCTCTGATTTGTGCTGGCAGGAAGTCTCTACAAACTGTAATGAAACTACCACTAAGCTTCCATTTGATAGAGAAGACCAAAATAACTATTGTAGTCCTGTGTATGTCTATGGATAAGCTCAGTGGAACCCTATCCTAGTCCTCAAAGTGAAGTCAAATAAATAAAGAAATTCTGGTTATATATCAACCTTCCCTAGTCTGGTGCCCTCCAAATGTTTTGGAATAAAACTCAGGAGCCCCAGTGAGCACCATGCTGGCTGGGCTGATGGGATTTGTAGTTTGTTTGTTTATTTGTTTGGTTTTTTGTTTTTAAAAAGGAAGGTATCAGGATGATCTATAGACACTGTTTTCCCCACTCCTACCTATACAATTCAAATGTTTAATCTTCTCTTCTTTGCATAATAGTGGAATAATGGTATATGGTAGCACAATTGGAACAGTGTAATTAAAAAAAAAGCAAAAGTTCATGTTCCATAATACACTGGACATTTACTCATTGTAGACTAGAAATATGAATAATCTTTGGTGTTTTTTAAAATCAGAAATAACAATATTTTTAAGACTGTATTGTGCATCAATGTCCTCTGTAGCTAAATAGGTCACATATAATTCATGGCCCACATGATATTTTGTTGTAAGTTATGTCTTTATGATCCAGCTTTGTTCCACAAGGATTGTTTGATTTGATGTTTTGCTGCTTAGGGTCACTTGGCTTTAGTAAACCATTTAATAATTCTAGTTTTAATTTGTTGGCATCCAAATGTCCTACTTTGAGAGAATCCCAGAGGGAAATAATTTAGAGGTACTTCCTTAACAGCTTACATAGGAATGGCAGTTTAGAGGAAGAGGATGGAGCTATGACCAAATAGAACGAGGATCTCCATCAGAATCTCCATCAGAATTTGTAGTTGCTAACTGTATATGTTTGGTGATAAAATATTTGATTAACTTTCTCTTTGGTGGTCTCCTCCGTGAAAGGAACCCATAAACAAGCTTATTATAAACCCTTTACACACACATTGGTCTGCCAAGGAATCTTACGGCATGTGTCATTTAAAATCTTCATATTGCAGACCATACAGAAGTACATTCTCAGTTGCTTGCTCCAAATGGAAAAGGAGCCCAGCAGTGTGCCTAACTCCTCCTTGTCAGGAATATCAGACATGGGGAGATTTACTGACCTTCCCAATGAGAAAAAGTTGTCCTGTGGACACTGATTGGTAACCACTGCACTAGTTAATCATAAGCAATAGACTTGCAACCAGCATCTGCTTACTTTGTATTCCTGCAGGGTTTATTTACATCTAATTTATTTTATACTTGGGGCAATGCATTGTAATATTTGTCATATGGGAGTATAACTATTTTTTTTTTAAAAGAACTTACATTTGTTCACACATCCTCTTAGCAGACAGTAATTACCAGACCAAATTGCATCTGAATTTTATTTAAAATACTTGGGCACCTTTTAAATCCAAATCGAGGAAAAGCAAAGCGCTCATTTGCCGCCAGCAGCCGCTGCTTCGTGTTGTTGAGAGAGTGGTAGATCCTCAGTACCGCACCGGAGCCCCGCTCACTTGAACAGACCTTACTAGGTCTACTCAAGAGCCGGGACGGCACGTCTGGTACCCGCTGGATCCCAGGTCTTCAGGACATTCCTCCTGAAGTTTTAACGGAGCCCGCAGCGCGGTTACGGTAACTCCTAGCCCGAAAACACCGGAGCCCCCTCGGAGCTGAGAGAGCTCCCGACTGAACGGAATGGCGCTTCATCTCCACTGGGCCTTTCTAAGTCTCCTTTATTTGAATAGCCACCCAAGGAAGAAATGGTGTTTCTAATATTCTGACTTCTGTTAGAGCATGCACCTGGAATGGTATGGAATGGTAAAAATGTTCAAGAGCCTCTAAATTGTTCAATTAATGAGTACACAAATCACAATACATAGATGATTCCACAAATGCCATGAGGCCGACATGACGTCTGAAAGACGTGACCAGATGTGCATTAGAATATTTATAAGCCCCTAGTTCACCATGCAATTTCCACCAATAGATTTGAAACCACTGCAAAGGTTAGCTAATTTGAATATTAATTCCTTTTTTATTTTAAAATCCATTGTTTCCCAACATGTCACATGCCCTTGTCTTCATCCAGGATTAACTGCATGACAAGTTTGAACTTTTAAGAGCAAGCCACTTTTGGAATTACGAAAGAGCACAAAAAGGTCACCCTGCTTATTACAAAACAGATACAAGAGATGTGGGCAGTGTCTCTAGCTCTGTAACATAAAAATGGCCCATCCCCCCACTTCCAACTTTCCAAAAAAATAACGAAGTTAAATGCGAGATCCTAGATTGCAAGGGAGAAATTAATTTATGTTCTGGAAAAGTCTTAATGGCATGGAACCGAGGCAGGTTTAGCATAGTGTGACTGGTGTGGCCACACTGGGCACCGCAATTCAGGGGGCACTACAACAGTGCTGCTGAATGGAGTGCAAGAGGCAGAGGTGCCAAATTTTAGTGCCGCACAGGGAACTGCTGAAATTTGAGGGCCCAAACTCCACCACTGCATGAAAATTAAACTAGGGATGCACACTTCCCACCTAGTGGGTTTTGCTTCCAAGAATGGATGTACAAGGCTGCACTTCTATGCATCTCCTTCAACCATACTTGGGCAATGTTACCAAATAAGGCCTTTAGCACCTTTTGCCATTTCTCTCCCCCCCCCCCTTTATAAGAATTCCAAGGCTTCTACATTACTTCTCAGTTTGCTTGAGGCTTGGAGATTTTTATTTTTTTGTCCAGAACTGCAAGGCATACTGCTAGTTGGTGCTGTGGCTGAAAGTGAAGGCTATTCCAGGAAGTCTTCCCTGTCTCATGTTATGTAAACCCCACTCCCAATGTGGGCAATGTATTATTTTGGCAGAAAGTGAGGAGGAATTAAAGAACCTTTTAATGAGGGTGAAAGAGGAGAGCGCAAAATATGGTCTGAAGCTCAACATCAAAAAAACTAAGATCATGGCCACTGGTTCCATCACCTCCTGGCAAATAGAAGGGGAAGAAATGGAGGCAGTGAGAGATTTCACTTTCTTGGGTTCCATGATCACTGCAGGTGGTGACAGCAGTCACGAAATTAAAAGACACCTGCTTCTTGGGGGAAAAGCAATGACAAACCTAGACAGCACCTTAAAAAGCAGAGACATCACCTTGCCGACAAAGGTCCGTATAGTTAAAGCTATGGTGTCCCCAGTAGTAATGTATGGAAGTGAGAGCTGGACCATAAGGAAGGCTGAATGCCAAAGAATTGATGCTTTTGAATTATGGTGCTGGAGGAGACTCTTGAGAGTCTCATGGACTGCAAGAAGATCAAACCTATCCATTCTTAAGGAAATCAGCCCTGAGTGCTCACTGGAAGGACAGATCTTGAAGCTGAGGCTCCAATACCTTGGCCACCTCATGAGAAGAGAAGATTCCCTGGAAAAGACCCTGATGTTGGGGAAGATTGATGGCACAAGGAGTAGGGGACAACAGAGGACGAGATGGTTGGACAGTGTTCTCAAAGCTACCAACATGAGTCTGACAAAACTGTGGGAGGCAGTGGAAGACAGGAGTGCCTGGCATGCTCTGGTTCATGGGGTCACGAAGAGTCAGACACGACTAAACGACTAAACAACAACATCAAAATGTGTGATATAACCCTGTGACAACAGATAGCGCTGTGTAGTCCCATCTTTCCCTACTGGATTTCCCTGTATGAGTTTGCAATGTGTTTAACTGAATTGCTTCTTTGACATGTCTAGATGTAGCCTGAGTCAGATCACTGGTCCATCTAGCACAGAATTGTCTACACTGAGTGGACCTGCTCTCTGGGATTTTAGGCTTACCTGGAGATGCCAGGAATTGAACTTGGGACCTTATGCATGCAAAGCAGATGCTCTAATACTATAGCACAGGCCAATAGTAAGTACAAATGTTTATACATTTTACCACAATGTAAGTTTTGATGCCATGAAACACTTTCTAAAAAGCGTGTTCTCCTTCCTAGAGAGCACGTGTTGCGGTTGGGGCCTAGCAAGACACCCTGCTGGAGTTGTGGGGCGGGATCTAATTAGCTAGCTAGGATACTGATAGGGGCTGTTGGGGTTGTTGGGGAGAATAGCATGTTGCAAAGTTTGATAGACAGCTCAGGGGTTATATATTCTGGGCGTTCGCAGCAACTGCCCCTCTTTGCTGCGTGCATCGGATCTCCCACCCGTCCCCCCCTCGGTATAGGTGTGTGCTTTGACCTTGCTATGCCTGTCATGGGGTCGTCTGCTTTGTGGCAGGGGCCTGGTAGGAATTTTCCCAATTGGCAGATTGGCTTTGGCCATTGGGTTTTGCCTACTGCGTAGCAATTAGTCACAACTGTAAGGTTGGCGGTTAGGCATTGGTTATTCAATTGGTTGGTGGAGGGGAAGTGGTTGGCCGTGCCTGCCCCTCCAATGCTGCTGCTGCGCAGGGGAATTCCGTTAAAGGAATCCAGGGGCTCTCCATGCTTTTCCGTCCCTTGGTCATGGGTTAGGGCCACGCTAGGGCCCCTGGGAACATTAAGGGAGAGGGAGGGTCTTGGCCGCCCCGTCCCCAAATCCTCTCCTCAAAGTGCTTTCCCTTTGCTGTCTTCCACCCAGCGGTTGGAAGTCAGCCTGTCCCCTAGATGGGACTTATAGTCAAACCAATGCCTAAGCAACCACTCACATGTTGTAATTTAATAAAACAGTTGTGGCCAAAATTTTATGCCATTAACCTTAACAAAATTTCTGTGTCCGGTGTGAATCACTTGGGGGTGGGCTTGAGGACCTCTACACACAAACATTGTTCCCTAAGATGCTTTCTTATTTAGAACAAAAAAAAAAAAAATCTTCCAGTAGCACCTTAGAGACCAAGAAGTGTGCATGCACACGAAAGCTCATACCAAGAACAAACTTAGTTGGTCTCTAAGGTGCTACTATGGCAGACCAACACGGCTACCTACCTGTAACTTTCTTATTTAGGTTAGTGTCTTGCTCTAATTCCCTGTCACTTCCTTTCTCTGTACTTTCTGGATTTAGGCACCAAGCAAGACATTTTTATTCACTTAGACTCTTGGACCTCAATGTTCTGTTCAATTTTTTCAGTGGGACATGTTGAATTGTGTCTGCTCTTTCATACATCTTGTCCATGAACATTTTAGGTTGTTTTTTTACTCTTGTTTTTATTCTTGCTGTTAATGTTTGCTTTTGTAAATTGTTTGGAATTCTCCTTTATGATAAAAATGCAACAAGGTAAGTTGTTGGCAGTCCATTTTGGAAAGACGAGTATATTTTGCCATTTTTGTAATCTCATAGTATTTCTCATTAAAGTTGTTTGCTTTGTGAGAAGCCAAGAGTTATAGTATTGAAGGATACTCTGCACCATTTTTTCCTGCTCTCTAGACATTTTCCATTGAAAATAAGCAGTTTTATCCATTGCAGTGCACTTAGTCTCTATTTGTTATCTGTTTTGTCGCATTCTTCAATAAAATTGTGCATTCTTTGTTGAGAATAGCACAGTAATACTAAAAGAGACAGCAAGATTGCAAATGTTTTGTTTGCTAAGCAAAGCAGACAGCGTTGTTTTGCACTGAGATTCCCCCTGAACAATGTCTGGGTTTTGTTTTACCCTTATGAATGCATTCCTGTGTATGGGAAGTTTTGTGCTTGTTGGCACACATCACAGTCTGGTGCTGTTGGGAGGCTTCTTAAAGGAGAGAGAGTGACATCCATCTGAGTTGCCTTAGAATTAGATGATATCTTGCAGTCCCCGGATACTGCCGGCAAAGTTGTTTCTGCTGAGTCAAGAGACTTCTTCTCGGAAAGAAATTCCAGTGTTGTCATTGTGATTAAGTTCACTTGGTAATAATTTGGGTAACATTTCAGCTTTTCTTCTTTAAACAAAGGTTGTTTGAGAAATGTAAGGAATGCTAACATTGATCAGAAATGCAAATGTGGCATTTGTTCAGCTTCATGGGAAGGCTGCGCCCCGCTACTAGGCAACACCAACAGAACTGCCAATTACAGTGCAACCTGGGTTCCAAAAAACCCATCCTTTGTTTCAGCTCATGTGGCATTTACTCTCTTTTTCAAGTGGCTTTGCTTTGGCAACCAGCACTGAAATGCCAACACAGGGCAGATTTTGTTTTAAGTAAAATTTACTATTTTTTTCCCTATTTGACTGGAATGTTGTGCTCCTTTTCTCCATTGTGACTAGATTTGAAAATAAATAAATAAAATCCCCATGTAGGTTTATCAGCACAAGAGTTATCACTCACTAGATATTATTCTGCAGAGGGTTGAGCTAAGCAATAATATTTAGACATCATATTTCTATTTTTTATACTATCATTTAGCAGATGAATGAAATGACTCTCTTAATAAACGGCACATTTAGAAGCAGAAAGTGATTATCATAGATCTTAAGAGTGCACAAAATGTTTGCAGTCACGGAATGATATGAGAGATTCCATTAAATAACTCTCATGTCCGTAAAATATCTTGGGTTGAGAATGGAATCAGATTGTTTGGGTGGCATGTAATAATGTGCCAAACCACACTTCTCAAATAATTCATTAATGATATTCCTTTTCTTTTCATTATAATGCATGAAGTAGGAAAATAATGAATAAAAGAAAAGCCTGTAATATGTATACTATTATTATACCACTGCAGAGGCATCCGAGACATGTCTATTCAGAAGCAATGGAACATATTCCAAGTAAGAGAGTAAAGAATTGTAGCCTTAATGTGCATGCATATGAAAAAAAAATGAAATGAGATTGAGAATGTTAGTAGCAGCTATAGTACCGGTATATTCACAGCGGGTGGCGCTGTGCTCTAAGCCACTGAGCCTAGGGCTTGCCGATCAGAAGGTTGGCGGTTCGAATCCCTGCAACGGGGTGAGCTCCCGTTGCTTGGTCCTGGCTCCTGCCAACCTAGCAGTTCGAAAGCATGCCAAAGTGCAAGTAGATAAATAAGTACTGCTCCAGCAGGAAGGTAAATGGCATTTCTGTGCACAGCTCTGGTTTGCTAGAAGCAGCTTAGTCATGCTGGCCACATGACCTGGAAGCTGTACGCCAGCTCCCTCAGCCTATAGAGCGAGATGAGCGCTGCAATCTCAGAGTCGTCTGCGACTGGACCTAACGGTCAGGGGTCCCTTTACCTTTATAGTATATTCATGGGACGCGGGTGGCGCTGTGGTCTAAACCACAGAGCCTAGGGCTTGCCAATCAAAAAGGTCGGTGGTTCGAATCCCTACGATGGGGTGAGCTCCTGTTGTTTGGTTCCAGCTCCTACCAACCTAGCAGTTCAAAAGCATGTCAAAGTGCAAGTAGATAAATAGGTACCACTCCGGTGGGAAGGTAAACAGCATTTCTGTGCACTGCTCTGGTTTCACCAGAAGTGGCTTAGTCATGCTGGCCACATGACCCAGAAAAATTGTCTGTGGACAAACGCTGGCTCCCTCAGCCAGTTAAGCGAATTGAGCACCGCAACCCCAGAGTTGTTCATGACTAGACTTAACTGTCAGGGGTCCTTTACTTTTACCTTTATAGTATATTCACTTTCTCTTTCTAACTGTGAAAAGGTCTATCAATAAGACCAGACTGATGGAATGATCTGCTAGAAAAGTTCTTCCTGTTCTACAAATTCCTCCCTGAATTTGTCTAAATCTATTTTAAAGTCATCCAAATTGATGGCCACTGCTACATCTTGTGATGGTTGATTCCCTAGTTTACGATCTGTGGAATGAATTACTGCCTTTTTTCTGCCCTGAAACTTTCCACATTCGGCTTCACTGGATGACTCCATAGTACTACGGGGCAAGGAGCAAACCTTTTCTCCATCTGATTTCTCCACATGGTACATAATTTTATATACTCCTATCATCTCCCCCTCACACACTTTATTGCCCTTTTCTAAACTAAGAAGCCCCCAATTTTATAATTTTTCCTCATATGACAAACAGGCCAGCTTCTACTCACGAGATTAAAAGGACACAAATCTGACAGCAAAAACTGCAATAGCCAGAAACCAGTTGCATGTGAAGACCCTCAAAACCACCCCCAAAATAAAGACACAATAGACACAGAATTTAGTTTAAGGTTTTTTGGCATTAATTTTGGCCACAACTTTATTGATATAGCATCAATAAAGTTGATAAAGAGAGCCAGTGTGGTGTAGTGCTTAAGAGCGGTAGACTCATAATCTGGTGAACCGGGTTCGCGTCTCCACTCCTCCACATGCAGCTGCTGGGTGACCTTGGGCTAGTCACACTTCTTTGAAGTCTCTCAGCCCCACTCACCTCACAGAGTGTTAGTTGTGGGGGAGGAAGGGAAAGGAGAATGTGAGCCGCTTTGAGACTCCTTTGGGTAGTGATAAAGCAAGTTCTCCTTCAGGGACAGCACGTGTTGTGGTGGGGGCCAGCAAGACACCCCTCTGTTGCTGGGTGGGATTGTTTAGATGGCCAAGGACTGTGATTGGGTTCTGCGGGTTGTTGGGGAGAATTTAATGTTGCAAGTTTTGATGGACAGCCCAGAGGCTATATATATTGGCCTCTCAGGACACTCTGTAACTGACCTTAAGGTGAACATCCTTGAACAAAGGAGCTTCAACGGGGCACTTCAGGGTGAAAACTCTAAATTACAGTTTTATCATCTGTGTCTTTGATTGAGATGAAGCGTGTGTTTTTAAAATCTCAGTCTATGTGAGTCGTTCCGCATATGGTTTACCTGCAAATCTTCCCTGCAGTAAGGCAGATGGTAATACATTAAATCTAGCAAGGGTAAACGCCCGTCTGTATTTGGGTATTTGTAATTTTGTCAAATACTTTGCTGGAGAAAATCCTCTCCCATTGTCCCTTATAGCTAGATGTTTGTTCATCTCACTCGTATGGAGTTGGAGTTCCATATCCCAGACTCTATGTGTTAATTAGTTTACCAATGCCAGGTTGCTTGTGTTATGACCAACACTGCCTTAATTAGATTGTTTGACCTCTCTCCCCTCCTTATATATGTATGCTTGCCAGTTTAGAATAAATTCATTTGATGAAGAGGCCTGTGGTCCATGAAAGCTCGCTCACACCCAAATAAACACATTGGTCTTTAAAGTGCTACAAGGCTCTCTTGCTCTCCTTTTATGCAGGACTCTTCATCTTTACATGCTGTTCCTACGGAAGTGTGTGTAATCACTGAGTCACTGTTTGTATGCAATGGGCAAATATTAATTGAGTTGATGTGAATCATTAAGACACACACTAAATATGTAAATCTAGGCAGCCATTTACAACATCATTAAGTGGGTGGGGGAGGAAGACACTAGGATTCGTGCAGCACCTGCTATATGCAGGGCTGCATTTTCAGGTGTGAAGAGTTTTGCATGCCTATTCACTAAAAATGTAAGCACTTAGTTAATTATGACTTTGGCACCTGCATTTTTATTATTACAAACAAAATGGTTTTCTTTTTTAAGACATATGTATTTAATTTCCAGCTATAATGGTTAATCTTCCTCCCCCCCCCCGGAACATAGTTTTATCCTGGAAAGTAAATAGGAAGTGTAAGAAAATATATAGAAGAGTAACTGTATATGCGGCCTAAATTTAGAAGCCCTACAGGAATGCTTGTCCTCCAAGTTAGGATGGAAACAATATTTCCAACAGTAGAAGGAGAAAAATGAGCTTCTGTCCTTGAGTTTATTTATTCAATTTCATGGACTGTAATTGATGGGGCCTCTCAGTCTTTTTTCGTTCTTCATACTTGACCAGTTCTGCTTTACTCTGCATCTCTTATTGTTTTTCTCTGTATCCCTCCACTCTGTGGACCTATTTTATAATCCTCCTTGTCTACCAGTTCTTGAAAACCGTTGTCTGGTAAGTCTACAATGCACCCAATACCAGAAATTAGGATCAGAAATTTCCATGGTTAAGTTTCCTCTTGAAACTAATACGCTCTACCGAGTGCAGTTCCTCTGGGTTTCACAATATCACCCATATCAGTTACAGACGTTTCTGACCTCACAGCATGTCAATCTGGTGGGGGCTGCTTATAATAATTATAATAATGATAGCCATAATGATCATCATGATGTCAAGAGGAGAATGAGAAGTAGACTTTTAGAATGAGAGTGTGTAACTTTCCTACCAAGTGGGCTTCAAGATTGTAATCTTGCCTAGGAGAGATGCATGGTGCAAATCCCTGCATTTGGAGTACACAAGCTTTTCTTACTAATTCTAATATGTCATACATTATATCTGGGCAGGCAGCAAGTATCTGCTTAGAGGAGACATGTTCCCTGAGGTGAGTTATTGGTTAGTGAGCCTTTCCTGATCATGTTCCTGGTTTGTAAATGATAGTCAATACTTGCCTCTTATTAATTTCTGCCACTCGAAAGTCTGATGTTTAATTCTGTTCACAAGCAGGAATAAATGTCATGGAAAGGCTGTTCCCACAATGCATTGGTTGACTGATATGAACCAGGTCAAGCATTTTCCAACTACAGTGCTGCCATCACATATCTGAGCACCTCTCTAATATTGGGTGAAATTCATTGGGGCTGTGGGTTCTTTCATACATGCAAACACACGAACCACACAATAGTGTGATGCACCACACACACACACACACACACACCCCTATTGTTATATAGTGTTGTGAATTTGGCCATCTGGGTCCCCAGAGGATCCAAATTCTCCTTTAGTGATTGGGGATGTTGTATGTATGTGGTAGCCAAATCCAGCCCCCAGGGAGTACAATTCCCATAGCCAGAGGGTTGGGATCAGGGCCCTCCATTCTGCAGTGGAGAAATAAGATTTTGCAGATTGAATTTGTAAGAGAGATACTAGAGAGTTTATTGGAAGCTAGCATTTTAAAAATCTCAAATAACTGAGAAGCATAATATTTTTTTCTTGTAACATTCAAGAATGTTTCATGCATTGCTACAATGATATCTTGCTTAACCCATGAGATTAAATAAACTAATTTGTAAACTATAAGTATCTCACACAATTAAACAGTTGGATTATTCACCCATCAGTCATTGTCAAAATATATTGAATCAAAATGATAAACTTCTCTCTCTCTCTCTCTCTTTCTCTCTCTCTCCTTACTTCAAGGCACATTTTTTCCTGAATTCATAACAAATATTATGAAAACTTAAGAACTGACTTAACTTTGTGCATTCGTGTGTTTTTTCTTTCATTAACAAAGTGGAATTGTGCTGAGTTAGCACTTGAAATTGTGAAACAGATGTGTTGTTGCTGAAAGCAGCAAGGTTATTCACCTTGGCATAAAATTAATGGCACTAGAATACAATAGATGAAATAAACTAGCCATATTTGAGTGAGGGCCAGAGTCAAGTCACATAATTATTTACTTGTGCTGCATTGCAGTCCAGGTGAAGTGCTTGTATAATAGATGTCTGTCCTAGCCAGCTCACAGCACACCACACACTCTTAAGAAACCCACAATACCCCTCTTCAGAAGTTTTATGGTGGGGCCTTGAGGATAAGTTAAGTGCATGTACACTGCAAAGCAAGTCCCACTAATTTCAATGACTTATATTTTCTTGCAAGTGGGTGTAGAAAATATCTCTGATGTCAGGTGAGCTGCAGTCTGACTACTCTTCATCCTCAGCAGGAGGTTCTTGAGGAAATGGCAGCACTATTAAAATATTCAATTTTGTCTTGCACAGTTACTAAAACTCAATAAATGCCATCTATGACAGTATAGCATGATATGGTTTTGCAAATCTTGAAACATCTATCCTCATATTCCCAATCGTGTGGTATTCAGATGGTGCCCCACAAATGGAGCGATGAAAATATAGCAAGGAAGATTTGTGGCAACTGAAGCAGGAGTGTGGGGAGGCATAACCTGTGCTAGCAGACAGAAAATCTACCTCCTGCTACTAAGGGCTAACCCCCTCACTCTCAAGTAACTCTCCCACCCAAACTGCCACGGAGGGGATGTAAAACCATCTTCCCATCAAGGGATGCCTGATAGGTGCCAACCTGTTACTCAGAGTTCAGCAGGTTTGTGTGTTCACACATACAGAACAAACCATTTGGTGTCTCGTGCATAAACTGGGAATCTTGCCATTTGTCAGGCCTGGGAGGTTCTCTCCTCTCCAGAAGCATCAAGGATCAAGGAAGAAGCAAGAAAGTTCGTATTTATGGTTTTATTCAGTTCTCGTGGTGCAAGGCAAAGAATCCAGTCTGTAACTCCATAGTGACATTGCTCACTCTGAGCTCCTCCCCTTGTTTCCCCAGCAACAGCCTGTGTCCCTATGGGTGGCCTCAGAAGTCAACTGCCATTTGCTCTTGAATTCTCAGTGAGTGGCATGTTCGTGGGGATGGTGGCTCTCCTATGCTTTCCAAGGACGTCTCTGCTGGCAATTCTCCCCCTCCCCCTCCTTCTCCTAACATCTCATAACTTGGCAGCTCTGCATTTTGCTGCAATTCAATCCTGTCTCCTTCGTCTCTTGAAACTACTGGGGAAGGGGGTGGGTGATCCCCCCACTCCCCCTCCTGCTCCGAGGGAAGCAAAGGAGAAGGAGAGGGCACTTCCCAGCCTTCCTGCTTCAGTCCAGTCCCTGACACCATTGTCATGTTAAATGCTGCACTTAGTCGATATAGGGCTGCCCCAATATCTTTTTCTTCATGAGGCAAAGAACATAATGGCTCCCCTTCCACATAACGGAAGGTGGTTGCACTAGAATCTGACTTCAGGCACTGGTCCCCCAGCACACATGGAGATAGCACGATCTGGACAGGCTGCTTGGTACACACAGCTCTGCCTTCCAACAGAGATGAATAAGCATCTCAGTAGAATCAGCCTGCAAGGGCTGCTTCAGCTGTCCCCCAGCCGCATCCTGGCATCTGTTGCCTGAGGAAGCTGCCTCACTCTGCTAAATAGCAAGGCTGGCCCTGGGAACACGTGATGTCTAATGCAACAGTTTCCTCATTTTATGGCAACAATATGCTCGGTTTCGCCATGCCACATCTAAAATTTAATTTGGAGCATGCCTTACAGCTCAGTCTTGAATATGTCCACTCAGAAGCAAGTTCTGTTGAGCTAAAGTGTGTACAGAATTGCAGCCTTAGTGCGATGCAATAAAACCCAATGCAAATGTGAATTTCAGAACTCAAAACCAAGAGGTGGGCTAGCAGTAGCAGTGACTGCCAGGACAATGGACCTGATAGAGACAGGTGGATCCATCAGCAGCCACACTGGATTGATTTCTGAGTCCAGTGGATAAGAGGGAAAACAACAATGGGAACAAATATTACAGACAAAAGCTACAAACTCCAGTGTAGTGTGACAGACTGAAAGCTTAAGAGAATGTGCCTTGTGATAAAAAGGATGTCTCTTTAACAGAGTTCTGTGGAAAGTCACCGAAACATAATCCCAATTCTTTTTGGACGCATCCAAGGAATAGCAAACAAATCAGTTACTTGCAACTGGTAGACTGCAGAAGATGCTTAACAACCTCTGGTTGTTGTTAGCCATCAGAAATGGTAGCCAATTTCCCAACACAATTAACATGCAAATCAGAAATTATGCGAAAAAAGAGGGAAACAGCTTGAGAGCTTTATTCTGTTTCTTACTATGCTGTTAAAACTCAACTGCATCAACCTCTCCCACTCAGCAAACACTTTTATCTCCAGCACTCCATGGCAGCACAGAGCCAGATGTGCACTGAGCTGACGGCACAGACAATGGAGAACGTGCAGCAGCAATTTACAGATAGATAATGGCAGCGACCGGATTGCCATCCCATACTGCCACAAAGGTTGAATACCTTTAATTGTTGCATGCAGTCAAAAGAATAATTCAACAGGTGCAGCTTTCCACGCCATGGCACCTTCATGCTGAAAATACTTCGCATGTTGTATTGCTGCCTGTCAGACAGCTAGTAAAGGTACAGAGCCACCATCGTGTCAACAAGAACATGCCCCAATGAACAAATCCAGGCCTCTGCCATCAAGAGGAAATGAATTAATGCTGCCTTAAAACAGGGATGGCAAACCTTTCAACCTGTCTTATGCACCATTATGTTAAAAGGGTGTGCGTGCGTGCGTGCGTGCGTGTATCCTTTATTAATGCAAATAGAAGGATGGGATACAGAACATAAAACAAAAACGAACTATCAAATCATAAACAACAGCACATGCTCAAAGCTGTGTAAAAGAAGTCACTCCTGCCAAAATTCCCTCAGCCACACAATTATTAAAAGGAAGCGCAGGAATAGAATAGAATAGAATAGAATAGAATAGAATAGAATAGAATAGAAGTATCCAACGCCGTCCCTCCAAATGTTGTTGGATTGCAACTCCAGGAGCCATGCTGGCTGGGGCTGGCTAGCCCACATGCCTTTTTTTTAAGAGAAGTTTGCTTGGCTCAGAAGCTGTGTTTTCATTTGCCTTTCATTTGCCCAGGCTTTCAAGCACATCATCCAGCTGGTCTTAACTGCTGATGTTTCTTAATTTATTCTGTGTTTTACTGTTTTTATTGCCATTATCTGGCCAGGTACTGGGCTGCAGAGAGCAAAACCCGCCAAGAACTGATCCCAGACACTCTGTAATTTTCCTCTTCACAGTTTGTGAAAGGATTACATCTTTTACGTTGTTGATGACCGTTTCATTTCACTCTGTGCTTTAAAAATATATATCTACCTTATTCTATATTATTTTATACTTTTGAATAATGTGTTTTATATGCTTCCTATTTTGTTTTCTTGGTGCTGGTCATTAACCGTAGCAATAAATATTTGCTTTGACTGTCATCATCAGTTTGTTGCTGTTTTGCTGTTTGAAATCGGTTGCCTTATTTTGTGAATTGTTGAATTTTTTGTTTCCAAGCCACACAGTGAGGTCTGCAAATTAATAGATAGTATTTTGTTTTCATTTTAAAATAATCAGTCAATCCAATCAGTCTTCTCCTATCTGACCCCTAAGAAATGTGGTAGGCTCCTATCTCATGTACAAATTGCACACCATGGGGGGAAAGGTGACGGAAGGAAAGAAGGAAGAAGGAAACCCCAAGTAAATAAATGAAAGGGAGCGAAACTTTTCCTCTGTGCCAGATAAATTATCTTCTAAGCAAGCTTTAATTCAGATTTTCACAATTAATTAACCATCAACCTAATCATTATACACATAAGGCATTTAAATTGATCTATGGAGAATGATGGGGGAAGAATAATACTTTGAAGATCCATTTCAAATTAGTTATTAGATTAATGAATATTCCACAAGGGCATTTGTGTGATGACCTCTGCTGATGACTTAAGGAAAGGCATGTCTGTTTAGATAATGAGGAGACAAAGGGAGGGTGACTTATCACAGGGAAAATGCTGTAGAGAATTACAAGGATTAATCCACACACAATGTAGTCCTTTTCTTGAAGCCTGTTTAAGATAGCATAGACTTGTAAGATCGATAAATAAAGACTGGCATTTTAAATGATTCTGCTAATGATAAAACGTTGCCGTTTGTTGGGCATGCCAGTTAGCTCTCTCTGAGTAGGCAAGCCATGTAGGCAGTTGGTAAAATATTTTCAGAATAAAGTTGATTGTGGTGCTTGTTTGTTTATTCCCCAGTCCTTAAACCTTCACCACCATCTGGCATTTGGACTTCTGAAGCATGAAAACAAAAACATTTAATTCTGTGCAATCAATATTTAGATTACTCATATCACAGTGATACCCCCCCCTTTGGATTCCACTTCCCCTTTATGTTAACACTGTAAAAAAAAAACCTGTTTCGATGCTAAGCTACGTTTTAATTTTAGTCACTCTAGGTACTTTATTTATCTCCTGCTCTTCTGTCAATATCAAATAACAACAAGCAACACAGCCACAACCTGGCATCTGAGAAGCCACCTGCTCCCATATTAAATGGTTTGATTGGTATGATCATCTTTAATTAGCCAGGTCTTTGTAGGACTGGAAGACCTAATGTATTCTTATAGTGCTTCTGTTCCCACTGGAACTGTAGCAGATTGCCCAGGAGATGGCGAATATCTGGAGAGAAACCCTGGTGGATGCTCTCTCCTATGAGCCATTCATTCACCTGGTGATAATCTTCCTCCATATCAATCTTGGTTCTTGTGATAGTTGCTTTCTGCAAGGTATGACAAGGTTATTTCACAATGCGCATAAGGAAAGCTTTAAATAGTTTGTGGCTGTTGTCACCATTATCCATGCTCATTTGATCTTTTGACTTCATTGGTTTTATAAATATTTATTTCAATGTTTTTCATGCAGTATTCCAAGGATCCTGCTAGCTCATCCCTGCTAATACATCCCGATCTCTTTATGCTCATGACAACCCTGTTAGGTAAGTCAGCCAGACAGAACAAAAACCATGTGCTGTACCCAACAAAGTCATCCCATTCCTGTAAGGACTTCCTGCTGCATAATGGGATTTCCTCTCCCTGCTCTGGGGCTTTCCGCAACCCTCTGGAGCAGACTGGGAAGGCGCATGAGGTGAGGAGAGGGAAAGGCATGTGTAGGCTGAAGTCCTTGTGCAAACTGGGTGACTTTACTGAAGACAGCCCGATGTTGATTGATTGATTGATTGATTGATTGCATTTATATCTCATATTTTTCTCCAAGGAGCTCAAGATGGAAAACATGGTCCCCCCCCTCCTCATTTAATCCCCACAACAATCCTGTGAGATAGGTTAGGCTGAAAGCAGTCACTGGCCCAAGGTCGCTCAGTGAGCTTCGTGGCTGAGTGGGGATTTGAACTCTGGTCTGCCAGGTCCTAGTCTGACACTCTAACCCTTATACAACACTGCCTCACTTGGTTTGAGTGTGTATAGTCTAGTGTTTTTTTTAAAAAAGTGAATGACATTCTGTTCCATTTGATTTATTTTTACATGCTTAATTCAGAATGTCTAGCTTGGTTTTCTACAAAAAACCAAACACACTTTACTAAAGGTGGTAATTGTAGGCATGCTGCTTTGAAGATTCGGAGAGGTAGGGTATAAGCCCGGGGTGGGGAAATCTATGGTCATCTGACATTGTTGGAGTCCAGCTCCCACAATCTCTGACCTGAAACTGATGGAAACTCAGAGCCCAACATCTGGAGGGCCAAAGGTCACCCTTCCCTGGTATAAATTTTTTAAGGACTTCCAGTGAACTCCTTGGTTGAACTGGAAGTAAGCTGTAGTGCCCACCTTCAAAGCCAACACTCTGTGCATTGTACCATACCATGACAACCTTTTAAGGCATCACCTTGGCATGACATCTACTGATCCATGGAATGTTAACACAATATCAAAGAAGGAAGGAGCCAAAGAATGAATGAAGACTTCTCTCCCCAACTGTTTGCCGGGCTTGTATATTTAACATTAGCAGTATTGCCATTCCCATGCTTTCACAGTTCATTGATCTAGGTTTCAAAGACGGATTTTAAAAGACTGTATTATGCATTATGTATTATCTGGCTCTGGGTTATACCTGTATCATGTTGAGTGGTATATTTAGAATCGCAACATATTGCATACTGATAAAATCTCAACATCCCGCCAGGTTGTATTACTGAGCAGCAGTCCTAATAAAACAAGCTTGTTACTCAGTATTTCTTATCAGGAAACTGTATATTCTGCATTTTGACTGAAGTGAATTTAATAAATAATACCTTTTTATTATTTGCCTTGTTTGAGACCAATATCTTAATTTGTATCACTACAAGGTCTCAAGCAGGGCAAATCCATCAGAATTTCCTAAGGTTTTGTAGCTGTATAGACCCATTGTTTGAGACTGGAATCAGGCCAATGTGTTTGAAGATTTTCCTTGCAGTAGTGATACGTTTGTTCCAACTGACAGAACATTAAAATAAAATAACACTTTTCTCTAAGGTATTTTATACCTTTACAGTTACTGATTGTCTTTGTACTTACTGCTGAATGATGAGCCCACACATACTAAGAGTGATAGCCAATCTCAGTCAAACTAAGGCTGATTGAAATCAGTGGCAAACATTGTATGGCTAACACTGCTGATCATTCAAACGATATATGTATGTGTCATTGACTGAGGCAGCAATCTTGTTCACTTTTTCAAAGTAAGCAAAATCAAAGACAATGGGATTTACTTATGAGGAACCATGCATATTCTCCTTTTATCTATATATTTTATTGCACCCTTCCACTGCCAATGTACCACCCAGAGCACCTTACAAATATATTGAAAACACAAAATATAATTATTTTTTAAAAGAAGTCAGAAAAATACACAATGTACACATTTTAGAAGCAGCTATAGGAAACATCACAGTTAAAAATTACCTTAACAAAGGCCCTGCCACTTGGCCCTACTCTACATGGGGCACAGATAAGGGATTCACCTTCTGATCTACAGGAACTGGCAGGATGATATGTGACTAAACATTCTCTTAGGTATCCTGCATCCAAGACATTTAGGACCTTAAAGGTAAACACCAACTTTTTTAGTGCTCAGAAGCAAATTGGCAGCTGGTGCAGAACAGGTATAACCTGATCCTATGAGCATGCACCCATTAATATGTTAGTTCCTGTGTTGGACCGACTGCATATTCTTTAAAGGTAGCCCCATGTCAAATAAAGTACAGTAATCCAATCTTGATATAACCAAGGCATTGTTACCATAGTCAGGTATGACTTCCTCAGGAATGGGCACAGCTAGCATGCCATCCTAAGCTGAGCAGAGGCACTGCTGCCACCTGGCCATCTAGATGTAAAGCTGTATCCAGGAGGACACCCAAATTGTGAACCAGATTTTGCAAGGGGAGTACAATCTCTCCCCAAACAGGCTGAGTCCCTGTTCCAGAGTTTGACCCTCTCCTAACCAGGAACACATCTATCTTGACTGGATTGAGCTTCAATTTGTTAGTCTACATTACCACTTCTGTGTTCAGAATCCCCAATGGCGTATGATTGCAGTGATAAGTATTTTGGTTGATACAGGCAGCAAAGTGGGATTCTCAAAAATTAGAACACCATTGTTAGCAGTTTGCACAATTCACACATTGAATAATGTGATCGATCCATGGGTGCAAATAACAATACATTGACATGCTGCAGTCAGCTGTGCCCAGATGTTTGTTTAAAAAGCTGATGGCAAAAAAATAGAAAAGTTTCAGTAAGTGTACTATAATAAATTATTCCATCCTAATTCTCATTTTGTAATCATTAAAGTCTAATGAGAACCTATCAAGAGAATCAAAAAGGACAGTATATCACGGATGCTAGAAAATGTGATTTCAATAACACCCTTGAGTATGTAAGTGTTAGGCAAGAAAAATGCCACTTTTTGATTTATTGGAGAGCTTTGCTTTGCTAAGTGCCTAATATTGCATTTATTATAACGTATGTCCTGTCACGCATTATTGATTAAATTAAAAGTTTGTCATAAATTAAATATAATATTTTAAGAAACAAATTGAACAATTAGTTTGTTTCTATTTATTGTCAATAGCAGCTGGTGCAAAATGGCATGGATCTCAAGTGCACAAACAAAAACATCAGGCCAATTCTGTCTTTTTATTCATTACTCACATCATGCCACACATAAGAAGAGGCAACCAAGGGGTCATTTCATCGTACAAACAGCATCATTGCATTTGGGAACGGAGCAGAAGATTTCTAGACCCAGCGACATTATTTTATTGTAGAAGGTAGTAGATTGTTGATGAAATGTATAAAAGCAAGTCCCAGTCGTATTAATGAATGGCCCCTTAGAAAATTGCCAACTGGGGGCCAAAAGAAGGTAAAATAAGCATGTTAACTCTGAGGCTGCAGTCCTATAATCTCTGGTAAAGCATCCCAGGCAGACCCAATGAAATGAATAGTCTAACATTAATCCATTATTTTCAACAGGTCTGTTCTGCCTAAAACTTAGTTGGATACAACCAATAGAATACTATGAACCTCCTTCTCCAAGGGTGGATCTCTCTCCACCTTTTCTTTGGGCGGACTTCTTATGCCTCCTCCATGAAGCTGTGGCAAGGTCTGCAGATGGTGCCTCTCCGGTACTGGAACAGCAGTGCTGGTGAGAACATGGGGAAGAGCTGTCCTGCAATCATGTTGGAAGAGATTGTGGACCCACATGATCCAAAGCCCTTTGATTCCCCAACACACACACACGCACACACGCACGCACACGCAGCAAATTAAGCTAACCCTGGAAGCTGCTGTATTTATTTCCCTCCCATTGGAATTAATGGAGAAGGCTCATACTTCAGTGCTGCAGCACCACCTTTGTGTGCAGAAGGTCTCAGGTTCAATCCCTGGCATGTGCAGGTAGGATTGGGAGAAGCCCTTGCCTGAAAACCTGGACAGCCACTGCCAGTCAGTGAAGGCAATATTGAATCAGATGAACCAATGGACTGACTTGGTATAAGGCAGGTTCCCGGTGTTCCCAATTGAAGGGAACTTGTTTGTTTGTTTTTCTTTTATGAATGAAACGGGGAGGGGGGGGGGACAAAAGGCAAACTCAACCACAACTACGCCAAAAATGTTCTGCCCAGCAGGACATCAAAAATGACATTTCATGTACTTTCAGCATTCCTTCTTCCCCCAGAAAGGCCAGTCTCAAAAAAATTGTATCGTACTTCTCTGAAGGCTTAAGAAAAATCCTGAGGGTCGAATTTTGGATGATTGGGCATTCCTGAGCTAGCAACATGTTTCGCATTGAAGCTTCACCTCCCCAAAAACTTAACTGTGCGCCTTTCGGCTGTGGGTACACAGCATTAACACAGTGGATGGAATGAACACCTTCCCTTTGCCAGAGGTGGAGACCATACAAATGATGTTGATAGAAGGAGGAAGACAGATAGTGGGGCTGAATGAGAGAAGCTGAGACTGGAGTGGCCCAGAGATACAGAAAGATTGTGAGAGGCAGGGAACAGACAGGAGATTACTGAGGAAAAGAGCAACGAAGAAAGGGAATTTAGGGTGTTGATTTAAGATGTTTCATTCATTCATCCTTTCCATCACATTTATCTATGAGAGTTCTAAAAAAAAAAAAAAAACCCATCACAAATTACTATTTAAATACATATCTACACAGTTGTAAATAATTTTAATCTAAAATATGCATTTTAACACATTCTGATACATTCTTGAGCCCTTTATTGCAAATGCAGACGTTTGAAATCCAAAGAATAATGGCGTTCTGATCCACACATGAACTGAGGTAGTGTAGCTACCTGAGGTACCTCAGAGAGGGGGACTGAGGGAAGTCCCCATACAATGGAAAATAGCAATGATATGGATTATGAATATTTTGTGTTTTGTTTGTACGTTGTATTTTGTTTGTTTGTTGTTGTTGTTATAAAAAATGCAATAAATATCATTTTTTTTTAAAAAAAGAACTGAGGTAGTGTGGATCAAGTAAGTTTGCCTCTGAAGTCCCAGAAATCAATCTTCTCCTGCATCCCTAGCCTGGTGAGAAGCACTGGTCCAAGCCATGGGAAAGGCTGGGTGTTGGTGGCATGAATATGAAGAGATAAAAACAAAGTGCCGTGCAGTCGAGGAGAATGAGAGCTAGAAAATTAAGTGGAAAAAGAATGGAGAGGCCAATTGGCTAAATGGAGCAGTGCAGTATTCTGAAAAGCAGGGACCTGGGGAAATGAGAGGTGGAGGCAGAAGAATGAGAAAAAGTTGAATTGAAGTAGTAGGGAAATAAAAATCTATAGAGCATCTGGGACAGAAGGGTCCATGTTTTATTATTGCTGAAGTGAGCATGCATAGTAAATAGTACATTACTAGAGGGCTAGTTCATATTAGTTCCTACAATTTAACTCTCCTGCTCAACAAATACATTCAGTCCTCAATTTGCACAACTTTTGCACAGGATCCGCAAGATACCATCCTTTCTTCTTTGGCGATCACTCATAGCCGAGTAAGATTGTCTTTCATAAACACTGGAGGCCAGTTCCAGACCTACGCGTTTATCGACCTGACTAAGGCTTTTGACACTGTAAATCGTAATGCCCTGTGTACTGTCCTTCTGAAAATTGGCTGCCCAGATAAATTTGTAAATTTGTAAACCATCCTTATCAAAACGCTGTTTCATATTATTGCCACATTAAACCTGGATTTACTGCTCCCACAGAAAATCTGATAAGTTTAAAATGTGGATGCAACACATCCGGATTAAATTGATGTGGGGTGCAGGACTTGAGATGGCTTTTTGATCAGAGTTATGCCATGTAGACGTGAGCCCAGAATAAACCGCCATGTGGAAGTGCCCTTTTTCATTCATTGCTAATGAACTGAATGACTTCAGTACACTCGTTGAAAGTATTTAATGAATTTCAAGATAAATAGTTACACAGCTTGGTTGCCATAGTTTTGTGTAATATCTAGTTTATTCTGTGACCCAGAATAATAATTGTTTTTCTCTTCAAGTAAAAAAAAAAAAGTCATCAGGTAAATGTTTCAAAGGTATTATTCTCAAATAGGAAATGCCTGATTTAGGTCAACAGATGAGTTTTACATTGGCCTGGCCAAGTGGTTTTGACAAGTTGCTTTTGTGTGTTATGGCGAGGAATAAACAAGTTAATGAAGCTTTAAAGCAAAAGCAAAACTATCATTTTATGATTAAGAAAAGAAGCAAAGCCTCAGTTGAAGGGATCAATGATAATCAAATAGACTGCTGACACTCATGGTAATAAATACAGCTCGTAAAGTTTCCAAAAGGCACCTTATCTCTTTAAGTGCATTAGTCAAATGTGAATGTATTTAAGCAATCATGATGCGTCAAAGCACTCACAGCATAACTTGCAAAGCTACCAGGCATCCCGCAGCTTAAATATGGCTGAAAGTAGCGCTTGGTCACTGCCAAGTGGACTCATCACCACTGTGCTACTGCAAAGGCCTGCCCAGCTGGTGTAAGAAGAATGCCCTGCTGTCACCATCAACCTATTCTCAGCTTTGAAATGAGCTGATCATCCCAGCGATGGAGCTGCCATATTGGATGAACAAGGCTAGGCTGAACAAGAAGCTCCATTCATGTAACGTTGGAGGTGCTGCTTCCAACAGATAGGAATCGATGCGTATGTCAATTTCAATTTCTCGTTTGTCGTAGGTTTAGTTTGTTCCATTTCCACATTAATTTGCGATTTTTCTTTTTAAAAGGTCCACGCAAAAGTTCGAACACATTTTCATGCACACTTCTGCTTGCTTGGTAGCAGCAACTCGTGACCGTGGGAAGCCAGGTCAGGATTGCAACCCCATACCCTCCAACATTCTGCTGAAGAAAATCTGAACATGCATCTCTTGGTGCCATGCTATTGTAGGATCATCCTCCTCCCCAAGCTTGGCAGCAGTGGTGCTGGAGGGGGAAAACAGGACGTTCTGGGATTCAATCAGAAGCCAGGATGGCTTTTGTAATTCCAGGATGTCCCGGGAAAATTGGGATGGTTGAAGAGTATGCAACCCTGACCACACCACTCCACATGCTGCTATTGGCTGAACGCGTCTCATCTACATATGGAGCCTGAAGGTGAGAGATAGAGGCAGCTACACCCCACACTTGTACTCTTAATATCTAAAAGGAAATGACACAGGAATCTAACAGCCATCAAAATATTATATCAAGGGCCATAATCAGTACTACATCCCAGCAGAGCAACACCACAAACATAAGGTCGGCGCAGCATTGGTGCTATGCCAGCACTGAGCTTGAGCCTAAATCCTAGCATTGGCACACAGATGCTAGATGTGTCCTTCCGCAAGCTCAAGAAATCAGGATGGGGCATTTTCCTGTGCCCCTATGTTGCCCCCTAACTTCAGGGTCACCTTCCTGCACAGGCCACCTGAAGTCAAAACGACATGCGGAGATAAAGATTGGGACTTCAGTGAGAGGGCTGGGGGCCCTTCCCCCATGCTGTAGCCCCAACAAAAATCTCCTCCCCATGACGCTGCTTTCAGGATCATTGGAGCCTATCCTGGTGTGCGGCAGTGATGGGGTTCCTGTTGTAACTATTCCCATTTCTTAAAACCCAGGCATATGGATTGCTTTCACACAATTAATGTCACATCTGATTTGGCCCTGAGGCAGAAGATTTCTTTGAAATATCAGAATGTGGGGCAAAAGAATAACAATTTGCCAAAGGACAGGATTCTATATCTTTGTACAGAAAACATTGCATAAACACCTGAACAGTCTTGAATTCTTGTGTGGGATTCCATTGACACGAGAAATGGATTTAGGCACTGGAGTTTTATTTTCAATAGCTTATCAAATGTGTTTCACATTGGACATGCAACCTTTCCCGTGGCTGCATTTCCTCAGTCCTTTGAATGATTTAGTAATAGCAGTTAATGATGCAAAATGGGTTTCAATAGTGATTTTACTAGCCAAATGAATCACAGGCTGATAAGGGAAATCAACAGCCTTCTGACGCACACTAAATTGCTAAATGGCCAATTCAACATATCTCAAAGGAGAAGTTAACAGTAGGAGGCAGTCAGAGTAGAAAAATAGAGCAACATGTCTCCTTTACAGTCGAAAAGGTTTTTAAATACATTAAAATATGACCTCTGCTTTTCTTTAGAGTTTTCCCTCCAGTGAATCAATTGCAGCTTTCTTTAAAACAAGTTGACCTTTTTTTATTTATTCTATGTCAATATTCAGTTTTGACATTGCTTATTTCCTCCCTTTTGTGTAAGATAACTTACCTTTCCTACAATCGGAGGGGGGGGATGACGACAGATAATTATTTGAGAGTACGACCCCCGACTGAGCTGGTGCTCTATAATTAGCAATATGGTTAATCCGGCCCAGTTTTTGACCACTGTCGGAAAGAGTTATTTGTAAAAACAGAGCTTAAACTAAACTGAACTCAGTATCTTGTCATAGTATGAGAGACAGTGAAGCTGACACAAATGGAATGCATTACTCTTGGGGCACTCATCATGTCATGGCTTTGGTATTTGATTTTAATTCATTTATAAAGAGTAAGTAGATTGTGTTTCTCAACATGGTTCTCACGAAGTACTTTATTAGGCTAGTATGTACTATTTACTGCTGCACTGGGTAGCATTTTATGGAGCAAAACATGTTTTAAATTTTGAATAAATTCTACCCCTAGTGACAAGTTAATAGATATCTCGCTAGGATATTTGCTATGAATTGATTTCTGCTAGTATTGGACAAAAAATGATAGCTTACATATTTTGAGGCAAAAGTGGAATTGAGAGTTTGGAGAAAGGAAGGGAAGAAGAGATACCGGTATATTCTTTAGCAAGTCATGATTTCCTGAAACATCCCAGAATAAAGGACAGGAGCAGTGGTATTACTACAAGACAGGGCATGTGTCATGTGACTGGTGAGCAAGCAAGAATCAAGAGTAACACTAAGGTGAACTGGACCATAGTTTGGCCCTGTGGTGGCTGTAATATGTACCGGTACTCTTTGCACAAAGGATGGTGATCAAAATGTTTTATTTAGAACACATTCAAATACATGTTAGGCCACCAGAAATCTGTATCATCTGGTGTCTCAGGACCCTGGCCTCTAGAGTGCATGACCTTTGAATAAACCCTGGACTGGAACTTCTCTAAACTAAAGAACCAAACCATAAAGAATACAAACTGGACTTCCCAACATTACAGTGGCTACAATTTATCCAGAGACAAGACTATCAAGTCCTGAAACTACACTCTCCACACCCAGTTCCAGGTGCAGCAGGTGTGTTGAGTTTCCCAGAGGGTCCGGAGGATAGGAAAAGGACCCCCTTCCACTCACAGCTGTTTCTTCGCCCTCTGTGCTCTCCTCCTCCTGCAGCCACCGTTGATCATGGAAATCTTGACACAGATCTTTTACCAAGCTAATTTATATCCCATCCTTTTTTAGGTGACAGTCCATTACATTAACATATATATATATATATATATATAGAGAGAGAGAGAGAGAGAGAGAGAGAGAGAGAGAGAGAGAGAGAACAAAACATTTGTTAAAGCAATGAAATTACTCACATGTCAATACTATTCCATTCTATTTTCCCCTTTCATTTCTATTGCCATATTTGTGCCTCAGTACCATTATTATTTTGTCACTTCAGGTTTATTCTTCTTTCCTAGAAAGTATGTAATTATTCATAATGAGGATTTCAGGACCTTGAAATCTTGCAGACTGTGTAAGAAAGATAAAACAGATTTTAATTTTTTTCATTATAACTGTATAAATGAAAGACATCATTAATCAGTCAGATTCCATTAGCTATCAGTATTTGAAGCCTTATAACCACTGTATGCTTTAAACTTTAAACTTTCAATGTGTTGGCTTTTTAGATTTATCTTTTTATTATGGTTAACACCCTTTACACAAAGGGCATGATATAGCAGCAAGTATATATGTGGTAATGCTCCATTTGGGGCCCAACCCAATACCCAGGTCTACATATGAGCGTCATAATCAAGAAGCAGAACACATACAAGTGTGCTGAAGACTTGAAAGGGAGATACCTCTGCCAAATACCTGGACTGCCACCAATGGTTGGAGATGATTATATTGGACTAACTGGACCAGTGACATGAGTCAGCATTAGGTAGCTTCATATCTTACTAGTTTCAGATAGGCTCTAGTGGAAGAATAATGCCCAGGCATGCAGTAATAGAAAGAGTGTTGTTATTGTGTACATAAATATCCTCTTTTAAAATCAAAGCCTTTGGGAGCAGTCTTATTCTCCCAGTGAGAGTGGCCAAGGGGCTGTAGTGTGGCTCTTCCTCTTCACAGGCACATGGAGAGGATCATCAGGTCAGACCTTCCTAGTGCTGTGGTGGAATGGTCCACCACCATCCCTCTACCACTGGCAGTGTGCCGGAGGATGGTAGTGTCAGAAACAGGACAGGAGCATGTCAGGGACAGGGTGGGAGCAGTCTTTAGATCTACCCGTTACAAATCATCCTCATTCTCCTGACATGCTCCCATAAGTGGCAAAAATGAGATACCTGCTAGGCTTATTTTCCATTCCATTTGTGTCAATGGGTGAGGTGGGGATAAAAAAATCACTTCCACATCTTCTGCCCTGACCACTTTGAGCTGGCAGGGCATAGGAAGTGGAGATTTATCTGCAATGGGATGCTCTCCATGCACATTAGGACGACTGCACCAACTGGATCTTCTAGGCAACTTTCCATTCACATACAGTACATCTTGAATGTGCTAACACTCCACTCACTGGTCTTGCATGTTTCAACAACATATGCACTATATCCTGGGTACCGCTATATGTAGCTCTGTCCTCAGCTGATAGCAAATATCACTGAATCCGCTCTGCAGAGCTTCTCCCTCCTGCGCTTGATTGTAAGAAATATTTTAAAGTGTATCTTTAAAAGCTCCAGAGTTGAGTTTCACATACATAGCAAGAATTCAAAGTCTCTGTTGTGTTTGAAAAATGCAGAGATTGTTCCTTAAAACGCCAGCACTTTGTGTGCAGAAATAATTGCCTGAGCATTTCTAAATGAATATGAATTTTTATGCAGGAGTTAAAATTAATTATTTAACGGATCCTTTGAAGAACATTATCAGCCTGTGTCATGCCCTTTCTTTATTTCAGATTATCTTTATAAAGGAATAGTGATACAGACTGTTCAGTCTTCCAGTTGCTTTTAATTAAGTAAACATTTTCTTTTCTTCATTAATGGTTGAAGAAAAATACCAATCATTATTGCAGTTTTCATAATCTCCCATTGCACCAAGAGTCACAAGAGTAGCTTAAATAAAACTAATATTTTGCTGTTTGACAATAATGATGATTCCAGATTGGTTTCCCCAGCCACTCTGGGCAGCTCCCAGTAGAACATTAAAAACACGATAAAACATCAAACATTAAAAACTTCCCTCAACAGGGCTGCCTTCAGATGTCTTCTAAAAGTTAGATAGTTGTTTATTTCCTTGACATCTGATGGGAGGGCGTTCCACAGAGTGGGCACCACTACCGAAAAGGCCCTCTGTCTGGTTCCCTGTAACCTGACTTCTTGCAGTGAGGGAACCGCCAGAAGGCCCTCAGAGCTGGACCTCAGGTCTGGGCTGAACGATGGGGGTGGAGATACTGGGCATGGCAAAGATCAGGCATACTGGGCATGGCAAAGATCATTCTTCAGGCTGAGAATACATGAAGATGAGTAAAAAGTAGCCCCACCCTCAAGTCTACCCTGTGGCCCTGACCTGTGGCTGATCTGTCCCATGTGACCATCTGCTCCAGATGCATCCTGAAAGGAATCTAGGGGAAGGACCAAAGGTTTTTAAAGCCCTATATTAATACAGGGTCAGGAGGGCTGGGAGGGTGTGTTTCTCCTTCTCCCACCTCCCAACCTAGAGCAGGTTTGACCTTGTGGGGTGCTGATCCTTCGTGAGTAGTTTCCCTGCACTCAAGAGAAGCAGCTCACAATGCCGCACTGACTGCACTGCACAGGGTTGCATGCCCCCCAAAGAGCTTTTTTGGAAGAAAAATCATGCTGCAAAATCACAACAACCAAAATGGCCATTATGCTCCCACGATTAAAAATGGAATGTCACGGTTTTTCCAGGACACTTGCAGGGTATGAAATCACTGGCAGGTTGAAAAGCCATTCAATAGAAAGCCTTTGGTCCAAACAGGGGGTCAACACATGCTGTTTTTATATAATTACAAAACTTAGGAACCGAAAACATTTTTTTTTTAACAAAAGGGCTATGAAGCAAGCCAGCTGGAACAAAAATGAAGGCACAAGAGAATTTAGACCCCTTCAGCCTATTCTGATTTGGTTTGCTCTGCAATGCTTCCCCAGGGCTACCGCATTATTGCTGTTGGGAGTGGCTATAGCACATCAAAAGCAGGACAAAAATGAACCAGAACCATCTTGGTCTGAAATGTTATGGAATTCAGCAGGAAGTTATGGGATATGCACTGACTGGAAATGAAGCCGTGTGATGACCCAAAGCTTTTGCAGGCACAAACAGCATTGAAAGCAGGATCACCTGTGACTGCCCTGATAACAACATGAGCACAAATCATCGTGAATCATCATGAATGCACAATAAAAGGATGTGTGGAGGGACCCTTTAACTTAACTGCAAGCCATGAAAGAAGTTTATCAGTAATAATGTATCTGCTGTTTTATTATTTATTGATTACCGAAAGGCTTTTGCCAGTGCCGCTCTTTAAAAAACTACCCCCCAAAAAATAATCTGCTGTAGGCTACTTCAATAGAGATAAACTTTCTACATCATCTCATTGATTTTTCAAGAATTAAATAAACCTGTAAGAACATGATGGAATGGTCATGGAAGTAACCCATTTCCTTTAAGAAAGAACATTAAAACAGGGTTGAATTTTATATTGTTATAGCTTTAACCTTTACAAGGGGACAGCTTGCTTACTCTGCCTAGCAAAAGTTGGTCAAATAAAATTTATTGCTTTCCTTTGCACTTTACCTTACGGAGATGGCAAATATCTTCTAGATCTGCTGTCTTTAAAATGCAATGATATTATCCTGACCCCTTTCAATTTCTCAGTAGACGTGGTCGCACTCTCCCCAAAGGACCAAAAGTATAGTTTGGGAGTGCTCCTGGATGTCATCTTAGTCTTTTGTGGCTAAGAGTGCCTTTTACTAACTTTAATTAGTAAGACAGTTATGGCTACTCCTGGACCAGAAAACCTTAGCCACAGTTGTTCCCACACTGTTAATCTCACGGTTGGGTTACTGCAATCCACTCTATGTGGGACTACCCTTGATTTTGGTCTGGAGCCCGCCGCACGCTCCATAGTTACTCAGAGCAGGGCTTTCACAGTGCCCACCCCTGCTCTGTGGAATAGCATTCCTTTCAAGATACAACAGCTCCCCACTTTCTAGAAACAACTGGTGGCATTTTTCTTCTGTTAGGCTTTCCCAGCTGGATGAATGGGTCTTGCCATGAGTGTCCATTTTAGTATAGTTCTCTGCCAGGGGTTTTCTGTATTTAACTGCTGCTGGTGTTTTACTGTGTATTGCCTTGAGATGTCTGTGTAGAAGGCAATTAATAAATTAATGAAAATGATTGTATTATTTTTATTACCACTAACCACAGCAGTAACATCCCACCCCATTCCTGATTTCTTTTGGAAATTTCTGGGGAAATCAGTACCAATCTATATATACAGACAGCACACACACACACCCCTCAAAATAAAAGACAACTTGAGGAGGCTTATGAGGGCGGGTCTGTATTTTTTTTTAATTGCTTTTAACAGTGTAAAGGTGCTTGAAGCAGCTTAAAGGTACACCTCAACCATGCTGGGTTAAAAAGAAAGAAATCTTTTGGAAATGGTACAGGAAGTGACTGCATATTGCAGAAAGCACCACTGTGCATAAGATAAAATGGCTGTCCGTTGTTGGACCCCTGGAAGCAGCTATTTGTTGTACATGCAATGGCAGACATTGCCTGCATTTTCTTTTAAAGCTTTTTTTAACACTGTGTGTGAATATGATGGATGTGCTCCAGGTGGCTTTAAAGCCAGTGGGGAAATATATACTAGCTGTTGGTACACTTCATAAATATGGTGGTTTAACCAGCCCTCAGAAAGGTTCATAGATCTGTGGTTTAATACTCAGATCTATGTTCTGTCCTGAGGAATGATTCAGTAGGATAAACTTGGAGGGACAGAGGAGAGGTCATTGTGAATTTCAGGCTGCATTGAAATTCTCTGCCATCTCTGGCAATGACTAATTTAATTCCCATAGGTTTTAATAGAACTAAATCATGACTAACTTAATCTGAATCCAACCCACAGGTTCCATGAGCTCCAGAACCTCTTCTTTTACAAATTAAGTAGAGGCCATTTGTAGGAGTCTCAATTGAGTACCTTTGGTTTCATAGTAGTTTCTTTTCTCAAATTTATTCTCTCCAACTGCTAAACAAGAATATCTATTTGAACAAGCAATGTGTGATTGATTTGTTGTTGCTGACACAATGAATAAATTTGAAGTAGGATGAAAATTGCCTGCTAAGAATGACTCAAATATCACCTGTCTTCCTAGGTGAACGAGCATTTATTTACTTCTTTCTCTTTTTCACAATGTACTCAGTGACCTTTAAGGGAATAGTAGGGATTGCACACATGCCAACATTTAAGAAATTTAGTTCAAAATTTCTGAAAGCAAAATAAAGTATATACAACACTGGAGGGGGGGGATTATATTCTGTAGACTGTAAACACATACATTTCATAACCACTCTGGGATTTTTCTCAATTAAAAGCAGCATATAAATGAACATAATAAATAAGTAAAATTAAAAATGAGTGCAGGTATATAAGGTAAATATCCACATTTTCCCAATAGGTGAAAAATCTGTTGTACAGGAAACATGTAGCCTCTCTCTTTTACCTGTGAGTAAGCCCCATTGAACTCAGTGGGATTTACTTGTTAGTAAACATGTATAGACTGCACTGATAATCAGCTTGAAGTTTGACTGCAGATTTGTCGAGACAAATCAGTGTGTCGTTTTATGTACCTATAGTAAAGGTACGTGTGTTTGTGTTTTCAGAAGTGAAATGCTTCTGGAGGCATAAAACAGCCATCTTGTGGGCAGTAATTCACATCATACCTAATTGAACACAGTGCATAGCAACAGACTTCCCACTTGTGTGCATACCCTCAGGGCCTCTTATACAAACATTAAACAAAGTCCATTGTAATGTGGTTATTCTCTCATTGAAACAAGGCATATACATCAAACTGGCATCTGGAGCTACTGACTCCAGAGTGCCTAACTCCCCACTTGTCTAGCGATTAAAAAAATAAAAATAAAACATAATTTTATGTCTTGCTATTCGACGCACCATACATCATCAATAATAATAATAATAACATTTAAAATAAAATAAAAAGCCAGTCCTTCAAAATGGGTGCCACAAATACATACCCATCAACTGCCCTGGGGGGAAAAATGGGACATCTCATTTTTTTCTCACAAGAGGACAATAGGCAAACTCAGCCCTCCAGATGTTTAGGAACTACAATTCCCATCATCCCTGACCACTGGTCCTGCTAGCTAGGTATCATGGGAGTTGTAGGCCAAAAACATCTGGAGGGCCAAGTTTGCCTATGCCTGATCTATCTACAAACAGCAGTGGGGAGCCTCCAGATTGCATGTCTAATTAGGCCATAATTAGGCCAGCGAGGTCATTTCTCCCAAACCACACCCATCTACTCCATCCCGACATCAGATGTGACATCAGGTAAGGTAAGCTGAAGCTGCAAAAGAATAACTGGAATCCTTATAGTGCACTCCTGATTGTTTCCTGAGAAGACAGGCTTGACTTTGGCACCTTCTAAATCTGGTACCAAATTCAAGCCTCACTAGGATTGGTTCCACTTGGGAGCTTCTGAATGGAGATGATCCCAACTTAAAGTAGGGTCTGCAGGCACCACTGATCAGCTGATTGGTAAAGGACCCCTGGACGGTTAAGTCCAGTCAAAGGTGACTATGGGGTGTGGCGCTCATTTTGCTTTCAGGCCAAGGGAGCTAGCGTTTGTCTACAGCTTTCCGGGTCATGTCGCCAGCATGACTAAACCGCTTCTGGAGCACGGAGGACCACAATGAGTGCCAGAGTGCATGGAAATGCTGTTTACCGTCCCACTGCAGCAGTACCTTTTTATCTACTTGCACTGGTGTGCTTTCGAACTGCTAGGTTGGCAGAAAAACCAGTAAAACCCTCTGGGTGTAGCTGTCCTCAGGAGTTCCTAAAGTGAAACCAGCCCCTGCTAATGTGGGATTTGCAGCTGGAGTTAGGCTTGGACCAGAGAGTCATAAGCTCAGATCTCTGCTTGGTTATGTTACATACTGGGTTATTCTCGGTGGTCACTGAGTTAGGGGAGGCAGCCATAGTTCAGTGGAATAGCAGATACTTTGCATGCTTCACATCCCTGACATCTCCAGCTCGATGGAAGGTTCTGATAGGTGTTATGAAAATCAACTTACTGAGCTGTTGCCAGCCAAAGTAGTCAACAGTGGGCTAGGAAGACAATTAGTCTGATCTAGCATATGAAATGTAAAGAAACAAGAGAGGGAGATTTCAGGCTGATACCACTGCAAACCACCACCAATGCTGATACTTGTTTTGCCAAAATAAGTCTGGATTCACAGAGGAGAGAGAAAGGAAAACATGGTTAATATAAAATGCATGTGAATGCTTAAGCCTTTACTTCAGTTAAAGTTCCCTCTCCCCGCTATGTGAAATAATTCAGATCTATTTTCCAGACTGCTTTCAGTTAAAGTGTGAAAAATATACTTGACTTAATATGCTTGACTGAATACAAGCTGACTTTGGGTCTTGATCTATTGGTTGTGTGACTGATTTACCATCTGCTAAGATCCTGGTGTTTCACGGGTTTTGACCAGCAACATAGATATGGAATGCTGTCCAATGATGGACAACTGGGTCTGGGATTAAAAATCTGCATCTTGCCCTATGATCTGCTGCACAGTTACTGCTTAATTTGTCCCCCCTCCCCTTGTCTTGATGGAGCTGAATGTCAAAGAGATTCACCATAAATGGTAAGTGTTAACTTGCAGCAGGTAATTTTGAATCAGTTGCCAAACACCATGCTTGCATAATTCTCAATATGTTTTGCACAGGTTCGCCACAGGTCATAACCTAAGGGTTTCTAGACACAGCATAATTTTATCTCTGGGCTGGAAAGAGAGAGATTTTTTTGAATGCAGGTAATGGATAGAAATGCTTTTTTACCACAATGAAACATTATTTTTCATCAGACTTATACAAAGTTTCCATTTGCTCTAATTTTTCCAATGAACCTAATAGAAATGGATTAAACTGCAGGGGAGATGAGAACATAAATTTGATTCCTTTCATTCCATGTAATATTAAGGTTTGTATTCTTTCTAGCTGTAATAACCTCTAGACTTCAGCAAAATTGAAAACCTTTAAATAGCCTTTCACAACCTTCCGCTGTAGTAATGAAGTTTTAAGTGCTCGCTGGGGATTTTTCCCCCAGTTCAGAAATATCTAAGCTGGAGTAGGTATTAAAATCTAATGTTTACTTCAACTCTTTTACAGCCTAATGGGTTTTTCTGACAGTTTAATTTTTAAAAAGGTTGGGTTTCATTTATTAATATACTATCTTCACCCTAGAAATTTTTCTTCTTTAAGGGGTCTAATGGGAACCTTTCAGCAAAACCTTAGCATAGGATCTGAAAGACCACAAGAAACGGAGAAAAGGGATTTGCAAAAAAAAGCTACCTCAAGCTGCAGCAGAGGAGAATGGCAAGAAAATCGTGATTTACACTCCACAGGAGGAGAAAAACAAATTAAGGATGTGGGTTCCCTGTGTGCACATAATTACAAGTATGAGAGTCACTGGACTTAGCACTGTTTTCATCAGTTCAAAGGGCCATGTAGGGGATCTGGCTGCACTCAAAAGTGGGAATAGCGGGGATTCCCCCTCCCCTCCTCCTGCTCCAACAGCTGATGCTAAAGGGAGTGACAGTAGAGAGAAAATTGCAGGGTGCCTTTACACTTACTGCACAAATACAGTCTACTCGGACAAGCACACATTGCTGGAATGCCGTGGGGCATAGAGAAAGTTATATATCATGGACTATGTAGAATAAGCTGCATGCACTTTACACTTCCCAGGGCACTTTTAAATTGGGTTCATTTATTTTTCTGTTGCCAGACAGCTCCTGATAATGAAACCATAAGACTAGATATAATACACAACCACCCCTATTAATTCCTCATGGTTCAAGGCCGCTGGAAGTTACATCAGCTGCCTTGAATTCAACGGAGTTTACTTCTGAGTAAACATGCATCAAAATACATTGCCAGAAACAGAAAAAAATAGAGTCCATTCATTGGACTCTATGCCAACTGAGAGCAGCTCTCTCTCTAGAGCAGGCATCCCCAACCTTCGGTCCTCCAGATGTTTTGGACTATGATTCCCATCATCCCTGACCACTGGTCCTGTTAGCTAGGGATCATGGGACTTGTAGTCCCAAAACATCTAGAGGGCCACAGGTTGGGGGTGCCTGCTCTAGAGTTTCAGACAGAAGCTTACAGTGGTGCAACTTAGTGATGGATGGTATCTTAAGCACTCACAGCAGCATCAATAGCACAATAGCAGCATTAGAAAAAGGTGCTCGTGTCATGGTGGTATCATAATATCTCACACCAGAGTGGCATGAGAGTTATTTATCAGATGCCTCCTTAGCACACCTTTAAGTTCAGCAGGTAATGACAAGTCTGCCCTGGTGCTCAGAGCTAGGTTGGAATTGTTCGCCTGAAGGTTATTAGCCTGCTAATGTGTTTGTGTTGGTTTCAGATCTTGAAAGTTAGCAAAGCTGCTGCCCTTTTATCCCATATAGCATCTTCATTCTTGGTGGTGGAAGGCGATACAGTAATAATTGTGGGCAAAGGCAGTTTAAGTGTTGCTAGAGATCCCTGTTTCCAAACAGCTGAGCTGCAGTAGTCAACGTATCCAATCTCTGTTCCTTTTTCATGCTAAAACAGTATCTCGAAGCTTGTTTTCTTTCCTCCCCACCCCAAACCATTGTTTAACCATTCTGAGTGGCAATGACTACAAAGCCACAGGGAAATTCTTCAAAGGTCTGGCACAATCTGGAGCCTTGGTGTGCTTTGATGAATTTAATCATATAGAGCTGGAGGTAATTGTAGTACCAGCTTCTTGGCAAAGCTGGCATTCAATGAAAATTACAAGCTTGACAACTTCATTAACGGTGCTGACATTAAACAACACTGACTAAAGCTCATAGTTAAATGGGGAGAAAAATTAAAATGTTGCATATTTTAATCGAACTCAACTGGTAGCGCCTGTGAAATCTGTCCTTCTGAGTGTGTGCATTTCCCCCCCCCCCAAGTGTCGCCATCTTCTCTACTGTACATCCGGCGGGAGATATATTGCTGTCGCAGCCCTCTGAACACAGTGACAGGAGGAGGATTGTGAGGAGACATAGCATTTTGTTCGTGATAGATGAGCTGCAAGATCTCTCGTTTTCTGGAATACAACTTGCCACTCACAGTCTTTAAAAGACAGGAGTTCGCTTTAATCTAGAAGGGGCCTGCAGACAGGGAAAGAGAGAGGCTGCTTTAATACGGCAGTTTCACCTAGCAAAAACAAAAAAGAAAAACGGAGATTGATGCTCCATAAATGAGAATTCTCCCCACTATTCAGAAATGGGAACTAAGAAAGTAATTTACTGCATTTCCAAATTGCACAAGCATA
Organism: Lacerta agilis; assembly: GCF_009819535.1. NCBI lineage: Eukaryota > Metazoa > Chordata > Lepidosauria > Squamata > Lacertidae > Lacerta > Lacerta agilis. Next base: position 33,269,115 of record NC_046321.1, on the reverse strand, counting down.
ATTAAATGTCCATACAAGACAACTGCAGCCTAGCCTGTCTTGCTATATGACCTGAGGTGACCTGGTTGATCTTTGCAATCTGTCTCCATTTTCTGTTGTTTATCTGTTTATTGTCTTCAGAAAACATAGGCAACCTTGGGAGAAAGTCCTGACACTAAATTAGATTTCCTTGCTGAAACCTGCATTCCTGAAGCAGCTGAAAAAGAAGCTTTGAAAAATACACGCCTGTTTGATAGATGGCCATTTCCCAAGATAAAATTCTTTGCATCAATTAGATTGCCATTTTATGCATATTTCCAGTGATTAATTGCAAAACACCTTTGTGCTGTTATTGCACTAGTCCCAGTCTAAATCCCACTGTCCTGCCCCAGCTGCTTTTAAATATAGGAAATGTTGTCAAAATGAATCTCCTATGTCCCATCTAGTCTTAAGAAGTGCTGAGCATAGGGCTGGCAAACCCGCTGATTCTGCAGTTCCCAAGCACCCACAATCAGCTGGCTGGTTGGTGCTTCGGAAGCACCATACAAGGGACTTTGATAGGTGGGTGGGGAAACTCATATGACATTTTAGCAGGTGCTTGATTGGCACAGGTGGAGACCAATAGGGGGTCTGGCCCACCAGGCCAAAAAGATGTTCCACCCTGTTCTACACCAAAAGGCAGCAGATCTCCAGGGGTTCAGATGAGACATTTCTAACCCTACCTGGAAATGCCAGAAATTGAACCAGGGATCTTCTTAATGCAGAGTGTGGCTCCACACTGAGGCTAAAAAGGCCATCCTCACTCTTTCCAGAGGCCCACAGAACAAACCTTACCGTTTATTTCCTGTAACTGAAAAATGAAGTCTCTTTTACCGATGTGCATTTTTTGTCCAGCATCTTTGAGGTAGCTCCCAGAAGAACAACACTAAGCTTCTCTTCATTAAAACCCAGTTTTCGATTTAAATTTTAATTAGCATAGATGACTAGAATGCCATTCACCATAGCTTAGAAACACAGCCTCCCCCCCCAAATGCTTATGATCCTTTGAAGTCACATTTAAGCTTACAGTTTAAATTATTCTAGATCAACTTGTACCACTTTACTTGGGAAAGACTTGATTTGTTTGTTCTTTAAAGGTAAAGATCTTTAGAAAGACAAAAAAACCAACCACCCATCTTATTAGTGATGTACAGTTTATTAAAGGCTATTGCTGTATCATAATCTCCCTGTACTTTACAGTGCACAAGGGGACTCTACAGAATATGGTGCCCATGCCTGGGCGATAACACTTTATTAATATAACCATTCCCTCTATTTCCAGTGTTGAGACTTTGAGTGCTGATGGCTCATTTAACTGTGGACTCAGGTACCATGGGGGGTTTGCTGGGCTTGAAAAAGTGCAGAAAGATATTGAGGGGGAAATCCCTTAAAAGAGTGTGGTGTGGGGACAAGCCCCATGAGGACTGCAGAATTGTGCAAGAGCTTCAGCCCTACCACTATGGGTCTCAAGTGCTGCAGGGGTTCTTGTTCCTTCAGAAAACACACTGCTCATCCTCAGAGCCCTTCTGAGATCTGTTTATTTAAGCAGTCTTGCTTCCCCATTGGTAAGTAGCCTCCCCTTTCCCTCCTTGATTCACCACTGGGGTAACTAGCCTCAGACTTGCTGCGTTTTCCTTCCTCCCAGGCTGCAGTCTTAAGTCTCTGTGGCAAGGCTTGCCCTTAGCCTAGCTCTTTCTTCTTTTCCTGTTGCTCCTTCCTTCTTTTTATTTTCTACCTCCACTGCTTGCCCCCCCCCAAAAAATGTGTTACCTTCCATGCCTTTATGTCTTTATTCTCTGCCAGGTCTAGTCTCTCCTCTTCCTCCTCCAGTATGGCTGCCATGCACAGCCTCTTCCAGCCTGATCAGGTCCACCCCTTCTTCTGCTCTTCCAATCTTTTTTGACTTATTGGATTTGTTGCATTTCTACCCCACCTTTTCCTCCGAGGAGCTCAAGCTGGCATTCCTGCTTCACCCCTTCCTCATTTAATCCCCACAATAATCCTGTGAGGTATGTGAGGCTGAGGCAGTGACTTGCCCGAGGTCACCCAGTCATGTTCATGGCCAAGTGAGGATTTGAACCCTGGTGCCCTAGGTCTCAGTCAGACACTCTAACCACTACACCACACTGTCTGTCAGTCCACATCTCATAGTGGCTTACCTCTACACTTGACTGTGCCAACCATTCCCACATCTGGAAAACTGGATGAGAGAGGGAAGAAAGGAATGGAGTATCCCAAACAGGAGCACTGTACATTTTGTGGCAGGTGTCACTACAGTTTTTAACTTGCCAACCCCTCCAGATTGAGCACCTGCCAAACATTTCAGAAATCTGGCTGCTGGCTATGCAACAACCCAATCTAGGTTGCTTTCAACTGAATCCCTACTCCTGTTATAAAAAGGAATCTTTGTGCAATTCAGCCTTTTCCACTAAAAATAGAGAAACTATTCAGCAATATGTCAGAGTACCCATTCCTGGAGCAGGTCACTGTATCACAATAAAGCTTTACATTTTTCAGACTTCCAGTAATACTATTACAGCACAGCACAACCCTATGCATGTCAGCTCAGAAGTGAGTCCCATGAAGTTTTTGAGTTCCCATTTACCCCCAGATAGGTGTGCAGACGATGTGGCATTATATAAACTTTTCACAAAAACCTGGCCTCTTCTGCCAACAGCCTTCTCCAAAATTCTCGTTACAATGTTAAAAAGAGAGATGCAACATTGATGTCAGGAACTAGTTGGACTAAGAAGATGGGATGGATTTGTTCTTGTGTGCATTTTAATGTGAAACTACTTAATTTGCAGCCTACCTTCAAAATCCTCTCTTCTCTGAAATTTGCAGTGCAGTTCTCCAACCAAGTAATGTGTTCAAAAATGTGTGTCTTGGGGGAAGTGCACATGTGTGCATGCACGTACACACAAATGAAATAAGATACAGAAATGCACTATATTGTCATGGCTAAAAATTGGCCGCTGTTTCTTTAATGATAAAAGAACCAAGTCAGCATGAGTCAGCGGGCTACAATGACTCATGCAACCTTTCACCTAATTGTACCTGTATATATAGAGTGGTCAATGTTAGTGTTTGGTGTGGGTTGGTTGGTTGGTTAGAGAAAGCTGGTAGTGTTGATGTGTGTACAGTTGGTCGGTCATTTTGCAGATAAAAACTTTTAAGAGTAAAAGCAGAAAATACTCTGCAAGGACACTCTCCTTGTGGACTCTTTTATGCCAACAAGGGTCCAAGGACCAGGCTGAGGAGACACAAAGGAAGTCAGGACCTTTGCTTTTTTCAAACACTGACATATATCAGGTGAAGTTCCTTGAAAATGTGTGCATATTAATGAAAAGGTGGACTTAAATGCTAGTCAATTTTCAAGAGGGCTTTCTAAAAATTAGCTGATGCAAAAGTGCAGAGAACTGGAACCTCAGACTGGAAAAATGAGAAACTGAGAGTAACTAAAATGGACAGGATCGTCCGACAATAAATTGGATTCAGTAGGCCTACATCATTTCCCCTGTGTGGTACCAGTGTGTAGTGGTTAAAAGCGGTAGACTCGTAATCTGGTGAACTGGGTTCACGTCCCCTCTCCTCCACATGCAGCTGCTAGGTGACCTTGGGCTAGTCACACTTCTTTGAAGTCTCTCAGCCTCACTCACCTCAGAGAGTGTTTGTTGTGGGGGAGGAAGGGAAAGGAGATTGTTAGCCGCTTTGAGACTCCTTAGGGTAGTGATAAAGTGGGATATCAAATCCAAACTCCTCTTCTTCTTCTTCTTCCCCCCAGATAAGAGGTGATAAGAGTTCTCAGCAACCTTGATGTTTCAGATTCTGACAGAAGAGACCTGCCCCATTTCCAGGAGCCTGGGAATAATTTTTTTCACTCTGCACATACTTGCAGTCATTCCTTGGCAGGTAGAACATTTCAATACCTTATGGTTTCAGCTTTATGTGATTCCCTGTTACTTCAACCAGTGATATCACAATCATGTGTATCAACCACCACACACAGGCTTTTGGCATGCCACAGCAGTGGTTTTACTGGTGTGCCAAAAGCCTTTCAACACATGGCAGTTGCCATATATGGTTGCCCCAGCACAAGCCATATAGCCAATGGCCACTGTAACTTTTAGAAGTCCTAGTTCCAGAGCCTGTAACTGAGAACAGATTTCAAGAACGAGCCCCTTCGTTCATCCAACTATGACAAAGCATTGAACAAAACAAAATAGTGAGATTCCTGCATTGCAGGACTAGATTACTCTTGGGATTCCTTCCAATTCTATAATTCTGTGATTCTGTGAAACCTTTTTTTATTATTCTTAACACTTGTGCCTAGAGGACAGCACATATACACCATTTTTAAAAAATGTCTGGCTGGCCCTGCAAAATGCATTATTTCCCTTCACATACCTTAGTCACCCATTAGAATGCAGAGAGCCATCTTATTTTTTTTAAAAGAAGTATTTTAATGATTGGGTATAGGAATAGTGACTGGAAGATAAATCCACATGAAAGAGAATTTTTTGAGAGCCACCATGAATGGCAGGGGGGGAACCACTTTAGAATTGTAGCTGCTCTTTGATCTGTATAAATCAATTTATTTGATTTAAAATTTACACATTTGATTTATGCAAAAATCAAAGCAAGTGTCTGGAACACTTTGAGTCCTGAGGAGTATGTTGGCGTGGCATCAGAGAATGAAACTCTCTGCAGATCTTCTAACGATTCCCCCCTACCCCAGTGTCATCATCTGGTCTTCCCTGGCATGGTGGAGCTCTCATTACAGCCCACTCCTCAAAAGGGCTGCTGGAGAACCGCAATGAGAACCTGATCTTAATATTTTCCCTCAAAATCTATTGTGATCTATTATTCCAAAGTAGATTTTTGACTAGAGATTTTCTCTCAGTGCTAACGATTAATCAACACATTTAGAGGTGCCAAGAAAACCCAATATGGTGAAGGGTGTTCTAATAACACACGTTTGTTAATTTACATGTCTCTTTCAGACCTCCTTATATAGAAAGTGTACCAGACCAAATCACAGCTTACTGAATTACTTTTAGATTTCATAATTGGGAAGGAATCTCTCTTTCTGCTGATAAGTCCTCACATTTTAGTGAGTGCTGCAAGAAAAATCGCTTCACAATTGCTGCCAAATAATAAGATGACTATGTGCTCTTTCCCTTTCTTCAAAGAAAGAAAAGGGCATTCTTTGATAGAGCTGTGATTATAGGAAGGAAAGTGACCCTCCAAACAAGAAAATGATACAGGTTATCATTCTGCCGGGTAACAAAAGAACTAAACTTGTCTTCTCCACAGGTGCATGATGAATCTAATAATACAAACTCTGGTTTTCACAATAAACTGTAATCAGAAATTCTGCCTTTTTTTTCCTCTACACCCTTTGGACGTCACCAAGTTATCTTTGCTCATGTTCTTGGGTGAGTAATTTGCTAAACGAGTTCCCCACTTTTGAGGCACTGACAAGTGGTGGCCAATTAGACACTTGCTCCCCTCCATAATGGCTGGTTTTTCTTTTAAAAAGTCCCTTCTACTGGAGCACTGAAAACAAATTGAGGTGTTAGTTTGGTTTAATTGGAGCTAGAGCTCATCCCTGAGTTTGTTATCTCAATGCTATCTACAGTTCTTACAGAACACAAATGTCACCGCATTTGTGTCTATAAGTTGGTTTTTGGACCACAGTTCACATTGGCCCTTACCACTGGCCATAGTGGGTGGACCCCCTGTTGACTACCCATGGAATAACCTATCAGATCTGCTATTGCCTTTTCTAAACGTTGCTTGCTGTATTCTGAACTGCAGTCCCAATCAAAGCTGCTAGTCCCATGCTTCAAGTTTTCCAGAGAGAGATGTTTACATGGAGTGGGGAGCATGATGCTAGTACTACTGAATTCTTCTGACATGCTTAGAAAAAGGTCAGCTTGGTGAATGAAGCAAATTTTGTCAAGTGGATACCAGGATTTTGCTGCAATATAATTATTTGTCCTGCAGCCATTGCTGACAGAGCTTGCCCTGGCTACTCCTGCTCCCAACTTTTGGAATCGTATGCTCTGGATTGCTCAGTCTTATTTGCTGTTGGGTTTGTTTATGTAAAGTGGGGACTATGATTTACATGAAACTTCTGAGACAGGCTGCCTGGAGTTTTGGGTTTCAGTATCACCAACCTTTTCTCTAGAAAAAGAGGTGCCATAACTCACCACAAATACCTCCTTCATTCTCTTAGAATGGCAATGGCACCCATCTGAGAGGTGCCAGAACTGAGTTCCTGTGAGCTTCCTTTGAAAAAAAAAAGCCCTGGTATCACCAGTATGTTGGTGGCACCCAGGTCTAGTTCTCCTTTCCACCCAAATCCAAGGAAGCTGTATCAGTTCTAAACCAGTGTCTGTCATCAGTAATGGAATGGATAAGGGTGAGAAAACAAATGAAACCTATTTCAGACAAGACAGAGGTGCTCAGAAGGCAGAACAGGGAGTCAGGATTCAGCCTGTGCTGAAGCCCCCTGAAGACTCACTCTGAAGATGCAGGCTCACAGTTTGGGTGTGCTCCTGGACTCAGCACCATGGATGCCAGGTTTCTGCAGTGGCCAGGAGTGCATTCAGTTAAAACTAGTGTGCCCGCTGTGCCCATTCCTGGAGATTCTGATCTGACCACAGTGATGCACACCTTAGTTGCATCCCATTTGGATTATTGTAACATGATCTATGTGGGGCTGTCATTGAAAACTGCTCAGAAACTTCAGCTGGCCCAAAGAGCTGCAGCCAGACTGTTGACCAGGGCTGGCTATAGGGAGCAAACGACTCCCTTGTTACAACAGCTCTACTGGCTACCAGTCTTTTCCTGGGCAAATTTCAAAGTATTAACTCATATGAACTTGCCTGGGTTTTGAGATCTTTGTGGAAGGCCCATCTCTCAGTCCTGCCACCCTCATAGGCAACTTGGTAAGGATGCAGAAGAGGGGCTTCTCGGTGGCTGCTCCCAGACTTTGAAACTCTTTCCCTAGAAAAGTTAGACTGGCTTGTTGTCCTTCTGCTGGCAGGTAAAGACTTTCTTGTTTCAACATTTTGTATATTTGTTTGCGTCTTCCACAAATGTTTACGTTTATTGTGGAGGTGCATGGGTGTTAGGGGAGGAGTAGCACTTCAGGTGGGGGGACATGTCACACTACTCCTGGGGTAGTTTGTTCAACCCCCCTCCTGCAGTCAACTCTCACCTGAGGCTCCTAGAAGCTGCTAGCATACAACAGCAACCACACTATATTGAATCAACTTTGTTTCAGCTCTACTCCCAAATGACTGCAGGCATGGCATGAGGGGAAAGCAAACATGATGGCTGACAACCCTACCCATCTATAGCCTCAGGATTAGTAACAGTGTTTATGCTTGGAGGGAGAAAATATCAGAAGCCTCTGCAGTGATAAGCATTTGATATTCAAACAAGGGTGGAAATCATGCACCAGGGCATACAGAGTGCTACAAAGTAGTATTCATGTACAACTAATTTTTTCAGTTCAGCTTGTTTTAGCATTGTAGAGAAAAGAAGAAATTAATGAGTCACATTTTTTACCAGTTAGAATTTCCACCCTCACTAAAAATGTGAGTCACATTTTTTATCAATTAGGTACCAGAACATTTTCTATGAAGCTCATTTCCTACATTTTCAAAATATGGCTCAAGGTTCACTCATGTCCTTGTTTTCCTCATAAACAGGTTCCCACTGACAAATAACAACATGAAAGCTTCCTTTCTGTCAGACGTATTTTTTTTTTAAGTATTTTACACTCTTCTACCGACAAACACAGTGAGTAGGATATGGAGGTTCTTTCAATGTGAAGCATTATACACTTGAAAACAGCAACACAGACTTTCTTTAAATGGCTACTGTATAGTGGTTTGCATACAAAAATGTAGAATGTAGGCCAGTCTTACATACCCTCAATTATGGATTGAAATCCTGAAAATGAAAAATAAAAATAAAAATGTAGCAACGGAAATCTGAGATGCCTATGGACAAATAAAGAGCCACATAAATGCACACATTTTATGATAATTCTTCTGTGATCATTTCCCATCCAGACATACCTTTCACACTACACACACACACACACACACACACACGTCACATTGCTCTCTCATACACCTACAGCTTTCATACATTCTGTTGACCAACAGTTGTTGCTGTTGTTGTTGTTGTTGTTGTTTAGTTGTTTAGTCGTGTCCAACTCTTCATGACACCATGGACCAGAGCACGCCAGGCACTCCTGGCTTCCACTGCCTCCCACAGTTTGGTCAGACTCATGTTGGTAGCTTCGAGAACACTGTCCAACCATCTCGTCCTCTGTCGCCCCCTTCTCCTTGTGCCCTTAATCTTTCCCAACATCAGGGTCTTTTCCAGGGAGTCTTCTCTTCTCATGAGGTGCCAAGGTATTGGAGCCTCAGCTTCAGGATTTGTCCTTCCAGTGAGCACTCAGGGCTGATTTCCTTCAGAGTGCATAGGTTTGATCTTCTTGCAGTCCATGGGACTCTCAAGAGTCTCCTCCAGCACCATAATTCAAAAGCATCAATTTGGCGATCAGCCTTTATGGTCCAGCTCTCACTTCCATACTTCACTACTGGGAAAACCATAGCTTTACAGACCTTTGTCGGCAAGGTGATGCCTTTGCTTTTTAAGATGCTGCCTAGGTTTGTCATTGCTTTTCTCCCAAGAAGCAGGCGTCTTTTAATTTTGTGACTACTGTCACCATCTGCAGTGATCATGGAGCCCAAGAAAGTAAAATCTCTCACTGCCTCCATTTCTTCCCCTTCTATTTGCCCGGAGGTGATGGGACCAGTGGCTATGATCTTACTTTTTTTGATGTTGAGCTTCAGACCATATTTTGCGCTCTCCTCTTTCACCCTCATTAAAAGGTTCTTTAATTCCTCCTCACTTTCTGCCATCAAGCTTGTGTCATCAGCATATCTGAGGCTGTTGATATTTCTTCCAGCAATCTTAATTCCGGTTTGGGATTCATCCAGTCCAGCCTTTCGCATGATGAATTCTGCATATAAGTTAAATAAGCAGGGAGACAATATACAGCCTTGTCGTACTCCTTTCCCAATTTTGAACCAATCAGTTATTCCATATCCAGTTTTAACTGTAGCTTCTTGTCCCACATACAGATTTCTCAGGAGACAGATGAGGTGATCAGGCACTCCCATTTCTTTAAGAACTTGCCATAGTTTGCTGTGGTCGACACAGTAGTGTTGCCTATTCCCTTCTCTGCATGTGTTGAAATCTCTGCTAGGGATGATGTATGAAATGCAAACACTTCCTCATCTCTTTGACCATTTTTCATCAAGGAAAAAAAGAAGTAGGCTGGCGGATATATGAAACGAGGCAAGTATCTTCATTGCATACCCTTATGTTAATCAAGTTTCAAGCAGAACAGGGTTCTTTGCACAACCGAGCAGTTTTGAAAAGCCTATTTTTTCTAGCACAGATCTTTTGAAGACCTCATTTGGGGAGCTGTGTGGGCGGACATAATTAAGTCTCAGTAACACGAGGTGTTTGCTATTTATCCCCTTTTTGTTATTTTTGGTCTCTCTCTGTTTCGTAGGTGTAAAATATTTTATATTAATTAACTAAAATGATGTCTTGTTCCCACCCAAACACAGATGTCGGGTTGTTTTCGGGTTAACTGTGTTTAGGTTTTCCAAGAAAGAAGCAAAATATAACTTAATTTGTGAAAGAAAAGAAGCTTCCCTGTTAATTTCTCAATTATTATTTTTTAAGTTACTTTAAAACCTTATTTGTGGGAGGAAATTATCCTGATCCTTATTTTAAAAATAATAATTCCTAGCACTTCAAATCTGTTGCTTTTGCTCTTTGCGGATCATGTTGCCATTGTTTCATAGATTTTATTGTTACTGATTTCAAATTCAAGCTGCTTTGAGCAGATTCTGGTTTGAAAAGCAGAGCAGCAAATTGCCTAGAGAAACATATGCATGCACAGCTAGCAAACCCTATCAAATACTGGCTGCCTTCCCACCTCTCAGGATTCAGACACATTTATGGCCTTCATCCAGCACATCACTTCCCCTGTGCACCAGTCCAGTTAGAATATTGCAACTTGACCAGCACATATTCTAATTACAAGTTTGCTTGGAGTTTTTTGGGGGGGTTAACATTGGAGATGTTGCTACTGTAAAGGGAAGGGGAAGGAGAGTTGTTGTTAACCCACATGGAGGCAGTTCCTGCTGCCAGAATGATTAAGCCAATTTCTTTTCAAAAAGTTTATAAAGATGGTAATCTTTGTAGTGGAACTAGGTAGGTAGGTTTATTTCGGCCATGTGGCCCATATCTTGTAGTGGAACTAGTAAAACTGCCAGAAATCTCTACTGGCTAAGGATGTCTGTGGCATTCTTGATACAGTTTCTTCAAAGCCTGGCGCAAATACGAAGCTCTATAGCTCTAACACCCTTTTCATTGGCTGTCTTCCCTCGGCAACAGCAATTAACCCATTATATTAGAAAGAATGGAACATCACCTTTTTCGATAGGTGTGCCTATAGATCGGGTCCTCCATTAAAAGAGGGCAGGTGTTGCGGTGCGACCAGCAAGCCGACCCAGTGTTGTGGGGGTAATTGGAAATCTTGGCCACAACCCCAATAGGTCGGTCCCGTGTTACTGGGGTGAAATCTGACCAATGGGGCGTCGTAAAATGCAGCAACGCGGAACCTATTTAAGCCCATGTGAGGCTGCTGAGCTTTCTCTTTGGGGCCTTTCGCATCGGAACACCCACCCACCTCACCCTGGATTTGGGGTTTGCGCTTGACCTTGCTATACCTTGCTGTCGTTGGGACAGGGGCATGGCAGGAATTTTCCCCACTTGGCTGATTCGCTAGTGCCATTTGGGTTTCGCCTGCCGTGTAGCAATTAGTCACAACTTGTAAGTTGCGGATAGGCTCTGGTTCAGGTGATAGGCATGGCACGTGATGTGGCCACACCTATGCAAATGCAGGATATTCCGGTACAGGAATCCAGGGACTCATTGGTTTGTTGGTCCCCGAAAGGGGTCCAGCCGGTGCCTGAGTCCAGGGGACATCAGGGCGGCTGATAGGTACCCCTACCAGCAGCTGTCCCTGGTGTTCATCCTTGTCTGTCCTATGAACGTGGCTCTGGGACTGGGCTGCCTGCAAGGGTGCAGGGAGATAGTCGAACCAGAACCTATGCAACCACTCACTTGGTTGTAATCAATAAAGTTGTGGCCTAAATTCTGCCAAAAACCAAACCAAATATCTGTCTCTTGGGTGAATTTATTTGGGGAGGGTTAAAGGTCTAAGCACACAAAAAGCTCTTGGAAGTTGCCAGAGGTGTCTAGAACTATCTATTATAACTATGGTTTTTTTCAGTTACTTGGCGACTTTCTAGTATAGCTTACTCTTCCTAGACAGTATCTCATTATTTCTGGCAATTAGTTGCAATCTCTCAAAAGCAACCCCACCTTTGTGAGAAAATGATTTCTTTCATTAGATGGCTTTCTTCAGAAGAATGCTGAATTTTGTTCGGCTCTCTGGAGAAGCAGCCTGAGGATGGGATATTTTAAATTCAGATGACGTTCAGCTTTGGGCTCAGATTGAGTTTAGAGACTCTCTTACAACATCCCTTTGCTGTCGAAACACACCCCACCCATACCCCAGGGATTTCTGAGCAGGAGTGCCACGGGATTCAGCGGAACAACATAGGATGTAGGGTACTTGTGGGGAGGAGGGGAGATGAAGTTTTCCACAAACTTACTTAAATTAACTTATCTTAGGATCCAATCCAGATTCCTCCTTTCCCCAGTAACACCCCAAACCCTAGCCCGTATTGTTCAGGAGGGCCCCCTGATCCTTTAGAGAGGTTTTCAAGAGGCACAAGAGATTCCAAGGGGGGGAACAGTCAGGCAACTTTCCTTCTGTGAACTTCCTTTAAGCTATTTTAGGATCTAAACCATCATAGCACTTTTTCTCCCAGTAAGCTGCTAAGCACAGGTTAGGGTAACAATTGGAATAAGGAGACAAAAGTGTTACGTTGGTGAATGTGAAACAGTAGAGCAAATGGGAACTAAGCAAATGATTCACTACCTTACCTGGGGCTTCTCACCAGCTCTCTAAAAGGAGAACCCTGATAAAAATAATAATAATAAGCTGAATTTTCTGAGGTGAAAAAAACTGTATGTGTATGTTTCTTTAAGTGGAGCTTACGACTCAAGATTCACTATTAGCTTTTCCAGAGGTTATCAGACCTGGAGTTGATAAGAAATCCAAGCCACCGAGTTCTAAGTGAAGCGTTCTCTCCACAGCCAAGAAAGAATGCCCTCCAGGCATAGAGCTCCATGCCAGAGCAGTTTAGAGGGCCTATAAATGTTCATAGCTTCAGCTAACTAGTTTCTGGGCAGTTAAACACACAGTAAGAAATGAGGAGACAGAGACCTTGATTTTAAAATGTCAACCTATTTAACATCATTTCTGAAAGGGAAAAAAAAAACAATTTCCACTTCATATTGCTAATGAGAAAGTCAATTCCATACTGTACATAATTGTATCTTTTACACATTATTGCAGGTGCTTAAGCTCTTTGATGTTAATCAGGAGGCAGAGTTTGGTCTACTTTAAAGTGAATCGCGAGCTTTCTGATTTTATCATTGTAAATGGGAGATTATATATATATGGTCTCTACACCTGATATGAATTAAAATGAGCTCTGAATTTGCCACATTTCCTTTCTCAGTCAGAGCATCATTGCCAGCCTTCGTGGGAAGTGGAAAATGGAAGGCTACATCTAGATGTGACAGGGGCAGGGGCTAAAACATGGGTCATGCCAGACATATATAAAGGAGAGAATGGTTTTAAGTGGAGAAGCAGCACCAACACTTTGAATTGTGCTCAGAAAAGTACTGGGAGCCAATGTAGATCCTTTAGGACTGATGTTACATGGTTCTGGCAGCCACTTCCTGTCACCAGTTTAGGTGGCATATTCTGGATTAGTTGCAGTTTCCAAGTCACCTTCAAAGCACATGCTAATGCAGGTGGGAGCATGCTTTGTTTGATCGAAGTGAAAATCAGGGGCTTTATGTTCCTTTGATGTTCTACCTTTACCTGCCCCAAACCTGGTGTGTGTGTGTGTGTTCTTGAAAATGTCCTCCTGGGCCAAATGGAGAGAGGTCTGGAAGGCTAGAGGTTCCCGACCCCTATCCTACAATAATAAAGCAAACAATCAACAACTTGCCACTCTTTCATTAAGAAAGGTTGCAGCATTGGGGACATCAGTTTAGAGAAAAGCTAAGTAAGAGGTGACATGATAGAAGCTTATAAAATTACACATGGCATGGACAAAGTGGATATAGAAAAGTTTTTCTCCCTCATAACACTAGAACTCATGGACATCCTGGGAAACTTAATTTTGGAAGATTCAGGACAGGGAAAAGAAAGTATTTCTTAACACAGAGCATAGTTCAGCTATGAAACTCGAACCCACAGGAGGCAGTTATGGCCACCAACTTAGATGGCTTTAATAGAAGATTGGACACATTCCTGGATGAGAAGGCCATTGTTGGCTTATAGCCATGATGGCTATGTTCTGCCTACATATCTAGAGACAGCGATCTTTCTGAATACCATTTGCTAGAGGTGACAGGAGGGAAGATGGCTCATTCATGTGAATCCTGCTTGAGGTTTTCCCACAGGCATCTGGCTGTCCACGGTGAGATGAGCTGGACTGGATGGAACATGGGCCAGATCTAGCAAGCTCTTCTTACGTTCTGGTGACTACCTAAATCATCTGCCGGAAGAAACTGCCTCACTTTGTCTGACTAGCCCTATTTATGGGATAATTTCTCCTCTAAAATCTATCTTGACCAGAGTATCCATGGCTTCAGTCTTTCTCCACCCAATGAAAGGAGGCGCTGTTGCCCTGAAACATCACTGGAAATACTGCAGCTTCCCAATTTACCGTATTTAACTGTTTGATGTCTGACTGCACAGAACCCAAAGTGATTGGGTCACATAAGTGCAGTGTAAAGTCTTGGCACAAGCCTCTCTCCTTACCATAAATCAATTTCTCTTCAGAGTTGTCCAGGTATTAAATTTGCCCCATTGTGTCTAATTTTTTAAGCTTGGGATTGAAGCAAGGTCTGTAGAAAGCATTAATTTTGTCCTGTGCACATTTCCTTCAATGTGAAATAGCATGCCTGGAAAGTCACAAAAACCATAAAAAGAATTGTCGGTAAAAAAAAAAGTTTTGGGGGAGTCTCTTTTTAAAGAGGACGTCGTACTCCAGGAGTCAATTTTCAACTTCAATTGGTGTATAAAAATTGCATAAAATATCCAAGATGCTATTTTCAAATCATTCAGCCATCTTTCCCACTTGAAAGACATGAGTTTAGATCCACTTTGTGTTATGAATGGTGACCCAGGAGCAATTTCACTCTCCTGTTAAAGGTTTTTTTTTTCTGTTCAGTTAAGTTTGCAGCTATTTCAAGACATATTTCTAGAAGTGAAAGGATTTGGTTTCACTTAAAAATTTCTATCATAATGGTTACTTTTTATGTGTGCTGTAATTTCAGAGTGGAAATTGAAGAGTTCTAAAAAGCCACGGGCCGAGTTTCCTTTCTATCATTCTTGTTGTGTATGTGGTCCCTCTCCCTCGTGTGTGTGTGTGTGTGTGTGTGTGTGTGTACACAGAAGAACATCAGTAAGAAGTTTAGTCCCCAAGTGAACAGAATGCCAGTGGGATTGATAAAAATATCAGGAGCCTTTTACCTCCAGAACATCAGAGAACAGAGAGCTTCAGCACAGCCATTAGATGACCAGAATGCCAATGGGACAGATAAAAATAACAGAAGCCTTTTGCCTCTAGGTCAACAGGGACCAGCAGTTATTACCACTTGATGGCTTTGCAGTGCACCATATGGGAAATAAGCTTGTGCTTTCAATCAAGTTCCTAGCTGATAGATATCCACTTTAGAAACACACACATGGCATGCAATCCAGATAGGATCCTCATTGACTGATGACCAATTGTTTTTAAGCACAAAGTAATGGGTGGCATCCAACTAAATGCAAGTGCAAGGATTTTGTCACGGTCTAGGTTGTAGGTGGCAGCAGTCCAGACCTCTCATGCTGGGACCAGGGTATGGATGGTAACAATGGTAGCAGTTCAATGGAGAACAAAAACTCGAGGAGGCTGGAACGCAGGATCAGAAATGACCAGGAGGAGGAACTGGAGTAAGGACAGGAGTGCATCAGGAATTGAAGCAGGATAAGGAGTGAAAACAGGAACTGGCAATGTGGTATAAACCATGTTGTTGTAGCAAAGAGCCAGGGCAAAATGCTGGCCTTATGTACTCCTCTTGGGCTTGCCTCCAGGTGCTGCACGTCTCCTGATCTGGCCACACCAGACTCCCCCAAGACAAACACAGTAAGAGCCTGGTTATGCAACTCCTCACTGCACCCAGGGCCTTGCCCCTGCAACTACTCATGATACTGTACTCCTTACAGATTTAAGTTTGCACAATAGAACTTCCTCCTCCCTCTCCTCTCCTGCATGCCACTGTGCTCTTCTCAGATCAGGGGAACACCCAGAATGGATTTGGTGGGACACAGGGGATGCATGCAGAGAGTGAGGAAGGGTTTCCTTGCACAGCCAAATATCCTTGTACTAGCAGATCTATTAATACCATACAACAGTTCTAATGACTGAACTTGGAACTTCTAAATTTCTGAATTTTGTGCAGTGTAGACTGGTATCAGGAGTACTCACAACAAAAACCCCAAATGAGCTTTCATTAGTTAGTCTACAGCATTAGCATGGTGCTTCTGTGAACAAAACCATCTCAGGAATTTTTGTGTGTGGTTCATTTATATAAAAAAGAGTGGGTTCTTACAATCACTTCTAATTGTTCTAATGAAGCAAACTGGTTGTTTGAAAGGGCCCATCAGGCAACTAAAATACACAAAACAGCCCCCACTAATAGCAATAAAGAGTTTTGGGAATTTGCACTCTGCTCCTGCACAAGACCAATTCACATAAATGAGCACAGCTAAGGAGTAGAGTAAGGTGGATTGTGAACTCAGATAAAAATTGTCCTAGGACAGCCAGAATATTAGTTGAGGTATAAAGCCTTCCTTGAATCCTCCATCAGTAATACTACATTCCTCCAATAAATTGTAAATGATGGTTAAATAATAATACTCAAAATCCCTTTTTGCTAACTTAAACAGACCTGGAGCTTTCTTAAATCACAATTTTCCATGCCTCTTAATACAGGTTCCTCTTCTACTTAGCTGGTGGCAGCAGTGACATTTCCCTAAAGATTTTTCCATCTGGATGGAAGACATAAGCACTGCAGATTTCTTTGGCTGCTTACATGTTCAGAGATATAAGCTAGGTTTTAATTGAGTGGGAACTAGGGAGAACACAGGTTTCTTTGTTAAAAGTCAGTAATTAATGTTCCTTTAATGAGTGGTAATTTAAGTAATTAATGTTGCCTTAATTTTAAGTAACAGGAAATAAATTTAGCAGTTGAGCCATGATTAGAAACAAATAGTTTCTAGATGCTTTCAGCACTGGAGAATGACATCCGGGCAGAGCAGGCTGGGCCACTAAATAAAACTTTGAAGCTAGTAAGAATATAGTAACACCTCAAAATGTTGATTATGTCAGTTGTGAAGGGAAAAGCTAAATACCAAATGGTACAAAGGGGAGTAACCCACTGGCAGCTTGTGGGGCAATGTGGTGGCAATTTGAATGCCATTTTCTCTAACACAATACATTTGAATATGTCGTTTTTACTAATATATGCAATCTAATGCACACTTTCCCCTAACATACACATTTTTGTACACATTGCTCAGTTAGAGAACTGCATTTCAAATTTCTGAGAAGTGCAAATACTGAAGGAGCCCTGCATTTTGGTTCATGTATTGGTTTGAGAAGTTCAAATTAGGTAAGCTTCTCATTAAAATGCAAACAAAATCAAATTTTTCCTCATCTCTAATCAAGACTTTCTTATCACTTTTAACTTAATTTGCTGTTTTCATTAGAATACCAACAGGGATGTTTCTGAGAGGAAAACCCAATTAAGTTCACAAGGAAGGCTGAAAGAAAGAAAGCAAATGCCCATCTTGGAACAAACCATAGCATATTCTGGAAAGCACAACCTCTTTCAGTTGAGATGGTGAGAAAAATACACTCTAGTTCTGCCCTTGCTAAAGGTTTTCTTTTAACTTTCACAATATCAGTTGCTGAACTCCAGAGGCCCCCTGCTGTTAAATGCCAGCTCCTTTATTAACCTTACTTGGGAGAGTTCCAGACCTCCCAGGATCTAGACTAGCATCTATTATAATATGTTTTGCCATTATAAATGGCAAATGCTCCCTGACACCACCAAGCCCTCCCCATCTCTGCATAAAACTTCTTCCCATATATAAAAAGGTTATTTAAAAACAAGAAGATAAATTATTTCTGTCTAAAGAAAAATGCATTATAAAGAGGAGATTTTCTGTAGCTTTAAGCTGATAATCTTACCAATCTTACCACCTCTCCAAGCAGAGTAGGAAGAAAAAGGCAGCTTTCTTATCTGGGGGATCTGGCCCAATCCTGCAATTTATTAAAAGAAATCAGGTCAACTGAACTGAACTCTGTTTGCTGGTTACTCTGCTTTCTTCCTCATTTGCAAGTCCAGGCGCAGTGAGTCCAGGTTCACTGGGAGCAGGTAGTGCGAGAGTACCAATATTGACAGGACAACTGCTTGGGATTAAAATGGCCACAACTTTATTGGTTATGTGGGTAGGCTTTGGCTTGGAAATCGGGTGTGTCCTGAATCAGCCTACCCCAACTGCTGACTGATTGCTCTTTTAGGTTTGATTCTAGGTTAAAGGATCCCCCCATGATGCCAATTAAATGGGGCAGACACGCCAGACCGGCACTTGGGAAGTTTTATGGCCCATTAGACACTGGACAAAGCTGTTCCCATGGACCCCTTTACCATGGTAGCCTAAACTAAGGATCCAACCCAATGCCTTTTTGCCACCCAAGATGGGCCCCTGCTTGTTTCCATGTTGCCAAACCACTCACATCTGAAACCAAACCAAGCAGCCCCCAGTAACCAGGTTTCATTACAGTGTGGTGACAGGTGCGTGCCATCAGGCCTGCATTGTTGAATATCTTATTTTTGTGGTTTTAAATTAATAATTCCACCATTATTTTTCCCCAAAAGTGAGAAGAAAGTGTGGCAGGTTTCTAGACTGTGGAATTTGCCCAGACCTGTTGTAGTCTGGACTTTATGGCTCAGGACATATTTAACTACCGTAACTGGCATTGTTAATCTGTTCTGCAGCTGCCAAAGGCCTGTTCTCAAACTAGACCACTTAGTGGGGTACTAGTTTTAGATAAGACAAAAGTTTATACATATTTTTTCTGAATCTTCAGGCTGCAGATTATTGACTACATTCCTGCTTCAATGCAAGGCTGCTGCTGGTTAATACCAGTTTTGTAGTTGTTAAGATATTGGTGATATGTGATTTATGAGAGAAGATTATTGTTCTATTTAAGGTACTGCTTGAATGTGATTAATTTGATTAATTAAACGGGACCACTGAAGCCTGTTAGACGTGTTAGGTTTCATAACAGCTGATTTAAGTGCAATTAACTAAAGGTGTTTGGATTTATTTTATCGATTATTCAACTATTTTGTTTGTTTACTGAACCGATGTTAATGTATTGGTTTAATATTATTATATGTTTAATTGTGATTCATTTAAGTGCAACTGGCTGTGGATATTGAGTGAAGATATTATTTTCAGTAATTTACTTATAGAAAAGATAAAATTCTTTCTTTCCCCCCACTGCATGGCTATTGACTCTCCCAGTAGCACTACATTGCTGGATTTATGGGCTAATTGGATTATGAGGAATGCATACTACAGTACTACAGTACTAAAGGGTCTTTGCAAATGGAATGGTATAAAGGAAATTAAGATTCTTCCAAAACATATTGATGACAACAAAGAAGCTATTGCTGAACATAGGATTTCTGGGTAGAAGGGAGATCAGATGCTTTAAATTAGACATTTATCAACTGGGGGAAAAATACTTAGGGGACAAGCAAGCTGGCCTTGAAAAAACAACTTTAAAGTTGTTTAAATATTATAATACAGTGGTACCTCTGGTTAAGTACTTAATTCATTCTGGGGGTCCGTTCTTAACCTGAAACTGTTCTTAACCAGAAGCACCACTTTAGCTAATGGGACCTCCCGCTGCCACTGCGCCGCCAGAGCACGATTTCTGTTCTTATCCTGAAGCAAAGTTCTTAACCTGAAGTGTTATTTCTGGGTTAGCGGAGTATGTAACCTGAAGCGTCTGTAACCTGAAGTGTATGTAACCCGAGGTACTACTGTATCATTCATACAGACATGCTGAATGATAATAACAGGAAAAATAACTTCAGGGTGTCCAAACATTGAGCAGATAGTTTTGCATATAGTTTTGTAAGGGGCAAGTTAGTAATGTTGACCTTTCAATGTGAACCAAATAAAATCTCTCCCCTTTCCTGACCCTGAAGTGACCTCTTGACCCCTATAGCCATCACTCTTTTGACCTTGCTGCTGGTGAAGTTCCAGAGCCAGAGAGAAAGTAGGCAGTTGGCCCAAATGCAAAGGTAGTACGTGATAGGCATCAGGAATAATACATATATGTAAGGAAAAAGCAACAGCATCCAGGATCCTTGGATTGTTGGACCAGCAAATGACTGCCCTCTGACCTGCAAGTAAATGCAGCTGCCATTGAAGGTTTAGGCACCGTTAACCAATCAAGAGCCAGCAGGTCAAAACCACTAATGAGCTCAGAGGAGAGAAGATTAGCTCTCGGATAAGTCTCTCAAGTGACAGCAACTGCCCTCAGGGCAAGTTGGGTAGGGTTCAGTTTGCACTGCTCAGCCAGAGAGTATTTTAAAAACTGGAAAGTTGTGCTTTCAGGCATGTGAAGGATTTTTCAACTTTTCTTAAGGGGGGGGGGCTTCTTTTCATTTTGCTCATTCTAATGGAGCACTCACAAACTGGCAGCACTGAACAGCTCATCTTGTCTTAACAGTGCTGGATGTCAGCATTTTTACAATAGGCTGATAGCCGTAGCTGGGATTTTTCAAGTTGTCTCCTCTGAGATGTTTGAAAAGAGACTTTGATTCCCAGAGTTTCATACACAAGTTTTAGATGATGAAAGACAAGAAGCTTTCTTTTATGTTTCAGAAACAACTGAGGATTCTCGTGAATTTTTTAAAAATATTAATTGTAGATGAAGGATTAAAGGAGGCTCTAAATAAAGAAAGCTAAAATGATTTTTCACTGTCAGCTACGAGCACAGCCTGTTTGGGAAATTCTCCTGAGAAGCCCCATTGAAATTAATGGGAAGAGCGGTCTGTGCATGAGACAAGTCCCCCATAGATTTGTCTCCTATCAATGTGTATTCCTTATCTATATTTTCTGATTTCAGTTCTTTCCCCCCTGACACTTCTCCATTTTATACCATCATTTCTGACCTTATCCCAAGGGCTGACTTGCTTACTTCTGACCGTGGCATTGCAGAGGTACGCTTTAGAGAAAACAAATAGAAAATGAATCTGCAGCAACATCTTCAGCCCACCCAAAATATAATAAATCAGAGCATATCACCCCACCTCATGATTCTCTCAGACCTGGACTTCTAATATTGCATTCTTTGATTTGGAAATATGGAGCTAGCCTATATTATTTGCTTTTAAGAGATGTTTTGATGAACTGGCCCCATTTGATTATGTCTCCAGTACAAATAGGTAATACCCACATCAAGCACCCAGATTTTTTGTGTACAGTGCCTCTTACTCGGCTTTGCATACACAGAAAGGCAAAATACTTTAAGCTCTGATAGTACAATCACCTCTCTGGGGTAGCACGTGCAAATAGTCGCTCTCTTTGCCCAACAGGCAATCAGCACTTTCAAAGTAGACAGTACCACAGTAGGGGAACAACAATCACATGCAGTGCCTATACATAAACACATACCACATACACAATTGGTATACAACCAACATTTGGATAAGATTTGAATTGAGCATCATAACAAGAAGTAATAGAACATGAGCAAAGGTAAGAGGAGAAAAACAGAAGCAACAGCAGCTCAACGCAAAGATGTAATAACTGTAAAAACAAAACAAAAAAACAAAAAAAAACCTTGCCAATAAATGAATTGGAATGTTTCTCATACAGGCCTATGCAAAGAATGTTTCATTTCAAAATGATTTTTTTTGTTTTGAAAAGCAAAGATACATTGCACTACTGGAAATTATTTCCAGAAACTTGATAGAAAGTAAAAATGATACCACACTTCAATGTTATTCTTGAAATGTTAACTCTGTACAAAATGTTTGCCACCACCTACAATTTGGTGTCATGGTGAGGAAGGTGTCGGGTTGTCATGTGGGAAACCGGGCTCAAATCTTCACTCAGCTGTGAAGCTGGCTGTGGGAGGAAATGGGTGTAGTTGGCCAAAGGAGCCAGGAAAGTTGCTCTTTGCCTAAACCACCACTTAAAATTCCTTTGGGGATGGCCGAAAATGAAATGTTCAAATAATTCATATTGGCTGCCAGTAAGGAATAGTCTTAGGATGTAGAATATGGTATCCAGCTTAGCCTTCGCCAATCTGATGATCTCCAAACACTGTTGGGCTCCCATCATCCCTGACCATTGACCACCTGGCTGTGGCTGTTTGCAGTTGTAGTCCGAAATGTCCAGAGAACACCAGGTTGCATGCCTACATAGTAGAAACTTGAGGTTGAGGAAGTCATACTGGAAGGACAGAAGACAAAAAGACACAGAAGGGGATAGGTACATGGCACGGAGAGGTGGATTACACCATGCAATATAACTGCATGTGCTTTTGCTGTGTGCTTTTGCTAATTTTATTCTCTGAGTTTCAATCCCTAGGTACAGATCTAGTTTTTATACTTCAGTCACTAGAATATATTAGCTTGTGTAGAATTGTAAGGTTTTCCCCCCAGTGGTTTTTACCACTTAATTTGTTATTAGTTCATTTGCTATGTATTTGGATACCTCTTAAGATATCATAACCATTTTTAAATGATGGTCTCTAAGATGAAAGAGCATCAAAGCAGATACTCTACTACTGAGCTAAAGTCCTTGTATATTTTCTGGCACAACATCTCTTTGAAGGTATTTTTTTTTTCTTGGACAACTCTACTTCCAGCCCCTGTTTAGCCCCTGTTTCTGCACTCACCTCAGGGTCAGACTTCCTGGATCTAGGTACAAGAAGCCAGCTTTGGAACTGGGGTCAAATGAACACAGCAGATACAGCAATCGAGGGTATGAGAAGACTTGATGTCCAGTCAGGGGTGCTAACTTGAATAAAACAGTGGGGTAGGTAAGCCCTGTACTGAATAATAGATCATATGATGCAGTGCACACACACCATTTGAATGGCCACGCCCATCAACTTGGTGGAGGAGCCCCCTCAAATATTTTATTGGGGGGACTGAAGACCCCTCTGCCGCTAGGAGTTGGCTCCTATGTCTCCAGTAGTAGGCTCATATACTGCAAATTATATGAAATACTTATAGCACCATATTCACAAACCTTCCCTGTTCTAGTATTTTTGTTTGGGCTGAAGTATTAAAGGCAGGTGCGGCTCAGTGAAAAGAGGTTTGCTGTGATTTAGTTCTTTTCAAGAAGGAGGATCTCTGGCAGGACAGATGATACTTTCAAAGTTGGCTTAATGCCATGTGAAATCTTCATGGCTTGGCTTGAATCTCAGCTGGTAAAGTTCTGGACTCTTTCTGAAGAGGCTTGATGCCGTCCAAACAGATGGGCATAAATGTGGGCAGGCAAGAGACCATTTGTTTATTTCTGGTTTGTTTGTGGAGAAAATGATTCCCAAATGGAGACTGGAAAACGGCTTCTAGTCCAATTCTTCTGCAGCTGAGATGATGATTGAGGAGTTGTATCATTGCTAATTCAGCTAGATTAATTTTGAAAAACAAGAATATATTTCTACGTGCATAGGGACATATTTTTGTACCCTGACATAATTACTTGGAATATTGCATAGGTATAGTGAGAGTTGATGAGCTGCCATCTCCCCCTCCTTTTTTCTCCTTTTTTTTGGGGGGGGGGGGTTGGTTCTTCATGGGATTCAGCCAACATCGGCTTTCAAAAGCAATCTAAATGTTAGCGGGAATTAGCCAGTCAGGTGTGGAGAGCCAATGTTTGATCTTTTGCATGCAAAGGACTCCTTTTGAACAAAAAAAGAAGCAGCAAATTACGAAGGAAAGATGGAAAGAAACAAAGAAGAAGAAAAAGAAAGAAAACAGGCAAATGAGTTCTTGGGAAAGCTTCTTCGATAGTACTCAATACTTTAACTGACCTAAACTTGTTAGGTTGCAGGATGCTACTTGTGGACAACCCCTGCTTTGGACAATCTCTCAGGGTATGTCCCGCTTGCTTCTGATTTAGGTGATCAGGTGCTAAATTTTGTGCTTTCAATCCTGTGCTTGAGAGATGCAGAAAGACTGCGTGCCTTTGACTTGCTGATAAGACTAACATTGGATTGGAATATGTGTTGAAGTCTGTGTATGTGTTTGTTTGTTTGTTTGTTTGCTGTTATATCCAGCACTTCCTTCTGCAGGAGGCCAGGACAGCCAACAACAAATCTTAAAACATAATCTAAATATTATAAAAAATAACAATTAAAAGCACTCCAACTTAATGTTTGTTTGTTTTTAAAGTAAAATCTTAAAAACACAGCAGCAGCAGAACAGTAGACAGTCTTTTAAAATGTACAGCTAGCAAGCGAAACTCTAGTGAAATAAAGACATTTGAACGATGACAATGTGGAAAGTGGGGGCCAACACTGAGAAGGCCCTGCCCCATGTCACTGTGCCTTGGAATTCAACAACTGATGACACCATGATCAGGGCCTCCCCTACAGTGTGTGTCCCCAGTCTTATAGGACTTTGTACACAAGTTCCAACACCTTGAATTGTACCCTGTGACTAAAAAGCAGCCAGTGCAGAGGATATCCAATGAACATAATATATTCCAGGAGTGGCCAGCTTGGTAGGTTGGAACTGTGTGGAAATGATGCTTCAGTCAAAATATATTTTTAAAAATCATGTCGGTTAGGTGAGCAGAGTTAAGACACATGGAGTTCCCTGTAAATTCCTATAGGGTGAGGTCACATCCTCTGCTTGCCAAGGTGACAAAGGGTAACAATAGGAAGAAAATCCTTACCACTTCCTCCCACCTGAAGAACAGTATCTTTCTCACCATGCAGTCATAAGGATAGGATGCAGGGTCTGTGCTATCCTGAGCACAGGCATGGTCTTTGATCTGAACCACATACTCTTGCAATCTAGAAAGATGTTTTGCCCGATTTATTTCACTGCTATTGTGTGCTTGAATCGAGTCCGCAAATTTATGGAAGGAAACAATATTTTTTATATTCTTACATTACAAACATTATTAAATACACAGAAGCCCTAATAAAAATAAATGCAGGAAACTCTCACATGCAGAAAAGAATGTGAATGACCAAAAAAGTTTTGGGGAAAGTGTTGATCTATTTCAATGGAAGTATTTGTTGGTAAAAGTGTTCTTATAGAATAAGAGCATTTGCTTTTCAGTGCAACCCGCAGTAATGTATTATTAATGTAAAGATGATCAGATAAAGACTAGAACTTGGTAAGCTGTCAAATAAAAGAAGCAGAGTGAATCAAAAATTTATAAAAACAGTATTGAGTTATTACAATCCTATTATGGACACCACTGATCATTTCTGCTCCTGCACTTTTCTTCGATAATTTTACTGCTGAGACATTGGACTACAAGGATTTAAATATGAAGTGAGTGGGGAGGAAAACTTCATACAATTGTATGCCCATTTGGGGAGCAACTTAAAAATAAAACTGAATTATGTATTATAGGTAGTTTCACTGCAGTTCAGCACTGAATGTTATAAATACCATGGAAAGAAATGCTATAAAGGTGTTGTTCTTCTTTTATGGGCAGCACTGCTGATCTACATGATAAATTACTGCTATTTCTTCCAGCCAGAATAAATAACTCCACTGAATGTATAAAATTAATTTGCACCGTAAGAAATGATGTGCTACTGTTGGGGGGCAGGATACTTGATGTAACCCTTTTCCTTCTCTGAATTAGTTTCTCAATGCATTGTTATGGTCAAATATCATGCTTTATGGCCTTTTTCATGAGATTTACTTTCTTGAGAGAAATATCTCATAGTTCTCCATCCCATATGTCAAAGAAATCTCAAGGTTTATGATGCTGTACTTTTTGTTGCATAGAAAATATAATGCACAAAACTGTATCCTTTATTCTATTTTCTGATTCAGTGACTAATGACACAACATTGAGCAAAGTATTGAAATGTCAAATAACTTTGGGTAGGAGTAAGAACAGAAGGTTGTAGTAAAATCATTTCAGGTGCTCTGAGAGGTGAGCATCTGGAGAAATGGGGCAAACAATATTTCATATTTAGCGTCATATATATTGAATTGGGGAGCTTAAATCTGACCACAGCAGCTGCATCATTCAGGCGTGCATAAGCATAAAGAAATGCAATGAATCCACATTTCAGAATCATGATCTAGAAATTGATATTTTTAACTTGACATTTATTTCATGTCACTGTAGATGTTTTCAGGAGTGTAAAAGAAATGAAATTACTAGGTTTCTTTGATCTAACAACCCATTGTCAAGCGTGTAATGTTACAATTGCCTAGAGTGACTTTTAAGAGTTACCAGGATACATCACTATCTTGTCAGATCTCCAAGCTGAACAGAGTCTAGTTGAGCTAAGGCTTGGAGAGAAAACAGCTGACAAGAGATGTGGACATTGAGAGAACTGTAGGGGAAAGAAACTATGTATGTTTGCCATGGGGTGGGGGTGTTTCCCAAGGGGTATGTGTATTCCAAGAGTGAAGTGTGCAAGCTGTAGAGCACAGGAACTAACACCTAAGAATCCCAGCCTCCCTTCTTTCTCTCCCCCAAGTTTCCAGTAATTTTAGAGGTGAAGATAGGGTTGGAGGTGTGTTGACAAAGCTTAGTAAAATCTCAGAAGCTGGAAGCAAGAATTTCCATTATTTACAACATAGGACACTGCCTTATACTGAGTCAGCGAACTGGTCTCCATCTAGTTCCATCAATGTAGCTCAGGAATGTCCGCACTGACTGGCAGTAACTGCAGGATATCAGGCAGGGGTTCTCTCTCAGCCATACCTGGAGATGCCAGGGACTGGACCTGAGACCTTTTACATGCAAAGCAGATGCCCCGCTACTGAGCTACAGTCCTTCCCTGTTTGGGGGCAGGGGTAGTCAACACGGTGACCACTGGATGTTTTGGTCAGGGATATTGGGAGCTGTAGTTCAAACCATCCAAAAGACAGCGTGTTCGCTGAATTAGGGACTAGACCATGATCATGACCCTGCATATGAAGAACTTCAAAGGGGTTCGCTGCCAGTGCTGATAAATGGATTCAGACTTTCAGTCAGCCCCTGTTGTCAAGGAGTAATTGGAAGTGCATGTTAAGCTACTGATAGTTCCTTTGCAGCTGCACATATGACACCAAGTGTTGAGCAGATGGGTGTGGGTTGGGGGAAACAGTTTCATGGGCCAAATTAGGACCCCTAGCTAGGCCTAATTAGTCCTATGGGCTGAAGGTTCCTCACCACTTATGTCAATAAAGTGTTGGTGGCTTGAAGCCACATATGGCCTGGATCCTCCATACCTGAGGGAACAATTCCTCCCATGTGTTCTTCTCTGTCCTTTGAAAGGCCCCTGCCATTCTTCAGTGTGTGGGACTGTGTTGTTGCCACGACTTTTAGAACTTGCTAATGATGAAAGCCTGCTCAAAGCCATCCCTACCATTCGGTGGAGGGAGGTGGCTACCATAGGTGAAGGATGCAGAACATTGCAGAATCGATGGAGAGATGTTGGAAAGCAAAACTCTGTATGCCACCCTGTCTTCTCTGCACTTTCTATGCTAGCTTGCTGTCCTCAGGTGAAACAGAGGATGTCCATGACTAGCTGTGGAGATGAGAGTCAACTGCCGATCCAGTTCACCCCTGTACATGCAATATGGGTAGTTAGGGATGCATTTCCCCCCTTCATTTCAGGCAACTAAATATTTTGGGCTGACCCTGAGCCCACCTAACTTCCTCTCATATTTGTCAGCAAGTGAAAACCTTCCCTTACTTGGAAATCCTTGGCTTCTAATATTTCAGGGAAATGGGATTAAGATTCCTAGTCTTATAAAAATTTTGTTCCGCTTTTTATTTTATAAATTTTTAATTAATTAGTTACAACCAGGAATGGGGGAGAATTTCCATTCATTTTGCATTTTAAAGCAAAAGCTACCTTTCTGAAACAATATGCAAACCAAAACACAGCTAGCTTTCAAAATTCATGCACCACTGAATTTTCGCCAGTGAAAATGGCTATCCTAGAGTGTGCATAGAAAAACATATAGCAGTGACAATAATTTACCAGAATGCATTATATTTGCAGGAACTGCTTTGCAAAAAAACTGAACATAACAGACAAAATTATAAATCTGTACTAAAATGCTGAATAAAATTTCAAGGGGACTTCTCAAAAGGTTTTTTTGCAAACAAATGTGGAAATGTGAAGAACTGAACAAGACTGGAAGAATGAAAAACTGATGGAAAGAAACCAAAATTGATTCACTTGTACCTCATTACAACTAAGAAAATGAGGCATAAAGCCTTGTGTCAGCTTGTTGTTTATGATTGCAAAGCATGGCAAATAAGGTCTACAACAATATACAGTTATTTTCAATTGAAAGACACTCATAGAGTGGTACTACATGGTAGATTAATATCATCAACAGTGCAAACCTATACACGTCTACTCCGAAGGACATCCAATAGAATTCAGTGAGTCTTACTCCCACGTAAGTAGGCATAGGATTGCAGCCTAGGGTACCCACATTTCAAATTGTCTGAGAAATTTATTTCTTCCAATAACTATGGTCAAAAGATTGATGACCAGCCCCAAGTCAACAGCCCCAACTATGACCTTCAAATATCCTAACATAAGGGATCTGCAGGAATTCTCATGCTTGTCATTTTGTCTATTTTCTTTAACACTAATCTCCAAAACAATTTGACCTTTTCGCAGTTCCAGAAAATACGTAGGAAAAAAAGCCACGGGAGCTCCGCATCTCTAATACAAATTATAAATATGTTTTAACCTACAGGGGATTAAATACCAGTGCTGTTGATGTTTTGAAACAAAACTAAACCATTTAACCTTGCAGACAATAAAGTTTGCAAATAGTCATATGAGATCCACGGCCATTTTTCATTTGAAATATAAATAGCGCAGCCATTTCCACTCACAGCATTATAATACAAGTGAATTACCTTACAGCAAGGATTGGGGAACACGTGACTTTCTGGATGTTGGACACCATGCTTGGACCCATCATCATGGCCAGCGGTCAAAATGATGAGTGTTTTTAGTGCAACATCTGGAGGGCAAGAGAATAATGCCCCAATAGTGAACTCCTGCACACACACTCCAGAGAGTTGGGAGAACCCCCAGAGCTTTGGGGATGGAGGAGAGGGGAGACATTTCATTGCTGTTCAGAATGCTTCTAGTAGGGTAAACAGCTGTGAAGAAACATGTAATAAATTAAATGGAAATGTTGAGGCTAATGAAGATATATATTCTTGTTTGCTGTGTGCCCTTGATAATCTCACTAATTCATTTCAGGCTACTTGGGGACAGGGCTGGCTTACCCATGAGGCAAAGAGAACCAACCACCTCTGGTTGCAGGATCCACAGGGGCAGCAGATCCAGCCTCCAAGGAATACATCACCCCCTGATGCAGTGGCAGCAACTGCTTCAGTGCGCACCTTGGTGGCCAGATGTGATGCCTCCTCGGCAGCCACCTCTCAATTCCACCTGCACAGCAATCTCTTGATGAATAGGGGGCACTGTTGGTTTCCTCCCACCCCCAAGGACAAAATGTTGGGAGCTGCCCTCTGGGGTCTCCTGAACAGCTGCCTGGTTGTGATTCAGAGCAGGCCCATCCCCCCCATGACAGTCTTTGAGCATCAGGTACAGTTGATTTGATTTCTCCCTTGTCCCCAATATAGACTTTCAGTCCCTTCCCCCTTCCATTCCTGATGTAGATCTTCACTCACCCTTCTTCCCTAATAGGGCTGCCATTTTGTGGTTCAGCTCAGGTGCCAAAATATCTTGGGCAGGTTCAGCTTAGGGAACAAATAAGAGTATTTTGTCATGTAAAAGGCTATGACATTTATAGCCATGGCTATTGAATCTAAGTTTTAGTGCAACTGGGTCTGACTGATGAATGGTTTGCTATTTAACAGGTACAAGTCCGATCCCTTCAAATCAATGGGCATTTTGCCACTTACTTCAATAAAATGTGGACTGTGCCTGGAATGGGAGGGGGAACGGTCAGAACTGAGCTCTCTATTAAAAGATGCAGCTATGAAATGTCAAAGATGAAGACTGCAATAAAATCCAGGCACCTTTTTGTCTGATATGCGCTCTGAAGGTGATAATCCAGTTAAATTGAAAATGAATGAATTGTAGAGATTATTACTGTACCAAATACTACATAATGCTTGGAGATTGGTGTTATATTGGGAACAGATGTTGCTTGCATATATGTTTTTCTTGCCTTTTAATGTTGATGCTTTTGAGAGAAAATACATTTTAGTGGCTTTTCACTTTTTGTCAGGGAAGCTTTGTGTGAGGGCCATGATTTGATTGCAATTGACCTTACTCCTTAAATCTCACCATCTCTTTTACCCTGCATTATCATTATGGTATTGCTGAATAGCCTTTTCTAATCCTGGTAACATAGCAGTTGGATATATTTCTGTGGAAGCTACATACCAGGGGATATGATGCATGAAACAGTGTGAACAAAGTGGAATCTCATGATTCAAAGCCAGAGCTAGGTTATTAAGATTCCTAGGACGAGGAATGCTTCTGAAATTCTCCTCATCTGGATTTCTCTTTCAGATTTTGGAGTTATGAATTGCCTGGTCTTACGGTATCTGATAGCATTGATGTGCAAAAGCTCTTGGGGCTTTAATAGACCTCAAACCAAGCATGAACCAGCAGTGCTATGTGACATCACTAGCCCTCAGTGAACCCAGCCTCTCTGCGCTTGGACCCACAAGCACCAGCTGCATATCTTTCCAAGGCCACTGGTAGTCTTGGGAATCCCAATCTCCCTATCTGCAGGTAGACCTCTCTCTTCACCATAGTAGGTGAAGACCCCCAGCACACCTTTGTTCAGTCATTCAGTCGTGTCTGACTCTTCGTGACCCCATGGACCAGAGCACGCCAGGCACGCCTATCCTTCACTGCCTCTCGCAGTTTGGCCAAACTCATGTTAGTAGCTTCGAGAACACTGTCCAACCATCTCATCCTCTGTCGTCCCCTTCTCCTTGTGCCCTCCATCTTTCCCAACATCAGGGTCTTTTCTAGGGAGTCTTCTCTTCTCATGAGGTGGCCAAAGTACTGGAGCCTCCTTACCAAGGAGGCCAAAGTACTGCAGCACACCTTACCAAGACCCATAGAATTGTATCCTAACTCAACCAGTCTGCTTTTATTTACCTCTGTTGCAATACTTGAAACTTTGTATTCATATCACCTCTTGATAACGTAACAAATAAATGAGTATTTAATTCATCCATTAATTTGATGTCTCAGATTTTATTATTTGACCTTGTCGCTCCATTATATGGCAGAGAAGACTTCTTATTAAACTGACACTTATCATTAAAAGAATTCTTTGCTGAAAGCTTTCTTAACCACTTTTGATTCTCAAGAGAGCCTAATCAATTTTCTTTTATGATAATGATATTGTTTACTGCAAAGCCAACTAGTTATTTTTCCCTGTCTGCAGCATATTAAGCACTAGCTCAGATTTATGGGATATTTTGTTTGGCTGAATTACAGGAGAGAGAGAGAGAGAGAGAGAGAGAGAGAGAGAGAGAGAGAGATCCTTCAATTTCCTCTTAATTCATATTTGTACATTCTATGTTCCTTCATTTCTCTCATTTCATCTATTCAAGCATAGTTAATTTTGAAAAGAACCCCACTATAAAGCAGAGATGGGGAGCCACTCTCAGTGCACAGCCCTTGTGAACAATCTTCTGGAGACCACATCCAAGCGACTCTTTTACCTTTTTTGCAGCAGGCTACAGTCCAACAAAAGTTAGTGATTTCTACACACACCTGCATGCAACTCAGCACTGGTTTTTGCCTCTAAGGATGTCTGAAGGGGTCATTTAAGTTTATTGTTACTACACCATGAAAGCAGTTTTACATGGGAGATTTTACAAGGGAGGAGGGGGGAAATAAAATAAAAGGGAAAGGGGGGGATAAAGAGATAACTTCTGATTTTATGCCATGCTTTATGCTTTTACATTTTGAAAGTGACTTGGAAGCAACTAATAAACAGAAATAATAAGAATTATTTTAAAAACATAACAACTAGCTGTACCTGAGCCTGGTTATAAAAATGATATTATTTGCAAACTACAGCTGCCAAAGTTAGCAATAAATATATAAATCCCTATGCATCTGTATTATTATTATTATTATTATTATTATTATTATTATTATTATTTCTACCCTGGCCATCTGGCTAGGTTTCCCCAGCCACTCTGGGCGGCTTGTAGGTGTTCTAGTCTCTTGTAGTGCCTGCATACATATTAGGCTGTTCCTTTTTTATTCTCATTAAAATGCTACTAATGTGAAGCTGAAGCAAACATGCAATCAAATACTTGTCTTTTCAACAGCATCTGGAAGTCCCGATACAGACACAACTTTGCCTACCATAACTAGGACGATAGCTCTTGGATCAGTGAAAGGATCACAGGAGCATATCCTATCGCCCTAATAACAGCTACAAGCCAGCTTAATGGAGCATTTGTTGTTGTTCAGTCGTTCAGTCGTGTCTGACTCTTCGTGACCCCATGGACCAGAGTACGCCAGGCACGCCTATCATTCACTGCCTCTCGCAGTTTGGCCAAACTCATGTTAGTAGCTTCAAGAACACTGTCCAACCATCTCATCCTCTGTCGTCCCCTTCTCCTTGTGCCCTCCATCTTTCCCAACATCAGGGTCTTTTCTAGGGATTCTTCTCTTCTCATGAGGTGGCCAAAGTACTGGAGCCTCAACTTCAGGATCTGTCCTTCTAGTGAGTACTCAGGGCTGATTTCTTTGAGAATGGATAGGTTTGATCTTCTTGCAGTCCACGGGACTCTCAAGAGTCTCCTCCAGCACCATAATTCAAAAGCATCAATTCTACGGCGATCAGCCTTCTTTATGGTCCAGCTCTCACTTCCGTACATTACTACTGGGAAAACCATAGCTTTAACTATACGGACTTTTGTCGGCAAGGTGATGTCTTTGCTTTTTAAGATGCTGTCTAGGTTTGTCATTGCTTTTCTCCCAAGAAGCAGGCGTCTTCTGATTTCGTGACTGCTGTCACCATCTGCAGTGATCATGGAACCCAAGAAAGTGAAATCTCTCACTGCCTCCATTTCTTCCCCTTCTATTTGCCAGGAGGTGATGGGACCAGTGGCCATGATCTTAGTTTTTTTGATGTTGAGCTTCAGACCATATTTTGCGCTCTCTTCTTTCACCCTCATTAAAAGGTTCTTCAATTCTTCCTCACTTTCTGCCATCAAGGTAGTATCATCAGCATATCTGAGGTTGTTGATATTTTTTCCGGCAATCTTAATTCCGGTTGGGGATTCATCCAGTCCAGCCTTTCGCATGATGTATTCTGCATATAAGTTAAATAAGCAGGGAGACAATATACAGCCTTGTCGTACTCCTTTCCCAATTTTGAACCAATCAGTTGTTCCATATCCAGTTCTAACTGTAGCTTCTTGTCCCACATAGAGATTTCTCAGGAGGCAAATGAGGTGATCCGGCACTCCCATTTCTTTAAGAACTTGCCATAGTTTGCTGTGGTCGACACAGTCAAATGCTTTTGCATAATCAATGAAGCAGAAGTAGATGTTTTTCTGGAACTCTCTGGCTTTCTCCATAATCCAGCGCATGTTTGCAATTTGGTCTCTGGTTCCTCTGCCCCTTCGAAATCCAGCTTGCACTTCTGGGAGTTCTCGGTCCACATACTGCTTAAGCCTGCCTTGTAGAATTTTAAGCATAACCTTGCTAGCGTGTGAAATGAGTGCAATTGTGCGGTAGTTGGAGCATTCTTTGGCACTGCCCTTCTTTGGGATTGGGATGTAGACTGATCTTCTCCAATCCTCTGGCCACTGCTGAGTTTTCCAAACTTGCTGGCATATTGAGTGCAGCACCTTAACAGCATCCTCTTTTAAAATTTTAAATAGTTCAGCTGGAATATCATCACTTCCGCTGGCCTTGTTGTTAGCAAGGCTTTCTAAGGCCCATTTAACTTCACTCTCCAGGATGTCTGGCTCAAGGTCAGCAACCACATTTCCTGGGGTGTATGAGACCTCCATATCTTTCTGGTATAATTCCTCTGTGTATTCTTGCCACCTCTTCTTGATGTCTTCTGCATCTGTTAGGTCCTTTCCACTTTTGTCCTTAATTGTGGTAATCTTTGTACGAAATGTTCCTTTCATATCTCCAATTTTCTTGAATAAATCTCTGGTTTTTCCCATTCTGTTATTTTCCTCTATTTCTTTGCATTGCTCGTTTAGAAAGGCCCTCTTGTCTCTCCTTGCTATTCTTTGGAAATCTGCATTCAATTTCCTGTATCTTTCACGATCTCCTTCGCATTTTGCTTGTCTTCTCTCCCCCGCTATTTGTAAGGCCTCATTGGTCAGCCACTTTGCTTTCTTGCATTTCTTTTTCATTGGGATGGTTTTCGTTGCTGTCTCCTGTATAATGTTACGAGCCTCCATCCACAGTTCTTCAGGTACTCTATCCACCAAATCTAAATCCTTGAACCTGTTCTTCACTTCAACTGTGTATTCATAAGGAATTTGATTTAGATTGAATCTTACTGGCCCAGTGGTTTTTCCTACTTTCTTCAGTTTAAGCTGGAATTTTGCTATAAGAAGCTGATGATCTGAGCCACAGTCAGCTCCAGGTCTTGTTTTTGCTGAGTGTATAGAGCTTCTCCATCTTTGGCTGCAGAGAATATAATCAATCTGATTTCGATGTTGCCCATCTGGTGATGTCCATGTGTAGAGTCGTCTCTTGTGTTGTTGGAAAAGAGTGTTTGTGATGACCAGCTTGTTCTCTTGACAGAACTCTATTAGCCTTTGCCCTGCTTCATTTTGATCTCCAAGGCCAAACTTGCCAGTTGTTCCTTTTATCTCTTGACTTCCTACTTTAGCATTCCAATCCCCTATAATGAGAAGAACATCCTTCTTTGGTGTCATTTCTATAAGGTGTTGTAAGTCTTCATAGAATTGATCAATTTCGGTTTCTTCAGCACTGGTAGTTGGTGCATAAACTTCGATTACTGTGATGTTAAAAGGACTGCCTTGGATTCGTATCGAGATCATTCTATCATTTTTGAAGTTGCATCCCAGTACAGCTTTCGCCACTCTTTTGTTGACTATGAGGGCCACTCCATTTCTTTTACGGGATTCCTGCCCACAGTAGATATGAGAGTCATCCGAACTGAATTCGCCCATTCCTGTCCATTTTAGTTCACTGATGCCTAGGATATCAATGTTTATTCTTGCCATCTCATTTTTTACCACATCCAGCTTACCAAGGTTCATGGTTCTTACATTCCAGGTTCCTATGCAATACTTTTCTTTACAGCATTGGACTTTCCTTTCGCTTCCAGGCATATCCGCAACTGAGCGTCCTTTCGGCTTTGGCCCAGCCGCTTCATCAGCTCTGGATCTACTTGTACTTGTCCTCCGCTCTTCCCCAGTAGCAAGTTGGACACCTTCCGACCTGAGGGGCTCATCTTCCAGCGTCATATCTTTTATATGCCTGTTGTCTTTGTCCATGGAGTTTTCTTGGCAGGGATACTGGAGCGGCTTGCCAGTTCCTTCTCCAGGTGGATCACGTTTGGTCCAAACTCTCCGCTATGACCTGTCCATCTTGACCTGTCCATAGCTTGCCTGAGTAATTCAAGCCCCTTCGCCACGACAAGGCAGTGATCCATGAAGGGGTAATGGAGCATAGGAGATCATAATGTGATAAAGGCCTTTCATCAGATCTCATAATTTGTGACTGGCATTGTGGAAGTTTAATCTCAATTTTTTCCTTTGGTGATGTCTTGATTAAAGTTAAATCAAGGAACAGTCAGGAGATGGTTCTGATTCAAAATAATAGATCTGAGGTGGTTTGTTTTCCATCCCTCTAGAACATTATTAATCAAAGGCACTAGGAACTATTTGGCCAGGCATTTCTCAAACATTTCCCCCCATGAAACTCAAAACACTATGCACGTTTCTCAGTCAATCCCTCTTCACAGGTAACTCTGAGAATTGTTAGTCTGTGAGAAGACTAGGGGTCTCCTAACAACTCTCTGTACCCTTAACAAATTTCAGTTCCCAGAGTTCTTTGATGGAAGGAGTGACTGTTTAAAATAGTATCATGGTGCTTTGCATGTATGGTGTGAATGTGGTTCTAGTGCATACAAAGAGAGGTGGATTTGGTCAGCAACCTAAAAGCAGTTTACAAAAGAGACAATAGGAACAACTCAGCCTCACTCCTAAAACCAGCCAGGAATGAAGGCAAACGGAGAAGGAGCTGTTGTGGCCAAACTCCTAATATGACCCATGCTTTTCTAAAGCTTCAGTGGTTTGGAAAAATTGTACCACATTGGGATCCTCCTTGGTGAGTAATAGTTTCAAAGTGTAACAATTAATTGCATCAAATGAAGGAAAAAAAGAAAGGAGGGGAGATCACCAGCAGAAGCAGAACAAATCAGAAAACAAATGGAACAGATTAAATGGTACTCAGTCCCCAAACTATGCTTGAACATCCTATAACAAGTCTTCCTCAAATGGCAGTAGGAAGGAGTCCAAGCAAACCTGTTCCCACCTACTTGCAAACCACAGTACTGGGTCAGATAGGAGCAGGCAGTCCTTTAGAAACCTTAATCCCAATTCCCAAACCAAACCTTTTCAGGTACCCAGCACACTTTTGAATTGGGCTTAGAAACCGATAATAAGCTAGTGCAAGTTTTGCAAGTCCCTGGGACCTTCAGCAAGTGCCCAACTTGGCTGACCACTGGTGCCGGGCCTGACCTAAAGCTCTGAAATACTTTTCAAAGGTAGCCCCAATGATCTTACTAAAATATGTCCAAGGTATGACACAAATTACCTTCTCCAGGAAAAGTGTAGCTCATTTGGCACAAACATTTTGATGGCTGCAAGCTAAACCTCAGTTGTTGGGAAGGAGCAGTCGTTTCCCTCCCTGGAGCTTCGCAGCTTTCCAGCTGCTGCCAAATGTGGTTTGCCTTACCCTGAGAACAATTGATTTTACCTTTCTCCGATTACCACAATTAACACCTTTAGAGCCCTAGGCTCCTTTGGGAGGAAAGGCGAGAAACAAATTTAATGAAAGAAAGATTTGAATGAATAAAAGAGAGTCACTTGTTCCTATTGTGCATATTGTCAACTTTAGTGCACCCAAGAATACTCTTCTTCCAGCAACATGAAATAAATGTGCACTGGCAATAGATATCTTTAAATGGTAGAAGCACATCAGATCCTCTGAGGATCCAATGCTATTTATAGCTGCAAATGGTTAAACACAAATGCACTTCTGGGCCACCTGCCTGGTATTTTCTTTTCTTTTCTCCTGTAGATAAAGTAAAGAAGAGATGGGGCAGCAGGGCGGGGGTGGGGAGGGAAGAGAATGTTTATATTTGACTCCAAATCTCCTAACCTGGCATTTGAGCTGACTAGATACACCAGGACTGCCAAGCCTTGGGGTTTTTCTGACTGCTCTAATGGATCATTACTCTACTAAGGCAACGTTCTTGCTTTCTATTTGCAGCCGCATTAAATATAAATAGGTGAACTAAATACAAAATGCTGAAAAATGGCCCAATTATATTCTTCAGTAAGAGCATGTCATGGCTTTCAGGGATTTTAATGCCCTGTGAAATAAAGCATGTTTTATTATATATACTTTTCCCATTTTGTTATACCTAGCAGCCAGAGAGTTGCCTGTTATTTAAAACATGGTGTAATTTGGTCAGAAAGCAGATAGGGATCTACTGGTAGATCTCCGGGTAAATTGCAGTGTGGTTTCTTCTGACTACCAATTTTTTTTAACAATAAGAACAGCTAAATGACCTTTTCATCTAATATTAGGATGCTGAAATGAAGGAAGCTAACCCGGAAGTGGACTTTTATGTGAAAGGACTATGAGTTATGGTCTGGAACTGAAAACAAATACCTAGACTTAGAATGTGCTCAGAGACACCCTGTTGAGACACCCTGTTGTTTAATTCTAATTCTGTTTCATCAGGCTGTGAATGGTAGATCTTGGAGTTTCAGTAAGAAACAAAGCCTGAAGTCTGCCCACCTCTAATTTAAAGCTGGCGCTGAACTTCAAATGCAAAACTCTTTGAATCAAGCTTTTCATGTACATGAACATATTCAAAATCTAGTCCCAAAACCAGCAATGATATAATCCAGGCAATAGTTGCAAATTTTAAATTTCTTAGGGTTTCAATATAATCTAGAGCCAATTCACACAACCTTTTCTAGTATCAATGTTTGAATGTGAGTTTATGAAACATAACTCATTTCTCTATCCCTAGGGCTGCCATGCGTCTGGGGGGAATTTCCAAAAGGCGGCACTTTGTCCTGGATCTTTGACCTTTTTTGTTTTAAAAAAGCTCCTGGTATTCCCATGTGTTGCCAGACACCAGCAAATGTCTGTGTGGGGTGGGGGAACCAACATCTCATAAAGCACCATACCAGACCTAGACAAGCACAACTGTTCATGTGTTATGGAACCTGGTGTTCCATTACCATGTGCACAGGGCTGGTTTTTGCACATCGAGAATATGATTGTAGCCAATATCGTTTAAGATCTGAGAATAATCAAGGAGGCAGAATGCACTTCCAAACTTGTAAGTGTAACCCTCATATCCCCCCCCCCCCCGAGTGCCCCAGCACAAGACTGCTCCAGCGTTATTTGATGGAAAATTGTGCCGGCTGTTTTTGTAGCAGCTGCTATTCTATAACCCTTCTTCCACAATACCCTGCAATAATGCTGCATGGGGGTCTACTTGGGGGAAATGGTGACCATCCCTAGTAGTGGTCACTGGTTGATCTCTCCAATCAGACATTGGAGATGAGTAAGCTCCCCCCCCCCAATGTAATGAATGACCATGCACAAGCATCCTTAATAGGACACACATTTATTACTATTAATTTATCTGAAGGCTTGTTTTTGGTCAAATGCAAAATGGAGCAAAGGTGCCCATTCAGTGGCGTAGCGTGCGTTGGCAGTGCCTCCTAACCTCCTTGTGGGCAGCAACAAGCAGATTTTGCTGTGCCCCTGCAGCAACCGCTTCTCTCAGAGGTTGTCTGTCAGACGCCACGTTCGCCCTCTCAGCTCAGCGAGCTCCTGGTGGGAGTGCCAGCTGGCTCTCTTTGGTGGCTCAGCGGCATCCCAGCAGTGTCAGAGCCACAGCTGCAGCAGGCCTAGAAGGAGGGCAGCCGAGATCAGGCCAAGGCACCAAGAGCAGCCCTTCCCTGGCTGCCTCTCCTTAGCTGCACAATTCAGTTTTTCCATGTTCACTTTGAGGAAACTTTACAAGCTACAAGGGTCTGTTTGTATAATAGCATCTATGTAACATTCAGTTTTGCCAAGAAAACTCCATGGACATAAAAAAAGGAAAAGCTTTGAGAAGAAAGTGAGAGTTTCCAAGGCATGCTCGGGTTCATGGGGTCACGGAGAGTTGAACACAACTAAGACGACTAAACAACAACAACATTCAGTTTGCTGTTTAATCTCCAGTGCAGAGAAAGCTGTGTAAAATATGAGTCCTCCTGGTAACTACTGTGTCTTGCTTCTTCCTTACCTGGCTTTTCCACTGACTAACGTGTACCAATAAATGTGCTCATAGAAGTGAAATGTGAACTGTCCTTTAGAATTTTGGAGTCACCTTGAAACACCAGCTGGTTTGATCTGCGTTGCTGCTAAACGTTTGCAAGTACAAACCTTTGGTCACGTACCATCAAGCTATTCAGCAGGAGTCTAAATTGACACCTACTGTAATACACTTATTGAAATTAGGCTAAAGTCTAACTTCTTTCTTGCAGCCATGACTAATCAGATTTATGTTCACCATTTTGGCCCCCTCTGCCATCAGGAAAAGATGTGAATACTTTCCTGAGGCTATCCATTGTTTTCTCTTGCATTGGCGCCATAAGTGAGAAACAACCCATATTTTAGTAGTTCTTAGCTGCATTTTTGACAGCAGTTTCTATAGCCTATTTTATATGCTTGGGAGAAGCGCTGTGCAGAAACCAAAACATACATTTCAGTTTCCAATCACTGTGATGTATATATGACAAATTTCTCCTTCCCCAACTGTCTCCCAATCTCTTTCTAGACCCACGTGACGAAAAACATAAAAAACAAACTTAAATCTCGACTTGTTCTAGAAGCCACCTGTCCTTTGAGTGAGGGAGAAATGTACATTGTAGAGATTGAAAGATTGTTTGTTTCCCTGCGGATGCAAGC
Organism: Lacerta agilis; assembly: GCF_009819535.1. Classification (NCBI taxonomy): domain Eukaryota; kingdom Metazoa; phylum Chordata; class Lepidosauria; order Squamata; family Lacertidae; genus Lacerta; species Lacerta agilis. The sequence goes on along the minus strand of NC_046321.1, from coordinate 33,229,303 downwards.
TGATAAATATTAAAGAATGAAAACATTCTTGATTTGTAGAGAGGAGAAGGCAACATTCCAATCTCCAGAGCCCTGTTGGGTAGTTTATTTTATTTAGCAAAGAGAGTGATGAAAATTGCACTAAAGATGTCAACACTTTGGTAACCCTGAAGCATTTTGGCATTCTCAAACTGTACAAATTGAATTGAAAGCAACAAATCCATTCCTATGCTAGCTGCTTGCTGCAGCAGGCATATTAGCAGATGGGTTTTCCGAGCATGTCACCTGTTTGACAAAAGGTGCATTTTTAATGGGCAAACGATTGTCATTTGGATAGAGAATACAAATGTGCTTCTTAATTAGAATTTAACAGGAAGAATCAGGCAAAGGCTAGGCTCATTTGCATATCTGAATGTTACATTTTCATTCCATTTATTGCCCCCAGAATAGCAAAGGTATTAATGCTTGATTTTTAAGAGGAATGGGTAAATGGTTTGTTAAACTAAAGGCACTGTCTGGAGTTTGCAGTTCAGCAATAACGAAATTTCATGTTGAATGACACCCGGTGAATACAAGAGCTTTACTGTGTACACATGATCAGAAATTCTAAATGTGGATTCGTTTCCTCTCAACCAGACCAAAATATTCATGTAGCAACACTTCTAATGTTTGCAAGTGACAAAGTTGTTGTTATTACTAATGGTGCTATGTATTTGCAGGGGAGAAGGGAGAGATTGGGGAGATGCCCGAAGGCAGTGGGATAATTTTATGTCTAATATATTCCCCTGGTTTGCTTTTTGAACTCTGCCATTCCTTGCCTTGCAGCTGTAGCTAATGAATGGTGAGATTATTCAAATGAGCCCCAAGCAAAATATTATTCTTGAATTTTTCAGGAAGCAGTCAGTAGGTAGGACCTAAATGGCATCAGGTTCATTGGTTATGCTTAAGGGTTCGTAAGTACCTTTGTTGCCCTAGAAATATAATTGTATTCAGCCCTGCCAAGCTGATCTCCACTCAGAGCAGCTGCCAATGAGCCAACGATAAAACAAAGGACCGCGGGTGGAGGAAAGAAAAGAGATCAGGCCTGTCACTGGTGGATGGGAAGCCAAGCATTGGTGAGGTTAGGGAACGGCTTTTCATATGCAGATAGCAGCATGGCTTATAGAATATCCAAATGCAACCATGTTGATATATGCAAGTTTGATGCCATATGCTCTTTTACCTGGGACCTTGTTTGCAGAAAATGAAAGGGGAGAAAAATAGAAATGGAATTAGGTTTTGTCAGACAAAAGCCTGTCCCAGAAGATTCATTTTCGGGCAAGAAAAGTATGAATCAGATCTAATTTAAGACAGATAAATAGTCATTCCAATATGGCGGGATTAAGAATTAAGGATTTCCCCCTCCCCTAAGGAATTTGCAAAGAGATACACATCTCATGAATAAATATAGGAGTCTGAGGTGTTTATTGATTCACATGCCATTTGTTTGAGCGTTTGCCCCGAGGGGGCAAAAAAGAGAGAAAAGAACCCTATTCTTATTGACAATATAAGAGCTATAGTTATATTCTCAGACAAAAAGTACATTTAAATTGTGCCTCACAGTGAGAACATGAGCCAACCAAAGCCAGTAATTCAAAGTTAAAGTTGACACTATGTCAGACTGCATAGTGTCAGCAAAAGTGACAGCTGCGCCTTTGCATTTCCAGGCATCTGGTCGTTTATATCTCAATTTTTAATGAAATATATTGCTGCATTTCCTCCCCATTCTGAATCCACTTTTTATTTTTTACTTCCTCAATTAAAATATTTAAATTGTGGACTGAATAACAATGGTTATGTGGAAATAGTACAACATTTGGGGCTTTTTAGTTTAGAGGAAATGTGAATAACAGAATACATAATAGAGGTATATAAATGCAGACAGAGAAAAGTTATTCCGCCCCCCCCCCCCCGCCCCCCCATAACACTAGAACTCATGGACATTTGATGAAATTGAATGTCGGAAGATTCAGGTCAGACAAAAGAAAGTACTTCTTCACACAGTGCAAAGTCAAACTCTGGAATTTTCTCCCCCAAGTAGTGATGGCTGACTTTAAGAGATAAATAGAAGAGTTCATGAAAATCAGGCTATCAATGGCCACTAGCCACCATGGCTATGCTCTACCTCAGTTTGCCCTTGAATACCAGTTGCTGTGAATCACATGTGCATAGTGTGACCTGTTGTGACCAGGTCCTCCTTCTGGTCTTCCCACAGGCATCTGGTTGGCCCCTTTGAGAACAGGATGCTGTACTAGACGAGTCATTGGCCTGACCCAGTGGGTTATTCTTATGTTCTTATGGTTCCTTCATGATTGTTGACACTTTTGTGTCCTCTCCTCATGTGCTCTCATGTATATTGTTGGCATGCATTGCTGTTGGTTAGATGATCAGCTGGGCGCCTCACATCAGTTGGAAGGTGACAGAAACAATGACAGGAGAGGTTCAGAGATGCCATGCTTGTCCTCACTATCCCCACCCCCTCCTATTTATTTTGCCCTCTTTGGGGTGTTAAAACAAATGAAATTTTGCCATACACAAATACACTTTGGAGTTGCTCCATGCCAATAATGCAATCTAAAAATAAACAAACAGTAGAAATAAGGCATCAAAAGCAATTTTACATCAATTCACATACAAAGACAGAAGGAGGTTTATATTTAAATGTTTAAATATCTGGTAGTTGGAGAAGGCCAATCTATTCTAACACCTGAACGAGCGAAGCTGGATTTGAAGTGGTGCTAGTAGTTTGTGATCTGGTTCTCCTTGGACTATTGCCTGCAGAAGTCCTCTTTCACTCATCTTGGACCACTGGCTGGGATGCAATATCACCTTGGTGGCAGAACTGAGGTTGTGGAACTCTCCTCAGAGAGGCTTATTTTGTCCCTTCTCTTTGGATGTTGGGTTGAGAACAGCTTTGGGAATGTAAGAAAGTGAAATGCTTTTGGGATATGATATATAATGAAATTAAGAAAATGTTGAAATATACATTTGTTTTTTTAAAAAAACCCGAAACTTTCCTATTGGGAATTACAGGTACAGACATTAAAAAAACAAGATGTTAATTTTTTTCAATATGGTGTAACAGCGGCGAGAATATTAGCAGCACAGAAATGGAAACAAGAAGAGTCACTGACAAAGGAAGAATGGTTAATAAAGTTAATGGAGTATGCGGAACTAGACAAGATGACGGGAAGAATCCAAGAACAGCGGGATCAGAAGTCCATCAAAGACTGGACTAAATTTGCAGATTATCTGAAAGACAATTGCAGACAACTGAATACGTTGGTAGGATTGCAAGAAGCTTTGTAAATTAAATCTCAAAATCATTGTAGATATGGAAGCTTAGTGAGAAATTTAGATATTATAATTTTAAGCAGTGGTTAAGCAGTGGAAATATAGAAATTTGTAATGCATGTAAGAAAATCATAAGGAAGGTTTGATGGAAGTCACGGCTTTAAAAAGCCAAAATGTACAAGATGATAAGAGAAATTGTAATGGAGATTATTACTGTATTATTGTAAAATGAATAAAAATGATTTGGCAAAAAAAAATAATCTGGTAGTTAAACACTTCCTTTCTGTTCAATGGCACTCAAAGAGACGGAAGCACAAAGCTGTCCCTTCTGTGTAAGGTCTGAAGACAGCTTGTGTTTCAACCAGTGGTTCCCAAACTTTTTTGCCAATGACCACATGGAAATTGCTGAGGCTCTTGATGGGCCACTTCATGATTTTTCTGCCTGTTGTTACAATTGTAATGTTTCTGTGCTAGATGATATAGGATTTTTAATTGCATTTTTATTTCTTCTTTTATTCCTTATCGGTTGAATTTTATTGTATGACAACTTTAATGCCATAGCATTCAAGTTGTGACGCGATAAGATATAATAAAATAAGCAATAAATAAATATGAATATTTAATATGCTGTATGTGCCATCTCCTGTCTTCCACCACATGTCCACACACATGCTGTGGGCCACCTGAATGAAGCTCGGAGAATGAAGCTCACAACTGGTCCACAGACCAGTTTGGAAACCCTTGGCTTAAATCATTTCCACTATACTTTATTCCTTGTCTTAATCCTAAATTTACCTAACAGTTTATATAAGCAGCCATATCTACTAACGAGGCGATTTGGCTAGTGGGTGTGGACCCTCCCCTGCCTTATGCATTTCCTTTTTCAATTTTCTTCCTGAAGGGCGTCTTCCAGTGAAAATCTGTCCCTCTGGTGATCTTGCTTCACCCTGGAGCTTGTGCCTTCTATGCTCAGGGAACACCATTATGCATGACCGCTTGGTTCCAACAGCTGCAACACTTGTTCTCTGTTGTACATTCTGTTCTTTGTCAACATTGGCACCAGTTCTGTGTTGTTAGCATAGACTGCATCTCTTAAAGGGCATTACAAAGCAATTAGCACACTTAACCCTTTGGCACAGCAGTAAGCAAAAAGTCTCCCTGCTAAGACTTTGTTTTAAGTGTCTGATGTTGGAAAACTTGACATCCAGCAGGGAGGTGTTAACACCGTGGCAATCTCTTCCTTTCAGGAGTGCCCCCCCACAAGCCACACACACAAATGAATAGGCTCCAGGTGGTAAGGTCTATTTATATTCCATATGTTGGCAGTGGTATCCTGGGCTGCAAATTCCTTGAATAAGTATTTTCAGCAGACGATTGTGACAACTGTAGTTGTGATAACATGATGAAGCATATTTTTAAAAATAGTGTTAAACACAATTATAGACTGTGTGCAGTTTCATATCCAATCCATATGGCAATTTATTTTAACAATTAAGATCAGTTCCATCTGCTGCTTTGGGGATAAAAGATCGTGCTAAAAATTAAAGTTTATGTTTACTTGTAGAGATTAACCTTTTTATCTAAGGCATTCAGTTGGTGCCACAGAGATGTGTTTGCAATCACATTCTCCCTACAAACCACTGGCATTACTGTCAGGCCTTTACAGGCCAAAAATGTTCTCCACTCATTATAGAATGACCACATAATATACTAGTTCAGCAGACCCTCCAAGTGTCCCTATTTTCCAGGGACGTCTGTGATTTAGAGAAGCTGATTTGATCCCGGAATGTCCCACTTTTCCTTAGGATGTCCCTATTTTCATTGGAGAAATGTTGGAGGATATGGAGTTATCCAATCCCCAAGCCATCTGAAGGCAATCCAGTATAGGGAAGGTTTTTTTTAATGTTTAATGTTATAGTATGTTTTTATATGTGTTAGGAGCTGCCCAGAGTGCTGGGGCAACCCATAAGATGTGTGGGGTATAAATAGTAAAATTATCATTATGGAATGAGATGTCCCTATTTGCATCAGAGAAATGTTAGAGGGTATGGTTCAGTATTCTCCCCTCTTGCATATATAGATCACTTTGAAGAGCTCATCCTCGGAGCAGCAGTTTATCACCTTGTAGTGCAGGGTAGATTTGGTGGTTCTTACTTGCATAAAGTCATTCAATGAGGGCTAGTCACACTTTAATTTTTGAACAGAAAAAGCACCCAGCTGTAAAAGACAAAATAACATGGATTGTGAATAGGTTTTCTGAAATGGCTGTGTCTCAGTGTAATAAAAATGGAATTGGGTGATCAGGAAAGAAGGTTTAGGTTGTTTGTAGGCAACATTCCTCTAAATACCTAGTTCTAGTTTGGGTGTAGCTCTCAGGCAACTACTTTCTGGAAAAGAAGAGTTCATTTATCACAAGAAAGTACTATCTTCTAGAAGGTTGTGTGTGTGTGTGTGTGTGTGTGTATTTTAATTTAATAATTTAATATTTTTGTTTATATGCATTACAACAATAATTCAACAATAATTTAAACATTTTGAAACTTGACTTCCTTCTCTCTCTTTCTGCGGTTCCTTATATTTATTTTCACATTCTCTGCACACTCCAAATTGCCTTCTAGAAGTTTGGAGCTCCTTCAGGTAATCCAGGGAAAGGCTAGACAAAAGGTTATGAATAAACCATCCACTTGCTGTCCTGTTGTGATCCGGGGGGGGGGGGGAATGGCGTTCCATCCCTAATACCTATCTAAGCATTGTATGTTTTTCAAGAAATCGTGTATTGAGGAGGCCATGCCACCTTGATGTTTTCAGGCTGACCACAGTGGGTAGGCACAGAAAGATCCCTCTTTACACTTGCAAAACTCTGGTCTTCATTTTGTGACTATGAAAAGTCACGGGTAGAAAAGGTTACTATACCAAATCAGCAGAGCTACATATCCGATTTTCCTTGCCCTAAAGTCCTTGTCTAAAAAAGATGTGCCTTGTTCTCTAGCGATGACAAGACAAATAGTATATTCTCTCCTCCTAACAGGTGAGCTGTTCTTTGGTTTATGTCGAAATGCATCGACAGTATAGCAATGGAGAGCATTTGTCTTTATCTTTGCAGTACCTGACAAGAAGCATGATTACAGCTGTAAGGGTGCCCAGATAACAAAAAATAATAATAATAAAAATCCTGTCCGAGAGCCTTGTTATTTATCACTTTCTGAAATGGTGACTAGCTCCTACCAGGAAAGATATTATTTGTCAAATTGCCAGCAAAAATAATTATTTTTCCTCCCCAGACAATAAGTGTATCTCACAGCTTTTCTGTGCTGGTCTGTGAGTTAGTTTGCTAGTTAGTCCACAAACATGAATAACTCACAGTGTCCATCTAAAAGATATGTTTGGTCCACAGGGATCATTGCATGAGAAAGAAGAACTGTATGTGATCAGAGCTCATAGGAGTTATAATCTACCAGAGAAACCTTGTATGTGTGTGTAACTTTATAAATTGGAGTCACATTAAAGAAGCGAGCTTAAGGCTGCAGTCACAGGAGCAAAGCTTCTTCAACTTACTTCCAAGAAAACATGTGTAGAATTGGACTGCCATTCTTTAGAAGAATGGGAGTGGGTGGCACTGTGGTCTAAACCACTGAGCCTCTTGGGCTCGCTGATCAGAAGGTCAGTGGTTCAAATCCCTGCAAGGGAGTGAGCTCCCATTCCTCTGGTCCCAGCTTCTGCCAGCCTAGCAGTTTGAAAGCACACCAGTGCAGGTAGATAAATAGGTATTGCTGCGGTGGGAAGGTAAACAGCATTTCCATGTGTCCTGGTTTCCATCACAGTGTCCCGTTGCGCCAGAAGTGGTTTAGTCATGCTGGCCATATGACCCGGAAAACTGTCTGTGGACAAACACTGGCTCCCTCGACCTGAAGTGAGATGAGCGCCGCAACCCCATAGTCGCCTTTGACTGGACTTAACTGTCTAGGGGTCCTTTATCTTTACCTTCTTTAGAAGAATGCTAGCTATATATTCTATACTTAGTATTCTATTCTATTTTTACAAGGAAAATATAAACTTGTGGTCCCAAATATGAGCTGAACTTTAAGGCACTGAAGTGAAGCAGATCTGGATCGGGGCTGGGAACCAGATATACATGATATACATGATAAACACATTTGCTAAGGGGTAAGATAAGCAGGATTTAAGGAGAAGGTAGTAAAAGGGATGGGTAAGTCTGGGTTATGGGATTCTTAATTAGGGAACTGCATCAAATCATTTAGTGGACGATATACATAAAACCTTAATTTTTATTTTAATATTTATTGGGACCCTTTTTTGCTTTAAGAAATATTACAAGGCCAGGCTCAGCTGTCTAGAGGTTGTTTTCCTCTATTCTGGCTTTAGACCCAAACTAGAAAGACCTGTTGGATGCCTACTGGATACCCACGTAACATGCAAGCCCCTGGAATGTGGCCAAACAACTGTATTTATTCAATTTAACAAACAGAAATAGCAGCATAAACAAACACACAAAGTTATTACCAATGTTTGAAGGGTTTTCAAATACTGTGAGACTACAAAACACTGGTTTCTCTAGTGTGAAAACACAAGTGATTCCCTCCTTAAATGAAAGCACAGTAAATTTCAGGAAAGCACAGTAAATTTCAGTATTGCTGCTAGAACGTTCAAAGTAATTTTGTAGAGTTGACGGAACCTTAGTATTCAGCTTGGATTCTGTTATTGTCAAATTTGGCAGCAACACTAGGAATAATAATTTGGATGCAATGTTATTATTGCATTTAACTTTATTGTTATCTTTAAATGGTTGTTAATCACATCATGTCTGATCATTACTAAATTCCATTAAGGATATGAAGGGCAATTTATTAGGCATTCCCCAAAGTCTTTCTTAAACTTTGCAGTCTGTGTTTTGTTAAAAATGCTGCATAAAATTATCGTAAAACTATATCATAAATATTTAAGTACTTCAGTGCTACTGCGATATGCGACCCTGTCTTTTGCTATAAACAGTTTGCCAAATGTACTTAGTGGAGATGATATAATTCAGATCTCAATGGAAGAAAAGCCCAGCAAATTGGTCCCTAAATAACCAACTTCAGCAAGACATTTATGTAATAATGTATGGCCTCATTTGGAAGTCTATTAAAGGAATATCATCAAAACCATGATGATTAGTATGCTATTATTTCAGAAAATATTTGAGAAATTAAGGTCCTGCTACTATGCAAATTCCATTGTTATTGGTTAAGCTAATATATTTAATCAAATCAGGTATTTATCTTATTTGCCCAGAATGAACTTGGAAACTTAATGTACTCATCTTACAAGCTTATTCCTCTGGACATTTACCAAACTTCTTCTTATTTTGTTTTCCAATCTGGCACTGTGAAGAGTCTGAGGCAGAACAACCTTAAATAGCTCCTCTCCCCATTGGGCGAAATCACCCATCAGGCCGTAACATTCTCCTCTAGGGAGATACCACCTCTCCTCTTCTTCAGGGGGTATGGGTGTAGCAAATTCATTCCCCCCAAATGGTGGGAATGGCATTGCCAAAATCATATAAACATTGCCAGTTTTATTCAGCCAAACACCTACCATACATCAACTTGTGTAGAACACTAGAAAAATAGAGCCTGGCATTGTTCAGCTGTTTCACTATCAAAGTACATTACACACGTCTCAGTCATCAAAGAACTTTGATGAGTATTTTCCTAGGTTTAAACTATGGCCAGCGCAGTGGCTCACTTAAGTGTAATGACATGTTAACCCAGCAGTCTTCCATTTCCTGACCCAGCCTTCTGGTTAAAGCAAATGTAGGAGCAGGGGAAGTGAGTTCAAGAGGGGGTCTTAATCATCCCCTTTCTCCTGCCTGCCAATTCTCCCTCACTTTGTGTCAGTATTACAAGGGAAACATGGGCTTAGGACACCCATGTTTTTCTTGTAACATGTAGTTCTGGCCTTAGGCTAGCTGACAAAGATGCATTAAGGCTGCTGCAAACAGTCTCTGGAGAGAGGTGTTAAATATATGGAGCAGAAAGCAATAGAGAAACCCAAAAGCTCTTACTAGTAAGCTTCTTGATACTATGTGTTCCATCCGAAAAACAGAGAGACTAGTTAATGCTAGAGTCAATTTTATTTAATTTCCTAATAGGCTTCCAGTTTTATATGCTTTCCTCTATAAATTACCAGCTCAGCCAGAAACTCTTGAACATTAGGCACTTGTGGGCTGCAGAAGTTTCTGCTCATTTTTCACAAATACGATCCACCAAAAGTGCTGGAAGGGGGGATTACAAAGAAGTTTGATTCAGCTCTTGTTTAAAGAACTTCCCTAATTTGTACTTTCCTAAACAGTATGTGAACTGAAAGCACAGCTGCCCTTCAAAGTTCACACTTCCCCAGCCAAGTAATATGTACAAAATTGTATATCTTGATGTAAAGTGGTAGGTGGGTGGGTGTGTAAAAATAAGATACAAAAATGCATTTTATTAGGCATAATTATTTTGCAAAAAAATCTGCATATTAAACCAAATTGCATACAAACATTTGTATTTGAGGAGAAAGTTGCATTAAAATGCTGATGAATTTTCATGAGGACTTTAAAATCACCATCACCAGTGGAGATGTTGAAATGTGGAAAACTGAACTTAAATTGGAGAAATGACAAAGAAAGAGTAGCCAAAACTGAGATATTCATGCCCCTCTAACTGAAAGTTGCCCAAAAGAATTGCTCCAAGTGGCCTCTTTAATATGCTCTCAATGGTAGGTTTTCCGCTATAGCCAATAGCAAGCATAAGCCGTTGAAAAAAATTGCAGCTTAATAACCAATTGGTAGCTGTCGTTGTTCTTCTCTTATAAGCGGCTTTATCTAGGAAACAGCTCCTAGGTTTACTTCAAGCAGCTGCCCTTGGCTGATAAAGGGAGTTGTCAACCAGGAATCGCCCAACATTATTGCTCCAGGTTTATCAGGCACTGTAGCTGAAAGCAAGTTGAATTCACATATGCCAGAACTTGTAAGGGAAAGAACCTGCTGTGATAAAGCTTTACCTGATCAATAAAAAATAAATAACTCTGATAAAGATTGTAACTGTTACCATCTCAATGCACTAAAGCCAAAGACACTATTGTACAGTACGTAAGAAGTGCAATAAAGTACAGCAAACACAGTAATTTCATATCAAAGTGAAAGCTGGAGAGACAGAGAGAGAAGGAGGCTGAAGGGCTACTAAAATGAAATGACAAGCAGAGAGAAAGAATCCATCAAACTAGATTCAGTGGAACAAAACAAAGAGTGAGTGCTGATGTCAGGAAACAGGGCTATAACTTGGGAGGCAGAAAAGTTATAGCTCCCTGTACATTATTTGGTATGTCTCAATCTACATGTTAAAACACTTCCTCAAGCAGTACCAGAAGTCACACTACTTCCTGACACTATCTGGCAATACTGTTCATTGGTAAAACACCAGGGCTATTATTATGTACAATTTATGTGCTTATAATTATGTTCTAGAACTTTTCTTCTCTTGCGCTCAGCCTCCTTCCGCGGCAAAAGGAAGAGGAGCCGGCCACTGAAACAGTGCCGTGCTCAGCTTTGCACTCGGCTACCTTTGCTCCCTGCCAAAATATATCGGAGGGACCATAATAGCTCTGTCCCCATGACCTGGTGCCCCTGGTTGCACTCATATCCTGTTGTGGACTCTCCATCGGCATCCATTTTAATCACTTTACCACTAGATGATTCTTTGGTCTACTTCAGAAGGGTCCTTCTTATGTTGCCATGTACTCAGCTGGAATTATAGAAGTAATGGTTGCTTGTCAGGAGATACAACTCCCAGTCAGGATTGTGCTTCAGACCTCTCATTTTGGAAATTCGTCTGCAAGATTGGGTCAATTTTCATGCTTCTTTTTGACACACTGAAGTCATGGGAGCATTTTCAAAGCAACGCATTTATGTGGTGAAGTCACCTATTGCTATTATCAAAGCATAACAGAAATATTGAGTGAGGATAGTCCCATTGGAGCATATTTAAATAAACTATAATACAATTAAGTCATTATTTTACACTTGGTGAAACTGTGTTTACATCTTTTTCATGTTCTTTATTTGGGAATTTACCAGTCTTTCCTGAAAAACCTCAAACACAAGTGTGCTTATTTACCTATACCTGCCTGTTAATATCATTCATCCAGAAAATATTTTTCTTCAAGCTTGCATGGTAATTCAGCTGTTGGTGAATCAAATGTTTGTTCTGCTTACTGAACTTAAGCAATGGATTAGTCATGGCTGGTATTAAAAGTTGCTTTTGTTTACAGCTTGGCTGTATTGTGGATAACTAAAGAAAGTTCCCAAATGTCACATTTGTACCGTGAGCAAATAGTTCATATTCCAAGCTGGAAAATAAATATTCATATTTCCCCCTTGCTTTGATAAGCAGTATCAAAAACATCACACTGAAGTCAGTTCAGAACAGATTTGCATTTAACAGGCATAGATAAGGGAGGAGGAGAGAAGAGTCCAAAAATCTGGTTCTTTTAAAATATGTGTTGACTTTCATCTTATTGTGTAGGTCTCTGTTTAAATTTAAAGTATGTGTTGAGAAAGATACTTTAAAAGGGTAAACAGAGAGCAGCTGCCGACATTAATAATATGTACAAAAGCACCACTGAGTCACACTTCCGATGTTTGCACATAGTTGTCTGAAGCTATTCAAAAATCTGCTTATGCTTAACACATTAAATTTGCATCCTGGCTGAAAACCTCTATGCTCAGAGTAGCTAAAATAAAAAACTTCAGATCCAGGCAGACCAGCACCTCTTCAAAAGGGAGTCCATCTTCAGCTGTATCTGTTGAAGCACTCAATTGTTAAAGATTGGTGTCTCCCTCCTTTTATTGTTTTATTGAAATTATTGGTTGCCCCTCTTTATGTTGTGAGGCATCCTGAATGCTTTTGCTGACATAGGGGTAACAATGGCGGTGACAATCAATACTATGGTAACCTCAAGATTGGATTACAATAATGCTCTTTAATGTGGGGCTGTCTTTGAAGTTTGTTTGGGAACTGCAGGATACAACTTCCCAACTGCTGACAGGTTTGAAGAAAGCTGATCATAGAACCATAGATTCAGGCACAGTGACACTGGCTACCTGCACATCTCTGGGCCCAATTAAAATGCTGGTTTTGACCTATAAAGCAGTGTACTGCTCAGGAACCCAAAATCTTTCAGGTGCATTTCCAAATATGAACCTACCCTTCAGTTTTCATCTAGGTGCCCTCTTTGAGGAAGCAAGCAAGAAGAGAGAGGTTCTGTGCACTTGTGCCACCCCAATTGTGAAATGCTCTCCCCACCTGGTATCATCATTCACATCTCCCAGGGATTACTGTTTATTGATTATATGCTTTTGCAATGGATATCTTTGATGCTGTTTTCTTGGGTCTTTTCTGTGGGTTATGGTTTTTCTGGTAATGTAAGTTTTTTTCCATTGTAGCCTGTTATGAATACACTAAAATAATAACACTAAAGATGGTGATTGTAACAATGATAACTTTCTCAAGGAATTCAAAGCCATGGGATGTAAGCCCTAAACTTGCAGATTTAAAGTGAATAGCATGTGTGTGCATTCACAAATCCCACAAGTCCCATGTCCCAGAGTGTATGGTCCACTGCAGACATTCTCACATTCAGTGCAAATTTCTGAAAGGGATTTCTAAATGCAGTTGAATTCATATACTTAGAAGCTGCCCCCCTGCAATTGGGAACTCTATAATGGTTATAGAAAATTTCATAACCTCTCTTGCCTTGGCAATCTGAAGTGACAACTTTTTCCAGGTCAGGCCACTTTGGAATGAGATACTTATTTAAAATTGGAATGGATATTCTGATTTGTTGTTCTATTAGCAATTATGCTGAGCTATATCCAGGAGCTACCAGTGGTGCTGACCTATAGCTTAAAAAAAGAAACATGTAGGTCATTCTGTCTCAAGATTTTCTGTTCATTTCACGCTGCTCTCTCTGTCTCAGTGTTTGCTTAAGGATAGTGGTAATATGTCCAGAATAATTAGAATTCTAATGTTGTAAATTAGTTTGCATTATCTGTCAAGAGTTTATCAGGAATGGCCAACTGAACAAAATCATATGTAACCTAGGCAGTTCACCATTTCTAAAAGCATTGTGGTGACATGCCCCTTCTTTGACACATGTTGTGTGTTTACTTGCCCCAAGAATTCTATTTCACTTTGATGAAAAATACACTTTTACAGTGGTACCTCTGGTTACGAACTTAATTCGTTCCAGAGTTCCGTTCTTAACCTGAAACCGTTCTTAACCTGAGGAACCACTTTAGCTAATGGGGCCTCCCGCCGGCACATGATTTCTATTCTCATCCAGGGGCAAAGTTCTTAACCCGAGGTACTACTTCTGGGTTAGTGGAGCCTGTAACCTGAAGCGTTTGTAACCTGAGGTACCACTGTATTTAGAATCATAAAACCATAATTTTGTAGAGTTGGAATGAACCACGAGGGTCATCTTGTACAAACCCCTGCAATGAAGGAATCTTTTCCCCGAAGTGGGGCTTGAACTCACAACTTTATGAGTTTGACTCCAGATTCATGGATTCAATTAAAAAAGCAAGCAAACAAACAAGCAAGCAAACAAACAAACAAACAAATGTGTTCCATTCTTGTGTCATGTATAAGGACAACAATGGTCATGTCCACACCATACTCTTATAATATTTTAATAGTCATGGCTTTTCTCAAAGAACTGTGAGAACTTTAGGTTTTCAGAGTGGTATTTTTGCCCCCTCCTATTCACGGACACTGTGGTCTAAACCACAGAGCCTAGGGCTTGCCAATCGGAAGGTCGGCGGTTCGAATCCCCGCAGCGGGGTGAGCTCCCGTTGCTCAGTCACAGCTCCTGCCCACCTAGTAGTTCAAAAGCACTTCGAAGTGCAGGTAGATAAATAGGTACCGCTCTGATGGGAAGGTAAACGGCATTTCCGTGAACTGCTCTGGTTCGCCAGAAGCAGCTCAGCCATGCTGGCCACATGACCCGGAAGCTGTATGCCGGCTCCCTCGGCCAGTAAAGCGAGATGAGTGCCGCAACCCCAGAGTCGTCTGCGACTGGCCAGGAGTACCTTTACCTTTACCTATTCAAAGCAAGTATAGGATCTGGTAGCCAAGGCACTGGTGTAGCATATTTCTCATCCTGGCAAAACTGATGCATGGAGTTGCTTGGTCTATGGATTTCCTCTGATTGATTCTAGAATTCTTATATTATTGTGAATACCCAACTCCCAAGGTTCAAGTCTACTCAAAACTTTATCCTATGCTGGTTCCTTGCGCATCTATTTTGGTTACAGGCTCAAGAGTATTCATGGCAGATGTCATGCTATGGCTGTGAGATAAAATAGTATATTGGCCAGAAGTATAATTTTTTCCACCAAAGTAAAAGACTTGTTGTGTCTAAACTAAACTAATACATAGTAGCAAGCTGTGCACAATGGACAGCAACACAAAGAGGAATTGTCTGAAATGCTTCCCTGTTGCTTGGGAGAGAGGAAATCCAATTTCTTAATGGCACACGTGGATCTTATCAAGCTGCAGTTAATGATAAAAGTAAATCTTGGGAACAGGCTTGACTTTGAATACTGCACCAGGCTTATCACTGATGATATCTTTAATTACACTAAAGCAAAATATAAGACAGTCTAATGGGAAATACAAATTGCTTGTTAAAATTATTAACCGGGTTAATGTGCTTACATTTGTTTATTTGTACAGGAATCATCTCAAATATTTGACTGCAATGACAATATGTGTAAAGATCAATTAAAAGTCATAGAGATGAGATATTGGATTTTCAGACCTTAATAGGATTTCATGTGCACTTGTTATATTATGTTATCCATTTATAATTGAGCTTCCATCAAATCATAGAATCTGTCACCTCACCAATTTATTTTTCCATCCTCTAATGAAACTTTTTTATTTGCTTTCAAAAATATTTTCAAAAGCATGGTTCTAGAAGAGCTGTGTATTGTAGGGATTAGAGTGCACCAAATATTTACTTCTAAAACCCCAGGCTCAATCTGATGGCAATCTAATTGAGTTTGTGCATAGCTTCTAGTCACAATTTGCCTAAAACCGACAAATACACAAGCCAGCTGAGTGCTGACTATACCAGCTAAAGACAAGCATTGTTTGCTAGTTTCATTTCTGTCCTACCCTTCATCAAACCACAGAAACCCAGGGTGGGGTACATAAATTATACAATAGTTACCAAAAAAGCAAATAACAAAATATTAATTAAAGCAACATACAATTTATAAATATTAACAGTTCTCTTCTTTCCAAGTACCAGTGGCCTAACACATCATGAGCTCTGCATCATTAAGAAAACTGGCTAAAGAGCTAAGTTTTTAGTTGGTTCAAAAATCCAGCGTGGTGTAGTGGCTAGAGTGTTGGACTAGGAGCTGTGAGACCAGGGTTCAAATCCCCATTAAGCCACAAAGCTCACTGGGTGGCCTTGGGCCAGTCACTGTCTCTCAGACTAACAAGAACTGACAATAACTGTACACACACGGACTTGTCAGTATTTTCATGCCTCCCATGGCAAGAATTACCTGATCCTATTGTTTACTTTCATATTGTGAGAAAGGAAGGGGCGGAAGCCACTTCGAGACTTCTTTCATTGGTACTGTTGTACTTTTTCTTTGATCTGTCTTGCAAAGAGAGAGGATGTCTGTATGAGAGCTGCTCCTCTCGTACATGTTTGTTATTTTCTTTTATTTGACTAACTGGTAGAAATAAATTAGGTATGATGCAAAACCTCCACAGCTTTGCTTCTGTTTACTCTGCTGAGTTTGGGTGCTCACGTGAGCAGATGTGAGTCCGCAGGATCAGGACCTGCTCCTCGGGAATGCTGTGTTGGTGTTCCTATATTCCTGTGATCGGAGTGTCGGAGAAGGTGCTCCAGTCTCCCAGCCCATGCAGGCGCTGAAGAGGCAGGCTAATGGGCGTACTGAAAGGACTTAGTTGCTCTCATGCTTTTAAAAAAACCAGTTATATTCACTCTACCACTCTCTATAACAAGCTGAACATTTCAAGGGCATTAACAGAAGGCATTACAAGGATATGGGGCATCCACATGACAATTCTGCACTGGAGGTGCCATCTCGCCCTCAGGATTGTGGGTGCCCACTGCCACACTGCAAATGTGCAACATCACATGCCTACACACCGCAGGCGTGTCTTTTCAAGGTTAAACATACCCAACTTCCTCACAGAGACTGAATGCTGAAGGCACACTTATTTACCCTGTCCTTTGACACCCAAAATACATATTTTTAGGACTCATCCTACTTTTGTGGCTGCAAGTTTACACTGCTTAAATGTTGTATTGTAACGTTGAAATTAAATTGCTGAAATTTTTAAATTAAAATGCTCATGCTGATAAAACATATGTGAAACCACGATTGCCTATTATGTTTGAATTGAGCCAGTAACTGTAGTTATATCATTAGCACACTTTTCTTTTCTTTTTTAGAAATTCAGTCACTTCAGAAAATGAAGTTTTGTGCTTTAAAACATTTTGCAGGCCTTGAAAATCATAACACATCTATTAGATTGTTTGGGCAGGGGTGTAGGAAAGGTAAATAAGTAAAATATTTTTAAAGGACATTTTTAGAAACAAAACTGTCTGGTAATTAATCGCCATTAATAAAATACCCAGTGGACTTTTAAAAAAATGAATAATTCAGTTCTGTGTATGTATGAATACTCTATCTGCATACAAATAAATTATGCAAAAAATATTCTGTTCTCCAGAATGCCTGTGAATGGCAAATAATAAAAAGGGTATGAACCTGGCCAAAATAAACAGCCAATTAAAAATCTGAAACAATGCATGCAAGTGTTCTTTCTAAAATATTCTGCCAGCTATTTTCTTTCCCTATGGGATTTTAAAATGCGACAGTGAATACATAGAAAATGTAAACACACTTTCCCCTGCCTTATATGTGCAAAGAATACTTTTAAATGCACATAGGGTAGTATGAACTGGAACCCAGAAAAGATTCATGTTTAACCTCCGGAGTTTGAGCACAAACTGAACTGTCCCTAATTAAGTCCCAACCACAGTCACACCTTATTTCTACATGGTAAAGAAAGTTGATCAGGTGGAAACTGATTTGAATCTCCAAGCAGAAGTTCTTAGCTTGTCTGTAGCAACCAGTGCTAGTTAGGTCAACTTAGGCACTTTCTTTCTATTTTCTTTGTCCCATTGAAATCAAGTGACCCAAGCATCAAGCATCACAAGCATATCTCATGTGACTGTCCCTCTTCTGACTACAGCTCAGTTGGAGGCAAAAGGGATACAGAATTAGCTGTAAGAATCCTTTCCACTTGGTTGTCCTTTTGGCATAGATATGTCACAAAGTAATTTGTTTTCCAACAGTAAACTTAGCGTTGTATCTAGTGAAGTCATACTCAGAGTGAACCCATTGAAATTTATGGTTTTTAAATTAATTACTTCGTTCATGCTGTCCGGCTTTGGAGAATCAGATCCCTCCCACTGTTGCAGCCAAGAAACAGAGAAATGATAAAAGTTCTTACCAAGCAATTTATTCAATAATGCACAGAGAGCGATAAAGGAATGCAGTCTTCCCTAAATAACGGTGTTGCTCCAAGTAAAGTCCCACCCCCTACATCTCCCCTATTCTACATCACCCCTGTATCGGCTAATCTGAGCTTTTTGCCTCTTAGCTCTCTGTTCTACTACCCTCAATGCACGCTTGGTTCTGGGAGGGGGGTCATGAATACTTTCCAAGGACACTGAGTCTGTCATCTCTCTCTCTCCTGATGCTTCTTCTTCCTGCTGTTCCTCTTCCAATATTTCCCAGCTTCTGCCCTCTGCAGCCTCTGAACTATGCCCTTCTTCAAACCAGTGTTCTAAATCTATACTTTCCTCCTGTTCTCAGGAAGGTTCAGGAGAAGTGGAGGCAGTCTCCACCATTCCTCCTCAGTCCAGCCCCTGACATATACACTGTCTTTCCTCCAAGGATCTCAAGGTTGTGTAAACTGTTCTCCCACAGCTCATTGTATTTTCACAACAAGTCTGTGAGGTAGGTTAAGCACAGAGATAGTGACTAGCCAAAGGACACCCATTGAGCTTCATGTATGAGTGGGGATTTGAACCCTGATCTCTCAAGTCTTAGTCCAAAACCAGCCTTTCTCAACCTTTTGTCCCCAAATGTTCTTGAACTACAGCTCTCATCATCCCTGGCCACGGGTCATGCTGGCTAGGAATGATGGGAGTTGTAGTCCAACAATTGCAGTTGAGAAAGGCTGCCCTGACAGGATGACTAACTTATGTCCATAGATTTAAATAGGCCTACTCTAAGAATGACTTAGTTGGATAAGGACTGCAATACCTCAAGGACTGCCTCTTTCCATATGAACCTATCCAGACCCTGAGATCATCTTATGAGGTCTTTCTTTGTGTGCCTCCTCCTCAAGAGGTCTGGAGGGTGGAAACATGAGAACGGGCCTTCTCTGCAGTAGCTCCCCATCTGTAGAATGCTCTCTCCAGGGAAGTTCGCCTAGTGCCTTCATTATACACCTTTAGGCACCAGGCAAAAACATTCCTTTTTAACCAGGCCTTTGGTTGATTTGATTGACATCCTATGCCCCCTTTAAAAAAAATGGGGAGGATTATTGGGTTGTTGTTTTTATTTTGATTATATATTTTGTGGTTTTATATTTTGATTTTGTTCTATGAACCGCCCTGAGACCTCCGGATATAGGGCAGTATATAAATTCAATTAAAAAATTTTTTTTAAGCCCCTTACTCGTTTACAGTTTTCCTTAGTTGCCAACAACATTGTTTAAGACTCATTGTGTACAGAACATGTATTGCAAAGTAGAAGGGCACAGAATCAGCCCAAAAATCTCATTTTCTCAGAGTCTTCTCATTAATGCCTGCAGTTCTTTACAAGGACTGTTTTACATTAATTGATGGCTGCAAAGTGAATTGATGATTTACATGTGTGACTTACATGGAGGGGTAATCCACTAAGAAAATTTTCCTATCATCTCAGATGTAATGCTTTTCTAAGGAACCAGTGTGGTAGTGATTAAGTGTTGGACTGTAGCCTTTGAGACCAGGGTTCAAAACCAGACTCAGTCACGAAGCTCACTGGTTGACCTTCAGCCAGTCAAGGTCTCTTAGCCTAATTTACCTCGCAAAATAAGGTGAAGATGAAATGGGGAGATGGAAAGCCATGTATTCCACATTGAGTTCCTTGGAGGGAAGGTGGGATATAACTAAATCAAATAAATAAATTTATTCAGCTGTCAACAATGCAGTGTACAGGAATAAGCAAGTAGTTTATGCACGTGTTGCACCTAAAATGCAATATATAAGCATATGGTGGTATTTTTTGTTTTTGCAAGTGTGCATTTAATTGAAAACTTTTTAAATCACCCATGTCATTAATGGAAAAGAACTTTTTAACCACCCAGGTCATTGCCAACCTTATTTCCTAAATCACAGTGGTTATGCTGATGTTGTCACTTATTCTCTGTATTATCATAAACCAGTTAAAATATATTGGTGTAAGTTATTACAAGAGGTTGACATAACTGACAGCATCTCTGAGAAATGGGTTATACCACACTGATCTCCCAAGAGGCCTTAAATATCAGACTAAAATGTATGGAACAGCGATCACTGGGTCTATTACTTCAGTTGCAGCCTGGTAGTTTGCAATTTATGGTTTCCGGATAAATTGGAGTCCATTCAGCATATTATGCAAGACTCTGAGATGGCTTGTGCTACCTTGCAACATTAAGGCAGTAGCAGCAAAGGCTTGGAGCTGTCTATGAACTTAGCTTAACAAATGATTGTACAGCAGAGGATCATCTGCATATTGCCATTTGCAAGTGTACCGTTACAACAAATAAAGCAGACAGACAAAACTTGTAATGTATTCCAAATTCTTTATATAATGAAATATTGTTAGGACCAAACTTCATTTGCAGTGCAAGAGCTTCAGCTCTGCAACTCAATATTTTTACATTTAACGGGGAAGGGGATCAGCCTACTTCTAAGAATTGTGTGGATTTTTTAGTTTTAAACTTTATTTTTATTCGCCTGATTAACTCATTTACATTGGAAGCATGGTTTTCATACACACATTCTATTATCAACATCATATATAATAAATAATGCTGAGAGGGTTCGAAGAGCTTTGCTAAAAATAATATCCACAATAAAATAAAAATGAACCAGTGTTTACAACTATAATTATAATTAAATTATAATTTCAGTCATTTTAATTGAAAAGGATGTCTTGTTTAGAATAGCAGTTTGTTGCGAATAATAATTTTTAAAATAAGGCTTGTATTATAAGCATCCAAGTAGTATTCCTCAAAAACAAAGCATGCAAATGAGCAAAACTCCTTCAACTGATAGTTGGAACTAGATGTCACAGACCTGGAAACTTGATTGTTTTTCCTAGGTTTTGAGTTTCTTTTTTATATAGAGTATGTTTATTTTTGATGGTCCAACAAATGTTTTTGTTGTGTATTGAATTCAAGTTTAGCAATTGCCAGCTCATTATCCTGGTTTGCCCTTCATCAGTTACAGATACTACCGGTATATTCTCTGAGCTAACCTACACATTCTATGCAGAATGAGGTAATAGAATTCTGGAACATACCACTTCAGACAGCAAGTAGAGTGCCTTTTAAAAAAGCTATCTGGTATTAAAAGATGCATGCAGTAAATTTAGGACATCTGGGAGCAGGCGATTGTAAACTTTCTCTTTCTCTCATAAGCTAGCATACATTTAGGGAGGAATAAGGCCTAGCCATAGCTCACTTGGGCAAAAGAATAATTGAAGGCAACTGCTGACAATAATGCATTGATGTGATGGGGTTTCATGAATACTATCACAGCTGCGTTATAGGTAATGCTATATTTCTTAGAAGAACTGAAAAGGGGTTTTATGCCTTCACTTTTGCAGCAGTCAGTGAATTCCTTAGTATCAATCAGGGTTAGGGTATAAATGCAATATCAGGTGTGATGTTCAGATTTCATTTATAACATCTCCCATTCCCATCCTTGCCATTCGTTTGTTTCTGAAAGCACTCATTTATTCAGTTCCAATAATAGTGTTGTGTTATCAGATGATGATTGGACTATCACATTGACTGAAGCCCAATGTGATAGTAGTACTCCTTTCCACACACACACCCACCCAAAAAAACCCTCTAAGATCCACACATAACTGTGTGGACACTTCTAGGTCCAGGTATGTAAGCAATTTCCTTGACAGCAAGTTTTAGAAACAGACTGAACCCAAAATATGGGTATTCACTGTCTTTTTAAAACAAGCAAAAAACCCAACAGAATGAGTGGGGCAAGACATTTCTCATAGTGTGACTTCTTCATTTTATAATGTATAAACCAATTTTCCAGGGCTGAAAGCAGCACTGCAACAGGGGAAGTAAGTGCAGTGCCCTCCAGATGTTGTTGGCCTGCAACTCCAACCAGCCTCTGCCAGCATGGGCAGTGATAAGAATAAGAAGAGTCCTGTTATGGATAAGTCTGAAGGTCCACCAATCCAGCACTTTGTTATCACAGTGCCCAATCAGATTCCTATGTGAAATCCACAAACAGGACTTGAGGCCAACAGCACTCTCCCCTCCCCTCTTATAGTTTCCAGCAACTGGTATTCAGAAGCACAGTACCTCCGACTGCGGAGGTAGAGCACAGTCATCATGTCATGAAACTGTTAAATCTTGCAATAGCAGAGAATGTAAATGAATTCAAATAAAGAGAAATACACAGAACTAGGTATACTTTCTCATGTATTCAGTGAGTTGGATCCAGAGTTCCTCTGTGTGAAACTTCGACCACCAGAAAGTAGAGAGGAGGCAGTTTTCACATTCCTCCTTGTCCCTGCAGTCCCCTACATGGTCCCAAAAAACTATTCTGGATGCTTTGGAGCTCCCTGGAGCAGTGTGGGAGGTGGTGTTTGGGGATGCTTCATTGAATCTTTTCTTGTTCTATTGCAAGCAATGGCCACAACAGTATGAAGGTTCTGGCCCAAGGGGATAGGTTCCTATCCCAAGCTTAGGGACCAGAAAAGCAGAGGCAGGTGATGCAAGCAAGGGCAGATTCCCAGCTTCAGTGAGGCCAGGATCAAAGCAAGCAAAGCAAAACAAGGTTCAGGTGATAGCAGGTCACTTTTGACCTGATGCCATAAGATGTCTGGTAGGCCCAGGTGGATATGGCTGGGAGAAAACAGCCTCTTGGCGCCAAATTAGGACTGTTCATGGCCCTAATTTGGACTGCAAACTGGAGGTACTCCAATCCTGTGGTAAAGTAAAAAAAAAAAAAAAAAAAAGTCAATGTAAAATATATTGAAGCAATGCAAGGAAGGAGTTTAAACTGCAGATAGCACCCTGGACAGCTCCACTGAGAGTTCAGAGGAGCAAGGCTTGAATGTCATTTCAGCAATAGACCATCTCAGCCTTCAGCTTCATCAGAGTCAGCAACTTCATCAGAGTGAACAGAAGTCAAACGGGCATAGCCTGCTTCAACAGCCATTTACTCGGATGGAGCAAAGGAGATGGTGGCTTTGTTGGTTTTCGGTGCTGGGGTCCTCAGAGTCAGAATCAGAGTAGCTCAGGCCAGAGAGCTGCTGGTAGAATGGGTTCCTCTTGTGCTATAGCTTCTGGAGCACTGTGGATATTGGAGGTCAGCTCTGACGGCAATTTTGTTTCCT
The DNA here is from genome assembly GCF_009819535.1 of Lacerta agilis. Taxonomy (NCBI): domain Eukaryota; kingdom Metazoa; phylum Chordata; class Lepidosauria; order Squamata; family Lacertidae; genus Lacerta; species Lacerta agilis. The sequence goes on along the minus strand of NC_046321.1, from coordinate 33,206,202 downwards.
GATTTGACAACCCCTCTGAAGATGGGGAGTAAAATCCCTGGGGTGATAACACCGTGCTGAATGGAAGAGTAAGTCTGGCTCCAAGCTGTTATATTCATGCTTCACCTCTCCATATATTCAAGACAATCTGCAACAAAGCCAGAAAACTAATATTGTAAAACAAAGCATTTAAAAACTAAATCAAAGACTCCTTAAAACTAATGGTTTGACTATATTAACAACAAGGCCCATTATAAATCTTATTAAAGACAATTGCAGCATCTATCCTGATCACCAAGGCTTGATTCAACAGGTAGACTACGATAGATAGATGATAGATGTTAGATAGATAGATGATAGATAGTAATGTCCCTATAAGCTAAGATTTGTTTTTTGAAACTCATGTCTCCATATCCTTCTCAATTCTTATTTATTCTCCCGTCAGTACCATACAGTTGCATATCCACTCTCAAAACATTTTTGACTCTGATCCAAATAAATGTAGACATGCTTAAGTCCTATTGAAATGGGACAAGTTAAAAAAAAAATGAAATGGGACAAGTTAGCCACAACTGATTTCAAACAAAGTATGACTTTCACAGGAGCCGTCTCTTGTTTTTAGAATGTATATGTTCCTGTGAATATCACTAATGGAGATTATCAACTTTCACTGGTGATTAACTGCAAACACCAGCCATTGTCAACATTCACTTGAAAACAATATATTTAAAAAGTCAATATTCCCCATTTCTGACAATCACATTAGCATAAATAAACAGAAAAACTTACCGCTTACACATAATTGTATCATTATTGACAATTGGGAAAAAGTGTTCTATAAATGCTCTAAAGTACAGGTATTTCTATACCCTCATCTTATGTTGATTGAATTAATGCAGCAGCTTAAGCAAGAAGCAGTTTCCATGGTTACACCGGAGACCTTCTAAATATAGTACATGATGTAACCAGCTAAAGTGACTGTGTACAAAATTGATGTGTACTTTTGCATGAAGGCCTCTTGTAGCCGAATCATTTGAAAAGTGTCCACATCACTTCAAAATACTATTTTTAAAAATATTCCCATTGTGCCAAGATTTCCTGCTTCTCCAGGCTCTACCATTTAGCAGTTTAAGGCTGAAAGTACTTTGTAATTGTTATAGATAAGATACATCAGAATAGTGTGCTGCCTTGATATTACCCTTAATGTTAAGTGTAAAATCACACATTGTGACTTATTCCCCAGTTGTCTAGAAGAAAGAGTATAGGGTATTGTAAACTCATACAACCAGCTACTTGAAATCCTGTTATCAACTGTGATCAATGGTGTCAGTTATGCTTCCATCTACCCATTCAGGATTGTTTCATCACAATCTCCATTTCAGGGTTGCCTGACAAGATAGGAAAAACAAGCAAACACAGATTGGCCTCCTCACCCCAGGCCACTTGTTGGGAAAGCAAGGTAGGATGTCTTCATCACCACCACCTTCTGTAGACTTTAGATCAGGGGTATGCAACCTAAGGCCCGTGGGCTGGTTGCGGCCCAATCGCCTTCTCAATCTGGCCCACAGACGGTCCAGGAATCAGCGTGTTTTTACATGAGTAGAATGTGTGCTTTTATTTAAAATGTATTTCTGGGTTATTTGTGGGGCATAGGAATTTGTTCTCCCCCCCAAAAAAAAAATATAGTCTGGCCCACCACTTGGTCTGAGTGACGGTGGACCGGCCCACAGCTGAAAAAGGTTGCTGACCCCTACTTTAGATGGTCAGACAGTCTCACATTATTGCCTACAGTAGATCACTCAGCTTCTCTGCTTCCATAGACTCCTTGATTAAATCAGGTCCTCCATCAAAGAGGGCACGTGTTGCAGTGCGACCTGGCCACCTGACCCAGTGTTGTGGGTGGGTAATCCTGGAACAGCCACAACCTCTGATAGGTGGGTCCTGCGTTGTTTGGGCGCAATCTGACAAATAGGGTGCCAGTTTGATTTAATCTATTTTAAATGTTCTCAAACACAGGGGACTCAATTTTCAAAAGAGTTTCTGGTCATTATATTATGTTGATTTAAAATTAGTGATCTTTTTTCCCCTTTTACTTCTATTTTAAAATTTTAAAATGTTATTTTGTCACACTAGTTCTCCCATTCATCAGAAACAGCCTTGCAGTTCAACCAAAATCTTTCTGCTCCAAGAATGGTTTATAATATTGTTCAGGATTTATTTTCTCTCTTGCTTGTTTATATGTGGTTGTCCACAGACAACATAAATGCTCTTTTCTTTTCCACCTTATCCCATATATATGTAGGAGACTTTCCATTTATGTAGGAATCTCTTGAGAAGTAACTATTCTGGTTTGCTGTTTTAGAGTACTGCACCACACTTATTTAGACTAGAGGCAATGTCTAACAGTGCTTTTACGATAGTGAGTTTAAATTCTTGCAACAGGTATATCAGAAAAGTGTCCCTAACAATCCATATGTAACATTTTACTCATTTTCTGCAGAAATCTAATAGCATATCAAAAGCAAATGTAGCTGTCCATTATCAGCTCAAGGCTCTTTACTGGGGAGTAAAGACTTGCTTACACAGACACACTCACTCTCTCTCTCTCACACACACACACACACACACGGAGGGGGGGGGAGAGAGAGAGAGTTATTAAACTTCCCATAAAAGCAAATATTTTTGGTACGAATAGCCTGAAGACTATGAAGTGACAGTGACTAAAGACTTCAATATAAAAGGCAGTGTAAACTTTCTTCTAAATATTTGCTGAATTTTCCACTTTTGTAAGTTTATTGGAAATGCCAGCACTGAGTGATCAGAAATGAATTGTATTTTCCAAGTCCTTTAAAGAGTGGTGGGGCGGGGGGTGTTAGTCCATAGAGTTATATCTACTTCGAAATGGAAAGATAGCCTAGCTAGACTTTTTCCACTATAAGAATCATATAAGTAGTTGTGCTTGAACGTCTACCTTTAACAATGTGCATTCTGCCTGGGAATGGGCTATTACTTGGCTACCATGGCAAAACTCACGAGTTTCCACTACAACTGATCTGTTCTAAATTATAGGACATTTCCTGAAGAAGTTCCAACCAATATTTGAAATGATGCATTTAAAAAAAAACTTATATTAAGAAAGTTAAGAAGAGCTTGCTGGATCACGCCAATTTCCCATCTAGTCTAGCATCCTGTTCTCATAGCGGCCAATCAGATGCCTGCTCTGAGTGCCCCAGGTCATGAGGTATGCTCAGTTTTATGCAGAGAAACTAACATTTTTTATAGCATTCCCTGACATTCTTTGGCTTTCCGAGAACAGTTTATATGCTTTTTAATCAAATGTAAATTTACCAAGCCAAATGTTGTCCCATCACAAAAATGATCCCTCACACTCAAAAGCATATTTTTAAGATACCTCACTGAAGAAATTTGCAAAAATTACATTCTACTTCCTAAAATGACATGCCCTATTGAGGGATGGTTAATTTAAGATCAGTTTCCTTTAAATTCATTAGAAATATAAAACCACCACAATCCAAAATGAACTATTTCACTCCCTGGTACAAGAGAGTTCTTATCTTAAATTCACTGTAATTTCTTTCCACTATGGAGCTGTAAGGAGAGGCATTCCATGCATTGCAATTAATCATAATATCATCATTCATTCACCTAAATGCTTTAATCACACTCATAATTCATGCTGAAAGAAAGCATATTAAAGCACAGCAATCCAGGAAAAACAGATTTGTGGTCCCAGAAGCTGGTTTCTTCACATGCTGCAGAGGGAAGTGAGGGGATAGATGGGTCTCGTTAACCTGGGAAGGTAGCCCATCTAGGAGAAGGAAAACTCTGATCCTAAAGCTCTGTTGCCTCACAGCTATACTAATTTCTGATAAAGGTTTTGGAATGAGTGCAGGACATCTTTGGGAGAATAAATGGCTAAGGAGTAAACGCTACACAAATCCAGAGTAGAGTCTCTAAGGTGGTTTGATGGCCTCTGGTACAGAACACCTCTTTCTAACAACACCTGCAGCCAAGCTGGTGCAAAATATGTATTGCTTTCCTTTCCTTTGGACCCTAGCAGCAAGGCCAGGGATGGGTGGGTCATGTCATCCAGGCAGCCCAGGACCAACATACACACTGCCCAGGTTTGCAGACACCAGCACTTTGATGCTGCTACAGCATCAAAAACAATGTGGGAGGCAGCAGTTACGAGTTACAAGTCTCTGCAGCCACAGCAGGTGCTGTGATTCTACAGCGGTTTTTTTATCAGTTATCTCTCAGCCCTATAAGATCCTCTTCCTGTGTTATTCCTATTTATGATATTCCTAAATCTAGACGGTGCTTGAGTGTGGCGTCAGTTGTTTTAAAGACACAATTCACACAAAAACCCTCTTATTTCTTTCCAAAGAAACATACAGTACAAACCTATATCCCACACTGTTTGCTTTCGTTGTTGTAAAAGTGTAACCACTTGGATATGAATAACAATAGCCCACTCCAACAACAATACTGGCACTCATTATACTGTGCTGCTGTAATAAGAAATTCCTTTATTTGGGGATGAAACATTCAGTCAACTCAGAAGCTTCAATTATGTTTTTAAATCGAAGGCTTCCTTCAATTTAACTGGGTTTATTATAATATATAGATTACAGCCTGCCTTAAGGCAGTCTAGTTTTGCAAAGGTTCGCCTGTCTTTGCTGGCTCACACTGGTTGGAACATACTCAGTGTTTCTAGATTCAGGTAGGTAGCCGTGTTGGTCTGATGCAGTTGAAATAAATAAAAATTTGTCCAGTAGCACCTTACAGACCAACTAAATTTGTTCTGGGTATATGCTTTCGTGTGCATGCACAATTTTTCAGATACAGTACACTGAAACAGAAGTCACCAGACCCTTATATATAGTGGGGGTGGGGGGGTGGGGGGGTTTTCATCAGATGAAAAGATGCAATATTAATATACATTCAATAGCAGTAGCCATTATATTATGCTTTGGAAATAGAAGACATAAAAAAGCATGCACAGTACCTGGATTTTTCAGACTTTTCAGATGCTTTAATTAGCAATCTATTTTAAAAGTTAGTAAGAAAAGTCAGGGCTTAGTTTATTTCTGAAATTAGATACATAAATTGCATGTGTGTGTTTATGGAACATGTAAAAGAAGTGCTACTTGTTTGTTTTTGAACCTCTGCATATCCTTCATTTTACTTGACCTCACATTGTATTAGCTGTGTTAATTATGAACAAAACAACCCAGTGATGAATTAGTAATAAGGATGTTCATCTTAAGATCTTTTAAAGGCATAGGTTCATTGCAATTAGAGGGGAGGCCAACCGCTATGGGATGAAAAAAGTTTCTTGGGAATGCGTTTCATTTCAAGTGACAAAACACAATTAAAACCTCAACAGTCAAATGAGCTGCCATGGCCACAGTTAGAAATTGTTTCCCTTTTAAAACCTGCTACTCCTACAGACACATAGTTTTGTTTATGCTTATTTATTCAAAGCATGCATGTGAAGTGAAGACATGCTTAGGAGTTGGTGCAGGTGAGCTGCGCATGAGCGAGCTGATTGCTAGCCCGGCAGAGCCTCTTTTTATTAGCAAGAATATGCACATGTTTAGGAACAGTTTGACCTTTAGCAAGTTTACATCATGAGCTGACACATATGTTTCCTCTGACATTTGCGAGACCTGCTCCACCACATCATGTTCCTACCAAGTGGAAAGTGAGCCATGCCTCTGCAAAGGGAGGAAAAGGTCACAGACAGGGCACAGCAGACCACTGAGAGAGCAAGGGGTTAGACAAAGGACATAGCGTTCAGACAGCCTCTGCTCGCCTGTGGGCGGAGGTGTGCCTCACGCCTAGAGGTCAAGCTGTGGCTTATCTGCAAGGTGTGCCTCACACCTGGTGGTCAAGCTGTGGCTTGGGGCGAAGTGTGCCTCACGCCCAATGGCCATTGCTACATGTATCGCTAAATAAAATCCTATGCATGTTTTGCGTTTTTGTTCAGCAGCCATTGCATCTGAAAAGCTCCATCCAGCAGATCTATTCCAGGTAGTGAAGGAGAGCTGATAATTCTCTCCTGTTTCCATTGAGCCTTTGCATCACTGTCAGCTCACTGACAAATTTCAGCAACAATTTTAATTTGTAGGTTTACCCCAGAAGCAAAACACTTGAAGACATAATGACATAATGACCTCCTATCTGCTGACCTGTTTCTGCTTATTGGAAAGAAAAGCAGGAGGCGTGATGCAGCCAGGAGGTTGACATGGTGCAAACGCACCAGTAGAGCCAGTCAACTCCTGCCCATGCATTTACACCATGCTGAACTCCCCTTTCCTTCCTGGTAAGTAACTCAGCTGTAGGAAGGTCAGGTGGGTGCCACTGTGACACTACCCCATCTGCTACTGCTTAAGACTTGTCAAATTTTTGATACTGATTTTATATTGCCATGCATTATGGGATTGGTTTCTCTAGGCTTCTCATTCCATAGTTGCAAACAGTGGGGCTTGTTTTTATCTGACCCTGAGCCTTTACCTTGGGGCTATTAAAGGAATTCCCTGTGAACTGGGTCTCTCCCAGGCTGTCTACTGAACACATGGAACAGGCTAGATCTTTTGTTTGCTGACATTAATGTTTTTCTTGGAAAGGCAAAGGGACCTGATAGCTTCAAATCAATGGCAATTCAAATTCCGATCAGAAAACTGCCCATCCAAAATTTGTATTCATGACACTTACACCCCACTTTTCCTCAAAGGGCCTCAAGGTGGCATGAAAGGTTCTCCTCCCTCCCATTTTATCCTCACAACAACCTTGTCAGTAAGTAGATGTGGTAGATAAGTTCAGTTAACATTATAGTGAAACGTAAATCTATGAACTTCACAGTTTCTGAAACAAACAGAAAGCCAAAACACAGCCATCCTAACCCACATTTTGCAATGTAGTTCTCCAAACAATGTTTACAAAAATGCATATATTGGATAGAAGTGTACATAAAAATGAACATATTAGTGAACAAAAAGGCATTATATTAGGGGGAACTGCTTGCAAGAAAGTGTGCATTAGTCAAAGCTGCACACAAAAGTGTATTTATTGGGATAATTTTGCACTAATATGCTGAAGAATGTTCAGAAAGAAAAATTCAGAAATTGCTGCAGAAATGTGGAGGACTGAACTTGATATTTTTTTGGGGGGGACAAGAAACTGAAAACTGAAATTGACAGATCTTCCACCCCTACCTGTAAGGTAAGTTAGGTTGAGAGACAGCCTATGAAGTTCATATTTGAGTAGGAACCTGTGTCTTTCAGGTCCTAGTTTGAGATTCTAACCACTATGCCGCACTGTAAAATGCTCTAGAATGAACAGTTGCTTCACACACACACACACACACACAGTACCTGTGTCTACAGCCCCACCTAGATCCTGATAGCTGGCCATAAACCCCTGGTAGTATGGTGCTTGAAACAGGGGCATAGTGAATGCATTTCTGAGCTTCTTTGTAGAAGGTATGGATGCAAAATGTATAAAAATAATTTGTAGTAAATTTCTGGACAGCCTGAAAAACATTTAGTAATATTGTTCTCCACATTCTGGGGGTTTTCACAGGCGGATGTTTATGTGTGTCAGATCTTTGTAGAAGTTATTCAGTTGATTGACACGGAAACCCATTTATGTCTCTTGGCATCTAATATTTGTCTCACTGTCAAAGCCATCATGATAGTTCACGTTTGAGTCTACACCATTACAATTATCTTGAAATGTCAGAGTCTACCCTTTACACACTAGTATTGCACTTGCACCTGCACATTTTCTTTCAAGATGGATGATTTCCTGGCATATGTCAGGAACCTGGCATTGGGATACTCTTAATATACAGCAGAGTCAGGAAAAGATAGATGGTCAAGAAAAGGCCAAATAACATATGACATGTAACAGATATTATGTATTATACAGCAATGGGTGTGCTGTATAGGAAAGATGCAAGTTAAGGTGTGACCATTTTATATTGTTCTGCAATAGTTTCTACTCCTTGTAAAACTGATTTGTTGATATGAGATTTGATAACTTCATAATGCTGATATGAAATTTGGCATGGAGAATCATGTATGTAACATTTACAGCTTGTCCAGAAGAACCAATAAAACACAGTAAAATGGCCAAGTTGAACATTAAAAAAAATAAAGTCTAGAAAAGGAAGGATTGTTTCCACTTTTTGCGTTATAAGTGCATTAAATGGTTGCATTGCATTAAAGAATGTACCAATTCCCTTTTTGGAGACTGAAAAGGTGTAGTTGTAATACTATACCCATTTGCCTGGAAGTGTAATGGAAGTCAATAGGACTTACTTCTGAGTAGATGTGTAGGATTACATTGTTATGAATTATACTGGGATATATATATATATATATATATATATATATATATATATATATGAGAAATACCTTGTGAGGTTTTAAGGTTAACAGGTGAAAAAGTCTGTTTTAGTTAATGGAAAGAAAAGGGTAAGTTATGCTGCCATATCATTTGTAGATAGTGAAGGCAGGAAGAGGAAGAGCTGGCAGCTCTGTGAGGGATTGTATGATAAAACCATTAAAATCCAGCTCATAAAATTGAAATGATTTTTCCTATTACTATGAAATTTGGTATGGAGGATCTCATGGTATGGATATCTGAGCAGCAATTAAACTCAGCAAAAAAAAAAAGGTATGGCAAGCATTCAACAAGTGCTGTTTTCCTGATCACTTACTACATTTGCAAAATTGCTTATCAGATTCTGTCTTATGGACAATTCCTTGAGGCTCCACTACTGTATTTGACCAGACAGAAGTTCAAGAGAATGCAAGCAAAATGCAAAGAAATGTTGTGATGTATAGGTATTGTGGGTGGGAGGGGAGCTCTGGAGAGTAACAAAGGGGAAATATTATTTCCCACATCCCTTTCCTTCTGAAACATCCCTGCATAGGATGAATATTTAACTACGTATACATTCTGGGATCTCACATATACTGTCAGGGCATTTTAAAGTATATATAGCATACCCTGCGAGAGGCAGTGAAGGATAGGCGTGCCTGGCGTGCTCTGGTCCATGGGGTCACGAAGAGTCGGACACGACTGAACGACTGAACAACAACAACAACAATAGCATACCCAACAAGTATTAATTAAAATGATAACACTGCACTACATTATAAAATAACATAATATATAAACAATATAAAATCGGCAGCAGCAGCATACTGAGATGTATATTTTAGGCCCCATCCATTTTCCCCCTTGTAAGTTGTTTCAGACTGTTTTTAATGTCGTATTTAGAAACCACTGCTTTAATTTTGGTTGGCTGTGTTTTACTTCCAAACCTACAGGCATTCAACCACAGGCTATTAGAAGGAATGATAAGGTTCAGTATGTTTAACTCTTCTTTATTCCCTTTATATAAGCTGGCTCTGGCTATATGAAATCGTTTTCTGTGAACTTCAACCACATAAGAAATGGGAGAATTGCAGACAATGTGCACTGCAGCCCTGAAATTTCTAAGATAATTTCACTCACAATAACTTGTGGTAAACTGTCAAATCCTTTGGAAAGTGGAGTGGGGCAGGCAGCTGAATAAGGTTCAATGGCCTCATGACTGGCCAAACCTACACTTAAGATCATCTGAAACAACAGCCTTAAAAAATAATCAACTCTGAAATAAGCACAAGGTAGATATAGCACTTTATATCAGGCCTATCTTTTGAGATGTGAGGTAGAGTGTGTTGGTTTTCTGTCTAAAGAATGAAAGGCAAAAAGAGGCAAGGCAGATCAGCAAACCAGTCTTCTTTGCTATGTCTGTGGGTTGTTATTATTCTTATTCATTAAATTCATATAGAGTGGAACCTCGGGTTATGTACCATCCTCCTTACGAACGCTTCGGGTAACGAGCTCCACTAAACCAGAAGTGGGTGCTCCTGGTTGCGAACTTTGCCCCAGGAGGCCCCATTAGTGAAAGCACGCCTCAGGTTAAGATCGGTTTCAGGTTAAGAATGGACCTACAGAACGAATTAAGTTCATAACCGGAGGTACTACTGTATCATCCTTCACCCAAGTATCACAGAGTGGTTTACAATATAAAACTACAAAAATACATAACATCGTATTGTGAGGGGTGGTTGCCTAATGACAGCATCATTTAACCTTGTGTCATATGTTGTAAAGCCCTAAACGACCTCGGTCGAGTATATCTGGAGGAGCATCTCCACCCCCATCGATCTACCCGGACACTGAGGTCCAGCACCAAGGGCCTTCTGGCGGTTCCCAAGCTACAGGGAACCAGACAGAGGGCCTTCTTGGTAGTGGCACCCGCCCTGTGGAATACCCTCCCACCAGATGTCAAAGAGAACAACAACTACCAGACTTTTAGAAGACATCTTAAGGCAGCCCTGTTTAGGGAAGCTTTTAATGTCTGATGAATTGTTGTATTTTAATATTGTGTTGGAAGCTGCCCAGAGTGGCTGGGGAGGCCCAGCCAGATGGGTGGGGTATGTATAAATAAATAAATAAATATTATTATTACTATTATTATTTTATTATAAATGAAAGCAGTTAATAAACACTACACACTATCATTAAAAGCTATGTTTCAATATTCTGTCCTCAAATACACATTGATTCTTAGCTTTTTTCCATCACATCAAATCTCCCAAACCAGCATTACCACTGCTCATAATCTGTAACTTTCCCCCTACCTTCCTCATACCTTTTCTCTAGGTCTGTGTTTTTTTTAAAATGCGCTTTGAAACTATTTTATGATTGAATTCTATTGTTGCTCTGTGTATAGTTGGGCAATGAAACATTTTTATCTACATCTTTTGGACCCCTCTTTTATTCACACAGCTTAATGACATTATTGTGAGCTGTTCAGACCATTATGCAGATGCACTTCCTGGAAAAGAATTCAGAATAAGCCGCTACTTTTTGTGGGCCCAGCAGGCCCTGGAAAGAGTGCTTTTACAAACAACTTCCTATGACATTTACCTCATGAAAATATGTTAGATGTCAAATTAACTTCTCAGTGCAGGCCTCAGCTAATCAGACCCAGGACACTTCCCGAGCAAAACCTGAAAGACACCCAGTGTTTTAATTAAAAACAAGTGCCCAATTGTACTTAGTTTACTCAAGAGAATTTGTTCATAAAATAATACAAAGTTATCTCTTTTAGTTTCTGACAACATAAATAAAATTTGATTTGTTTCCCTATATACTGTTCATTTGTGAGGAAACTGCATTCTAATTGATGTTGACAAACCTGCTGATTGATGTGATGTGCAAGATATGGAAGACAGTCTAAAGGAATGTGTTGACTTAACTTTTTCTTCATATGTTTCTTTCAGGTGAAGGGGAATGAATTAACTGTCCGTCCAGGGTATTCATCAGTCTAAAACATATTAAAGGGAATTGCCAGATTGGGTTCTGAGTATTAAAGAGAACCATCTGTTAGAGAAAGATCTGAGTGATAGCCTATAGGTAGTCCTTGCCAACACAGGGAGGGCAAAAAGATCAATGGGAAGAACTGCAGAGTCTAAGGGGGATTGTCTTTGGCTTTTTCAGCATCCAGCTCATACATTTTTTAACTCATCACATGGCAGAAAAGCAAGTACAACATTAATTGGCACCATAAGAAAAGTTCAGTGTATTATTTGCGCTCCCTACATAGGTAGGATTTTGCCAGCCATCTAGTGGAAACCCTTGAGCTTTTCAGTGGCATAACTTCAGTTAATCTTTTTTCTTTAAGATGAAAGTGAACTGAATGTATTTTTTACATCTGTCTCAGGAGGCACTGGAAGAGTGCGCCTTCAGGGGCAAAGTCAAATCATTGCGTGTTGAGGTCCCCAACCACCCTCCAGTAAAATAACTCACACCAGAAACATTAATTTTGGTTTGGTTTTTGGGATAAATTTTGGCCACAACTTTATTAAAATACAAGATATGTGAGTGGTTGCGTAGGCATTGGTTTAGACTATCTGACCCACTGGGGACAGAACTGACGACAGTCAGTAAGGGAAAGCATTTTGGGGAGAGAATAGGAGCTGGGGGGTCAGACACAACGACTCTTCCCAAATGCTCCCAGGGGCTCTTGCGTGGCCCTGGCCCCCGACCGGGGGATACGGACAAAAGCATTGCGAGCCCCTGGATTCCTTTAACGGAATTCCCACGCAGCAGCAGCAGCATTGGAGGGGCAGACACAGCCAATCATAACCCCTCCAGCAACGAACACGAAACCAATGCCTAACCGCCACCAGAGCCGACCGGCTCGCCGCCAAACCACTCACATACCTAACCAACCCTTCAGCCCATCCGCAATAGCTTTCAGCCAAGTGTCATTTCCAGAGGAGGAAAGATGCACCCCATCATGGTGGAAAAGGGGAATTGCTCTAAACGTGATAGCAGGATGAGCGATCACTGACCCCCCCCCCCAATTCAAGAACTGTTTTTATCGCGGCGCCATTAGTACGTTTTCTAGCCTTCTCAGTGGCCACTAGAGAATGACTTCCACGCCAGACTTGCCTTTGCAAAAGATGCAACCAAAAATTCTTCACTGCCGGTAAGAGGGACGCCAATTCATACAAATCAGATTGGATAGCAGAACGCAATGCTCGACAGTCAGTAGCAGGTAAGTCATTCTCGCCTAGTTGGACTACAATTGCTGAGGGAGGGCCTTCCCTGGACTCACGATTACGAATCAAAGGGAGAAATTCTCCCCCCCCCAACATTCCCCGTCTAGACAACCAGGACACCTGCACATGCTGGGGGAAGGTACTCCTCCCAAAGCATTTGCCATCTGGACCTCCAAGACACGTGCACATGGGCAGGACGGTTGAGATGGCGCCCCAGTGCAGACTCATCAGCGCACTTGCCAGCCCAGTGAATGATGCTGCAGCCAACAAACCAGATGTGCACAGCTGCTCCTAGGAAAAAAGAAATAACAGACAGGCATCAACACAGGCATCGCTGGCAACGCTTCCTGATGTAACCCTTGTCAGTGTCAGATGACACACATTCACAATCCTGTCCCCTGACCGGCCCCAGTATGCAGCCTTTGTAACAGCATCTATACGGATGGAATGAAGCGTGTTCAGCAGTGGGCAAGCTGCAGGCTGTAATACGTGGTGCTCGACATGAGCAAATAGATGCCTGGCTATTAGGAACCCATATTCATGCACTAGGAGCGGACCAGCCCCCAGGAGGACGAAGAGCCAAATATTACAGGTATCCCATAACTGAGCAAGGGCCCGTCACACCTGTGACCAGAAGCCTGATGATGGCACCCCCCTTGCATACTATGTCAGTCTTAGAGCTGCTGACTCTAACGACAAATTCCAAGGCAAATAAGGAAAAGTCCAGCAGCAATAAGTGTCTAGCCTCTCAGCCCCGTGCTGGCTCCAACGCAATTTTCTCAACCCTCAGTGCACAAAATTGCCATGGAGTTTCACCTCAATCTTTGACCAGCAGACAAGTCTTGGCTTGCTGTAGATAATGCATAGAAGGTCAAAGTGCCCTGCTCACTGGCCAGTGTCCTCAGAGATTGGAGCCAACTCCAACTTTCCAAGACCCTGTACATGGCATCCTTTGAGCAAAGGTCTCCGGAAATTATTGTTTTTTTTTTTTTTTTAAAGGGAAATTGCAGCAGACTGGATCCTGATGATTTTAGTGGCACATCCAAACTGGAGCAAGCAAGCCAAGTACTGCAACACCTGCTCAGAGGATGGGGGAAAGTCCCTCTGAATGGCTGATGACTGCCAGCAAAAGGCAAAGAAAGCAGTCCAGACCTTCTCATAAAACCTAAAGTGGAAGAGGGAACGGAAGCTGCTACTCCCCATAATAATTAATTGTTGCTAAAGTGCTCCAGGAGCTCCAGAAAAGTCCGGCTATCGCTGGGCATCCAGAGCCCAGGATCTGAAGCTCTCCACCTGAAAATATGGGATAGAGCATCAGCAAAACCCTACACGATCCTATAATAAAGTGAGCAGTAAAACACAATATTAAACCTAAAGCAGTGCAGCTGAAAAATGCGTAAAAGGGCCTGAGACTCTACCGGAGCGCGAGGACCATTTTGCCAGGACGCTCACCACTGCCTGGTCGCCGGACCAAACGCCCATCCGACGGTCACTGAACTCCTCAGACCAAATGCACACTGCTACTACAATGAGGGAAACTCAAGAAAGGTTAGGTCACATGATTGCCTTGCCACACCAGACTCGAGGCCATGGCTTTGAACACCAGCAGTCCCTGAAATAAAAGCCAAGGGCAAGATACAGTAGTATCAGAATGAACCCGAAACACTGTGCAGGTTCAAGGTATCCTGCCATGGTGAACACTATTGCATGTGCTTAAGAGTTGCAACCAGCACATGAGATCCGTCTTCACCTCACTTGGTAAGCGAACACAAAGGTAAGGGGACCTCGGGCCGCAGGCAGCACGGACAAGTGGAGTGGAGGGGATGCCTGGGGCAACCACTTTGCCTGCAAAATTAAATTAAAATGACCTGACAAGATTGAAACTGATGAAGCATCACTTGCTTCAGAGGAAGTATTACAAAATAACTTCATTCAAGGCAGACAACTTCTCCATAGGCAAGCAGTAAGTTCGAAGAACGATATCCAACAGTATCCCTAACTACAATAAAAGAGGGGGAGGCAATAGAGCCCTCTGTCTAATGCTCTGCCAACAGGACACACAGCTCCTCAGTGAAGGAATAAAGGTGTCCAGTAAAACTACGCCATCGCTGGGGTCCCAAGGTCCAGCCAGGGAAATGATCATATTAATGGGTCATCATTAACTAACTCACCAAGCCCAATCAAGGAAGGTGCTAAAGGACATAAAGCCCATTGGCGTTGCCTTAACAATATAATAAGCTCCATCTAAATGAAAGCCCAACCACTTTATGATGAATAGAGTATTGCATTTTAATGTTCTGATGGAAGCCTCCCAGAATGGCTGGGGAAACCCGGCCAGATGGGTGGGGTATAAATTATTATTATTATTATTATTATTATTATTATTATTATAAAAAATCTTGAGGGTGAACTGGCAATAACCTCAAAGTCAATTCAATAACGCCTTTTTGACCACAAGGCCCCTCTTCCCGTTTGCTTATTTGATTGTTCGTGTATTTTTTGATAAGCTTAACCGCCTGACCCCAGGACTGTATTTCATGGGATAAAATAACGACGGGATGGCATTGTTCACGGGGGGCCTTTGGGATGCAAAATTATGGATCAGACAGAAATCACATGGGGCTTGCTTAGGGACAAATCCCCAATGGGGATAAATGCAAGTCAGGAACAAAATGAGAATCAAAGGGGTCCTGCCATGCAACTCAATGCAAGCTCCTTCCTCACCCTACTTTCTGGCTACCTCAGGCGGTTCTCTAACTGACTTTTGATTTGCTGTATTCCGAGCCACAGGCTGGAAAGCCACGGGAATCCTAAAATATTGGGTAAACCCTTCCCACAAGTACAAAACAGCTGACCAATCAGCATAACCTTCCAGCCAGGTTTCAATGGAGATAATCTTATGGGAGTATGGGTGAGAGGTATAGAATTATTGCTGGTCAGCCCCAACCCTGCTTGGACAGGGGGCGTTTTGGGTTGCTGCTGTGGCCCCCCTTCTTTTTCAAAAAAAAAGGGAGGGTGCCTGCCTAAGCAGCAAGCAGCGAAAAATTTGTGCACCTATTTACAAGGTGTCATGGAATCAAACAATTGACACTCTGAGGGTCAGTTTGACCAACTTCCACGCATCGCAACAGGTGGTTCCCATCCAATTTGAACCACACCAGAGCCTGCTTAGCCTTGGCAAGCATGCCAGCAATTTTTGCTGTACCACCAAGAGGTGCTCCCGTCATGGCAATCGCCCCTTGGACCAAGGTACCTGGGAAAGGCCATTGCAGAAGAAGTGTCTCCCCGGCTCCTTTCGGCCAGCTTTCTGGAACGTCTCTTGTGGTGACGCTTTCCGCCTGAAGACGTGCGTACTGGCACTGGCAGGCTGACCTCCGCAGAGGACTCAGGCGCAGGATCCTGCAGCAAAGTACCTGGGAGAGGCTGAGGAAAGGAAACAGGTGAGATACCAACCCAAGAAGAAGGTCCGGGCAAGGACTGAGAAGACCTTCTGGACTGGGAGGGGGCCTTTTGCTGCCCCCCCCTCCTAGCTGCCCGCCGAGCTGATGCTCCCACCAACTGCACCAGGGCCTGCGGAGAGGAAGGAACTGGATTACGTGAAAATTGGGAATCAGAAATTAAAAACCCCCGATGCTGGGAGCTCCTCTCCCTCCTCGCACTGGTTTGACGGGCAGAGCGTTGAAGGAGACCATCCATTCCGGATGCAAAGCGGGCCAACAATTCTGGATCACCAGCCAAACTTGCTAAGAAGGATTTAATACGGCCCACAGCACAACTAGAATTGGGTGAACGAAGTGACTGGGATGGCCCCTTAATAGCCTTCATTGTTGGGATAGAGGAAGCAGGCTGCGCAGAAGCCATCTTTGGAGCCATTCTAGCTGTGTACAGATAAAAGGAATCAAGAAAACAATCCCAGACCAAGTGGCTGAACTATTAAACCCTTGGAATATCAGATCCTGTCTGAATAGCCTTGTTTATTCAAATTTAATTATGGAACAATAAGCCCCCCAACCACTAAGGCTGTAATGGTGAAACAGCCCAGCCGTTTGCAGTATTCCATGGACCACTAGGCCTATTAAGGCAAAGCCCTATTCCAGTGAAATAACACACTCGAGGTGGCCTGTTGCCTGTCCAGGTACCTCTACTTGCCCTTTTTGAGGGAAGCACCCCCTCAGGAAACCCAAAGTTCTTTTTTTTGGGGGGGGGGTCAATAATAACGCAAATGGGCTGCCCTCAAGCAGGAGATATAGAAACATGATAAGCCGCACCAACAGGTTAAAGAACAGTTTATACCCATGGGCCATGAGGGATAGGGGAAAGTGGGGCTCGTTTAATCTCACTGTAAACGTGTGGTACAGTGACAAAAAAGTATTTCTATTTCTATTCCTATTCTACTTACCCAGCAATAGAATAGCCCCAGTAAGGAATACTAAGTAAAATAGACATCCAAAATGGTGACCGTCACTATCAGGGCAAAACATACTTGAAGAAAATAGACTTGTTCAGAAAACAGCATAGCTAAAGAGCATACGCAGAGTGCTCGGTCATAGGAGCACAGAGAATCAATGACTCCACTCTGTCTGCCTCAGAGATGCATTAGCAACAGCAGCACAGACATTCAGGCAGTCACACCCACACTGAGCTTGCAAACAAACTGATACATTTTTATAGAGAGAATGAGTCACATGTCCCAGAGACTCAGCCATTTTCTGCTAACAGTAGCAGGCTTAGGCTTGATGCAGGCCGTGTAGGCCTCAATTATTCTGCTCTTAAGGATCTTTGTCATGATGAGGCCCACACAAAATGAAAAAGAAGCAGCCCAAAACAGTGCTCGCAGCAACGCTAGGAAAGCATGCTTGCAATAGCAACAGCTGCAATATAAAACGAATCTCCCAATAGCTCTGCCACCCAAGGCTAGATTAGAATTCGGCCAACAGCGCTGCATACCCCCAAAATAAAGCCAGCCTTCAGGAATGCTAATGAAAGTGATTCCAGCCAAATAGGAATAGCCCTGACTAACCCGACAATTATAAAATGGGAGAAATGGGGGGAAACCTTTTGTGCAAAGGAAAGCCCCCAGTGGGGGCCCTCACTATTGGGAAAGGCAAACCAGGAGGATTACGCACAGGCAGAGCTCATGGGCACAGGGAGAATCTTCCCAAAGAGCAGGGGGAAGAGCCCAAACAGGCAAGCCCTTGCCAGGGGTGGGATGGGAAATCAAACAGGAAAAGGGGGAATTAAAGCAATTAAGGGATTGGAAAGGATTGGAAAGAAGGGGGGAAACAAAGAAATTTAACCAGACAATGAGAAGATCACTCCACTGATCCGTTGCAAGCAGCAAAGAGAAATAATACAGGGCGTGCCAAGGATTTTAATCCAGTAACTGTCCATCAACCAAAATTGCAACGTTAATTTCTCCCCAACAACAAGTAATGCCCCAATCAAAACAGCGACTAACTCAGAACCAACCCACACTGGAAGGGTGGATTTTCTGGCCCCCACCGCAACCCGTGCTCTCTAGGATGGAGAACACGCATTGGAGAGTTACAGCACCTGCTGTGGCTGTAGAGACCAGCACTGGAGAGAGATGTTTTATTGCAGTTGGGGCAGATGAAGAAATCTGGTTTTGTTGCCACAGGTGCACCATGGTGTTCCTTCTCTCTGCACTCTTCCCAGCTGGCATTCCTCCTCTGTGTTAAGTACAGTCATACCTTGGGTTACAGACACTTCAGGTTGCACATTTTCGGGTTGCGCACTGTGCCGAACCTGGAAGTACCGGAACAGGTTACTTCCAGGTTTCGGCGCTTTGCAAATGCACAGAAGTGCCGAATTGTGACCCGTGCGTGTGCAGACGTGGCGCTGCCTGAGCGTCCACTGTATAATTGTTTAATTGTACATTGAAATGGAAAATAACTCTGTATGTGTACTGCTAAATGCATAACATGGTAACTTCCACTGTAGCTAAACAAAGGAGTTGCGGAGAGCCAGCAGGTTGATAATTAACTTAGAATGTATCTCTGCTACTCTGTCATGAGGTGTTTAATTTTACATCACATAAGAAGTATTCAGTTGCAAATCTCCATTTTGGGTGTGTGAGTTAGTCTTTGTTCTCAAGGATCCCAAGAGGAAGGTGTGCTAATGATTCTCTCTCAAGGAGAACACAGCCTCAGGCTGTAATGGAGGCTGTGGGAGAGAAAGAGCTATTGTTTTCAGTTCTGTTTGAAGTAATTTATGTATCTGTACCTGTGCTTGGACAATCACATGATGTTATGCAACTATTTGGATGTAACATTAGTGTTTTGAGTGTCTGTTTTGGAACAAGTTCTGTTAGTAAAGCTGTGGAACCATATTTTTGGACTGGACAATTTTTAATTCAAGAGTTACTTTTTATTCATCCTGTTGCTTCCATATGCATGATATTAATAACCACATTACTCTGGTGATTGTTGTGGGTACACAACCAGTCTGTCCTCAGGCACGGCAATGAAAGAATGCAGCACTCAAAGTCAAGGCTTGAGAACATGCTAGGCTCTTACTGTTCTCAGTTTTTCTACTGCAAAGTCTTAGGGAGGCAAGAATTGCAGAAAGTGAAACTATACAGGGAGATGTAGAAGTTTAAGAAGTGGGTCTCATCATTCAAAATCCAAAGCAGCCAAATTTCATGCATAAATATATTTAAAACAGATTCTTTGTCCATCCCTAATGAGGAATGAGAGAGTAGTTTAGTCCATATCACCCAGCAGCAGAGAGGCTTGCTTTGAAGTCACTGGTCTGTCCCCACACTATCTGCCATAAAGAAGGGTATACCCTCTCATTTTTAGTGAGCCTCAGTGCAATCCTATGAATGCTTACTCAAAAGTTGAATGGTGCTTACTCTCTAAATGTACATAGGATTGCAGCCTCCATCTGTAAACTGTAGGAAATGGAAAAACTTGAACTGTGTTATTGTTCTATTCATTCATTCATTTATATATTTTATTAGTCACTTGTCTCTTAAGTGACATACTGTTAAAACTGACATGAAAACTCATTGTAAAATAATATGGGTAACATATAAAAGCCAGAAGAAGAAATACATTTAAAAGTATTCAACACTAGCGGCAGAAGAGAAGAGACATTCTTTCCTGCTAGATGTAACAAAATTGAGGTGTATTTCAGTTAGCACATTCATCATTTGCATAATGTCCATTGTTAGAGAGAAGGAAATGGCACCTGTCACCCGTGAAACTTATATATGTACTTATATTAAAGTACTTGCATTTAAAATTATTAACAAGATTTTTTTGTGGAGGGGAAATACACTGCTTGATTAAATGAGGGTGATTTTCTAATCCATCAAAACGCTATTCAAATAAGAGTTTGGCCCTTCTGCTCTGTTTTTTTTATGTACCAATGGCAAGCTCAGATATCTTGTGGATACTTCTTTTACATCACACAAATGTTCAAACATTTTGTGCATATTCTCTCATAGAAGTTAATCATTGCACACAGTATAAAACATAACACAAGAGCAAGTAACAGCCAGGCAATTCTTTTTAATATATTCAGTGTCAATTTCCTTGCTTAAATACCACGTTGAGCACACATGTTCAATGAGCTTTTATGCTCTCTGGCCATGCTTGCAAGATATAGCATATAAAACAATGGGAGTGACAGAAGTTCATAGTCACTGTGTCTAAATCACAGGGATGGGTTCCTCCTGTGTCTGGATGGTTGGCATAATGGGAGAATGAACTGGCTTTTGAGTGCTGCCAGTTTTTGTTAAAACAAATCAAGGACCAACCACCTGTGTGTCGCACAAACTGAATTTGGATCTCCTTGTGATATATGTACCATCTGCTCTTTATTTCTGAACAGGTGAGAGACTGAACCAATTTTCTGCCTCCAGCTTTCAACTACTGATTATGTCTAATGTGTATTTTTGCAATTCTCAAGTGAATAATATTTTTGAAAGACAATTCTAGGCTATGCTTTGAATACATGGACATATATTTACGGGGGAAGTGTCTTTATATTTTGGTTGTTCAATTATTTAATCACCTTTCCCACATGCACTGGGACCAAGTGATAGGTTCATGATGTCTTGTGTCCTATTTGGTGGAAAAACTTTAACAACTGAGGAAAATCCAGCCTATTTGTTAAGGCTATGATCACCCCTGAGGCCTATTCACAATTATGAAGGCTGCAAACTAATATCAATAAGAACTCGTAAAAAGAAAAAAGTGTACTCCTGAACTTCCTCTGAAGAATCGGGTTTGTTGTGACTTGCTTGTGTCTATTTCAAATGCCAGAGCTAAGCCCTAGAACGGGAGCTGAGGTTGCCCAGGCGGGCGCATTATGTGACCCATGAGAGCAGCAAAATAACCACACTGTAGAACGGTGGTGGGATAAAATCAGGCCAAATCTTTATTGACAGCAGCAGGCAGGGGAAGGGTTGGCATGGCATTGGGTCCAGGATCAGTTCATCATTCCAGATCTGTTGGGTTTGGACCACCCCCAACCTGTTCCATGGGAATCAGTCAATGTTGAACCTTCCATGGTGCGAGCCAAGCAAGCAAGGTCTCACTGGGGGACCAGGGTGCAGATTCCAACCAGGCAGATACCCCTACCCAGGCATGGGGGTGCCGTGGTCAATCCTTCCCTCAGCCCCCCTATACTATGTTGATCCTACCCAATGCCATTTCTGCCTTCAACAAACATTGTTTTATCACCCAACAAAGAAAAGCCATAATATCACTAAGGGAAGGGGGGAGGAACCAACCAAGTGCCAATCAGGTTGAGAGAGAAAATAAACCTTTCTGGCCCTGTTAACCAGTGACCCAAAACTGCTCAGTGAAGGCTCTAACCCAAAGATGGCTGGGTGGCAAAATGGCCTTGAGTTCCAGGGGAAGCAGCCTTATATAGGCTGCCTTGTCCTCCCCCTGTACAAAGGTTTATGGGACAGCTTTTTCCCATGAGCCCATGCAGACAGGATACTGGGCAAATTGCCCAGTACTTTGCTGCAATCTATGGGCCACAACACCACCGGGCAAAGGCATCCCACGCTTATTGGGCTTGGAATGAGGCATATGGAAAAGTGACTGAGGAACAGAGTGCTTGTAAGCATATGCAGAGGGAAATGTTTACAGGCAAAGCCATGGCTCCTCTCATTTGGCAGTGAAGTGCTGCAATTTGGGGAGCTGCGCTGCATTTTAAAGACTCTGTGCAAAGCTCTTCTTGTGTTTAATCACTGTGCTTTGTCCTTCATTGATTAATTTGTTCCTTTTCTTCATAGGGTTGACAAACAACTATAATTATGTTAAACAATTTGCTTGCAAAGGAAGGTTTTATTTAGGTCTGTGAATTTAGTTGAAAGTCTTAAAACATGAAATTTATATCAAGTTCAAAATAGGTGAATTACTCTCCAAATAAGTGTTGGCAGCTCTTTATCTTTTCCTTGTTTTTCGTGTTTAATTTCACTACTGAAGGCTGGAATATGTATCGTTTTCCCCTCCCCCTCCCCAGCTCACGCCGCGTGAAGTGTTTTGAATTAATTATGCTAAATTATTAATAGCCCATGATGTGAAACATTACAGGATTTGAGTAATGCTTTTTAACTGCAGCATATGATAATTTTGTAGTTTACATCCTCTGGAATACTCATCCACTTGAAAGAAAAGACTTATGGCTACACTATACAAGCATTAAATTGAGTTTCTTCTGAAAATTAAATTGTGTGTGTTAAAAGATTTGACTGTATATCATTTTAAGGGTGATTTCATAAAAGTAATAATTTAGCCGGCAATATACAGTCTCAGATTATATTCTGCTGTCGACAACCATGACCATATGCACGGCGCCCATCTATGATTTGATAGATGAATAAACACCTTGTCAAATGCTGCTGGTTCCTTGATTGTAATAAGATGCAGCAAACACATATTCTGTTTATTGTACAAATTAGGTATAAACAATTGTGAGGGAGAAAATAACACTTCAACACACTATTAGGACTCTGTGCATCTTGTTCTCCAGGCCTAGCAGCCAAATTGTCTGTGAAGCGTTTGTCTCAAGCAAAAATAAAAATTTGTTGTTGTTCAGTCGTTCAGTCGTGTCCGACTCTTTGTGACCCCATGGACCAGAGCACGCCAGGCACACGTATCCTTCACTGCCTCTCGCAGTTGGGCCAAACTCATGTTAGTAGCTTCGAGAACACTGTCCAACCATCTCATCCTCTGTCGTCCCCTTCTCCTTGTGCCCTCCGTCTTTCCCAACATCAGGGTCTTTTCTAGGGAGGCTTCTCTTCTCATGAGGTGGCCAAAGTACTGGAACCTCAACTTCAGGATCTGTCCTTCTAGTGAGCACTCAGGGCTGATTTCTTTGAGAATGGATAGGTTTGATCTTGCAGTCCATGGGACTCTCAAGAGTCTCCTCCAGCACCATAATTCAAAAGCATCAATTCTTCGGCGATCAGCCTTCTTTATGGTCCAGCTCTCACTTCCGTACATTACTACTGGGAAAACTATAGCTTTAACTATACGGACCTTTGTCGGCAAGGTGATGTCTTTGCTTTTTAAGATGCTGTCTAGGTTTGTCATTGCTTTTCTCCCAAGAAGCAGGCGTCTTCTAATTTCGTGACTGCTGTCACCATCTGCAGTGATCATGGAACCCAAGAAAAATAAAAATGGTAATATTTAAAAAGCATGAAGTCCCACCTGCAGTTGGAGGTACCTGGTGCAACCTGGAGGGTTTATGAGGGCAATGAGCACAGAATTGGCCATCTTTTCAAAGTAGGGGTTCCCGTGCTTAGAATAGTTGTACAGACAAGGGAATATTCAATCTCTTAAATCCCTGCAAAACTGTGATGTGACAAACCAGATGTGCTAAGAACCACTCTTCTAGACAAGTATTAAAGGCACAGGAGCCTCATGGTTGACGTCTCCTTTTAAGCAGATACTGCTAATATCATAACCTCCAACATTTCTTCAATGAAAAGAGGGGCATCCCCACAATTCTCTGATGAAAATAGGGATGTCCTATTCCATAATCTCTGATATTTTGCTGATGAAAATATGAGTGTCCTACAGTATCCACCAACATTTCTCTGATGAAAATAGGAAAAGGACACGGGTGGTGCTGTGGTCTAAACCACAAAGCCTAGGGCTTGCTGGTTGAAAGGTCGGTGGTTTGAATCCCCACGATGGGGTGAGCTGCCGTTGCTTGGTCCCAGCTCCTGCCAACCTAGTAGTTTGAAAGCACGTCAAAGTGCAAGTAGATAAATAGGTACCGCTCCTGCAGGAAGGTAAACGGCATTTCTGTGCGCTGCTCTGGTTCACCAGAAGTGGTGTAGTCATGCTGGCCACATGACCCGGAAGCCGTCTGCGGACATATGCCGGCTCCCTCGGCCTATAGAGCGAGATGAGCGCTGCAACCCCAGAGTCGTCCGTGACTGGACTTAATGGTCAGGGGTACCTTTACCTTTACATCTGTACCTAGGGCTGGTTGCACAGAAGGAGCATGCAGCTTTCACATTCATGGGTTTTATGTACACATAGCCAAGGCTGGGAGCAGGGACAAGGGCAGGATTCTGTTTCTTCCTCTATGCACAGAATACACAGATTCTAAACACCAGGGGCAGAGAATCTTATCTGCTTTCAAGCATCTGTATTTTTGAAGGCCTCAGTCTCTCATAACTGGAATCATTGGCTACAACTTTCTAATACTATTTCCAGTTGGTGTTATTTTGTTGATATTATACCAATTAGTTTACATGAGTAGTTTACCCTTTGTGTTTGGGAATGTTTTTACCTCCAAATTTAGCTAAGATGAAAGAAACAGCAGAAAGCGCGTGCCCAGAGACTATGCTTTCAGAAAGGGCTTAACTCAGGAAGCCAAAGACAACCCAAGTTTGTTCATT
This sequence comes from Lacerta agilis, assembly GCF_009819535.1. Classification (NCBI taxonomy): domain Eukaryota; kingdom Metazoa; phylum Chordata; class Lepidosauria; order Squamata; family Lacertidae; genus Lacerta; species Lacerta agilis. The sequence continues at coordinate 33,181,671 of NC_046321.1, read as the reverse complement.
TTTACCCTCCATGTTTAATTAATTCAGTTGCTAGTCACTTAATGACAGGAGGGTTTTGTTGACACTCTGTTAACAAAGGTTCTTAACTAGAATGGTTTTATTAGCTTGTTTACTTCAGAAGGGCTTGCCATCTTTGATTAAACACCATGTGGATTTATAACTATGTTCTCCCCATGCTTCCCTGACCTTTAAGGCACAGCTGATAAAAATCAAAGGTCACAGATTCCAAAAGTACTGATTCTAACAATAATGTCAGGCAGTTTCCTGGTAAAGAGAGGCTGCCTTTCCTTTTTTATATATCTCTTTCCCTCCCTTCTGCCTCTTCTTCCTGCTGTTTCAGGCATGGATGAAAATTAACATGAATAAAATTAATGGTTTAATTTTGCAGGAGAAAGAAGAGGGCTTGCAGTGCTCCGCTAGGGAAAAGGGCTTTTGTCTTTCTTGATGACCTAAACATGCCTGCCAAGGAGAAAGATGGTGCCCAGCCTCCCACTGAACTGCCGCGGCAATGGATTGACCATGGCTACAGGTTTGACAGGTGCAATAAATATTAATTAGTGTGCTTGTCTACAGAGAAGGAATGGTATACACTGTTTCTGTGAAGCGTTAAATTGTAGTGTTAGTCTTTATAATTCTTCATCTTCTCCATCACAACAGGAAAACATTTTGAGTTACACGATTCCCTGTATAGGAAAAGGAATAAAGGTTTATACAGTGCAGTGAATTACAGCAATATAAAGGCAAGCCTGAAGCAGCAAGTGGTAACAACATACAGTTGTGTATTTACTGAGAAAACAGTGATATTTAAACTGGGGGTGGAGGGAGGGGGGAGTCCAGTTCTCAGTTGTTAAGAACTGAAATGAACACCTTTATGCTTATAAAAATGAGTTTTTAAAAATGAAAATTCATCTGAAAATGCTTTTTTTAACAAATAACTAGTGCTTAGAATGACAGAAGTTATTGAGGACATGCATTTTCACTGTAAAATTTGGCCAAAGTTTGTATGACAGCTGAGAGTTTCAGGCCCTAAGAGCAGACCTAGAGATACTACTTAGTGTTGTAAAATCTAATTTAAATCAACGAACATATCTCTCACCCAGAATGAAGACATGGGACAATTAAATGGGATTAAAGAGGCATGGCTTTTAATAATAGCAGGTCTACCAAGGGCTGTTAACATTCTACCTAGAAGTGTGGGCTGGAGTGAGTTGCTTTTAAAACTCACCTTCAGCCACATCAAGGGCAAAACCACCTGATTGCAATATGTCTTTCAGCAGCTGCTTACAAGGGGTGAGCTGAGGGGGCACCATGGACAACCTTTCTTCTGCTGGCCAGCATTCAGCAGTTTAAGTCTGACTCTGCCTTGGCCCTCACTGCTGGTGAATGCAGTGCTTGGACTCCCAACTCTTTTTTTTGCCATCAATCCCTAGAAAAATCATTGAGAATTGGAAGGGTATTCTAAGCCTGATGATTAGCGAATGGTCTCTTGTGCATATGGAAGCAAGAGGCTAGTAGTTTCAGCATTTCCCAGTTATACTCATACCTGACAACATTTCTACATCAAGATGCTGTGTGGAGTTTTGTATGAGGTAGTACACTTCACGCTGATATTTTGTGAAGACGAAAGCTCGAACTTTAAAATTAGCATACGCACAACTGAGTAGGTGTATCAATGGCTTCACAAATATTCTGCTGATTGAAATGTTCTTACACAACTGACATTAGCGGGGGGAAAGCACACACCATCTATCTGTTATATAAATCGGGGGGGGGGGGAATCAGAAGAAGCACTTAAAAGAACAGGACTGAAATTTTCAAGTTGCCTAGAGTTCATTACATAGGAAGCTGCCTTGTACCAAGATCTGAACATTTGTGCATTTACATCAGTATTGTCTACTCTGACAGCAGCTCTCCAGAGTCTCTGGCAGAGGCCTCTCTCATCAACTGCAACCTGATCCTTTTAGTACAGAAGCATACCCTCCGACATTCCTCAGATGAAAATAGGAACACTCCCCACTCACCCTCCTCAATCCACCCCCCCCTGCAGAGCATTTCCTATCAGAATAAGAGTGCCACCACCACCATACCAACACAGCGCTCACGCCCTCCATCATCCTGAGAAAACCCTTTAATCCTGATTTTATTTTATTCTTTGGAAGATTTACGCACCAATAAATAAATTTTAGAAAGTGGCAGGATTAGATGTGGACACACAATGTATTATTATTATTATTATTATTATTATTATTATTATTATTATTATTAAATTCAAGACTCCTAGTGTCTGCTCCTTTCTTCCCACCCAGGGCAGCCCTGCCCTCTTCCTTCGCCTCAGGGCCAGTGCGTTACACAGGGCTGGGCCTCGGCGACTGCAGCCTCTCCTCCTCCTTACCAGCTCTCCCACAACTGCTACAAGCTGCCCATGGGGGGCGGCCGACAGCAGCGGCCATGGAGAGGCCAAGGAGAGGTAACAGGATGCTTCCCTTGCCATTGCTCAGGACAAGCACCGTCTCACTCTCCTCCCTGAGCTCAGTGACAGCAGCACTGACAGGGGAAATAGGGACATTCTCGGATCAAATCAGTGTCGGAACGTCGGTGTGACGAATGGCCGTACCTCCGACTCCCTTCCGACGTCGTTTAACGACCTATGCCTTTGCTTGAGGTGTAGGCATGTCTGCTCTCTGTGAGAGACAGAAAACAACAGGTACAGAGAAACAGGAAACATCAGTTACAACAACATCCGCCTCCCGTCTCCCGTGTGACTTCCAACTGCACAGTGTTGGAATGTGTCAACAGAGTCTTGTTACTCTCCAATAAACTGCACAGTGGCACAACAGAAACCTATCAATCAGAAACTGGGGTGGGCTATGTACCCAGAAACTGGGGCTGTCCCTGGAAAATTGGGACACTTGGAGGGTATGTAGAAGCAAAGAACCATTTTCAGCCCCGGGGCTACATTTCTGCTTGGTCAGAGTTAAGCAGGTCAAAGGATGTATCCAATTATTCCCTTTCTAAGGCAGGTTGCACTCCAGCCACGCAAAAGCCAAGGATTTCTACACAACGATCTACACCTCCCAAATAAGCAAGAGGCATTTATCACCATACACATCCCCACCATGCAAGCATTTGACAAGGGCACAAAACAGGGCCATGGAGAAGCATGGTCTGGGGAGAGCCCCAAGGGCCGGACAGAGATGCTTGGAAGGCTGCTTTGCTTTCAATTCATGGGCCAGAGATTTCCAATCCCTATTTCAATATAGCTGGATATGTCAAAAGCTGGAGTTGGGATATTCTACATGCAAGGCATGACCCCATTCCACCCAGAACTTCTTGCCGTCAGATTGAGAGTCATGCACATAGGGCCAGGGTTTCCCAAACATGGGTTGCCAGCTATTTTTGGACTACAAGTTCCATCGTCCCTAGCTAGCAGGAGCAGTTGTCAGGAGACCAGCTGGAGACCCAAGTTTGGCAGCTTATTTGAATAAAGAGTAGGCATTGTGGAGACACTAAGAGAAGTATAGTATCTACAGTTTAAACAAACCACGTATTAGAAACCTAAAATACAGCTAAACCTAAAAGGCCATGGAGCTATTATTTTCTCATAAGAATCCATAACAAATATTCATGCACTAATAAAGTCTGACAATATATCTACAGGTAAATGCAGCAGAGTTAATGCAGGTCTGTTACAGCCTAAGAGCCTCTAGCTTTCAAGGGCCATTGAACTTTTAGTGGCAAAGACAATGAACACAACTGAGAGTTCTGCTGGCACAAGACTTATTATATCAGGAAAATGTCCCTGCCTACAAAATGACTTCTGAACAAGGGCCATTGCAACTGCAGAAGCATTGTGATCAGCAGCCACTTTCTTGATAAGCAGCATTACGTAGAAAACTATTCAGCTAAATGGCTTTTCAGACAGTCAACATGGTTCTTTTGGATTTTTTATTGGCCACTCAAAGCTCCAGTGTTCTATTTTGTCCATGATAACCAGTTTCAGTCACCGTAATTTTCATGATTGCCACAACCTCAGTGCAAAGCATATGCATGTTAGGAACTAGATGAACAGAAATAGAAATTCAGATGACAGAATTCCATAAATGGTTATCTCTTAGTTTTGCTCATCTGGATTCCTTTACAAAATTGTATTTAAGTTATGCCTTAGCACCTGGAAATTAGGAACATCTTTTTGTACCACAAGGGCTGCACATTATGATCAGGACACCCATTTTGTTCAGACTATACACAATGGCAGCCTAAGCTCTTAAGATTTAAAATCTTAATTTTAAATCACTGTATGACTATGCTTCAACTGCTGTGGGTGCAGATTGCCATTTAATCCCTTCTTACTTCTGAAAGGTTATTCATTGCTAATAATAATAATAATCTCACTTCCACATATATGTATCAAGGTGGTGTACACAATTCAATAAGAATAGCTAAAGTTTCCTTCGTGGTTCCAAGTGTGTGGTAGTTCTATAAATTTTATCTCTGCCTCTGTGCTACCTACATCCAGATCCTTAAAAAAAACCATTCCCTTGGAAACCTGTCCTATTTATTTCAACAGTATTGACATCCAAGAGTACTTGCTTATAACTTACAAAAAGGTTGTGAACCTAGCAGGCTAGGTTCACAATCCAACCAAGACTGAATCCAGGTGAAGCCTTGCTACTTACCAGCAACTATGAGACTTAAATGAGAGCCAAGGGCATATCCATCAGTGTGAACAGTGCGTGTATCTGAAGAAGTGTGCATGCACACGAAAGCTCATACCAAGAACAAACTCAGCTTTTCTCTAAGGTTCTACTGGAAAGAATTTTCTATTTTGTGAACCCAAAAGTCAGCATCTTGCAATGGTTTGTTCCTGACTGCATATGTCCATTTACATTACAAATGGAAACTCTATATAATGAGAATTGACAGCAGACTTTATGTGGGAAAATTTAAGAGCACCAATTTCCACATGGGCTTAAAAACAAGCCAGCTATTACTTTTGCTTATTTTGTGTGCATTCTGTTTAAACACTGGATGTACGAGATAAACCTCTGTTTGCATAGTTTAGCTGTACCTAGCAAACTAAGTCTAGGGGGTGTAAAAGGTGGGCAAGTCACATAAAGGGCTTCCCTCAGGTAAAAAAAAGATCCAAAGTTAGTTTTGAAGAAAATTGTGCATACAGTAAGCAAACAGGCTGCCAGTATAACACAGGTGAGCACCACATGAGCAAATGAAGAAATGAGTTTGCTACGAGCCTCATCATACCTCTGTGTCCACAGTGCATTCATTGTAAAGACCATTAGCACATCTGTTCGATATTTGGGTGGTTGTAAGGGAGGAAATCTAAAAATACTTGAGCAGTTGAGCATGTACGCCATATGCTACGGAAGGGCTGTTAAAGGGAAAGACAAAGATGTCAAGGTGTGCTCAACAGGGCAGAAAGTGCTAAACATTCTGTGAAGTACAGAAATAAACCAGGATGGTGGTAGTGTCAAAAAGGAACAAACCCTTCTTTTTGAAAGGGAAATCTGGCATTTTGATTTGGACTGAGGCATAAGAGTAATTCCCTCTGATAATGCCTGATAAAGACATTTTATGTCCCAAGAGGCTGCACACACAATCTGACAAGTGCACCCCTCAATTCCTTGTAGTACTTTTTGGGGCGCTCTAAAAATATTGTATAATATCAACAGGTAATGGGCTTTTATGGGCTCAGCTCAGTTTAAAGTCTGTATTGGATCTTCCAAATAATGTTTTCTTTGTTGATTTCTGTCTGATAAAGCTCAATGATAAAAGCTCATCTGGAGCGATGTTGCTTTGTGATGGGTACCAAAAGCTAAAAGGTGGACTGTAAAGCAAGTAGGTATCTCCTGTCATTAGCACCCATTAATGAAACATCAAACAATCATCCAGGGGTATTATCAAACAATCAACTTTAAAAATAAAAATCAAATAACAGTTTTATATCCTGATCTGAACCTGTTCTGGAAGATATGGAAAAATGTGGTTCCCTCTGAATGCATCTTAAAGCTTAAAATCTCCTCCTCTCATGCACAAAGGAGGAGGAAGGGAAGGGAAGCAAACAAGCCTGGGGTTTGCTATGGTGCATCTCATTACAGCACACCATGGTTTGCTGTAATACCCAAATGCAATTTATTTATCCAGTCACACAATTCTGAAATGATTTCACAATGGACACAAAGTGGGTTGCATGGCATTGTTGCCCTTCCCAGGTTTCAGCTACAAGCCAAGTTTCCAAAGCTTGGTTTGTCTTCCAGCTGCTCTTGCTTTATGCCGTTGCAGACTTGGAGCATCTTGGCTGAGGGTGGGGAAACAAACTATGGTTAAGGAAAAGTCCACACACTCTACCAAATCAAAATAAACCAAGGTTCATAAACCAACAAGCCATTACTTCAGGTGTGGTTTGTTAGCAGTAAACAAACCATAGTTACGCAACTGGGTAGGGTTCAGTTTATCATACTATGGTTTAACACTACATGCAAACAAGGCTCTTAGACCATTTATATTGAAAGTTGATGTCTGATAACTTCAGTGATTATAAAGGATTCAGACTAGGCAGTTTTTGACAGCATAATCCTATGTACAGTCGTACCTTGGAATTCGAACGGCTTAGTTGCCGAATGTTTTGGCTCCTGAATGATTGAAAACCAGAAGTGATTGCTCCAGTTTTCAAATGTTCTTTTGGAAGCCGAACGTCTGGCAAGGCTTCCGCGGCTTCCGATTGGCTGCAGGAGCTTCCTACAGCCAATCAGAAGCCACGCCTTGGAAGTCGAACATTTTGGAAGTTGAATGGACTTCCAGAATGGATTCCATTTGACTTCCAAGGTATGTCTGTATGTTTATTCAGAGGCAAGTACCTCTGAGTTCAATGAAGTTTTCTCTAAATATAGGTATCCATAATATTGCAGCCTAAGGGTTTTTTTTTCTCCTCAGCTAACACAGCTTGCTGCTTCCTGACATTAAGATGGAACCAAGTGGTTTGCACTATGATTAGGTCCCACAGATACTATAACCAATAAAATAATCTGGGGCATAATTGAGAAACACACTGGAGCATGGTGAGAGTTTCGTGACTGCCTTGCAGGCTTGCAAAGCCAAAAATGGCACTTGATAAGCCCCATCCATGTCTCCCTGTCCATGCATGACAAATCAATCAAATATCTGCACAGCAGTTATGCATTCTGGCAGCATATAAAACAGCACAATAGAGCTTGATTTATTATTTTTCCCCACAGTGGCACTGATCACAAGATTATAAAGTTAAATTTATGTATATCATATTTTGAAAATTACTAGAGCCAACTGTGTGGGCTGTTTATGGTTGATTTGTTAAAGAGAGAATCCATAACTCAGGCACAGAATCAGAAGTGTTGCTGGGTTACACTGTGCTTATTTTGATGTCAGAAAAGTGTTTAACAGTTTCCTTTGACTTTCAGGGCTTTCATTTTTCTTCTTAGTCTCCCTCATCTAACATACTCACCAAAAGCTAGCAGGGGGTGAATGTCAGGATGATGTGATTTCTCCACTAATGTGGAACCTTTCTTCACCAAAGACAAATTGTGACAAAGACACATTGTGATGGCTTACATTGGACAACAGCTTGATGCTGGAGGGGATGCGGGAGAGAGAGAGAGAGAGAGAGAGAGAGAGAGAGAGAGAGAGAGAGAGAGAGAGAATGCAGCAGTTGGGGGGGTAGGCAAAATCATCACTCAGGATTGAGAAGTTTGGCTAGCAAAAACAAGGGGAAAGTTTTTTCTGCAGGGATGGCAAATAAGGCACTGGAACATTTGAGTAAATTAAAAATCGTGGGATCATAGAATTGTAGGGTTGGAACAGATCCTAAGGGTCATCTAGTCCAACCCCCTATAATGCAGGAATCACAGCTAATGGCCCTCCTGTTCTCTCTCTCTCTCTCTCTCTCTCTCTCTCTCTCTCTCTCTCTCTCTCTCTCACACACACACACACACACACACACACACATGAGAAGCTCTCTTATCTGAGTCAGACTCATGTACCTCAGCACTGTTAATCCTGCAGACTAGAGATGATGGGGATTAAACCTGGGACATCTGTGGGTAAAGCAGATGCTCTACTTATGCACTATGTCCTTTTCTTGCAGAATATGTGGTTGTTTTCTTTTTTAAAAAAACCCATATATGCTTAAAACAAAATAAAAAATTCTTTCCAGTAGCACCTTAGAGACCAACTAAGTTTGTTCTTGGTATGAGCTTTCGTGTGCATGCACACTTCTTCTTCAGATACTTCAGATATGCTTGTATGTCTTGGTTCTCTGTCCAGATCCAGCCAGTGTTGCATATTCCTTTCATGGCCCTGGGTTTTGACTCCCTAATTTTGATGGAGAAGAACAGAGATTCACTCTCTAAACTATTTAATTTAACTATTAATTTTTAAAAATGTATCTTTCTTTTTGCTAACTTGTGTATATTTAACTTGTATTTCAAATCCCATGATGCAAATAACTTTTTCATTTTCACTATTTTCATTTACACTAAGCTCTCATGGACTATTGCTTAGCCAGAGAGAATTTTCTTGATTAATTTGCTGATAGGTGGTTTGGTGACCACTGCCTTATGAGCCCCGCCCCCATCCAGAACCCACCTATGCTGCAGTGCTCACATGGAGTTACTTCACAGGCATCTTTCCTCATGCACTTCAGTGAAAATGCATTCTGCTGAAGTATCATTTTATTTAACTAATGCATGCAATCAGTAGGTATCTCGGTTATCCTTTTAACAGCAATATGTGAAAACCTCTCTCCCTTTCATTTACAAAAGAAACCAAATAGCTTGCCCTTATTTTAAGAGAAGGGTCTATCCTGCTTCCTGAAGTGCATTTAACGTAACAAGGTTAGCAAATTTTATAGTAGCTCTAAAAGAGGACAGATGTAGCTTTTGTTGTTGTGATGTTAGTGGTGTTTCTGGTTTAATATGTAAACTCCTTTTGAAATCATTTTTGTTTTGTTTTCTATGCAAGAAGCAAACCTATTTGACACTAGTCAAGGACACAGCCATGGTTGTAACTATGGTCCCCCCTGGTGGTGGAAGACAGGAAATGGTTCCTTTGCTATTTGAATAAGATCGTAATTAGATTCTGATATTCATGCAGGCACAGAAAGCGGATTCTAGTCAGCCACAGCCTTCCTATGGCAGCATTCGTGCTTTTGACATTCCCTTTGCGCAACACTCAGTCATAAAAGGATAGCAGCAACAGAAGAACAGGCCATGAATCAAAATGCTTTAGGGATAGAGCCAAGGACTAAAATTGGGAAAAAGCAGAGTAGTGAGGCAAGGCAGGGGGTAGTAGGATAGGAGATGAGCATGGTACAAAAGATAAAGCTAAGGAGAGCTCAGGATGGCAGGTTTTCTAGAACTGTGTCTGGTTACAAGTCTCCAATCAATAGACTAGTCAATGTTACATTTTCTTTCATTTATTTTCTTTCTCTGTGTTGCAAAAATGACAGCACGTTCTTATGGCTTCAGGTGCATTTGGCTTCCACCACCATACTGGTTAATGTAATGTTTTTCAAAAAGTTAATAAGCAAGACTTAGCTGCAATATACAACAGCGAAGCTGTTGAAGAAGAAGAAAAATATTGCATTAAGTCAGTAGTTTTTGCAGAGGTACCATTTTGTGTTATAGAACACTAGTGGTTTCAGCCCGTTAAAATAACGGGCGCTAGAACATATGTGGTCCAAAAATGTACTGTAGTACTTGTGACATTTAAAACCGGGGCAGGCTGCGCGCGCAGAGCGAGGGATGGCGAGGTGGGGCGGGGTCTTTCCCGCCTGAAAAGCGAGGTTCCCCCCTCCCTCACAGAGAGAGGCAGCGGTTCCCAGTGGCCACACAAACGCAGACGGGCGCGCGCCAAGGGAAGGAGCCCGTGGCCACCATCCCCCGCGTTTGCCCAACCCTCACCTGGCAGCTGCGCCCCATCCTCCCAATTCTGCCCCCCTTGCAAAACAAAACAACCCCCCCCCCCCGCTGCTTTGGGAAAGGCAGGGCCGGTGCCTTGATGCCCCCCCCCCCGCGCGTGTCCCTGCAACTCCTCTCCAGGCCCCTGAGGAAGAGGGAGGCATCTTCTGCCTTCTTCGCCCGCTGCCCTGCCCAGGCGGAGGAGGAGGAGGGAGAAGAGACGGAGCCCCCACGGAGACCGGGGGAAGGGAGGGAGGAAGGAAGGAGGAGCAGCCGCCGGGGACAGAGAGGTACTGAAGCAGGATGAGGTCTGCCGAGGAAGGAGGAGGAAAAGGAGTAGGGCGCGGACCCAGCTGCTGCACACCCGACCTGCGGGCGCCTGCTTGGAGCTGGTTGCAGCGATGGCGTGTGTGCGGGACGGGCAAGGAAGGGGTCGGTTCCGCTGCTCCTCTGCTCCTGCTGCATTGCAGCTTCCCTCCTCCTGCTGTCCGTCCCCTTCTCCCTCCTTCCCTCCGCGTCTGGCGCGCTCCACAATGGCGGCATGGGGGGGGCGCAGCTGCGACTCCCAGGCTCCGGCAGAGGAGAGGCCGTGGCCTGCAAGAGCGGAGCAAGGAGGGAAGCCGGGGGTGGTGGTGGAAGTGGAGGTTGCGCGCGAGTGGGGGCCTCTGGAGCGTCGGCGCTCCACGGGGTGGGCTGCTCTGGGCCGCTGGGCCTCGGGGCTCTGTTTGTAGCGGAGGCGGCAGCAGCGTGACCTCCCTCCTCGGGCTCCCCTCGTCCTCTGGAGCGGGTGTTCTGAATCAACCGCCCGCTTAAACTGCCGCCGCTGCTCCTGGCCCGATGTCTCTCCATCCAATCCCTGTGTCCCTGGGGCACATGCGCAGTAGCGCAAACCCAGAGACACACGGACTGGACGCAGAGACACTTGCATTTTATATATATAGATAAGCAAAGCCCTGCTGAATTAGGCCAAAGGCCCATCTAGTCCAGCACTCTGTTCTCACAGTGGCCAAACAGATACCCATAGGAAGCCTGAAAGCTGAACCTAAGCACAACAGCCTTCTCGCCACTTGCAATTCCCAGCAACTGGTATTCAAAGGCATAGTGCATCCCACCATGGCGGAAGAACAGTACCATTGTGGCTAGTAGCCACTGAGATAGGCTTATCCTTCATTAATTTGTCTAATCCTCCTTTAAAGTCATCCAAGTTAGTAGTCATCACTACTTCTCATGGGAACAAATTCCATAATTTAACTATGCACTGTGTGAAGTACTTTCTTTTGTCTGGAATTTTCCAACGTTTGGCTTCACCAGATGTTCACAAGTTCTAGTATTATGAGAGAAGGAGAACAACTTTTATCTATCCACTTTCTCCACAGCATGCATGATTTTATAGACTTCTATCTTGTTGCCTCTTACTTGGCCTTTTATTTAACAAAAAAAAACCAATGTAGAAACTTTTCCTCATAGGGGAGCTGTTCCATGCCCTTTATCATTTTGGTTGCCCTTTTCTGAACCTTCTCCGGCAATACAATGTCCCTTGGGAGGTGAGATGGCCAGAATCATACATGGTATTCCAAGTGTGGTCACACATTAACTTTATATAACCACATTATGATATTGGCAGTTTTCAGTTCCTTTGCTTTTGATTCTGTGGAATGTTCCTTCTTCCACAGCTGCCACACACTGGGTCGACATCTTTGTTGAGCTATCAGCTATGACTCCAAGGTCTGGTACCTGGTCAGTTGCTGCCAGTTCAGACCCCAGAATATCTGTATATCTTCATTGTTAATTATCTAGTTCAATTTTTGTTAAAGAACGAGGTGGTATATCACCATGCCATAGCATAACAAAAAGGGCAAACCAATGGTATGCGTATTTGGCCTATGTTCTGTCAATTTGAATAAAAGGGAGAAGATGATCCAACTATTTAATCAATTTCAGCAAGTCTTAGCTGAGTTGCTCCATGACTTAATGTTGTTCTTTTAGGCATTAATACATATTAAAAGCCATCACAAATAAGGCTTGCAAGGAGAAAAGCAAACATGAATAAATGGTTGTTGTTCATTTATGCATTATGAATATCAGATTTTACAAGAATCTTTCACATATTTTAAAGTTACATTTGTTTGCAAGTGGGGTCTTTTGGCATTTCTCAGCTATTTTAAAGCTCCTAATGCAGCTTGGACTAGAACTGTGGCCTTTAGCATTTTATTTCTACCCACATTATATGCATATCTGAAGCAATATATTGATGACATGCAGCTCTCTTTCTCACCTACACGGGCATAGGAAGAGGGGGGCAGGGGGGCGGTTCACCCCGGGTTCCATTATGGAGGGGATGACAAATTATCAAGGAACAATTACTGCCCAACTAGGGAGGTTCATAAAAAACTTTAAAAAAAAAATGCCTGCTCCAAAGGTCATATCTTACTACACTAGGGATTATATAGCTATATATTAAATTTCATGCATATCAGTTGATATCTTGACCCTCCTCCACGAAAATAGCTGTTTGACTTTGGCTGTTTCCCTATGTCGTGAAGGCTGAAATTTCAATTCAATGGAGCAGTGTCAAGATACTACTACAGGTTCCATCTGTACTCCATTGTTTACTGTGACAGCACCTGTACTTTGGAACTCCCCACGTATTGCAACAAAGCACGTGCCTTTGCTAGACTCTTTTCAGGCACCTCCTAAAAGCATTCTTCTTTAGGCAAGCATACCTAGATGCTTAGGAAGTGGAAGTAATTTTAATCTTAATATTTTAGCTTTTGTATGTTTTAAAGTAGGGTTGTTAATTTCTTACTGCTGTTGTGTTTTGTTTTGTTTTTGGTAAACCACTTTACAGGTTTTTAAAAGTAATTTTTATTAAATAAATAAACAATAAATATAAATAAAATAGCACAAGCCAAAACACAATCCATCCTGTAAATTTAAGTATCTGTCCACAGTCGCCTACTTGTTACCAGAGGCCCAGAATCCACATTCCTTTGTAAGGAAATATGAAATAACATAAAACCATTTTTGCAGGCAAAAAAAACCCTTTAAAAAAAAAGTGTGTGTGGGGGTGACAATAAAATTTCCGCACCGGGTACCACCTGACCTTCCTATGCTTCTGCGCCTACATCCTCTGCAGGTGAGGTGGCGGATGTGCTGAACTAGTGGCCAGTAAAGTGATATAGGCCCATCACTGTAGTGTCAAAAGAAAAAAACACATCACATGAGGTAAACAGATTCAAAGAAACAATTCCCAATACAAAAGCCATTCCCAACTTTTAAAAAAATAATGAATGTCACTGAGCCCACCCCCCCCCCAAAAAAAAAACCTAGCTAAAAAAGAAATCTAGCAAGCAGAACAACATTCAACAAGAGGAGGCTCCCAGGGTAAAATTTACTCTTAGGGTTCAGCTGCTGTTCGTAAACAAGTCGGGCCCCTGGAGTATTTTACAGCCATGTATTTAATCTGGACCCATCTGCTATCCTATTTATCAGAGCCAGTCCTCCTTCTCCCCCCCCCCCAAAAAAGTGTTTGCAAATAATATCACTTTTGATTACTGGCACTTTTTCATACAATAATTATTTGCAAATATTAATTTTCCCATATTATTTGACCAGGCATACTATTTGTCTAAACAACAATATGATAATGCATACACATATACAAATCCTTTGAATCTTTGGGATTTTCTTCCAAAATTGGCATCTGCTGTTGCTGAGAGAAAGCATGTTGGCAAGGATCTTGGTCCCATGATGATTTTGTTTTTCATTTTTTTTGTACAAGCTTTACTTCACAGGGTGTTTATTAAACTCTCATTTCTTCTCCTGTTTGTGAGAAGGAGATTAAAATTATATCAAACCATATAAGCTGTCAACCTTTCCCTTTTTTGTGGGAAATTCCCTGGGAAACAGCAGGGAGGGTTGACAGCTTATATATATATATATATATATGAGACTCTATATCAACTTATGCCTTGCACTGATATCTAAAGAGCTTCCAGATAAAGGCAATTCTTGAGATTGCATCTGGGGTCCACAGTCTTCAAGGTGAGCTATGCTGGCTTAGGAGTGATCCTGCCATTAGAATCCTAAGAATTAAAGAATTAAGAACCTAAGAATCTAAGAAGAGCCTGCTGGACCAGACAAGGGCCCACCTAGTGCAGCATCCTGTTATCAAGGTGGCCAACCAGATCCTATAGAAAGTCTGCAAGAAGGATCTGAGCACAAGAGCACTTTACCCACTTGTGATCAGATATCAGATTGATAATAATAATTTTTTTAAAATTTATATCCCGCCCAACTGGCTGGGTTTCCCCAGCCACTCTGGGCAGCATACACATATATAAAAACACAACAAAACATCAAACATAAAAAACAAAATATCCTGTACAAGCAACAAACAATCAATAAATCAATAGAAACCAACAACAATAACAATAGTAGTAACAACAACAACAACAAACAGTTTACAGTTATACACAAATTAAAATAACCACCAACCCCAACTAACCATTTAACCAACCACAACCCAACAACAGAGGAACCAAAATTAGAACTGTTTAAAATGTTTTAAAACATTTTAGCCAGTTGCCCCAACCCAAGAGTTACATTCCAGTAATGTCCCAGTGGCCTCTCAGGAGCCTTTTAGCTGTTCAGGGTGAGTCTGGGCCTCGCCCTCCAGGCCAGGTAGAAATGGGCCTTGCAGCAGGGAGCAGGTCTTTCTTCCAGCACTCATGACAGCCACAATGATTGAGAGTACCATTGAAGGACACCAAGTTATCAGAATTTATCAGAATCATTTTACCACTATGAGAGGTGCAAGATTTAGAGGGTCTTTAATACCTCATCAGCTTCAACCAACATGGCCAACAGTCAGAGATACTGGAAGGTGTGATTTAGCAGCGTCTGACAGGCCACAGGTCCCCCACCCCTGTTTTATAAAATGCCCCTTTCCTTTAGTTTATGCACATTGGATATACTGTATCTTGGAAGTCCTAATCCATGAAAGTTTTCCAGACATGCTAACTCAGCTTGTCTCCACCACAAAGGATCACAGCACATTTATCTGCCTCCATTAAACTCCCCTTCGTCTGTCTTGCAGAAGCCCTATTCATTTTCTAGGGGATTCGAGAAGATTCAGTTACAGGAAGTTTGTGAATCTTTGTTCCATATATCATCTGTATATGACTTAATAGCAAACGGCCACTACATTACAAGAGGAGAATCTGCGTATCAACAGATATGTCGTAGCAGACTGATTTCACACCCACTGCGAGAGTTGTTTTAGGGAAAACAAAACACAAATTATGAATCTTTTAGTACAACTAATAAATATACAATGATTATCTGTAGAGTGAAAACTCCTTTGCCCACAGCTTGACAATGAGTGGAAATTTCAAATAGTGGAGCATTTGTAAAATGACAGAAAATTGGGAAGTGGGTGTATTAAATTGAAGTTTATACAGTTTGGTTTTTTTTGCAGAAAGATGTCAAACTTTAAAACTTTGACTATTTGCAACTCAGTGGAATGGGTTGGATCTCATGTGGGAGATGGAGCAAGTAATGTAATAGCTGCATATGCTATGAAATGTAAAAATAAAATAAAATCCTATTACTTCATATAGGAATAATAGCTGGTCTTTCCAATCCAGCTAGCAGCTTTACACACATGAAAGCAGACTTCCATATTTATATGTCTCATAAGATGCAGAACCTCAACAAGAGACCCTACACACACTTCTCCTCTAATCCAGGTGTGATATGACCAAGGCAGAATAGAGTGGGACTACGCGGGTGGCGCTGTGGGTTTAAACCACAGAGCCTAGGGCTTGCCAATCAAAAGGTCGGCGGTTCGAATCCTGCAACAGGGTGGGCTCCCATTGCTCGGTCCCTGCCAACCTAGCAGTTCGAAAGCATGTCAAAGTGCAAGTAGATAAATAGGTACCGCTCCAGTGGGAAGGTAAACGTGTTTCCGTGCACTGCACTGGTTCGCCAGAAGCAGCTTAGTCATGCTGGCCACATGACCCAGAAGCTGTATGCTGGCTCCTCAGCCAGTAAAGCAAGATGAGCACCGCAACCCAGAGTCGTCTGAAACTGCACCTAACGGTCAGGGGTTCCTTACCTTTATTACTTGATCTGGAAATTATTACTCCTGTTGATACAGCTAGAATAGTCGTAGCTTCTTCTTTTTTCTGCTACATCACCCTATTGACTCATGTGAAGCTTGTACTCTACTAAGACCCCTAGATCCTTTTCACATGCACTACTGGCAAACTGGGTGCCCCTAATCTTATATTTGTGCAGTTAGTTATTCCTACCAAAGTGTAGAACCATAGATTTGTCCCTATTGAAATTCTTTTTCTTTTTCTTTTAGTTTGGGCCCAGTTCTGGAATCTGTTATGGCCATCTTGAATCTTGATTCTGTCTTCTGCAGCATTAGCTACCCCTAATGGTGTCATGTGCTAATTGATTAGCAACCCCTCAAACATCCATTTCTTGTTTAAATCAGGTACCACTCATGGAGTCTTTAGGGCAGCCTTCACCAAACTGGTACCCTCCAGATACTTTGGACTACAACTTTCATCAGCTTTGCTGGCCAGAGCTGTTCTAGTCCAAAACATCTGGAGGGTACCACTACAGGGACCATAGCTGTCAACTTTCCCCCTTTTTTAAGGGAAATTCCCTTATTCTGAATAGGATTCCTTGCAAGAACAGGGAAAAGTTGACAGCTATGACAGGAACCCAAGTGATATTTTTCATGAGTATAACAAAGAAGCAGACTTTTATGATTGCTATAAATTTTCTTTTAAGCAGTTGTATCATTCTCCTTGGCAGCTCAAGGACACAAAAATGAAGGCATGTTCAAGTTCACTTTATTTGATTTTTTTTAAAAGAGTCACCCATCTCTGTGAACAAGGTACTGTCAAACTCTTGAATAGGTGATTTTCTTCAGTGTTTGAAATTTAAGCATGTAGACTCCTGCTGGTAAAGTTGAGTTTCAATGTGACACTTCGAAACTTTAATATTAAAGTGGAAATCCTTTATAATGCATATCGTTTCTTATTTTCCTCATTTGAATTTTGTTTATATCCTTCTAACTGCTTTGAAGTTCGCCACACCAACATTTGTAGCCAGGCTAGACTGACAATTTCTTCTACACTTTCTGCATCTCATTAACCTCTAACCCTGATGGATTATTCAAAGGTCATCCAGGAAACATTAACACTGTGAAAAAATCTGCAAGAAATATAGATTCTATTATTGTGTGGAAGAGGCATAGATCTAAGGAAATGCAGACAGAGAGGGCTGTGCCCAATAGTGTAGGAAGACAGATAAAACTCTCCTGTCTTTCAAACCAAATGTTTCTTCTTTAGGCATAATTGCTCAATAGCTGGACAACCTCAAATGGCACATTCTGTCAATGTAGATCCAATTAGTATATCTTTCAGGTTCAGACATTTGGTTGCCCCGATGCAGTTCAGACACAGGGTGGCGCCCACACGACCTGCTATGGTTTTTGTCTGATATATGAATAGTAGCACTGTGCCTAAGCTCTCCCTTTTACCAAACATATAGCAAATGTGCCAGCATTTGCCTTGCAATGGTCTAGGTCAGCTTTCCCCAATGGGTGTCCTCCCACCATCCTTTACCATTGGCCATGCTGGCTGGTGCTGAAGATAGTTAGAGTGCCCCCTTGGTGGGCATCTGGAAGGCACCATGTTGGAGAAAGATGTTCTATGGCTTTTCCATGTGGTCAGCGAAACATTCATTTGTGATGTCAGCATCTGCACTTTGTTTGGTATGTTAGCAGAATCCCAGACTGCTTTTCAGACTATTAATGAATTTTCACAACTGAAATGACATGCATATATATATAGATATGGTTGAATGAATCTGCACTTCAGTCTCTTGGGTCTTGAAATGATGCATCAGTTGGGTAAGCAAGCACCTAACAGGTGGTGATATCGAGGCAAAAAAACATGTGGCTTCAAACATTGCAAGAAGTACCAACAAGTAAGTGTGCAGTGCTTTACTTGTACAATTTTCACTGTGGTAACTTGCATGGTAGAATGTACAACTTGTGAGTTCCTAGTCAGCCATTATAATAGAAGGACAGACAAAATACAAGGCACCCTCAAATCCACTTATTGGCACTTCCTGAAACATCCAAAGCTGCTTGTTTATGAACAAATATAATATTGCACTGAACTGTCTCCTTGATAAAGGATTTGAGAAACACTGCTCAAGACTTGTCAAAAGAATGTCTTACCAAAGACCGCAATTATGCCAAATCATAGTTTCCACACCAAGTCACTTTTGAGCTATGACACTTGCTACAATATATTTTAAAGTCTGGTTCTTGAAACCCTTTCGAAATAAAATGCAACCAGTTGATTTCAGGACTTCAAATATACCGGTCTGTACCAAATTAATACTTTTACCCATTACAAATACCTATGAGCTGTTGCAAAAGGTATTTTCTTGTGAAAAATGGAGATTTACCTTGATATTTCCTCATAAAAGAGAGGAGTAGCTGAGGCTGCAATCATATATGGGAACAACTGACATCAATCTTAATGGGACTTCTGAGTAGACATGTATAGGATTGTACCCTGAATGCTTTTCTCCTAGTTTGTTAAGGTTTTTTGAAATCAAGCTTTTTGTTTTGACAGACTAAGCTTCCCAACCATCACTCATGTAATTATTATGTGCACCATTGATTCTGAAAGATTCATATCCTCTGCTTATATTTTTATTGATTGGATGGGGGGCAATTTTCTTGAAAATAGAACAAGTACCTCAAGGTATTAAAAGAGCAGAAAGAAATTAATGTGACTTATGGATGCACCAAATCCATTGAGTATTTTGAGGAAAACTTTTTAGACAGCCAAGAAATAAACTTTTATTTCATACTGTGAATGAAAAGATAAATTCAAGCTATTGATTTGGTCAGTTTTAGAGAATTTTCTGTACTTTTTAAATAATAGTGTTTGGGAATAATTATTTCTTCGATTAACTATTTGTTCTCTTCCGATGAGTCCAAAATATAATCAAGTTAATGAAATTATGCCTTCTAAAAGTACAGGTTACAGTGCTGAGATAAATTGTTAATCTTAAATTAGAAATGAGGATTCCAGAACTGATGTCTGAAAACATAATACACTTTGTGGACCCATGAGTGATTATCATGTAACCTGTTCTGAGGCTGAAATAATCATCCTTCCATTAACTCTGTAATGATATAGTATTGTATAAATGGGACAGTATATTGAACTTGCCACAATGGCATGAATTTAATTGGCAAGATGTTGGCCCGTACATAAGCCGAAAACTACTCCTCTGCGGTTCTTGTTTGAAGGATGAAGCAGACCTGCTCATAGAAACTCAGTGCTCCATATAATAAGGCAGAGTACCTTGAACGCAGTGACAAGCGCCACGACAAAATTTCCTTTTGGCTTCTTTTAAAGATTAACATTACTGAATCATGGGCACATCAGAAAGAGCTCACAATTTTTAAGTCTATCATAATGGGGATATAAAATATGTTGATTTGGCCATTATCACTCAGAGAATTCATAGTTTAGAGCTTTGGTAGTCTCTGCAGATCTCACAGATCTCGTAACCTCTAAAACCCTGATTCACACACACCTGGTTGCAATATATCAGACCAGCTCAGCAAGAAAACGTCAGCTCGGGGGGGGGGGGGGATACAGTTGATGACATATACTTGGGTGCATTACCATCAAATTAAGCAGAGATGTTGTAAGCAAGCAGACTCACACTGATGCTTGAAAACTCAACATTGAAAACGCTGCTGGCAGGACTTCTCCAAGGTAAAACTTGCATTATGAAGTTGACTGTTTTCCTTGCAACTGCAGGTACAACTACAGCTATGAAGAATACAGACTGTAGGCAGAGACTGGGCTACTGACACATGCTGAGGTGGGCGGAGCAGCAGGCAGTGACTGACTGGGCAAATGATCCCAGAGACTCCATTTTGTCAATGAAGTAGACTCGAACCTGAGCAAGGCCCTGAAGCACAGAGGTGCTCTCAGTGTCTTGTTCCCAAGATGTGTGCCAGAGCCTGTTGGAAAGCCTGCTAGACTGGGCACAAGTCCTGTCCTTGGAAACTTATACATCCAAAATCTGTGCCCAATCTTGTATATGGGTTCCCCTGACACAACCCTGTGCCTCTGTGATTGAATCCAGAATGCTTACACTGCAGATGGAATTGCCAAGGAGTGACCTAGGAACTTCCACTTGCAAAGTGTGTGGTACCCTACTATGACATATGTCTAAGCCTTTCAATAACCCAGGCTTATTATATGTGACTGAACTGGGACCTACTGGACTGCCTGTGCTCTGCAGCAGGGCAATTGCCACCTGCATAGGTCTCTGCAGCTTACCAGCCCACAAAACTGTTCTTCTCTAAACACGTTTTTTTTAATGGTTGTGCCAGGAGGAACTGCACTCTGAGATAATGCCCAATTTATAAGGTTGTGTTTGTATGTGCTCATGAATAACATGAAGGCCCAAAGACAAATTATGAAATGAAGAGAGGAGAGGAGGGGAATAGAAAGTGGGAAAGGCAATATGAATTATAATTGCAAGCGTCCCACTGTGCTTTTGTATTCAATGCTGCAGAATCAATATAAATTCTTTTCATATCTGAACATCCAAAATAGCAGCCATTGTGAGTGCAGTGGAGAGAGAGGTCCCTGGGCAAAGAACCCTCCCCCTATCTGCTGGGTGAGTATTATCAACAGGGACCTCACATTCCTAAAACTCTTTTTCATCCCAGTGGCTACCTATTAAGGGGTGTGCATCAGCTTTTTGTGCACCCCGAATTGTGAGACGAATGGGTGATTTGGGGAAAGTTCTAATGTTTTTCAGTTGCATCTCAAGTCAGATCAGGGACTCCCTAAGCCTTCAAGTCACTATGTGGCCTTGGGTGTCCATTGTATTTTTTTTATTATTATTTTTTGGGTGACAGTGGAAGCCCATTCACTCACCAGTGACCCTTAAGGTAACCGTGTGCTTGCTGAAGGGTGACAATTCCACTGCCCCAATCTCTCCTGGGGAGACTCTTAGTCTCAGGGTCATGGGTTTGAGCCCCACATTGGACAAAATATTCCTGCATTGTAGGGGGTTGGAGTACATGACTCTCATGGTCCCTTCCAACCTCTATAATTCTATGCTTCTGTGATTTGGGTTGATATTTGAGTCCCTCACATTACTAGAGGCTGACCTTAAAGATCACCCCCGACTTTACAGGTTATTGCTATATAGCTGGGAGCTATGACTGGTCTTGTGAGTCAAGAATAGTTTCATGCATGTCCCTTTTCACTCTACTTCACAGATTTTCTTCCACTTAGAAAAGTCACAGCTTCCATTTGAGGAGCTGCACCGAAGTATCCTTCTTTTAAAACAGCATGACACAGTTTAATGCCTAGAATGTACTGCAGAGCTGGAACTGCCAGAAAACTTGTTTTTAATTTTCTCCACAGGATGGAAGAATGTGTAACTTCTCTGCAGAGTAACTGTCTCAGGGGGTGGGGGAGAAAGAATTGAATAAAAGGCATATTTTGGCTAAAACTGAACAAAAGATAAAACTGAACCAAAAGGAAAAAAAATCTTCCCAGCTGTTCAGCCTTTATTCTTGGGCTTTATATCAATTTATATTCCCAATTTATATCAAGAGAGTTCTAGTTAGGATAAAGAACAAGGCTCAGATATCAGAACTGAGTTGTACTAACATTTGGAGCCACTGCATGTAGTGAATTTGGTTTTTTCCCTAATTAGAGACATTACAGCAAAATAATAAAGTGTCAGTTTGATATGGTAAGAGGGAACCATGCTAAGGCAAACATTTTATTCTACCATTATTGGCATTAATAAAAGAAGTAAACATTCATAAACATTCTATATTATTAATTCCTATGAACAGAAATCCTACGCAGTTACCTGGGGGGGGGGGGAAATCCCATTTATTAGAGTTGGATTTGTTCCCCAATAAGAAAATGCATAGGATTGCATAGCTTGCCTCGCCAAATGTACACCCATAGTAAAAGTAGCTTACGTATTCATGCATTTCACTGCTGAAGAGGTATTAAGGATTTGGTTAGGTAGTGGCAACAGACTATTCCATGCTTGTTGCATCACTACCCACCCAGCTGTCAAACCTGAGTTGTGCACAGGGACTTCAGCTCCCAGTGCACACCCTGTCGCCCCCCCCCCCACTGCTGTTTGAAGCAGAATACACATGACATGAGCCAAAATCCATATGTACCTTGCAATGTTTTGAGAAACACAGCTGTTTGATGTGTTTCTCCTCAAGCCAGCTTCCATCCAATGTGAAGACATAAACTACAGTTAAGCTAAGGTGTGTACATTCGAGATAGCTGTTGCACATGTGCAGATGATAGCACATGCACATGGAACTGCAGTTTTGAGAGTCTGAAAATGCAGGGAAATCAGGTAATGTGCATTGGGTGAAAACATCCTCTCTCTCTCTCTCTCTCTCTCTCTCTCTCTCGTAACACGAAATGTTACTCCCTCAGTGTCAGGGACTGGACATCCTGACCTTCCCAGGGAGGAGTAAGAGGAAGACAGTATAGATTTACAACAGGGGTTTTAGGGAGGTCACAGCTCAAAGACAGAGGGCACATAGCAGCACCCGTAGAAGTGACAAATGAGGAAGTGGGAGAGACAGGGGGTGGCGATTCACTCGGAACAGCACCATTATCCAAGAGGCTGGGTTGTATAGCCTCTCTCTCTAAATATTGAATAAAAAATATGGTAAGAAACCTTCCCTTGTGTTTATACTTTCCTGGGCAACCAGCTGGGAGCCGCTGACAGCATCCTGACACTTAGTAGCATGAAAATACAGCTTGAAAGGCAGCTGTTGGTGTGTCCATGGTCTTGGTTACCCCTCCTTGTCTTTTGGGGTAGGGGTCTGGCACATCAGTCTTTTCTTCAAGCCACAGCATTTTGTCACTAAAGGTAGTTTCCAGACAGGGAGTAGATTGAAATGTGTTCTCAATGAAATGTGTCATAGGGAAGTTAACAAGCCCTCCTTATAAGTAGTAATCTGCCATTCAAATATGTAGAATTGTCAGGTGAGAGTAGTCAATGAGTCTCAAACCCCCAGTGAGTTAGTAACTTCTCCTGCATGTGAAGACAGGCTCTGGAAGATTGAGTGGACAAGACCAATAATGAGTCCAGCAGTCAAGATAGCAGGTTCTGCACATGTTGTAGAGAGAAGTGGGGGGCAGGTGGGGCTTGTCAACCTGAGACGGTAGCCCATCTAGGAGAAGGAAAACTACTCCTAAACCTCTGCTGCCTTGTGGGGTATCTTCAGGAGAAGAAAAGACTAAGGAGCCTACACAAATCCAGAGTGGAGTTTCTTGCGCCGATGGATGGCGCCTTGCACACCTCCTTCCAGCAACTCCTGCAGCCCAGCCTAATGCATTGCTCTGATTTCCTTTGAACCACATCAGTGAAGCTTGTTGTCTGGGCAGCCCAGGACTTCCATACACTCTGCCCAGACTTGCACCCTGGGGAGGTCACTTTGGTGCTGATAGTGCAGCAGTTTGATTTCACCCTGGGAGGCGCAGTCCATTCCAGATGGATGCCAACAACGAAGGCCAGGATAAAATGGTGCATTTTCAGCAAATGGCAGAAACTATATAATGAGGGTGCTTGATGCATGTCTATGGGGAGGGAGTTTTACATTTTTGAAGCTGCCGTAAAGAACGTTCTCTCCTGGGCCACTCTCTCCCAAGAGGGTACTGTCTTCCAATCTTAACAACTGGGAGAGTCTGTGGGGAAGGAGGCACTGGGAAAGGCGTAGGATCCCAGAAACCACACATTTTTGGATGACCAGCAGGGCTAGCTATAAAAGGAATGCACTTGCTGTTTTGTGTACATTACTGTTATGAAACATAAAGTAATAAAAAGCACTTTTTATATATATAAAAAACTGTATTGGCCAAAAAAAACCAGTTCAAAAATGGCCTCCAGGAAAAAAAAATGGCAATTTAATTTAGTGCACAAGGGTCAATTTAAAAATTCTGCTGCCGACTAATTGAATGCTGGGTGCTGACATTTTTGGCTAAAAATTGAAGCTGTACTCATTAGCATTGCAGAAAATTTCCATATGCTATTGTGCCAAGTGGGTATGAAGTTCTCATAATTGTTCCTGTAGGATTTGTTGTAGGTTGTTGGCAAGAATATGATTCTATTGTAGAATATCTGCAAAGACATCCTAAAGCCATTGCTTCAGTTGATTGCAATGGCTCGTCTTATTAGGTATGTATGGAAAAGAGAAGAGCTGGCAAATTATCAGGGCACTACATCCAACAGTAACATCAATTTGAAAACTTTCTGGTATTGTCATTTTCAAGAGTTTCTACTAATGCATTCTCCCTAGATTAATATAAATATCTCATAAATAAATATTTTTATAGAAGCACTAAGTAATAGATTCAACCTGAATAATACAGTTCATTTTTACATGGCGAAAATAAGATTTGATTGCTCTTAAGGTATATAGTGAAAATTAAAGATGAAGTATATTAAAGCCTCTATCTGAGAAATCTATATGTCTTGCCCACAAGTGAGTTTGGGGCTGCCACCTTCATGAGCTTTTATTTCAATCATGACATTGTGCAATATCACTAAGGCTTTGCTAAATGTCAGGCAATGAAATTAAAATGTCAATGTAAAGTACAGAGGCCAGAATAGACAGGATATCACTCATCTACATTATCCTTGATTATTCCTAGGTTTTCTTTACTCGGTGGAAAATTAAGCAGAAATGAGGATTAATTTGTGGAGCCAATGCCCTTGGTATGTAACATTCAGATTGCTCCTAAATGGCCCTTTGGTGGAATAGGCCAATTGAGCTCATTAAAAAGTACTTTGATGCAGTGGAATGGACTGGCTGGAATTTATTTGCAGTAGTCATAGGCAGACCTAGCCCTATCATTAGGCAGAGTGGGACAGCTGCCTCAGGCACCTCAAATTGGGTGTCACGAAAGGGCAGGAAAATGCAAGTTATTTACCCTTCTATAATTGCATTTTAACTATGTAGCTCTTTGGATCTCTGCTATGAGCTCATAAGGGAAAAGGGTAAACTTCATGATGCTGTTCTTCTCCAAAGCAAGTGAATCAACAATACATACTTACACCTCTGTGCCATAAATTTCAAGCACATCATTCTCAAATGCCAAAGGATAGATGATAGATGGATAGATAGATAGATAGATAGATAGATAGACCAATTGAAATTCAAGTGAAGTTCTGCAAGATCAATAAAAAGGTCACAAAGTAATTCAGTGAGCATAGGCTACCACAGTTTTGACTGTGATCCTCCATTCTGAATGGCTAGCCTTCAGTACAGTAATCGCAATCACTTTGCACTGTGGCTGCAAGAAGAAACAGCAGTGCAGTGGAAGAGAGATGCACCTCTCCAAACTTGAAACAGACACATATTGGAGAGCTGTGCCCTGTTTTTGCTCATACAACATTTCAGATGCTCATGGAACGGGTATGGAATGGGTATGACATTTCTATGAATGTCCAGATCAGAATCTTAGAATCCCACATTCCATTTGTGTTGCCCAGATCTACTCAGATCCTTTGCTCTTTCCATTGCTTGTTAGTCCTTTTACACTAACCACCCCCAACCGAAATGTTTGAGATTAGATTCCTGGTGTTGTAGGAAAACTGTACACTCAGTTTCCTGACCCACTTCTTTCTGTCTTACAGGGTGGTAGTGATAGTCAAGCAATCCACTTTAGAAGCTCTCAGTCTCTCATTTTCAGCTGTTAAAACATTTTTTAAAAAAACAAGTCATCCTTTAAAATTCAATTAATTCAACGCAAAAAAACACTCCATCCCCTTCCTTCCTTCCTTCCTTCCTTCCTTCCTTCCTTCCTTCCTTCCTTCCTTCCTTTCTGACTTCTTTCCATTTTTCTATTGGAACATTACAAACCAATGTGATATATCGCAATAATAGTCTGGTCTATTTTGTACTATTCCCTAGTCTAGTCCAGGGGCATATTCTGTACAAATATGATTATAATATGGGTGTGATGTTGTCTCCTTTGGATTTTGTACGCCTGTTTAAAATTTAAATGCTTTTTATATATCTTCAAATAACAATTGGTGGGCAGAAAATGTACATTCCCCACTGAAGTTTCTGCATTATATCATAGCCTGTAGCAGTGTGTGTACAACACATCACATGCTGCAAATTTGTCTGCACTCCAGTGTGTAAGAAGAGAAGGGATTGATACAGTTAGTTGAGACATATTTCTAAACAGAAAATAAGCTCTTTTGTTTGGAAGGTTTGGAAGATGTGAGGCTGAGGTAATCAACAAGCTCCCTAATTCCCATCATTGCCTGCATTTCATCTTAGCAATTCTGACTGTTTCCCCCTTCTTGTTGTCAGGTAGAGAAGGAAGTTGTCTGCAGACTGTGATATGGATGTCTTGGTAACATAATATCGGCCTATATGCATCTTCCAAGTTGGTATTCAGGGAACATAGGCAGTCCACTGCTGGAGAGCTGATTCTCAGCACCTGCTGAAAGACAATAAAATGAAATGAAAGACCATTTCCCTTGCCAAGCATCAAATAAAGGTAAGAGCAGTTGGTACAGGAAGACTGCAGCTGGTGGGGTCCACCAAAAGGAAGGTAAATAAAGAGAACAGACTGGATCTTGTGTTCAAATGGCCCAGAACTTTATTGATTACAGATGTAAGCAGGCTTTGGCATAGGCATTAGGTATGTATCTTGAATCAACCAACCTGACTGCTGGTTGATTAATTTGGCTAGATCGGCCCTGGGTTAACAGTCACCCTATGATCTGCATCAATTCCAGGCGATCCCTCCAAGGCCACCATTTTGGAGGGTTGCTATGGCCCATTGGCTCCCAACTGGGAAGGTGTGGGGGTTATTTGTTTGTTTTCTTGTTTTTATTATGTATTTTGTGTTTTTATTTTGTATTTTTATGCTGTGAACCACCCTGAGATCTACGGATGAAGGGCAATATAGAAATTTAATTAATTTGCTGCAACAGAGTGGGCTCCAAGCCCCCAACCTCATGCCTAATCCCCACCCCCACCCCAAGAAAAAAAGTTGTGACAATTGCATTGAGGTAGGCAAAACCTCCAGATAGGCCCAATTTGTCTGCAGGAAAATTCCTCCTTGGCCCTAAATACAATGACCAAGTATCTCCACAGCAAGGTCTCTTGCATAGCCTGCCTGCTCACCTTCAGTCAGGACCATAAACTGTTGCATAGGGTGGAAGGGAGACAATTCCAACAATGACTAAGCTACTGAGCATGGCTGGAGCCAACTTCAATAGCCAGCAAGCGGACTGGAGTGTGGACTTTTTTCAAAAGTCAAACCATGGACCTCCTGCTCTTGTAAAATTTTGATATATCTGTGGTAATTTTTGTTATGTGAAGGGTGCCATGGACCCCCTGGGTGGGTTACTTGGACCCCCTGGGGTCTGCAGACCACCAACTGGAAACCACTGCTCTATACCCTTATAAAGTCTAAAGGCAGGGAAGCATCACTCATAGCATAGGAAGGCCAAATCCAGGTATTCTTTGTTCCAGCACCCAGGAACATCACCACATAAGGGAAAACTGTTGTACTGGTGCCATTAATAGGCACCCTGCCATTGCCAACATCGCCAGTAAATGGAGGAAGGGAAATTGCAAAGCTGTACCACCATCAGGAAATGCCTGGGTAGCTCCACCCATATCATTATTACACTATTTCTTCCTACCAGGTAACTGCACTTTTTTCTCTGTCATCAACAGCTGTGAAATTTGTCTTACAATTGTACTTTACACTGATTTTATGTGGAAGAACAATGATTTTATCAGGATATTGTATAGATATCCCACAGAAAGTGTTAGCTAAGAAATATTAATGTTTTATTGATCTGTTACACATGGTATCTTGCTGACTGGAGAGGTTTCTATACTGATGTTTACCTCTGTTTTGTTGCAGCTACTTTCCTATATCCTGGTTAATTGTTTTTCCTTCATGGTAGCTTTCATTCTTGACATGTATATTTACTAAAACTCACTTAACATAATGATATTCTAAAAGCTGTGTCGAACAAATAGGTCTTCACAGCATATTTAAAGGCAGTAAGAGAAGGAACCTGCCAGATTTCCACAAGGAAGGAGTTTATCAACTGTGGTGCCACCACTAAAAAGATTCCTGGGGTTGCTAATCTAAATTTAACTAATGACAAGCCAAAGAGCAAGCCTCTGAAGCTGATCTGAAGGCTCAGTTAGGTAAGCTCATGGGAAATGCATAAAAATGAGCACCAGGACACTGAGGGACAAAAGTGAAATAAAATGAAATAAGTGTGCTAGTTTTGGAGTATCCTTTAGAGCATTTTCACACATGAGGCTTAAATAACCACTTACCATTTCTTGCATTGTTTATTGCAATGTTCATGCAATGAGAATGTAGAGAACAGCCATTTTCAGTACAAATGAGCACTGTAGCCAATTGTGGTTTCAGATTCACATTTTACTCTGACTAAAGCAAGAACTGCTTTAAGTTTCAGGTGTGAAAGCATCCCACATTTCAGTATCCATTAGATTAGTGAAGTTTGTGTGTGAATTGCCTATTCCTGACACTTCAAATGCACATTAGGAAAACGATGCTTGTTTTATAGTTTTCTGCTATCGGGTAAAATAAATAAATAATATGGGTTTTATAATGTAAGCCTCTTTCATAACTGACAACCAATATCATAATATGAGAACCAACTGTTAACAAAACAGTTAAGTTTTCTACTAAAGCTTATCTAACCTTGAACATAAATAACTGATTGCCTGATTTGCTCTAGGATGAGTCACTTTCAGAAAAATCTAAACATGAATTTGAATGTCAGCAATAGTCATACTTTATATGATAATGAAGAAAAACTGGAAATAAACTCTATTCCCTTTTCATATGAGAGCCCATTGCAATTTTTCAGTCTACGAATGAGACACAATTTCTGCTTACCCCATATTATGCTAAATAAATTAAAGTACAGTACCCTAAATTGCACAGTGCTTTGGCATGGAGTCCTATTAGTGCTTGCAATGACAGCAGGAACCAGTGTTCCTTAAGTGTACAAGGCAAAGCAGTTCTGGGAAGCACCAGTAGAGAACTGAAACCTAGAGCAGCAGCCATTTTGAGATCAGTTGTAAACACTTAATTTTCCTGTGGTATCGTTTTATCAAGTTGGTTAAAGCAAATATTACTTATTTGTCCATTTCTAGCTCCTGCTAACTATTGTACAATGGAATGGTCCAGGTTTCTATTCAATTTACATATCATTGGCATTTCTTAAATCTTTATTTAGTTTTAAAAGAAAGGGGTTTAAATGTACACCTCATCAGCTGTATTTCAATATTTGAGAATTAGTCAAAAATGCAAATACAGCAATAAGCCTTTAATGAGATGTATCTAGCTCATTTTCTTCACATTAACTCTGGTTCAGGGATTCCTCTAGCATCAACAATACGTAGAAAATCCTTCCAAAACACTATTTCATTATCTCATAATCAGCTACCATGTAGACTTTGATAGTTATAGGACTTTCTCATGCAAGTCAAGACATTAGCAAAAGCTAAGTGTGTTGGTTACATAGTCTCCAACACTGTCAGTACCTTATGTTAAGAATCTGAAAGGAACTTAGCACAATGATCCCATTGCAAATGGGCAATCTAATCATTGAGTTCATACAGAACTAGATGACACATGCCTAGTACCGGTATATTCCACTTAGCCAAATCAAAACCTACTTCTCCTGTGGTTTTTCTGACAGCTCACAACAGGTTTCAGTAGTGTCTACCCTTTCCACATCACCACATGAAGTGTGCCATCAGATTTTGGAAAACACAAAATTCAGCTATGGATTTTGTACTCTGCAAAGAAGGAAAACACTATACTTTCGGATAAATTAACATGGAATTCAGTGGTGGGTTTGTTTTAGATTTGCTTTTATCTCTCACAGCCTAAAATTACATGTCATCACTGTGCACAGGAATATCCACCACCATGTTCAGATGTCACAACGACACTACATGCAATCTCCCAAATTCTCACAAAACTTTCCCACTTTTCATGAGACTTCACCAAAATCTCATGAGATTTTAGTGACATCTTGTGACATGTCTATCTAACACCTCTGCCCAGCTGTGAGTGGCTGTCTTATGGTTTGTTACTCTACATCAGATGACAGACAAGGACTGCCTGACCAGGCAGCTGCTGATGGTGGGGTCTAGGGTTGCAATGTTGGTGGTGTCTCAGGTGCACAGTCAGAGAGGGTTCCATGCCAGGGTGTGAAGTGCTTCTCAATGGGCAGTACAGTGAGTGCTTACAACAACAATACAGAGTCTGTTTATTCTGATGGTTCATACTGGTGGCGACTAAAGCAGTGGGGCAGGACTCAAGTAGGCAGCAAGAGAGGACACTCATTCTGTGTCCCTTTCAAATTCACCACCTGAGAAAAGTGGCTCAGCCAAGCTAATGATGGGCCAGCCCTGAGTTTAACAGGCACCGCTGTTAAATTCACAAGAGAAGGTGGGTCAATTTAAAGAAAGGCCCCAGTAAATACAACGGTCTTAATCACAGTGGAATTTGCTGCCAAGGAGTGTGGTGGAGTCTCCTTCTTTGGAGGTCTTTAAGCGGAGGCTTGACAGCCATCTGTCAGGAATGCTTTGATGGTGTTTCCTGCTTGGCAGGGGATTGGACTGGATGGACCTTGTGGTCTCTTCCAACTCTATGATTCTATGATTCTATAATCACAGACGGGTTTTCTGGTATATGCATTCAAAACTTGAACATTAAGATCTAATTCTTTGATTACCATTGATTTTTGAATAAATGTGTTTTACAGCCCATATGGTTCGGCAGTCCTCAGGCTTAGTGCTTCCTATTAAAATATAACCTGTGGAAATGCAATTGTGAAGACTTTAAACTTGGGATAAAATGTTTTATCTATTTCAAATTTATGGAACAGATGTTGAAATCGTTGTAGGAGGCACCTGAGATTAGGTCTATTTTTCATTGTAAGATGTAAAGCTTAGAAATGGTTATCAAGCTTCTCGTATCTTAACCTATAAATTTGATGCAACATCATTTTTAGCCTGCTCTAGAAGTTTTATGAAGGTCTGGTGCTGTTTCGTATCAGGTGATTGGCTTTAATGAATTAGCAACTTCACAACTTCTTTGTGCCTCCCTGTGGAATTGGAGCAATTAAAAAGTTGTGCTAATTTGGCTTCTTAGTATAAGGCGTTTATTGGAAGGAAACAAGTCTCTGCATTAGGTTCCATCAGCAACAAACAAATCACCTTAATTGGCTGCATAATGAAAGGATGCTATTATAGACCTTGTACTTGGGGAGTCTGTGGTTCAACTGCATCTGTAAGTTTTTGCAAAATAACTTTCATTTCAGCATAAGTGGATAAATGAGCTTCTCTAGACATATTTGCTTAGCCTTCGATGACATAATATTTAGATTGATAATATTCAAAACGGAATATATTTTATGTTGTGATGTCTGTCAGATACTTTTCATGTGTTGCGGCATAAAACTTGTTCTGTGTTCTTCAAGAAATAGATGTTTCAAAAATACTGTGTTCGGTGCTGGAAGAAGGACACTTAAAACATAAGCTACCTAATCTAGGAAAGGCAATATGAAGCAAGATTTCATGTGCAGATTGTGGTGTTTGTTTGTTTTTAATGCAGTCCACATGCACAACAGGGTGCTGTAGAAAACTGCGTATGGAGCACACGTGGTGATCTCTGGAGTAATGGCTCCATGATTAATTTAGAATGTGTATTTAGGCTCTCTTCGCTTTTGTTTAATAAAGCACATCTCTAGGTCTCATGGGTTCCGGAGTTGTTAGAAATATGGTAGTAATGTCTAACAAAAAACCTCAGTCATACCTTCAGAGGGTTTGAAGATGGGCATCTGAGTCCATTGTGCCTGTAGTCAGGAATGGAAGCAGATAAGGAAATCCAGAAGATGAATCTAAAAAGAGGAAAGGACTTTATTGGATACACTCCACAGTAGCAAGGCAAGGCATTCAAGTAAGGATCCTGTTTCTGGGAGTCAACATGCTGCCAGAAATGCTCAATCAACAGCTCAAGCAGACATGGGTCAATAGATTCATGAGCTCCTGACCACCTGAGTGTATGCTTGTGATGAAGGATTCTGCCTGGTGCCCCAGTGTCAAAAGTAGTAATTAGCAAGGGTTGTGAAGGAGAACTTAAAATTCCTTCCCAGCCTCATCAGCCAGCAGCTAACTCTGGGTCCATAGCAATATGAAGGATGTCTTAATGAAACTATGATAACACAACAAAAAGAGGGACAGAGGATAAGTAGGCCAGAAATCAGCTGGCTGGGCCCATGGAGGTGCCACTACTATATCCCCACTGAGTGGACCTTGTCCACTCAACTAGCTTTGAGTTGGAGGCAAGCAACCCCATAGCAGGGCAGGCCAGTCAATATTGGCTGGTCAGCCCAGCATCAAGCTTGTAGTGTGGGCACAAAGAGGTTCCCCCCCCCCAAAAAAAGTGGGAACCTAGCTTAAAGCTTCCAGTCATCATAGTTATGTATGACAGATAGTTTTCCTTATTTGTTTATTTACTTACTTACTTACTTACTTACTTATTTCATTTATGTCCTATCCTTCTTTCAAGGAGTTCAGGGCAGCATCTATGGTTTTTTTCTCCACACCACACATTTTTATCTTTATAACAATCATGTGAGGTAGGTTGAATTGAGAGCTAGTAACTGGACTGAAATCGCTTCATGGCTGAGGTGGAGGTGAAGCTTTCCCCCTTGTTTCCATTCCATAGTAGGAAAGCCTTCACACTACATTTCTGTCTGCCATGCCTCTGTCAAAAGACCTGCCAGGAGCAGTTCTGAATTTTTAACAGAGAAGAGGTGTGGGCAACCTGTAGTCCTCCAGGTGTTTTTGTACTCTTACCAACTCCAGGCTTCATGGCCAATGGACAGGGATGATGGGAATTGTAGTAAAGCAACATATAAAGGGTCATATCTGGTATGGGAGAAGAAGAAATTTCAGCAGGTCCAGCATATTGTGTCACTATGCTAGAAAACAGAACTTGCCCAAATGTCCTCCTATATACAACCATTAAAGCTGCAGAAGCCGAATACTGACCATCCCTTTTATAAGATATTCAGGACATGCCGCAGACCAGTGGTTGTGAAAACTGCACCAGGGAGAAATTAATATGAAATAAGTAAGAGAGGTTTTCTAAATGCCCCACGGGGGAGGGGGGAGAGTTGTATAATAGTTTGTATTCAAAAAAAGTTCAAAATCCATTACTTTCTGAAGACAGCTCTGAAGTCATGGTAAAACGAACTTGCTTATGTCTAAAGATATAACCAGAAAGCACTGCCACAGGCAATGGAAATGTATTTAATTTCTTCCCTTTCCACCCTAAAGTGGGAAAAAAAACTTATATAAACCCTATTCTGGTCAGGTTTTCTGAGCCATGTTACTGGAGTGAGACACCTGACCTGCTACACAAGCAGCACTTGTTTAAACAAAAAAAAAACTTCAGTTTCTGGAGCAATCAATACAGCACCTTTCAACGCCGCCATTTTAAATTGATTTTCTTAATCTATATTATTCGTAACCTATCACTGCAGTATCTAAAATCTAAATGCTACTCTCATTTGTTCAGCTGCTTTCATTTGACCTTGACACTCGGGTGTTCAGGATTTTCTCGCCCCCCCCCCTTTTTTTTTTAAAAGAAGCCCTTTCTTAAAGCCTCCACAAAGCTTCAGCTTGTTTACCAGAACATATCTCTCAGAGCAACCATGCCACAGTTCCCCTCCCTCCCCCCCCCCACACCTTCTCCTTACAGTGTGATACAACTTACAGTCTGTAGAGAAAGGAAAGGGATTTGTTGTTTGTCTTGGTTCTTTACACGAACACTTGCTTTAATCTGAGGATATGCTCAAGACAAGGGAATGGGCAAGAGGCCATTGTGCTAGGAATTTGCTCTCATTGTATTTTGAAAGGCAGCTTCACAAGGAATAGAACGAGTTTAAAAGAAATGCATTACATTGTGGGGAATGGCTGTCATTCAGTGGTGGAAACATGGTACAATGTTTTGAATCTTCAGTGCTATCCTAGCACCTGACTAGGTCCAGCATGCCAGTACACAAAACTCTCCACGGTGGCCAATTCCTATGCCACATGAGTGACAGTGGCAGCTTCACTTCAGTACGTGAAGAGAAAATGTGGAGTATTGGCAGGGCTTTTTTTTTTCCAGCCGGAACTTTCATTCCAGCACCTCTTAGATGGGCGCCATTGCCGTTATAAGAGAACAAGGGAGGCGTTCACGATGAGTTCAGGTACCTCTTTTCCTAGAAAAATAGCACTGAGTTGCCGTTAAGAGTGTTGGACTAGGATCTGCAAGACAAGGGTTCAAGTCCCCACCGAGCCATGAAGCTCACTGGGTCTCCTTAGTCCAGCCACTTTCTCTTAGCCTAATCTACCTCACAGGGTTGTTGTAAGGATAAAATGAGGCCGGGGCAGGGGGGGGACAATGTACAATAGCTTGAGGTCTTTGGAGGTAAGGTGGGATATGATGTAATAAATTGCTAAGATAAGGTAAATACATTTCTGTCCATTTGCCAGCCACAAACGTAAGAACTGGTGACTTTTAAAATAAGTGCATACTTGCATGGTCTCCGGCGCCACCTCCTACTGGTTACTGATATGGGTGTGACTTCACCTCTCCACCTGATCACGCCAGAAAGGAGTGGACAATTTCCCAGCCACCAAGCCACCTCACTGACTGCTGCTGCTTGATTAGACCAAAAGGTCAATCTACCCCAACAATCTGTTTCCATTGATGACCAGGCTGATGCCAGATGCCCCTGGAAAAGCCATGATCAGGAGATGACAGAAAGAGTTGCGCTTCAGCTGAACAAAGCACCAAATCTCACACGACAGAAAATCAAGACTGACACTCCCTTCAAGTCAATGTCAGTCAGAAACAGAATGAATGAGGGCGGACTGATAGAATGCTCTGGTATAAGGTACAGATTTGGAGTGACAAGAGATGCCAAGAAGCTAAATTCAGTTTCTTGAAATGTATTGCAGGAGGCTGGACTAGATTACTCTTGGGGTATCTTCCAACTCTACAATTCTATGATCCTATGATAAACGAAAACACAGAGGGAGCTGTAATCGTAAAAAGGGGTTTCACTAGCAATCCTGTTTCCTCCCAGCTCCTTCCAGTGCAGGAGCTGCTACACAGCATCAAATTCACAGTCTCTCAGTCTACAGCTGTATACTTACTGCATATGAATTCTAATAAATCATCACCAGAAAGTGCCATTTTAAAACTGCTCCACAAGTTCCATGTTTATTCCTATAAGCACCAGGAAATTCTCTTGATAGTATTTTGAGACAAGTTTAGAATATAGTTTTGTCAGTGTGTAGCTATGCTGTGTCTGCTTTTGACAGGAAGAAAAATGTTTACCTTGGTAAATTCAACAGGCATCACTCAAAAACAACCCAGGGGAACAAATATGTACAGTATCTACATGCCTTTTAAAAGAAAATCACTGTTCTGCCTATGGCAAAAATAATGAGATTTGCAATGTTTGTTTGTGGAATTGCTGGATACCTAAGGGAAGTCCTTTAATAAATTTATTTGGCACTGGAAGCCAGATTCTATAGGCTCCAAACTAGTAAACATATTGTTCTTTTTATCTCTCTTTGATCTTTAAGCATATCCTATTATTATTGTAGTGGATGGTATGCTGTGCTCTGCTTTCTTTCTTGGGAAAGCTTGACTAGTGTGGGGGTTCTTATTTTATTTCTAATAGAGTTTATAAATTGTATTAGGATTAGAAACTGAGTCTCACAAAGAGAATATTTCCATTTTCTCTTAGGGCAAGCATGATTCTCCAGCTGTTAGCTATGAGTGTTTTCAGTCACACAGAGCAACCATTTTGTGTGCATACCAATTAAAATCAAAGCACCTGATGGATGTCACAGATACCAGTTTCTGAAGTGTAGAATAGCATCACCTTATTTAATCTTTCTTTTAAGAACAGAAAAACCACATGGTGGTAAAGGGATTTTGTTTTTCCAATTACCAGGTTCTTTTTAAGAAAAGATAAGAACTCTTTGAACCTTTTCTATTTCTGACAATGAAGAGTTGTCTATAAATAGGAAAGAAAACAGCTTTTTTGATTAAGGGTTAGATCTCCATATCCCCAACTCAATGCTAAAAAAAATGTAGAAAGCAAATGTAGATCTGTATGTATCAATCAAATCTACATTGTATTGCACTAGTGTTTGCAAAGTCTCTGACATTGGTTGGCTGACCTGGTTCATGAACATTCTGAGATAGTATGGGAACAAAGCTTTCGGAAAGTTTGTAGTATGTTCAGCTTCAGTGAGAGAAGGAAAATTTGATTTAGCTGGAAGTAAAACCTCATCAGACTTCAAGGACAGAAGTAATTTCATGGGGAAAGCTGAAGAATGGGAAGATGCCCCATATTGTAGCAAGATCCTTCAAGTGGCTGAAGAAAGAGTGAAAAGTAGGTAATGGAGAAACAGGAACCTGAAGGATGAGGAAGATGAAGAGAAAAGCTGAAGAAAAGGACACAGGTAACAAAGAAGTAAAATCAGAGATGCCGATTGAGGGGACTCTGAAGAAACCTCACAGTGCTTGTGGTCAGGAGGGATGGACTCTATGCAAGGTACAGGAGAAGGCAGGAGTACTAAAGAGACTTGGCAACAAAGGTTGAAATGATTTTTGTCAACTGCAGCTATTTCAGTGGGCCTGAGCACACTTAGCTCTGTGATGGACTGTGATAATAACTAGTGCAGCTGAAGGAACATCTACTGTTAAGATCATTGTCAGAGGCTTGACTCTGTGGAGCAAACTAGATATCATGTGGTTATCCCCAGTGTGCAAGACTTTTTACAAATAAAAAGTCAACCCACAGGTTCTTCAGCCTGATCAGAAGAACATGAGAAGAGCCCTGCTCAGTCAGGCCAGTGGCCATTCTAGTTCAGGCCACAAGCAGGACCTTAGTGCAACAGTGCTCTCACTACTTGTGATTCCCAGAAACGGCTATCCAGAAGGATACTGCCTCCGACAGTGGAGGAAGAACATAGCCATTGGTAGCCTTATACTATAAGGCCAGGATGTGAGTGAACAAGGGAGTCTGCCCCTGCTCCAGTCTCGACTGGAGTCAGCCCGCACCCACCAAGAAACACACACATATTATTTATTTACTTAGGCAGGCATTTGGATGCAATCTTTCAAGGCCATCCAGCCCTCTCAAGGTGCTAATGGCACCCCCATTCTAAATTCTGATTGGGAACTACAGCAAAGGTAAAAGGTTAAAGCTCCCTTCCCTAAGCCTGCCCCCGCCCCCAGTTACAAACTCAGCTTTCCATCCCTAGACTCGTTATCTATTTTTTTTTATTTTAAAAATGTCCACCAGGGCTAACCACGCAACAAATACTATGTCTAGTTTGACTCTTTGTTGTTAAGTCGTTCAGTCGTGTCTGACTCTTTGTGACCCCCATGGACCAGAGCACGCCAGGCACGCCTATCTTTCACTGCCTCCCGCAGTTTGGCCAAACTCATGATAGTTTGACTCTAGGTGCACCCATTTTTGAAGGTGAAGTGGTCGTGACCAAATATAACACTGCCTATTTATTATTATTATTATTATTATTATTATTATTATTATTATTATTATTAAAATTTATATGCCGCCCTATACCCGCAGGTCTCAGGGTAGTTCACAAGATAAAATTAC
Organism: Lacerta agilis; assembly: GCF_009819535.1. NCBI lineage: Eukaryota > Metazoa > Chordata > Lepidosauria > Squamata > Lacertidae > Lacerta > Lacerta agilis. Next base: position 33,143,860 of record NC_046321.1, on the reverse strand, counting down.
AATCTAAAAACACAAAAAACACAATCAAAATATAAACAGAAACAGTCACTCAACCTCTGCAACACAGAAAAACAGTCAAAAACAATTTTTTTAAAAAATACATAAGCACAAATAAAAAGCAGTTTAAAAGAATGCTTAGATGATGACAGCTCAGTTATAATTTTTTATCCCCTTTCAGTTCACCTGGCACCAAATTTGATGATCCTGAGGCATCAGGTAAAAACTGCTTTTGTTTTTCTGGGTTTCTAGATGGTTTTTAATTTAATTTTTAGATGTCTCCTGAGCAGTTTATGACTGCTGAAAGAAAACAAGCCGAGGTCTTTATTTGTTTTAAGTGTGCTTATAATTGTATCATTAGCTTTTTAATTTTTTTTTAAAAAGTGTTGTAAGTCATCATGAAAAAATATTCTGTTTTATTGTAAGGTGGGGTAAAATGAGAGGAAGAGAAGGAGAGGAGAAATAATTATTGTGTGTTAACTGCGAATTTGAGGTTTCTATTATGTTCATTTATCCAGCATGTAGTAAAAGATGTCAACATCCATCCCCTTCATACATTCATTGCAGAAGGAGGTTCATGAGGAGCTGTAAGACTTGGGCATGGACATCTGCAGGTGAAAGCCTAGACATGTATATCTCAATTTGTTTAGGCTTTTCATGTGAACTGGATCCCTATACGATCAGGGTGCCTATTTCCACAGAGGTCTATATGTACATAGGCTTGCAGACATCCACACCTAATGTGTGGATGCTGCAGGTGGGGCAGGGGAAGCCATACGACCTTGGCATGTGGCAAGAGAAGCAGACCCACAGTCCCTTTCTATGACTGATGTGCCTTCACACAATTTATATGTGTGAATAGGCTATAATCTGCACTGGAAATATGCAGAAGTTGATAAAGCCATGGTATAACAGAGTTATTGTTGTTGTTGTTTAGTCAATTAGTCATGTCCGACTCTTCATGACCCCATGGACCAGAGCACACCAGGCACTCCTGTCTTCCACTGCCTCCCGGAGTTTCGTCAAATTCATGTTGGTTGCTTCTATAACACTGTCCAACCATCTCGTCCTCTGTCATCCCCTTCTCCTTGTGCCCTCAATTTTACCCAACATCAGAGTTTTTTCCAGAGAGTCTTCTCTTCTCATGAGGTGACCAAAGTATTTGAGCCTTAGCTTCAGGATCTGTCATTCCAGTGAGCACTCGTGGCTGATTTCCTTCAGAATGGATAGGTTTGATCTTTTTGAAATCCATGGGACTCTCAAGAGTCTCCTCCAGCACCACAATTCAAAAGCATCAATTCTTTAGTCCAGCTCTCACTTCCATACATCACTACTGGGAAAACCATGGCTTTAACTATACAGAACTTTGTCGGCAAGGTAATGTCTCTGCTTTTTGAGATGCTATAACAGAATACCATATTGTAAATTGCACCACAGAGCCCTCTGTGTCAGCAATAACCTATAAAAATGTATGCTACTGAATAAAAGTAGAGGTTACATGTAGCATAGATTGGAACTGTGTTAGTACTCTGCATACCTTTCATAGGATGTCATGTTGTGATAACTATACAAGTCTTCCCATGTGCTATTGTATGGTTTTGCATCTTTAGGAGGGGGAGCCAGTTATCTCTCTCTCTCTCTCTCTCTCTCTCTCTCTCTCTCTCTCTCACACACACACACACACACACACACACACATACAAAAGCTTGTCCAAGCATTTAGCCTAAACAATTATGTAGTAGGACATTTTCCTGACCATCATTTTTATTATTCAGTTTTCACTTATATGTGCCAAATCATAAAATATTCAAAGACAAAAGCTATTTCATTTTTCTAATCCTGATCTACCCATCCATCTGCTCGAGTGGAAATTAGATAATTTTTCCCTCCTGTTAACTTGATGAAACTCAATACACTTGCTGGATTTTTGGAGAGGTATGAAAGTAATTCTGTGGGATTAATCATAGCAACACACATTCTTACTTGAAATGGAATGGAGGCAGTGAGTGACAGCAAGAAACAGAGTACCCTCTTGTGGATAACTGCCATTCCACTGCAAAATTTTGACTGATCTTGTATAAAGAATTGATAGGCAGGTGCCCTGAAACTCTGCTGAGATGAGTTTGTCCTTCCTACATCTTATCTTGAATGAAAACTGTTCACTAGAAAGAGCAGAGACATGACTAGACTGGTAAACCCAAAGGCTTGCAAGAAAAAGAGATTACTTCTAAAACTGGAACATGTAAATTTGCCACCCTTCTTATAAGGAAAAAAAGCAATTGTTCATTTGCATTATGTCTGTGTATTTACGTACACAGAGATTTTTCCATTGTCTTTTCCATAACTTTATAAACAGAGTATCAGGTAGCAAACTATAAATACATTATTGGGGGGAGGGGGAGAGAAGAAGGAAGGAAGCCAGGAAGTCAGAGTTAACACCCTTGTCTTGCAGCTCACTATCACAGACAACTCCATTTGTTTTGGTATGTGGAGATTAGGAAACTGGCATATGTAGATAGCTAGTGAAACATTAGAAGGAACTTGCAGGTGAAAATAAAGTAGTTAAAATATTGCAGCAAATTACTAAAAACCAAGCAATCAACAAACTGGAGATCCACAATTGTGCAAATCCACAATTGGAGGAGAAGACTACTAGCCAAGATGGGTATGTTCTATTTCCACTGTCAGAGGAAATATGCCTTTGAACGCTAGTTGCTTAGAATCACAGCTGGGTAGAGGGCTGCTGTGTTCAAGTCCTCCTTTGGGACTTCTTGCAAGTGTCTGTCTGGCTACCCTGAAAACAGGATGCTGGACTAGATGGGCCATTGACTTGATCCACCAGACTCTTCTCACATTCTTATTACATGTAGGTAGCCATGTTAGTCTGCTGCAGTCGAAACAAAATAAAATAAGATAAAATCCTTCCAGTAGCACCTTAGAGACCAACTAAGTTTGTTATTGGTATAAGCTTTTGTGTGCATGCACACTTCTTTGGATACACTGAAACAGAAGTCACCAGACCCTTATATATAGTGAGAGGGTGGGGAGTGGTATTACTCAGAAGGGTGGTGGGAATGGGTGATTGGCTGATAGGTATGGTAAACCTGTTGACGACTGTTAAAGATTGCAATTGGTCTTACAGGAAAAAGCAATGGGTGAGATGGCTAAAAATAGCTTTATCATGTATAATGAGATAAGAACATTCTTATGTTCACAATTACTTCAAAATTAGCAAGTGCTTACTGCACAATGCTTCACAAAGGGGGCCTTGACCTTTTTCTGATGGTCAGGAGAAAGGTACGTTGATTGCCAACTCTCTTCAGGCAGGCTCAATACATTTTGCTGCCTGGTGTGAAGGACAATACGGCACCATCACCTCCATTCCACATACAGACTAAACTGGCAACTAAATCTTATTTCAGCACTAGTGGTGGGACCATATTCTCCACTGTACCTGAAGACAGGAGGCAACCTTGGGAAGGTCAAGACAGGCCACATGGCACACAGCTGTCCTCTAGCACTCACTATCATCCCCTGTCCTCAGCATATGGCACCTGAGGTGTCTATCTTATTCTATCTAATGGTAGGTCCAGCTCCAGCTCTGATCTTCCTCTCTTTGGGGAAGTCTTTCTGCAATCTTAGGGCTACATATATCAAGGACCTTCTCTTTGCTCCAGAATTCCTAGCTTCATGACACTTAGTTTCCTTCCATGTAAAACTTTTATAACCTACAAAGTATTCCTGAGGATGCTTCTAGAAGGCATAACAACTTGTTTGGTTTGTCTGGGATATTCAGTCTAAACACTGCAGAACTTCATTCAAGTGTTTGCAAGCGATGTATTCAGATTTGCCCTGCAGACAGTTAAATTCATGTACAAATTAAATTGTATGCTAATAATGTAACATTATGGAAGAATGCAAGTTATTTGGACCCCCTGCCGTGAAGTAATCTGTGCATTCCTTTCTGGAGAATATTTATGGAAATGTCTATTATACTTTCCATTATTAAAAGAGACTAACAATTATTGTTTTCTTTGGTCCACCAGTTGAGAAAACAAAAATGCTTTTTCTAATTTTGTTTGTTTGCGTTTTCAGATACTATTTTCCTACCTTTGGCAGGGCAGAAATGAAGCATTTGCTAGCTGAATACAGTGGTAGAACATTTTTTATCTGTGCATATATCTACCTATTCCTACATCCCTTTGGCCAAAATGGAGAAAGCACGTACAATATTCTTAGCACACTGATGCTCTCAACAATCATGTCACGTAGCTCAACCTTGTTTTTATTTTCCATTTCGGGAAGTGCAGCTTGGAAATAATGTCTTGCTCAAGGCCAACCACAATATCCATGGCTAATGGGCCACTCAGAAAATCTTAGATTCATATTGCCTTACTCTAACTACACAGACTAATCCTAATAGATGAAACGCTAAAGGTACAAGCAGGTGAGGGAGAAGTGGGTGCCCTAATCAGACTGATCAAGAAAGCAGAGATAAGGGATGTTACTACACCATTACCTTGCAAGCGATTTCAGGGATGCAATTGTAGATTGGATTTAATATTGATCAGATAGTTCACAATTAGAAATAAAAGTAAATTGGATGCCATAAATTTGTCACTTGGGGATTTTACTTCCTAATTAATACAGAAAACCTTTTTATCTTAAGAATCAGAACTGTTTCTTTCCTGGAATTTAGTAAGTGCAGTCATTTCTATTCATTTATAAACAAGTTAAAAAGCACAGGTTCCAACGCTGATCCTTGGAAGTCTCTATTTCTGTATCTTTCCATAGTGAGAATTGTCCATTTAATCCTACTCTGTGCATCTTGTTTCTTTGCCAGTTCTTGATCCACAAGTGGATCTCTCCTCTTATCCCATGACTGATAAATTTACTCAGAAGTCTTTGAAGTAATTTTTGAAAGTACAAAGAAAAATACCGATATTCCACAACTTTCTATCATTTTCTTTCCTTTTTTATTATTATTTAAGAATAAAGAAACTCCATCACTGATATACAAATACAAAAAGGAAACAAACAAACAATTATGACATTACAAACATCAAGAATCACCTGTTGTAAAAGAATTTCACCCACCTTCCCTATCCCATGTGTCATCCCTCCATTAAATCTCTTCCGTACTTTGTCTCACATAATAAACTTTACATTGCATATATTCTAATTCAAATCTATGCTTTAATATTCTATTCATTGATTATTTCTCATCTAATAATGATTGTCCTGTACAAGTTTAATCGAAGCATATCAGCATGTTATTGATCGAACAACTTTCTATCATTTTCAGAATGCTACTGCAGCTATGACAGCTTCTTTGAGATTCATACCTGGTCAATTCCATTCTGGCCTGGAATTTCTCATAAGGTCATCATTCAGAAACTGTAGCCGGTCTAGAAAACACCAGTCCATTTTTTCTGCAGGGGAACCACTGCTGATAGTTCCACCATTGAGTGAATTCCAAGGGTTTGTGACCCATCACAGGGGGCTTTTAAAGCCATAGCACCCCAGTCATGCAATGCGCTTCTTTCTCATAGGCATGTCCAACAGGTAGATCGTGATCTACCGGTAGATCACTGGATGCCTGTGGTAGATCACCGGTAGATGAGTGGCTCCCCCCTAAGAAGCCAAAAAACTAAAAAAAAGCTCAACATCTTTGCCCTGCACCCCTAAAATGATGACCTGAACCACCAAAAATAGGGCTTTCCTTCCTAAAAGAAAAAGCTCAATGTCGCTTTCCTCTTTTCTAAAGAAGCTCAACAACTTTTACGTCAACCCCCCAAAACAGGGCTTTCCTTCCTAAAAAAAACTCAACAACTTTGACCTGATCCCCCAAAAAGGGGGTAGATCACTGCCAGTTTTAAACTCTGTGAGTAGATCGCAGTCTCTTGGAAGTTGGCCACCCCTGTATAGAGGTTTGGCTGATATCCAGTGCTGTTTAGGTTTAGGGACCAGCTAAAGACCTTTTAATGATGAGGACCTAGCAGATGTATTAGATGTATTTACTGTGTTTTTTGTCTATTGCTTTATGTATTCCCCTCCCCGCTTGTTACCCACCCTAGTGCATTAGGACAGATGGCAGATATACATTTTTAAGGGGAAACAAATAAATAATAATTTTGTTGTAAGAATTTATCCCCCCAGACCTCCCAGTTACAACTCGATTGACAGGTTTCTACTGACAAACTCCTAAATAGCTTAAACAAGGGATAGCCAACTGGTAGATCTGATCCCCAAAGCTTATTTCATCAGGTACCTACCAGTCTTACCAAATGTTTATCAAGTTTTGGCAAAATGTTTGCCCACACATTCGCAAGTGAAGAAAAGATGTTTTTGAGATGTAGAAATTGCTTTAACATTGCAACTTCTTTGATCCTGTATGCAATGCCATAGCTATGCCTGAGTGTATGCTCTATATACCTATGATACCGTTTCTGTTAGGTGGCCTAAACTTCATCAGAGAATCTGGCCATCTGTGAAAAAGCTAGTTTCTGTGATAAAATACACTTTCATTCCCCTCCCCAAGCCAATGACTGAAAAATAAAGTAATACCTATGAACTTACAAATTGACCTCCTTGGCTTTAGGCTTTACATACCAAAGAAACCACTTCCTTCAGGATATCTCCACATGATTTCCACATCCACGGGAATGCATTCCTGACGAGACCATTTATTCACCAAGTTTAAAACATTAAAGTCTACAATAATGCGATTTCTCTGTCAACACTTTGCTCCCACAATGGAAATACACGCCAGCAAGAGCCTATAACAAAATACTTCTGGACCTTTGGGGGGATGGAGAGGGGAAAGAACTACTGGACCCCAAGCATACATGTCGCCTTGAGCACTGTAGCCCAAGATGACATATTACCAGTGCTTTTTTTTCCAGGGGGTACTCAAGGGTACATAGTACCGACACCTCTTTTAGTTGTTTGTTAAAAAGTGTGGTACTTACAGTAACAACTTCATGGTAACTACCGGCACCTATTTTTCCAGGGGGGGGGGAGCATTGCATGTTACAATAGAAAAGACTAAGGATAGGTGAGAAAGAGTTTTTAAAAAAACTTAATAGAAGATGAGGTTTTGAAGAAGCAATTGACCTTGTGTCAAAAAAAGTGGGGCAACTGGGGGTGAAGAACAAAAGTCTCATGCAGCTGGATAGCAGTGGTGAGACAAAGGGTAAGACAGGAACAAGTCAGCAGATGAAAAGAGTTCCAAGTAAGAAAGTTTATTTTGGATTTGTAGAGGAAAGAGTCTATTGTCACCAATGACAGTAGGGAGGCAGTTTAAAGTGGTTGAGGGGACTGCAGTGGCGAAGAAAGAGATTTGGGCTGCCGAGATCTCTGGCAATCAAGGAAATTGTACAATTTTTCCTAAAGGAACAAGATTACAAGATTCTACACCTAAGAGCCACGGAGATTAATTATTGTTAAACTGAGCATTGAATCAGCAGGCCAGTCAGCGGACAAAGGCTACTCTTGGAAGTAGCTACGACAGGGGTTCTTCGGGAAGCAGCAAGATCTAATTGTTCCACTGTGGAAACTTACAGTGAAATGACAGCATTTTAGGAAGAATGTGAAGAAATAAGCTCTTTAAGAGAGATTGTTCGTGAACTTAATGTCTCTTTCTTTTATCTATAACGTCTTAGATAGGAACTGAACTGGCCTATAAATGGGTTTTAAATCTGCAATACTTCACATTAAACACATTGCCAAGTACTTCTAGATGAAATAAATATAAAACTATGAAAACTTCAAAAGACTTTTTTTATTGCTTTTAAAGGTCTTTTTCGCAGCATGCATGACTGGTAGTTCACATACAAATCCAGCGCTGTGAGCTGATGAAAATGGGTAGGAAGGATGTAACAAAATAAATCAGCACAAACAAAGCTTTAATTGCCATGGTTATTTACCAAGTAATGTCTTTCACATTTTGCTTAACAGGTGTCTTGTTCAAAATTTCCTTCGTAATTATCTACTTACTGGAAGACTGTGCTAAATGTCAAAATATCTCTCCAGACTCATAAAATGTAGCTGATGTGAACAACATATCTATATAACAGACTAAAACCTGCATGGCACCTTCCCAGCAATTTGCTGTGCAGCAAATGTATTAAAGAATGTTCAAAACATTTTAACTGGTCTGGGAGACACACTGCCTGCAACAGAATGTCCATGGCTGCATCATGCACACCAGCTCCTGTGATGTCGGGGTTTGGGTGCTGGAGCTCCTCGTGCACGGCCTTGGATTGGTTATGCACGAGGTACCAGTTGCGGGGAAAGTGGCCAGCGTTCCGCGTGCTTTTGAGCACGGTCGCCGGCCAAGCCTCACAGTCTGAAGGATGTTGAGTAAGCCAATTGACGACTCCGATGAAGTGTGAGTTCCTAATTGCCTTCTTTAATGAACAGTTGCCTCGTGAAATAAAATATATACCCTGACTCTGAATAGGCGGACCAATTTACTGAAAATTAAAAATTTTACTTTACTCCCCCCTTTAACCCCAAAGGAAGACAGACACCGGTTGTATCTTTAGTGGCTTCGGCAGAACCCGCATAGGCTCGTCCCCTAAGCTAAGTTCTCCTAAGCTTAAAGACCCTGCGCGCCCAATCTTCCGCGAGGCTAACTAAATAAACTAAAACCGAAATATCTTCCGCGGGCCTAACCCTAGGCTAACCTAAAAGAACCTATCTAAAACTAAAACCGAATAATCTTCCGCGATCTAACTCTAACTAAAGAAAAACCCATCCAACCCATCCAGCCCGCTCCTAGTCCCTTAAACTAAACTTGACTTCAACTAAAACCCAACTAAAAGAACATGAACGAACTCCTCTGCCTAAGCGGGGTGCCTCTGCCTTTTATTAGGGAACAAACGTGACATCATCATTAGTACTTTAACCAATAAAATCACTGTTGCTGCCCTCCAAAAAGGCGGGAAGCAAGTTTAACGCTCATTAACAACTTTGAACATGACCGGATCTACAAAATAAAGGCGGATTAATCTCATAAGTGAACCACACTATTCATTCATGCTTTCACTTTCGCTTTTGCGCGCAATTATACCAAAAGTAGACCTCGAAAAACTTATAAAATAACCAAATAAATATGAATCTATGGCGGATCCGTGAAACGTATTCCGACATATCATCTTTCTTTTTTTGTTTTAAATTAAATTATTTTTGATTTAGTTATATAAAAAAAGAAGGTTAGAGATATCATAAGCATTTATCTGACACAAATATTACCATTTGTTTTGATATAAACCTTGACATGAAAAGGCAAACGTCGACAATGCCGACAGTGTCCACGCCAAAGTCTACATCAAGACTGTGATATAAACACTAGCAATACCATCAACATCCATCCCTTTCATCGGAGGAAATACTTGTACAATAATGTAGCAATAAAGTCATGAAAATAACAAACCACTAGCCGAACATAAAAAGTGATCGATCCGATACACTGTAAACCTTTTAGGCATATATAAATACTTCAATATGTAATGTAACACAACAAATCGTCTCATAAGCATATATACTTTCGCGTGTAGCGTAAAACAACAAATTACTCCCCAAACACAAGAGAGGACCTGATGCAGGTCCAAAATTAAAAATAACGGATAACGACTGCCCAAACATAAGAGAGGTCCCGATCCGGGACCCAAAATTAAAATATAACTAGAGCTGGGGCTACATAGCCTACCCAGACCCCTCCCCCATTTTTTTTAATTTTTTATTTGGAAAACTGAGGAAAATGGATAAGGTAACGGAAAAGGGTTGTGGCTCTGAGGCTACAGAATCGAAGGAACTTTCAGGAAGGCAGATTCTGGACTTACCACAGCGACCACAGGTAACGGGGAACTAGGGTCCGATTCCAGAGAGGGGATTTAAGGCACCTAAGTACAAGTGGTTTTCGCCACAAGAGGGGATTTAAGCTACCTACATAAAGGTGTCCCAGCCAGGATGAGGATTTAAACCATCTACGCAAGGGTTTCCAGCGAAACGAAATGGGATTTAAACCAGCTACATAAGGGTCTCCCATTAACAGAAGGAAACAGAGCGAAGGGAAAAGCCGGGAACCTTGTTTACTGCCAAAGGTAGCATATAGAGGGGGATTTTTTCAAAGAAAAAGGGGTACCAAAAGGGTAGGACACCACCAGACTTGACATATATATCTTGAACAAATCCGAGAATGACCAATACTTTGACCAAAGGAAATCATTTCAAATAAGGCATATAAATGTTACCACATTTTGAACTACAACTTTTGCAAGCACAACGTGGAGATTTAGGATTACTGAAATAAAACATATAAGCATGAATATGTCTATGACTAGAACTGCACAAAGACAATGTTTTGACCTTACATAAACATTTCCATATCATCAAAATTGTGACACTCTAAATGGGAACCATTTCAGAAAAGCTTTGTATATATAAACATCCATATCATCAATTACCAAGCTATAAGGAAAACACATGTAACATGCGAGGCGGATATTTCAAGAAGCATACAAAGGTAAATATGCAATTTTTACAAGTACAATATAAAGTATAAGACAGGTTTAAAACTGCAAAATGGTGTTGGAGAGGAGGATGAAGACGATGAATGAGTTGCCGGTCGTCTTCTTCTCCGACTACACACGACCATGTAGAAGAAATAGTCCTGGAACTCAGGAAAAGTTCGTGGAGCTCAGGAAAGTACTGAAACATTGAGTTCTGAAGAACCAACGATACCTGTAGAAGAAAGGAGGTTAAGCAAGCAAATCAAGGTGATCTGCTAGTGAATGCAGGTAAGAGAATAACTGGAACAAATCCAGGCAGCCAGGAACCAGAGGCCACCCAGAGGCAAACAAAAGGCATAGGTTGAGGATAGTTGAAGAGTTGCTGCATTTGACAGGAAATTGAGAAGTTAGCGAGTAGCTAACAACCAGAGTTAGACATCACGGCTTGCGATGAAAAGGGAGCATCGGATTTCACGCAAAGTTTGTCCAGCGTGTCTTCTAGAGAGGAATGAATGTTGAACGCACAAACAGGCGTGAGAGTGCTTGAAGATGCTGCTGAACAGAACTTGTAGACAGGAGAATTCACCTTACCAAGCAGTGAAACTTTCCAGGAGAACTTTGCAATAGGCTTACTGCAAAGGACAGTGTTGAGACTATCAAGGGAACGCTCTAAGGTCAATGACTGTGGAGCTTTATCCATGAGGTACTGACGGAGAGTAAAGGGTTGCATGCGATCCTGGTGTAGCAGCTCTTTGATTAGGGCCTCTGCTGCAGCGAGCTTTTCTGACGTCAGCGCCCATTGGTCGACCCATACAGGGGGTCCTTCCTTCCATGTGAGTGGAAGAGCATGTACTGGCGCTGATGCAAAGGCCCACATCAAAAATGCGTATGGACAACAGTTCTTGCTTTAGACAATAAGTCTCTACCCCAAAGGGTGATAGGCACATCCATAACAAGTGGACATAGCTGCACCATGGAGCCTGAGTCTGACTGGAAGGTAATCGGATGTACGCTCTGGTGGGCGGGTTCGAAACCTCCGACTCCGAAGACTTCCTGGGTGACAGTCGTTGCCCACTGGTCAGGCCAATCTTTTCTGGCGATCACTGTAACATCTGCGCCTGTATCAAGAAGACCCTTGATCTTTCGTCCACCCATTTCTAAGACGAGATGAGGGCATTCTTCTGTAATCTTGATTAGCGCCATTGCTGCCTGAGGAGGCAAAGAGTCTACAGGAGCTGTAGGCGTAGAAGTAAGCAAATAAAGTCTGGCAATTTCTAAACCTTTTGTTAGGACACAAGGAACAGTTGAAAATCCTGGAATCAGCAACTGCGATGAATCTGTGATTCGAACTAGGCCTGCAGTCAGTGTGACTGTGGCAGGGAGGCGATCCATCCTAGGCAGGATAAGGCAAATTGAAGTGTCTGGGAATGGACCACGAATGGATGTTGGCAATTGCTGAGCAAACCATGGATTTGAAAAGTAACAGTCCTCTGTTAAGAAGAGTGGTATACCTGGGACAGAAGATTCTTCTTGTTCTTCATTGGCAGTGTCTGAAGACATCTTTTTGGCTTCAGGTTTTTTGCACTGCTGAAGTTGGCAACTCTGAAGCTGCTTTGCGTTGAGTTGGCAAACTTGAGGTTCTTCCGTTGGTAAGAGTTGCTGATGCTGTTGAACCTGTTGGCATTCAGTCAGTCGTGCATCAAACTGACAGGATGGAGCTTCTTCTTTGACACAAGACAGTTGAAGTTGTTGTCCATGATAACTGTTTGATTGTGGCGGGCTGAGCTTAAAAGCTGGAGGCGACACAAAGGTGTGGACATTGTTAACTGGAGTGATGTTTAAGCTTCCACAAGAGGGAGCTGTCTCACTCACTTGCATTCTTTGGCCACATGGAAAGTGATCATCAGCTGGGCTGCTACCTGGATATTGCTGTTTCATCAAGGGCAAATGTCCTTCAATGACAGATTGACCTTGACTCAAAGGTGAGTAAAGCTCAGGTGCTGCGAGGTTGACCTCAGTAGAATGTTTTCTCAACGTTGAAGGCAATTCTGCGATCAGAGACTTGACTGTGATTGCTTGTTGTGAAGCGGGGGTTACATCAGCAGGAATTGAAGGGCGGTTAGCAGAAGGTGAACTGAATGCTGTGTTCTCTACTGGAACCCTTTGAATAGGTAAGGCAGATGATGAAACCTCTGGAACCTGAATGTTTGATGAGGTCACATCTTTTCTCTGGACATCTGAAGAGTAGATATCTCTCTGGATCACTCTTTTTTCCTGATGACCTGGATAAGGAGTAGCGTTGTTCACCTTTCTGGGATGGTTAACCTTCATGATGTTCTTGAGCTTGCACCCTATTGTTTTACCGGGGCCGGGGCGCGGCCCGCAGAACCGTTTCCCTGAACTGGAGATGAGGTAGGTGATGTATTTTGTGGATTCAAACGACAATCGTTCGCCCAATGAAATCCTTTCTGACAGATGGGACATCTCTCTGGCGGCTTGGCAGAAGGCCTTGGCGTTGTTGTGCACTGCGACCGGAAATGCCCATCGCCTCCACACCCATAGCACTTCTTGACTGGCGTAGAGCTGTCTTGACGTGGCATCTGTACCGCAGCTGCCAAGAGCTGTGCTTTGTAGGAGTGGGTACCAACATTCTGGCAGACGCGTAGCATCTCAGTCAATGTGGCATCTGGACGAGCTGCAACTGCTGTTAGGGCATTCTTGCAGTCATCATTAGCATTTTCAAAGGCAAGTTGTTTTGTCAGCATGTTTCTGGCATGACGATCTTCTATCTGGCGTTCCACTGCAACAATCAGGCGATCCACGAAGTCCCCATAAGGCTCCTTTGGACCTTGCCTAACTGCAGCGAATCCTGATACTGAGCTAGCATCTGTGCGATTGGGTAATCTGCGCCAAGCCTTGACCACAATGTCTGCTATGGTGACAAGTGCAGCATCAGGTATGGCTAGCTGTTGATTGAGATTGGAGTAATGTCCTGATCCTGTGAGCATATCTTCTGTGGCAAGTGGCGTTGCACGTCTGGCTGCTACTTCTTTCCACTCTTGCAGGCACAGAAGAGCATCTGTAGGCGACAGGAAGGTGCGAAGAATCAACTTCCAATCAGATGGCAGAAGTCTACTAGTGGACAGTCCTTCAAGTAAACTTCTAGTATAAGGAGCTTGAAGTCCATTTTCGCGTATGGCTTTTCGCAGTTCACGTAGTGTCTCGAAAGGAATAGCTTGATATCTTGCAGGTTGTCCTCCATTGGCACGAATCACTGGAAAGATGTGCATTGGATCAGCACTAAAGTCTATTTGTCCCAAAGCTGCTTCTAAAGCTTGAGTTCTGCAGATGGGTTGCATTGCTGTTGGATCTGTAGGTGGCATCAGTGAGTTTAAATCTTCTTGATGCTTTCCAAATGATGAGCCACTAGATGGTGCTAAAGAGTCTTTGACATCTGGATGCCTTGAAGATGGCTGACTATGAAGACAAGATGGCTGACTTGAAGTTGGATGAAGACAAGATGGCTGACTTGAAGTTGGAGCATAAGGTTGTTGGCTCTGTACTGCAAGTCCTGGCATCTGGATCATCATTGTTTGGCTTTGTTCTTGTCTTGGAATCTGCATTGGCATTGGAGGTGCTGAAGGGTTGGTAAATTGCTGTTGTGCTGCTTGCATTGAAGCTTGGATTGCTGCTGATTGGAAATCAGCTTGCTGCAAAACTGGAGCTGCTGGCTTTAGCGCGGCCTGCAGGGCAGCAGGGTTTGCTGGCAAAAAGGCTGCTTGCTGCTGCTGCTGCTGGATCGCTGGCAAAAGCGCGGCTTGCGATGGAGGAAGCGGGACCGTTGCTTGGAGCGAGGTCCGCGGCTGCTGCTGACTTGAGATCGCTGGCTGGTAAAAGGCCTGCGATGACTGCTGAGCGACTGGCGGTGGGGCAGTCCGCGGCGGGGCTTGAAAGGCCGACGGCGTCTGCTGCACCGGCACAGGCGGCAATGAATCTGGCAATGACAAATTGGACAAGGGCGAGTGCGTGTACGACAACGGGGCCTGAACTGGCTGCTGCGAGGGGGCCGAAAATGGCACAACCGCAAGCGGCAGCACAGGGGCACTATTAAAAGCAGTATTTCCTAAATTCACTGTTCCATTAAGCAAAACATTTCTTGGAGCGATTTGTTGAAAGCAGTTTCTTACTTTGCTCCATACTAATTGTACAGGAATTCCGATTTTCGGGTTGGCCATAAATTCTAACCCGATCCTTTCCCATGAAGCTAAATCTTTCGTTCCTTCCTTAGGGACCCAGGGACAAATTTCCCCAATAGTTTTAACTAAAAGCTCTACTTCTGATTCAGAGACAGGGTGACCATTTCTTTTCAAAAGGTACAATAAATCTTCACAAAATTTAACTTGAGCAGTTGAGAGTGAGGAGCCCATTTTTAACACTTTTCCAAAACTTTTCCTCCCCCACCCGTAGGCTTCTACTAGGGGACACCGGTTCTACCCGTAGGCTTTAACCGAAAAACCTGGCACCCGTAGGCTTTAGCCAGAAAACCTCCGCCCCCACCCGTGGGCTTCTACTAGGGGCTACCGGCCCTACCCGTAGGCTTTGACCGAAAAACCTGGCACCCGTAGGCTTTAGCCAGAAAACCTTTCCCTCCCACCCGTAGGCTTTTTCGGGAGACACCGGCCCTACCCGTAGGCTTTGACCGAAAACCCTGGCACCCGTAGGCTTTTGCCAGACCCTTCCCACCCGTAGGCTTTAGGGAAGACCTTACTCTGCCCGTAGGCTTACACTAAACTCCTTGCCGATCTACCCGGGGACCCCTTGGGGCAAAATACACGCGCGCAATTTCTATTTACAGTACTTTGGGCAAGCGGTGGATTCGCGCTACTGCAGCGAAATCCTGGATAAACCGGGCCGTTATACCTCACCTCTCAATGTCTGTTTCCGAGCCACTTCCGATATGTTGCCTTTAACCGGAGTCTTTGTGGAAGCGATTTTCAACTGCGCTTTGCCTCAGAGAGGGCACCACTTGTCGGGGTTTGGGTGCTGGAGCTCCTCGTGCACGGCCTTGGATTGGTTATGCACGAGGTACCAGTTGCGGGGAAAGTGGCCAGCGTTCCGCGTGCTTTTGAGCACGGTCGCCGGCCAAGCCTCACAGTCTGAAGGATGTTGAGTAAGCCAATTGACGACTCCGATGAAGTGTGAGTTCCTAATTGCCTTCTTTAATGAACAGTTGCCTCGTGAAATAAAATATATACCCTGACTCTGAATAGGCGGACCAATTTACTGAAAATTAAAAATTTTACTTTACTCCCCCCTTTAACCCCAAAGGAAGACAGACACCGGTTGTATCTTTAGTGGCTTCGGCAGAACCCGCATAGGCTCGTCCCCTAAGCTAAGTTCTCCTAAGCTTAAAGACCCTGCGCGCCCAATCTTCCGCGAGGCTAACTAAATAAACTAAAACCGAAATATCTTCCGCGGGCCTAACCCTAGGCTAACCTAAAAGAACCTATCTAAAACTAAAACCGAATAATCTTCCGCGATCTAACTCTAACTAAAGAAAAACCCATCCAACCCATCCAGCCCGCTCCTAGTCCCTTAAACTAAACTTGACTTCAACTAAAACCCAACTAAAAGAACATGAACGAACTCCTCTGCCTAAGCGGGGTGCCTCTGCCTTTTATTAGGGAACAAACGTGACATCATCATTAGTACTTTAACCAATAAAATCACTGTTGCTGCCCTCCAAAAAGGCGGGAAGCAAGTTTAACGCTCATTAACAACTTTGAACATGACCGGATCTACAAAATAAAGGCGGATTAATCTCATAAGTGAACCACACTATTCATTCATGCTTTCACTTTCGCTTTTGCGCGCAATTATACCAAAAGTAGACCTCGAAAAACTTATAAAATAACCAAATAAATATGAATCTATGGCGGATCCGTGAAACGTATTCCGACACTGTGAGTTTCACTGGGAAAGTCTACAGTCAGGGAAAGGTTCTTATTGATTGGTGAGGAGCTATAGGCTGTGACACTCAGTAGGGGAGAGCTTACTTCACCTCCCAAATGACTGCTTCCCCTTCTTATCTCGTCACTATAATTGTCTTCACACTACCTCTGTAGCACATGGAGGCTATCCCAAGAAGATTAGTCCTCTTATGTCAAATTCTTCTCCAGCCCTGTATATGTGTCAGGGCTGCCAAACTAGCAGATATTACCCTCAGCAGATACACAGAACTAGTGATGCCCCACAGAGCATCGAGATACCTGGTCAGATAAGCATGGTGGTCCCACACTTTTGCCGAGGAACATTTATGTAGCTTCCAGGCACCAATTCCCAAACTTCCTATTTACTGCATTCAAAAGTTATAATGACCAGCCCAGTTTTCTACAGACAATACTTGAGAGCACCACCATAATTTGAAATAAAGGTTGTGCTGTTTCCTTAAACTAGTGGTTTTTAAACTTTAAAAAACTGTTTTCCACATCAGCTTCTCAGCTGAAGAACTCTTTTAATTATTATTATGTGATTAAGAACATTCTGGAATATGTTCTAAGGTGCAGTCAGTTCACCAAAAACTGCCCTGCCCTTTTAGGCCTTCTCACTTCACCAGGGGACCTGAAGGAGTACCCAAAACAAGCCCAACAAGCCCCTTGTCTGGTACATTCCAGGGAAAGTTCTGTGCTACAGGGAAGCTGACTTTCCAGAAAGTTTGTGTACTGTTACTGGGTTGTTGTTTTTCTCCCATTGAGAAATATTTGACAAGCAGGCTTTCAAGGAATTCAGGATTCCCTGGAACACAGTTTGAAAAACAGTGCCTTAAACAAGGGACAGCTATCATTAATGATTTTGGTGCTTTAGGGAAGTTGTTAATCTGTGATATTCTAATGTATTTTAATATTTGTTGGAAGCCGCCCAGAGTGGCCGGGGAGACCCAGCCAGATGGGTGGGGTACAAATAATAATAAATTATTATTATTATTAATCCCCCCAAGTGAAAAAACCTCCTTAAAAGTGCATTGCATACTTTAAAGATTATCTTTAAGGGAAAGAAGGTATATTAGCTAAGAATTTTCAGCTTCATTAAACCTGGCCATGACACATTAGCTAGAGAGATAATAGATTCACTCTCATCTTCCTTATGCTGCCCATTAGTAGTAGATATCCAGGAATATCAAGGGACATATAAGGTCTTAATTCAAACACACCAAAATTAATATGACTGTCAGTTAAGGAGGGCAAAAGTTGGGGGAGGGGAGGAAAGAAAAAGCAATGAAGCTATTAAAAGGAGCAAATTTAGCGAAACAATCAACATTGGAGGACCACTGAGGAATATTTATGGACTAAGCACATGAGAAGACTGCAGAGTGAAAGTTAAAAATTTATTTCTTCTCAAATACATGCTGGACGGGTTGAGGAACTCAATAACAAAGAAACTACTTCACAATAAAAGCAAAGGAGGCTTTATTTATTTAGAAGACTTTTCTTAACAGCAGCTGCTCTCTATCAAATGACTATCTCTGGATACATCTTGCACCAAAACACTGAGCATTCAAACCAGCTAATCAATTTTGGGCATTTAGGAAGTCCTGCTCACCACCACTGATTCTATAACAGCCTAGGATGTCATTCTGTAGGCCAGTCAAGAACAAAAATCTTGAAATTATTAGCCTGATTCTGCCTTATGCTTCCCCAAAGACCTTTTAAAAAAACCAACCCAGTTCTTGACATGTGGTTTTCAGTTGAACCCCAACAGCATATAGATCACTTCTATCTATATACTTGTTGACATGGTCCAAGTAATGTAAAACGTTGGAGAGACAGGACTTCCCTTTGGTAATCATGTTGATTCTTCTTCAGCAATGCTTGTTGCTCTGTATATTTCAAAATTCGAAGTTTAATATGTGTGTTTTTACCAATTTATGGGGAACAGGCTTAAAGCAGATCTGTAATTTACCAGATCGAAACTGGATCCCTTTATATGCATTGGTATTATGGTATGTTACTTTTCCTTCAATCCTCTCAACCAGAGGCTGATTTTAATTACCATATGCTGCATGGTTTTTTAATTTCACATCTGATTCAATAACTTCCTGAGTGCCATCTTGCCCAAGTGACTGATTGCTTAGAGTCTTTAGGGGTGAAGTCTACAATGCTAAAGGCAAGGGAATGCTAGTGTATATGTGTGCATAACTAACAGTAGTTTAGATCCTAAGAACCATTAGAAAAGTTCTCTTCTGGACCAGGGGCTTCCTGCCTCCACATTGAGATCAGGGTTTGTTTGTTTGTTTTTCGTAATGGAGAGTTGCATTTTGATTAAGTTGAGCCCATATATTTCAGTGGGTCTACTCTGCATATAACTCACGTGGTTGCAACCCATAATCTGCAATGTTTCCCCCACTCCTGATGTCAACAAAGAGAAAAATGGGAACAGTGTTTTACCAGATACAGGTGCAAAAAAATCCAGATTGCTCCCGGTAAATAGGAACAGCTGAGAGTATGTGTGTTTCTGTACCTTTTTTTCTAGCCCTTTTATGACACTTTACAGCAATGTACAGCAATGCAGTATCAACAGGATTTCCCCTTTCATTCCTTATTTCATATTGACAATTTTTTTAACTTTGCAATTTCCTCTGTCAAGCCAACATGAAAAATAATTCTAAGATTTAATAATGTCAGATAATGGGTTAGCTGTCATTGCCAACCCTTCCTCACATGTGCAGTGAAATTCACTCTTTGTTGTTATGAAAAAACTGCTCTTCTTAAAAGTTCTGGCCAGGTAATTCTGGTGGAAGCTGCAGGCTTTCTACAGTGAATTTATGTTTTCCTATTTCTCTGATGAAGTTAGAGGTCAATTTGCCTGTTGTTTCTGTGCTTCATTAAAATTCTGCTTCTGTCCTGGATAATGGGGGTGATGTTAATTCTCTAAACATTGATGTAGAGCAGCTGCTAACTTATTTCCATAATGCTGCTTCTAGTGTAAGACCATTAAATCAGGAAAAGGTGGCTCTAAATGGAGAAAATATAGACAACTAATAGCCCGGGCAGGGGTGGAGGGATGTTTATGGACACAGCATTCCGTGAATCACCAAAAAGTGTTGTTGTTTTATTGAATAATACTTATTCTGAGCAATAAACTGAAATTTATTTATTTGTAAAGAAAGGTTGTACTTGAGAATACCATTATAGTCCATGCTTAAGTCCCGTTGAAATCAACACTAGTGTCAGGACTACATCTCTGGTGTTAACCAGGATTTTTCACAAAGTCCTGGCACTAAGAATGATGAGATATGTCCACCTCGATCCATGGCAAAGGGCCTTTCAACAGTTTGATGGGTTTTTGGAAAACGTGTTCCTACTGGACATGGCACTATGCTATCACAAAGAATAGAAAAAAGCTGTTATATATCGCCTCCCTTGGTGCTGCAAATGTATTCAACTTGGTAGCACATCAAACAATAAAAGAAACCCTCTGAATGATGGGTGTGACGGATCCTATGGTTGATCATATCAGAGAGATATACAATAGAAGCACTACTGTAATCATGATCTCCAATGAAATCAGGCCGCAGTGTGGAGTGAAACAGGATGACCTAATGTCACCCTCTATAGTCAACATGGTTATCGACCATGTTGATTAGGGGTGGCGCGCAACCTTCATAACAGTATGTTAGAGATCTATTTAACTGTGAATTGAGTCGAAATATTTTTCCTAAGAACCATAACGAACATCTGAAGGATGAAATTTCCTTTTTTCTATTTTCCAAAGCAAACTACATCCAAAATAAAATAAAGTACAATTCATATTGATGGTCCAAAAGATGCTGTTTTAGCAATGTTAAATGCTACTGTGAACAGCTTGAACAAAAATATCTACTTACCGGTAGCTGTAAACAGAAAATTGCAACTGGAATGCTATATTCAGCCCTGGGAAAAGTAACTTGATCTGATTTAGCATGAGACTTCTTAAAGTTTTGGATCACTGTGACTAGCCATTTAGACCTGATGAAGCCTATTTTCAGGTGCTGGTAGAGATGCACGCACAGCTTCAATGTAATCCTCCCATACTTGCATTGTGGGTCTTCCTGGCATGGTGTCTGTTATGACCAGATTTTTTCCTGGAACATACTTTGCTACTGGGTTGAATCTTATCATTCTTTTTAGAAGATAGTGGCATCATGCTTGGTCCATATTATTTTTCTTAGACAGGCTTCCTCAAACTCAGCCCTCCAGATGTTTTGAGACTACAATTCCCATCATCGCTGACCACTGGTCCTGCTAGCTAGGGATCATGGGAGTTGTGGGCCAAAAACATATGGAGGGCCAAGTTTGAGGGAACCTGTTCTTAGGTCACCAATGGCTTATGATCTTTGAGGAGTCTAAAAGAAGGTAGACCACATTCACAAATCGTGTCCTCCTCACAGAGAGCACGTGTTGCAGTGAGATCATCAGGACTGACCTCACTGCTTGGGTGGGTGGGAGCGATTGGATAGCCACAACAACCCGATTGGTGGTCCCTCAGTTGCTAGGGTAAATCTGGCCATTGGGATTGTTTGTACATTAACCAAGGGACCTATATATACTGCTGCACGTTGCGTTGAGCTTCCTCGTTTCGCTTCGTGCATTGGATCACCCGCCCACCCTCCCTATATTTTGGGTTCATTATGACCTTGCTATGCCTTCGTGGGTCATCTGTTTTTGGGACAGGGGCCCTGTAGGAATTTTCCCATTTGGCAGATTGGCTGGTGCCACTTGGGTTTCGCCTGTGGCGTAGCAAATTGTCACAACTTTTGTAAGGTTTGGCGGTTAGGCATTGGTTCAATGTGGAGTTGAGGGGAGGTTGTCACACCTGCCCCTCCAATGCGCGAAAGGTATTCCATTAAAGGAATCCAGGGGCTCGCCTTGCTTTTGTCCGATCCCCTTCCAGGGGTTAGGGCCATGCCAGAGCCCCTGGGAACATTTGGGGTGAGTTTTAGTCTGAGCCTGGCCCAATGCTCCCCAACGATGTTTACCTGTACTGACCTCTGCCAGTATCCAGTTGTCAGTGCTGCCCTGCCAAGGTCAGGTGCAGCTAGTCGGGAACCAATGCCTAAGCAAACCACTCACGATCTGTAATCAATAAAGTTGTGGCCAAAATTATGCCAATAACCTTAAACTACCGGTAAATTCTGTGTCAATTGTGTCTTTATTTATTGGGGGAGGTCTTGGAATCTTAACATGCAACTGTAGAAAGTTTTTCATGCATGCATTAACTTGCAAGGCACTCCTTTTTTATTTGAGCATAGCATTTTCCTGCTTCTGTAACAGTTAGGGGATCCATTCTAAACCATGCAATTGTAATAGTACTCCATTTACTCCGCAGCTGCCTTGTGGGTTTGTTGGCATCATAAAACATAAAAGACTAGAGTACTAAAGAATATGTCCTTTACCTTTGTGAAGACCCCCTTCCTGATCTGACCCCCTTCTCAGACCTGTAATGTTAGTCAGTGTTTTCAGCTCTTTAATGGCATTTACTGTCTACGTGCCATGTTGCAAGGCCTTGCCACTGTTGTGTGATTAGTTGTCCGAAAAATTCTTGTTTCACAACAAACAATGAATTTCATCTAGTTTATCTTGAGTCAAGGGTCATAGATCCAATTCAAGATGATGACCAGCATTTTCTCATAGGTTTTATACACACTTATCCTGTTACCCATTTGTAGCATAAAGAAGAAGTTTTACTCAATATGGAATCATGCATGCTCATCATCAACATGTTGCTTTCCATCTAGATTCTAGATTCTGCTATCTACAAGGGTGGGTATGGCTATTTGATATGTGTTTGAAAACCATCCCCTTAATTATGTATCCATGACACTTTCTTCCCTACACATGCTCCAGGTGAATGAAGAAGGAAGTGGTAATTAAGATTTTGGTATATGCCCACCCACAACAGGTATGGATACCCTGGAGCATAATGCAGAATAAATTTGCATTGAGCTTTTTTTAATGAAAAAATCCCTTTTCTGGGGCAAGAAATATGCAATAGGTTCAGATTTTGTGTGAACTAGGTAGAAGAAAAGAAAAGATCTCAGTGGGCATTGAATGTAAAATATACTGTTGCATGTACAAAGCCATGGTCTTGTTGGGCCATGTATTAGGATGCCATCCTAATAAATTATTATGTCTCTAAGGAATTGTGTTATCTTCTATTGAAAAAATTTGGAAGCATTTGTGGCTCCAAGTGGCAAGCAGCATTGAAAACAAATCTCCCCAAGGCAAGGGTGTGATAAATGTAGTCAGTTTAGTTATTTAAATTAAATTTTAAATTGTATTTTAATCTGTATTTTAATTAATTGTTTTATGTTTTTGTTGTGATTTTATTGGTGTTAGCCACCCAGAGCCCGGTTTGGCGGGGAAGGGCGGGATATAAATTATTATTAGTAGTATTATTATTATTATTATTTACCAGAAACTGCTTGAAACATCAAACTGGGAAAACAATTTGGTCCCTGTCACTTTTGGAAGAAAGCCCTATGGCTTTGGAAGTACATGTTTTTCTCCAGCTATACCATCATTAAAAATTGTAAGGTAAATGCAGATAGAGGTTCTCCATTTCCTTGATGACTAGTACCACTGGTGCATACCACATATAGGCTTGGTGATTTCCTTAATGATGCCATGTGTCTTCATCCTATCCAGCTTCATTTCTTCCTTGTTAAATGAAGATTATGCAGGGTGTCTGAACCAGAGCCCAAATGATATGGCACCCATCCATCCCCAATAGGGCCAACATTTTTTTAAAAAAAAAATCTTCCTGAAACATTCATACACCTTCATCTGTCCATCCTTCATGGTGCTGCCTGAAGCAGGTCATTTCATTCAGCTGCACAACAGGACAGATGCTCAGCGTGACAATCTGGACTCGGATCATCCTCGCAGGAGGAATTGCTAATTAAGGCTGCAATGCTATACCTGCTTACCTGGGAGTAAACCTCATTGAAGTCAATAGGGCCTACTTGTGAATAAAAATCTATATGATTGCACTAGAAGACACATACATCGCAACCTAACCAAACAGCTGATGGCACATATAATCTCCTGAGTTGCATTGGTCAGAAGGAGGTCATTAGGAGCTCATATATGTTTCGAATGGGTCTTCTGATAACTGGCTGTGCCCTCATAAGAAGGCACACTTTGAGAATGAATACAAATGACATGTTAAACCTACATCACAAAACCTAAACAGGCATCTTTTTTTCCTGGCTACAAAAACTGGAGGCAGTGGAAGAGGACTGTGATTCTGAATGGAAAAATGAATGGGGGAATGGTGACTTTCCTACTCAAAAAAAGGACCCACCCCAGTTTTCTTAGGAAACAAGGGAGCCAGTTCAGGTTTTGTTATATGGGTTTAACATATAGCTAATCAGTGGTTCTCAAAGTGTGAGGCGGAGCTTCTTACAAAGGCACAACATACATCCCTTCCCCTGTGTATGTCTTATCTGAGTTAGCAAATATCGTTCCAATTCCTCATATGGTTCATATGGTTTACAAGGTGTTAGTGGGTGCTTGGAGCAGAAAATCCTCTGCAACTTTTCCTCTTCCCTCACACCTCAGTTTGTCCTCTTAAAACCATAGCCACCCAAAGCCCGCTTTTCTTAAAAACAAAAAATCTCTCAGGGCTTCATTGTACACAACTTTGTGTAATGTGCTGTCAAATTCCAGCTAAGGCGTAATGAACTGGACTTGTCCTCATACCCATTTTCAGAAGGTTGTCTCATGATGTGTTAAAAATGAAGAATTAGAAATGGGAGTGCGATGTGCTAAACACCGTGTTGTTATGGCACTGCGTGTGCTGCTACACATTTTATTACAATCGTAATTTCAGTAAACTACATCTGGCTTCATCAAAGGCTGTCCCCTCAGGTTAAGCTGCCTGCATAAAAATATCTCCTAGAATTTTTTTTTAATGTTCCTTCATTTTATCTTTTGTTTGAAGGGGGTTGAGTTGAATCATTTCTCCTTTTTTTAAAAAAAGATTACACGAACACATTTTTTTTTCTTAATTCTATCATCTTTTTAAATATGGCCTTTGTATGGGGTCCTTTTGTACCCTCTTCTTTCAAGTCCTTTTCATGTTTCCTCTCCTTTGTTTTTTTCCTCCTTCCTGAGAGCCTTTATTGTTATGCTATCCTTTATCTGTAGGCTTTTGCCATGCAGTAGGAATTAACATTAAGGAAATAATAATAAAAAATTAACTATATGAAGAGCTACATCAGCCGTAGCAGTGAAAATCTGTATTTTTTTGTAAACAGAAAAGGTGCCACGTTGAGGCCTATTTCTCGTCTCTGTGGTGTTACGAGCTCAAAAAAGAAACAGTGACATTTTGTGGGTTTTTTGTTTTTATTCTAAAGCTATGTACAAATGCATTTTCAGAATAGAACAAATACTCTGAAAATGGTCTGCTTCTTACAGTGAGGCAGTGTGCTAAAATCCCTTATGTACTATGTGGGATTTTATTTTTAAGATACAGAGGGGGAGGGCAGACCCACCTGCCTCAAGCCGTCATGAAAATATACAGAACCTCGGTGACTAATTCAATTTGTTTTCCTGGAGCTGACTCACTGTTATATAACATGAAGTATTATTGTCTAAATTTGTTAATGCTGATTTATAGACAGATTGACTCTTTTGTATAAAGATGCCTAAAAGCTGCTATCTCCTTTATAAATCAGCATTACCTGAGAGAGTCTGCTTTCCAACTGAGAAGACAGATGCAGCCAATCAATATGAGGAATTTGATTGATGGTTGTTCCTGTCACCATTAACCAAGCGTATCTATAGACATGCCTTTTCACTCTCTCCCTCTTACTTTCCATTTCCCTTTTGCAGCTAAGGATTCGAATTAGAGCCTCTAAACTATGAAATTGATCTTTCCCAGGTGTGAGCAATTTATTTTCCTAAGGATCAATCCTGCAAAGTGTTCTATGACCTCATTGTTAACAGACACTGAGTACCAGGAGACAAGCTAAGAGAGCAAGGCTCCCTAAAAGAAATAGTTGTCCAACACAGGCTTTGCAAATGCTCCTTTATTTCTGTTTACTTTAAATTATGAATTGGGTGATGGTAGACCATTGACCAGTCTAGACCTTGTTTTCTGTGTGGGTATTCAAGTAGGAAACAAAAGATCAGGAAAATAGCCTTGGCTATATAGATTGTGATAAGGAGAGAAGGTGTAGTAATTGGCCCTTAACACTCCTGTGCTGTTTCTTCATATGGCTTCTCAGTCAATTTTATTGTTAACCAGGGGTTTAAATGCATATTTGAGGCTATTCTTGAATCTTCATTATTGAAGCAGACTATCGATACTGTTAATAGCTATTTAGAAAAAGTCTCCAGGATACCTTTTTCAAGTTTCGGTGTGCTGACTTATCACACAAAGCCCAAAGTAAACGTAACCATTCTGATATTCTTCAGTTTATCTACACAGAACGCCAGAGACAGGATTACCACCAGTTAAGAGAGTCCATTTAGTAGCTATGTCAAGAGTGTGCACGCTTTGGCCCTCCAGATGTTGTTGAACTACAACTCTCTCATCAGCCTAGCAAGCACAGCCAAGGGCCAGAGAACTCAGCAGCAGCTGGAGGACCAAAAGTTTCCAACACCTGAGCTACATAGTAACTGTCAATGGGTAGAGCTGGCCTAGTGATTTAAGTTTGCCATGCACCTCTTAAAGTCACAGAGCCATTGTCCATTAGGCCATTAAGAAGTAATTCACTGGGTGATCCCATGTGCCACAGTTCACAGAGAGTCTACTCTGTTTCCGATTAATACAGGCTTCTTTCCAATTCTGATCAGGGGGTGGCTATGGAGTAAGATATTCCTTTCACACATGTGCTGAAAGCTTCACCATGACTGAAGTTCTCAACTGCACAAAGCCTACTGTCTTCTGCTCTTTTTTCACTACTTTATCAGGAAAAAGTGCCTGAACGAGCAAAAGAATCCCACCTTCTTGTCTCATTGCTGCCAGAGTACCAAACTATTTTCAGTTTTTAAGTCAATTGCCTCAGCTGCTTCAGTCCCCAATAACCATTCTGGAATTTCTGTTATATATGTGCTGCATGTGTTATCATTTCTGATTCATCTAAGAAGCCATTTATACCTATTATTATTCTCTTTGTAACCAGCCCTCTCTCCCAGCTGTTCTTTTCTCCTTTCTGCTCAGCTCTTTTCCTTTGAAGCTTTCATACTGAAGGGGGTTTTTTTTTTTTTTTTAAGTGCTTGAAAGGAGTTGGTATGCTGTTGAAACCTTTAAGAGAATCTTGATATCTTCCCATGTAGGGGCCTGTGAAGCTGTTTACTCAATAAAAGGAAATCTTTGGACAGTGTTATTGGAAACAAGCTTCTCGTCTTTGTTCAATGTCATTTACTACATGAGGCCTTTGAAATCTGGAGCCATGTGCTACACCTGGAATTAAAATAATCTGTGTTTAGTCTTAAATCATTTTGGTTGTTCCCTTTTACCGTTCTGCAAGCACATGGGGGGATCATTGAGGATCAATACCCTATATTTGCTCCCCCTCATCAGAGTTTCCATTGCCCTCCAACTCCTGAAAGGTGACTGCATGAAGCAGGGAGTCTCCTGTATTCATAGAGAATTCTCAGACATTCTAGAAGCCTGGAAAACACGGGTTCTAAAATGCATGAGGGGGGCTTTCCACTTGACAAGGTTGCCTGGCACAGTTTTGAAGAAAATAACACAAATGGGGGGGGCAGAGTTAGTACACTGATCACTGCCCCTGTCACGTGTTTGCAAAGCCTGAACTGTAATCTCCTTTCCTCTTATCCTATCTCTTTCTAAGATTTAAGAATGCAGAAGGAAGACCTAGGGTTGGTCCAACTGGTTAAAGCAGAGGTTTTCAACCTTTTTGAGTCCACGGCTCCCTTGACCAACTACATTGTTTCCGCAGGACCTCCATGAGGTTCAGGAGCCCAGTTATATCACGCTTTGCCTGTAGAGCTGGCAGCTTTTCACCCCATTTCAAACACCCTCTCTTGTGAAGTGTTCCCTCAGCCTCCTCTCCCCTCCCCTCTTCTTAGGAGTCCTCCGGGCAGCCACTGCTGCCACCCCTGGACTCTGAGCTCCCCCTCTCTGCCCCAAAGAGAAGTGCCTCCTCACACTGCCCCACAGGTTCCTAAGACTTGTCTGTCCATTCCCAACAGCAAGGGCTGGTGGACTGACTGGCTGGCTGGGCTCACCTCACCTGCTTGCTTGCTTGCTTGCTTGCTTGGTTACTTGGTTACTACTACAAGGCTGCTTCAGCTCCTGGCAACCAGCACCCTCTGACCAGCCCCAGAGGCAGCTTTTACCAGAGAAGCTTGTAGCTGCAACCAACAGCTGTACAAGCCTTTGGGAGGCAGAGGTGCAAGAGCGCATCAGAGGAGGGAGGAAAGGAAAGAGGGAGGCCAGTGTTGCCCACAGCACACCTGACCATCATTCAAGGCACCCCAAGGTGCCAGGGCACACTGGTTGAAAACCACTGGGTTAAAGGATTTAAAAGAAACACTTATTTATTAAGAGATGTTTTTACTGCGCCTGGGAACAGGGTGGTTTTGTTGTTTGGAAACAGAAGAGCCTCTTAAGAGTTTCTATTTAGAGGTTGTGGGAAGCACTGTTTAATAGCTTTGTAATTATTCTAATCTGCATTAAATTTATACTGTTCAAGTACAAAGTGGCTTCCACTCCTGTCTCATTTAGCCTCCCAACAACTCTATGAGGGTGAATGCCCAATAACAGTAGTTACCTTAATGACTGAGCAGGGATTGCCTCCCCAGCATACCAAACTGTGTATGTGTGTTGTGTAGTGAGATACTCTGAGTAGCTCCAATCATCTGTTTCACAATGCAGTAAAAGTAAGGGGACTAAATCCACACAGACACACACATCCCAATTATCATTCCAAACAGCTGATTAGTGCACACACTCCCAGGCTGGGGATCTATGCATACAGCAGCTATTTGAATCCCATCCAACTAAGGATATGCACTCAGAAAGATCTGCTTCTGTACAAGTAGGATCCTTTACTGGATAGGAGCAATCACTTGTGTGCCAAGGCCCCATGACCCACAGTTCCCTAGTGGATAAATAAACACACAGACAAGTGGACTTTGGTTGAGGGGTTCAAATAGGCCACAAGCTTATTAGTTACAGATGTGAGCAGTTTGGCTTAGGCATTGGGTGAAGCCAGACTATATCTTGACTCCCACCTGTCTGCAAGGAGTCCATCTAAGGGTAAACCATCAATAGGGAGAGCTTCATGACTTACATCAAATAGGGGCACCTCGAGGCGTCCCCATTCGGGTTGTGACATAGCCCTAGCCCACATCCGGGCATCAGACAGAATCCACACACCCCAGATCCCTTTAACAGGATACCCTTAATGAGGAGGGGCAGGCAGAGGCTACAACTTCCCCTCCATCCAAACAAAGGCTTACCCAATGCCTAACTTTACAAAGTTGTGATGATTGCTACAAAGTAGGCAAAAACCATATGGCTGGAGCCAATTTGCCAAATGGGAAAAATTCCTGCCCGATCCCCAAAATATGGCAGCCAACATTTGTCCATAGCAAGGTTGTGTCAAAGCAAAGCATAAAAAGAGGGCTGGTAGGTAGGAAATCCAGCGAAGGATGGTCCCCAGCCACACCACAGTTTAAATTTCCCACGGCCACACCTCCTGCCAGCACTGATTGAACAGCAGATCCGCTCCTCGCAACGCGGCCAGGCAAAAATGATGAGGTAGCCACCCACCAGAAAAGGTAAGCGGACATTTCACATGCCGAATCATAAGGAACCATGACTATTAGGTCTAATGCTAAGACGTTAATGTTAAAGCAGTCAGGAGGAACACCACAAAAAGGTCTGAAGCAAATAGCAGCGGAAAGGAAAAGAGAGGAGAAGAAGCAGGATTGAAATGGCCCTCATTTCATCTGTTGGGAACACAGGCTGGGCCCTGTCATTTTCATATTTTTTTAAGGGAAATTCCCTTATTCCGAATAGGATTCCTTGCAAGAAAAGGGAAAAGTTGACAGCTATGGTCATTTTGCAACTTAGAAAGAAATTCCATGGATAATACAATGAAATTGCCTGTTTTGTGAGTCTTCTGCTGAACCTTTTGCTCCACATGGAGCTAACCTGGTAACCAGGAATGAAAGAAATGTCAGAAGAACGAATATCTGTAGCACTCTGAGTGCCAAGTTTATTGGATTAAACTAGCTCCATACTGCTATGCCTGTGCTTTCACAAGAAATGTGTCCCTCCCACAAGATATGGGGAAATTACCATCCCTGGTATATAATTTTTAGTCAGGATGCAGGGGTGAATGACACTAACATACATTTTTATAAAGACATAACCAGAGATTATGAGTTCCCAAGATCTGATGTTTATTAAAGTGTTTATTGGAGCCCAGTGTCCAGTAACAAATGATACAATAAAACAAACTGAGTTATTTCCAATAAACAAAACTGCACACAACTAGAATATTTGATCTATTTTTTAAACTCTTTCTGGTTTTGTAACCTTCTGAAACCTTTCTTCACATTTGAATTAGTGTTGTATTACAGAGAGCTACTGAGCAATTCAATCTGGGAATAAGTGGGTGGGTGTCTGTCTACCTTACAGCAATAATTAAATTGCCACTGTACATGGGAGCAAGTGGCATTGGGCAGGATTTGTAAATTCAATCAACAATGTATTTTAAAAAGAAATGAATACATAAAACAGAGCACCCAGATAGTGGATGAGATCCAGTATAGGGCAAGTCTGCTCACATAGTGAAATTTCTTCTTTCTCTCACTTGTGCCTTCTTACGTTCATGAGAAAAGCCAATGGCCCATCTAGTCCATGTTCTCACAGTGGCCAACCAGAAGCCTGTGGGAATTCCTCAGGCAGGACCCAAGCACAAGAATACTCTCCTCTCCTGCAGCTGCTATTCAGAAGCACTGCTGCCTCTGACCATTGAGGCAGAGCATAGCTATAATGTCTAGTCCTTCCTCAAAGTCAAAAGGTCGCTGGTGGTCATGGGGAGAAGGCAGCCTCTTTAGCATATTAGGCTGAAGCCATTCAGGGCTTAATTAATCAAACACACAGTGTATTGCTAGTAAGCAAGCACAGAACCTAGAGTACGGGTGGGATATACATCTTCATGACCCATCTATCTCAAGTTTCTTGCAACAGTGTCTAGTCATGAAGGGCAGGCTTATACACAAGCATTACACCAATACTACTGTAGAAATGATCCAAGAATAATGTCTGGGCAGATAGGTAATTGCTGTTGAAGTTACAATGTGCTCCATTAAATACCGTCCCACTAGATGCCATTTTTGAGTCATTGTCCCAAAGGACCTGACACAGAAGGTTCAGGCACCATCATGAAAACACAAATGATGTGGATATAGCTTTTCAGCCAGCTCTTGTGGCACCTGTTGCCATCATTACAGCTGTTTTCTTCTCAGCACTATGGGCTTTTTTCCTTTTCCAGTCCCTCCCCTTCCAAGTAGTTTACCTGTTTTAATAAAATTTAGTTACTGTATTTCCAAGATTGCATGACTATTCTTTTTATGGCAGGGAGAGTGTGGGATGGACCTCATATTTGGTTGGGATGCTATAGAGAATAAGTGGCCTGGGTGACTAGACACATGTCAAAAAGAAAAATCAAGCCAAGCAAAGAGTGGGGAAATTATGACAGGATTTGAAGGTGAGCTTGTACTGAAAGCAATGAGGCTGTTAGAACCAGTGGAGAGATTCAAAACAAGAGATGTTTCATCCATAGAGACAGCTTATTCTAACACCTGCATTTTTATAAGGGTCACAAGAAAGAGGCAATGAAGGGAGTTTGTTGTCATTATGTTGTGATCATTTTTATTTGGCTGTTGAGTGCAGAAGATGCTATCCCAATAAATACTTTGTGGCATTAATTCTATGACCAATTTACTCATTTTCAGGGGCAGGGGAAGATGAAGACGGTATTCTTCCTACGATTTTGATCAAATAAATTGGCAGTTCATTAGCAACTTCCAAATTTCAGGCAGCTGTCATTATGAATGTCTCCTTAGTGTGTGAAGGGCTTTGAAGCTGACCGCGGGCCATTGAAGACTACGACAAGGTTGCTAAGGTAACAGCTATGTCCTAAGATTCTTTTTTTTATACATCCAACTTTCATCTTTCTAAATTTTTATAGGCAAGGCATAGTGAGATGAATGTTAAAATGCAGAAGGGAAAAAAGAAGACATATATTTTCAAATGGCAGAAATGCATTCATTGTGGGGAATTTGAAGTCAAACCTCTTACTCATGAGCAAGTGTTCTGGAGCCTTGGAAAACCCCACAATATTTTTTAAAACTATGGTGCATCTTTTGATTTCTTTGATTTGTCTTTCCTGTTTTTATAACATTGGGTTATTCATGAAATAGTCAGTGAAGTTTTTGCCCAGCAAGCCTGGTCCCTACCTACATTCCTTTTATTATTCACATAACTGAGGGTTCATCCAAACTTCTGTTTGTCCCTTGACTTGTAGTCAGAGGCCTGAGAAGTTCTTCTGTTGCCCCTCTGCTTTCCCCAGGAAAACTCGCTGTCTAGTGCTGAATCAGAACAAACATTAATCGGGTTTTCTGTGGATTTACTTTAGTTCCAATTTAGCAGTTAACAGTGGGTTTCCCAAGGGGTTAGGTAAAGGTTGGGACCCCTGGACAGTTAAGTCCAGTCAAAGGTGACTATGGGGTTGCAGTGGTCATCTTGCTTTTCAGGCCAAGAAAGCCGGCGCTTGTCCACAGACAGCTTCTCAGGTCATGTGGCCAGCATGACTAAACCTCTTCTGGCACAACGGGACACTGTGACGGAAACCAGAACACATGGAAATGCTGTTTACCTTCCCACCACAGCAATACCTATTTATCTTCTTGCACTGGTGTGTTTTCGAACTGCTAGGTTGGCAGAAGCTGGGACAGAGCAATGGGAGCTCACCCCATTGCGTGGATTCGAACCACCAACCTTCCGATCAACAAGCCCAAGAGGCTTAGTGGTTTAGACCACAGCGCCACCCATTTCCCAGAACCACTCACTAGCTGGGTTTGCTAGGCATGGCAACCCAGGCAAAGATGCTGGGAGGGGCCTGGCTTAGTAGAACAAATAGCCATTCTAGGAGAAAACATTCAGTCAGAAGCAAGTTTAAAGTGAAAGCTGAAGTAAAGTTCTTAATTATTTCTGTAGCATTTTCGACTGAAACTTTATGAGAGTAACCATTAAGCTTTAACCGTCATTGACTGTGTTTTACTAAAATTCAAGTTTCATTTACAATGCGTCTCATTCTTGCCTTAAGCTTTAACCGTCATTGACTGTGTTTTACTAAAATTCAAGTTTCATTTACAATGCGTCTCATTCTTGCCTTCGTGCTCTGATTGAGGGGAAAGTTTTCACAGGTTTCCCTCCTGGATTACCTCTTAGGTGTTACCGACAGGAAATGTCTACAATTTAAACCACCCCCAAACCCAGCTCTCATCTTTATTGAGAGAGGTTGCCACAGTAAGGAATTTCTGGTGGTGCTGGTCAGTCTAGCAACATCTGGAGGACCACAGGTTCCCTCATTCCTGAGATCAAGGCCAGCCCTCCCATGAGACAGGGTGAAGCAGCTGCCTCAGGTGGCAGAAGCCCCTGAAGTGGTGCCCCCATGGGCGCCCTGTGCCACCTCCTCTACCACTGGTGGAGAAGTGGTATCAATTTCCAGCGAGATCTCACAAGATGTCGCTACCACTTCATGCCACCCCAACCACACAATCTAGGTAAGGGGTGCTTGGGCAGGAGTGGTGGGATGGAGCTGCTCTTCCCATTTTGCCTCTAGCGGTAAAACAGGATGCACCACCCCTGCCTGAAATTAAGTGGTGGCGGGACGCAGGTGGAGCTGTGGTCTAAACCACTGAGCCTAGGGCTTGCTGATCAGAAGGTCAGCGGTTTGAATCCCTGCAGCGGGGTGAGCTCCCATTGCTCGGTCCCAGCTCCTGCCAACCTAGCAGTTCGAAAGCACATCAAAGTGTAAGTCGATAAATAGGTACGGCCCCAGCGGGAAGGTAAACGGCATTTTCATGTGCTGCTCTGGTTTCGTCTGAAGCGGCTTAGTCATGCTGGCCACATGACCCAGAAAAACTGTCTGCGGACAAACGTCGTCTCCCTTGGCCAGTAAAGCGAGATGAGCGCCGCAACCCCAGAGTCGTTTGTGACTGGACTTAACTGTCAGGGGTCCTTTACCTTTACCTTGTCTTCCGCACTACATGTTAACATTCCAAACTGTACCTATCTGCCCAGCTCTGATGCTGCAAATGTATGGTTGTGAACATACCCAAATGTTCAAAGGGGGTAACTTGAGGAAATTTATATTCATCTAAGGAATCTGTTCATTATAAGTAGATAAAGCATTTTCGCTTATAATGATTGTTCTTCAGGACTCTTTATTCTTATGCTAACAATTCATAGAAATCAATATGTACATAGACACTTCAACTTGGTGGCATGGCGATGGATGCTTCTATTATTTATGAGGATATTCCTGATTTTCTACTCATTTCTTTGAAGTGCCACCAGGAAATGTTGCATCTTCCCACCTTGGCTGGCAACAGATCCTGTCTCTATAATAAGGTTACAGTACCAGATATGTAAATGATTGGTTGCACTACCATCAAATCAATGAAATGTTTAAGGAAAGTCTGAAAGAAAATGGATTTGATATTAACAAATCAAAGTTTGAAAGTGAAATTTTGAATAATAGCTGTAAAATATTATCTAAAATGTATAAAATATTGTTGGAATGGCATTTGAAAGATGAAGAGGTTAAGTCAGTGATGATACACTGGGCTAAAGATTTTGGTCATAATATACAGTTGGAGGATTTGGAAAAGTTATGACCATGGGATCATGAAGAGTCGGACACAACTGAACGACTGAACAACAACAACAATGGAAAGAAAGTATAAAATTTACTGCATGTACTGCTTTGAAAGAGAATATTATGAAAATGATGTATAGATGGTATACCACACCAGTAAAATTAGCCCAAATGTATAAAATAAGTAATAAATGTTGGAAATGTAAAGAGAAAGAGGGAACATTTTATCATATGGGGTGGGAATGTAAAAAGGTGAAAGGCTTCTGGGAAATGATATATAATGAGTTGAAAAAAATGTTGAAATATACATTTATAAAGAAAGCAAAAGCATTTCTGCTTGGAATTGTAGGAAAAGAGATTAATAGACAAGATAAAAAATTGTTCCTATACGCAATGACGGCAGTAAGAATGTTATTGGCACGGAAATGGAAGCAAGAAGAATCACCGACGATAGAAGAATGGCAGATTAAGTTAATGGACTATGCAGAATTGGACAAGATGACAGGAAGAATTCGAAACCAGTGGGACCAGGAATTCCTGAAGGATTGGACTAAATTTGATAAATATTTGAAAGACAATTGTAAACAACAAATCACGCTGGTAGGTTTGCAAGAAGTTTTGTAAGGTTAATTTTAGGAAATATTACGGAGATAATTTTGGAAGGTAATAATTATTGTGATAAAAAGTAATAGTGAAGTTAGAAATACAAGAAGAAGTTAGGAAATTTGAAAATCTTGAGAAGTGGTTGATGGAAGTCAAAATATGTATAAGAGATGAATATCAGTGGATGTTTAAAAGAATGTATGCAAAATTTAATAATATATATTTTAAGATTACCAGATTTTTTTTCAATGAATCTGGGGACAATTTAAATAAATAAATAAATAAATAAATAAATAAATACATACTACTACACGTTCGGGACGTTGATGCTGCAGCGATGGCGGTGGCAGAAGGACAGCCACCACCTTGACCTCAACCACCACGTTTCCCCTTCCTCCGAGGCTTCTATCTCCTTTCTCCATGAGCCTGGGCAGCCCCTGAGTTGTTGGTTCTTCGGTGGTGGTGGTGAAGCGGTGCACAGTGGGTCAGGCATGAAAGGCGGAGAAGGAGGGCTGAGAGCAGCGGCAGCAGCGAGGCTCAGGCAGCACAATGCCTCCCTTCCCATCGGAGCAGCCCCAATCCCATTCCTACTTGCATGGAAGTAGGAGGGGGCAGGGGTCCCTCAGCTGGGAAGGGAGGCTTCCCGTTGCCTATCTAAGAGATCCCTGCTCCCTGCTGCTTGCACCCAAGTAGGAGTTGGGAAGCTGCTCCGATAGGCAGCATGAAGCCTCCCTTCACAGTTTAGTTGCTGGGGTCAGGGAAGGTGGAGGCAGCCCGGAAGTTGCCTCTTAGAGCCCCTGCACCACCATCATATGGGGACTTCCGAGCAGCTCCTGAAGCCAGCCAGATCCAATTGTTCCAGGCTGCTGAGCCTGCCACTGCTGCTTTTCCGGGGACATTAGATGGAATTTGTCCGGGGACTTATTCGCAAATCTGGGGACTGTCCCCAGGAAACGGGGACACCTGGTAACCCTACTCTATAAGGCCTCTGGAGAGAGAGATTTCTACCTGCTGAAATGTGTCCTGCAATTTCTCTAAAGCTTTATTATCCTGTAAATGAGACTTCCATTTTTTTTTTAATGCCTCATTGTTAGGGGTACTTCAGAAGTTATTTAGCCTTTCAGTGTGTTTCAGGGTTTTAAGCTTGCCATTGTATTGCAAGGTTGCTGAGGGTTTTCCTTCCAGTAAACATTTCTCTAGAACTCTATAGCCTTCCCAGCTGTCTGTGCCCCATGGATGGAGTTGCATGATGTCTTCTGGGCTTTGACAGAGATACAGGAACCAAGGAAGGCTGCAAAGTGCAGACCACTGGTGAGATTATTTTGTAGAATGAAAGATGTTCACAAACACCCTCAGCCAACGAAAGTGCAACAAAAACCCTGCACACACACACCCCCATGAGAATTCCCCCAAAATATTTGACCGCTTTGATAATTTTCAGATTTAATTTGTTTTCTCATTAACTAATGAAGGATGGTCAAAGAAAATGCAGAATAAATTTCTAGCCTAGGTCTAATAAAAAGTTTCACTGGGCTAATAGAGTTTCATAAGGTCTCTTATTTGCTGTCTGCTCTGGACAAACATGTAACCTATATGATAGCTGGAGGTGCTGAATAAAATCCCAAGATAAGTCTGTGGGATAGTCTGATTAATCCTATATCGCAAAATGCCATTTTTGTCCCTGCTTTGTTGTTATTATTATGGAGTTTGCTTGTTTCTTTTAGTTATTTGAGCACAGTGACAGAACAGAAATTAATCATTTCAGCTAGAGTACATAATGCCATTCCCTGAGCTTTGTTTGATATGAGCATTGTCTTGCAATGTGCTTGTAAGCAAAGAAATAGAATTGAACTGGACTAATGCACCAAGAGAAGTATAGATGTACTAGATTAGGCATCCCCAAACTCGGCTATCCAGATGTTTTGGGAATACAATTCCCATCATCCCTAGTTCTGTTAGCTAGGGATGATGGAGTTGTAGTCTCAAAACATTTAGAGGGCCAAGTTTGGGGATGCCTGCACTAGATAGATGAAGGTAATTGAAATCTGTATGAATTGTAACTTTTTGAAAATCTTTAAATACAAATTTGAAAAAGAAGTAAACTAAGCACCATTGTCAGAGGTAGCACATATAAAGCCTGTTTCTGATCAATGGAATCTCTGTCCACCCAGAGCTACATGAAATGTCTCAAAGTGGCTTACATTTGTAAATACCTATGGAATAAAAAAAATTGAAAACAATATCACAAAGATAAAGCATCATTGACTATTGGTGACAAATCCTGCCCACTCCACTGAAAGATGAACACCAAATGCAAGTCATCAACATTGAATCTGAAAACATTTCTCTTAAATTTTGAATATATTTTTCTTTAACTCTTCAACCTTTTCTAAAGCATTGGTGAAACACAGCATGGTGGTAGTGGTTTTGCAGCAACCCATCACAAGTCAGGTTGTGGGTCCAAACAACCATCTGAAGACTACTAGAAGCCAACAGAAACCATGATCCCATTTCATGTGCTTCCAAGTATAAATACTACCTAAAGTATTCTCCCATAGTGAATGCTATCATGGAAAATGGAAAATGTTATGTGGAATGTGACTGTTAATAACCCCTTAAAAGTGACCACATGTTAAACCTCAAGGGTCTAAGGGTAATTTAACAGATTCCTGTTACATCATCTTTTGTAAAAAGTTACAGCAGTCCCGCCACAGTTGGGAAATTAGACACCTCACAGTGATTGTGGTTAAACTAAACTAGGGATGTCCAACCTGTAGATCGTGATCTACCAGTAAATTACTGGGGTGCTCCAGGTAGATCGCGGGACAATAGGAAGTGATCACTGAGAAACAGCTTTTGCCTCCCCCCCAAAAAAGCTGAAAAACTCAGGATTCTCTCTCAAAGAAAAGCTCAACAACTCTGTCCTCTTCACCCCAAAAAGCCCAACAACCCTTGGTAAATCTCCATTTAGTTGCCACCTTTGGTAGATCACTGCCAGTTATATATATATATACTGGGAGTAGATCACAGTCTCTTGGGAGTTGGACATGCCTGAAGTAAACCATTTGAAATTGGCCCCAGGATACAATGTTGACATAATAACCTGGACATTTGTGATTCTGGTGTTTCTAACATGCTTACTTGGTAAGCAATACACTAGTGAACAGACTTGTGAAAACCTTTTGGGAAAAGTGTATTTCATAGGTTTGATGGCTCATAACACCTGACTGGCTCTCTAAACATTCAAGCTCATTGGCTACATTCAAATGAAGGAAAGCTACTGAATATCAACCTACGCAAATTGGCTATAAACCTTTGATAGAATACAGATAATTGAACAAACTTTGTTGCATTACATTCTTCATTAAATTATCTTTCCATTTATATATAACTTTGTGGTATTACTCCAAAAATAAGTGGTATTATGAGCCATCAAACCTCAGAAATATACTTTTCCCAAAAGGTTTCCACAATTTTGGCCACTAGTGTATAGTGTATATGTGTAATTTAGCAATGAAACAATTTGTGTACTATTTTGTATTCACATGCATAAATAATGTACAAGGACATCTTTATTGGGCAACATAGTACTAGGTTTTGTATTTTTGTAAAAAGTTCCGATGCAGTCTAGTGAAATTCAGGATTAAGTATGAAAAGACCTGCTGAAGTGCATCCCACCTTTAAGTTGAAGAGTTAGAACTCTTCATGGTGAGCCTCACAGCATCAGGTGAATGGAAAACTTTGGTCAAGCTTTCAAAGGCAAACCCCTACTCTTCAGAAAGTTTCTCTGGTGTCTTCTAATGTTCAGAGTCAAACACACCACTCTTTTTAAGGTCTCATGCTATCAAAATGGACTGCACGCAGTAATGCGCACTAGAAATCCGTTTATCTACCTCAAAACATTGAGCTATACCTGCTGGGATTTCAACCTTTGTTTCCAGGGAGCCAAGCTTTTTCAAAGCTGATGCTTGGCTCACTAAACTTATCCCCTCTGGCTTAGTTCATTATACAATGGAACCAGCTGTACTGAACTCTAACCTCTGCTGACCCTTGTCTAGCGATGAAGTACAGTAAAGAATTCCTTCAATACAGGTGCAATTCTTATAATAACTGGTCTTTTATTTTCTATTTTTTAAAAAAATCATATATTTTAACTATAATGGCATGTAAAAGTAGCCATTTTTCTTTCAGTTTATTTTCCATTTTAATGACCATTTAGCACTTATGGAGATGCAGTGCTTTACACACTGCTAAAATCTCTCATGCTCAAGATAGATACATTGAAATCAATGGACTTAAGTTAGTCATCATGACTGACTTTAGTAGATAAGATCTGAATATGTCTTAGTTGAATGCAACTGGTGCCCTTTAGCTCTGCAAACATGCCCCAAATCCAAATTATATTCTGGAAAAAACTTCTTTAGCAACCAGGGCCTGTGCCCAAACACCTCACCTACAGACTGTTAACAATTACTCCATTCTCCCATTTATGAGAGAGCAGGGTATGCAGGCAAGTTTGCGTTTTCGGAGATGGGGTAATGGATGTGGTTTCTAAAGCCATTAATCATTACATACAAAGGCTGAGTGATTCATTAAAGGCTTGGATACCCAGGAGGCTGCATAGAAAATAGAGTTTCAAGCAAGTAAACATTATATTTCAAGTGTCAGACCTGAAGTACAATCCACCACTTTGCCTCAAGTTAATTAAAGGAAATAACACCTTGCTTCATCATTAAAAAAGGAAAGAATGAAAAAGGAAAGACAAATTGCATGATTGAGACTCCACATATTTGTCCTGTATGAGGGACAGGTTGGTTTACCTTTTTAAAATATGGATCCTTAGAAAATTGAACTTCATGGTGTATAATGCCAACATTAAAAGAGGCAATACCTCGGCATTTGTACTGCTAATCATGATTGGCTCAACTGCAACAGTCAGATAAGATACATTATAGTTCACCCCTTTGTCTCCTCCTGCCTCCAAGCCAGCCCAAATGATTTGTTGTTGTTTAGTCGTATAGTCGTGTCCGACTCTTCGTGACCCCATGGACCAGAGCATGCCAGGCACTCCTGTCTTCCACTGCCTCCCAAAGTTTGGTCAGACTCATGTTGGCAGCTTTGAGAACATTTTCCAATCATCTCTTCCTCTGTCGTCTCCTTCTCCTTGTTCCCTCAATCTTTCCCAACATCAGGGTCTTTTCCAGGAAGTCTTCTCATGAGGTGACCAAAGTATTGAGCCTCAGCTTCAGGATCTGTCCTTCCAGTGAGCACTCAGGGCTGATTTCCTTAGAATGGATAGGTTTGATCTTCTTGCAGTCCATAGGATTCTCAAGAGTCTCCTCCAGCACCATAATTCAAAAGCATCAATTCTTTGTTGATCAGCCTTCTTATGGTCCAGCTCTTATTTCCACACATCACTACTAGGAAAACCATAGCTTTAACTATACGGCTACCCACCTGTAACTGGATATATGGACCTTTGTTGGCAAGGCAATGTCTCTGCTTTTAAGATGCTGTCTAGGATTGATACTGTATTGTTATAAACTGGGTGGAGGGCAATGATCCCCTAAACTCCTGGGGGCCAGATCCTCCTCATAATTCCTAGATTTAGTAAATGTTAGAATTTAATCAATACTTGGAGTGTTAAGAGAAGGTACCAAACATTGAATTTAGCAGTGATAAATACAGGCATAACCAAGTTTTTTCCTGATCAGGAGATCGCCTGGCAAAAGAGCCATCTTGTAGAACAAAAGAAGATAATGGGTGATTAACAGGGCAGTTACTCTCTGCTGGATGAAGAGGGATGAGGCCCCTTTTCCAGCTGTGTTTTAGTGGGCAGAGACCAAAGGGGTTAGGATTTCAGTTTGCCTGGTGTGGGTGAGGAAGAAAAATCCTGTTCCATTGTTAGCGGTGAAGAGGAAGAAGTGAAGAGCACAGGTGGGTTAATAAGGACAGGCTGTAACAAAGAGACAGAGAGCATGGCTCATTTCTGTGTTTGGGTCCAAATACTGCTATGTCTATGAGAGAAGCAAGAGACCCTCTTGGAGTGTAATGCTGAGAACACCATCTAGGCTCAGGTTGTATATATGTGTAAATAAACAATCTATCATAAAGACACTACAGTCTCTGCTGTGCCTCATTTCTAAAAGTAAGTAAGTAATTTTTAATTTTATTTATACCCTGCCCTCCCCAGCCAGACCGAGCTCAGGTGGCTAACATCAAATATCAAATACATATCAAATATCAAAAGGAAGCATGAATCCTGGGTAAGCGCCTGGGACCCCTGAATCTTTTGCTCTGCTCAGCAGAGATTGGGTGACGTAACAGTATTATTCCACATACTGTTCTGTATCACAGGTGGGCAGGTCTGTGGCCCATGACCTCATTTCATGCAGTGCCTGATGCCTCCTTAATACATCCGAGTTCCTTCCTTCCTGCTTGTTTTCTCACTTATTTTCCCTGGCTTTTAAAAGTATTTTTACCTTCTTTCTATGTAGTTTCAGAGACTGGAAAAGGAACAAAGTGGTAATGATTTTCTCTCCAGGAGCACACACAATTGTTGGTTTGCACCAAGCCATGGATGGGCTTAGTCATTCATTCATTTAGCCTTATTGGTATAGTATGGTTGGACTTAGCCATGTGTGCAAATGAGATCAGGGTGAACTGTGACATGGCTATAGCCATGAAGCAGATCGGGGGAAAGATAACCTTGAGGTTATCATGAGGTACCCCATTATACCAGAGGATGCTGGTCTTTGCAAAGGTGGGTCTGAGGGAACTGTTGCAATAGTGGTTTTGACATCTTGTATTCTGGTGTGTTTTTCAGTCTGGTTTGAATATCTTTCACTTGAATTAAGACAAATTGAACTAAGCTTGATTTTAAATTAAGATAAAAATAGCTCTTGATTAACAATGATCAAACTCAGTGGGAGTAAGATCAGGTCTTCAGATAAATTGACACAAGACTGCAAAGAGAGAAGTCTCGGTGTGTTATAAATAACCACTCCGAAAGGCAAGTCTAGATCTGACATGTGAGTTTTGTTCAACATTGCAGACTACCACAGAAGCATCACATAAAATGAAAAGTGTAGCCAAACTTCATAATACTGTTTCTTCATTTGCTTCCAATGTATTTGCACAATGAAGAAAAAAGTCGTAGTGAGTGGTTTTTTATTTCCAGATTATGAAGAGGATACACAGGAATGGTAGGCTTAAACACATAGCCAAAGACTATCAATGAATGCCCCCTCCAAACAGTTACCGGTAAATACAAGCTTTTAGGCAATCAGCCTACAGCTTCCATTTCAGGCATTGGACACAATTAAATAAAACCACCCTGTATGATGTGAAGCCAGTTGGCCAGACTGCATTGGTATGCAGTATTTGAAGCCTGATCTACACATTCTGTATAATGGGGTGGACCAGAGACCAAAAGCAGCAGAAAGCATTGTCACCTTTGCAGACTGAAAGTATGGATCACTTGCAAGTATTTAATAGCTGGCACAGCAGTAATAAATCTGGTGTGGAACTTTTCCCCTAATATGCTAAATTTGTATTGCTGGGTTTTGTTTTGTTTTTACTACAACATTTAAGAAAGCATACTTACCTACAGATTCTTCCACCTCATTCTGCCATTTAGACCAAACCTGAACCATTTTGTATCAAGGAAATGCAGCTCACTCAGATTATTTCCATAATAACCAGGGACAACCAGACCAAGCCAATGTGCTCTCCAGATAACCGGGAAACAATCCCATTCAGTCAAAGTCCCACTCTCAACATTTTAGTGGGATGACACATGGGAAGATGGCTGTGTTTGTATGCTCTCCCTGACTGAGGTTGGCAGGGCATGGATTATGCAGGGTACATTGCTGGAGGAATAAAAAAAATCCTTGGTCTACTTATCAGATATTATGATGTTAGTTCTATGCACAAAACAACCACCTTTATAAAGTTATTTTATCAAGACTTCACTTAGCAAAGCTTAGCAAGGATTCAGACAGAAAACACACCACACACACAAACACACACACACACACACATCACTCAAACCAGAGCTTTCCAAACTTTTCATGTTGGTGACAAGCTTTTTAGACATGCATCATTTCACAATACAGTAATTCAGTTTGCTAGCAAACCAGAGTTTAAACTAACCCCTTTCCATCCCGGGAGGAGTGCAAGCAGCATTTGCACGACACACCTACACACTGCAGCTGACAAACTAGTGTGTCGCGACACACTGTTTGGAAATGCTCTGCCCTCAAACTTCTATTTTCTGTTTAATTCATTATTATTTTAAAATCAATAAACCAAGGTTTATGTTGGTCCTAAATAATTTGTATTACATATCATTTGAGATGGATGCACCAGCATGTCAGACTGGTGGAGGCAGCTGATGAAACTTAAGGAATCTGGTGGGATCACCAAAGGGGGTGGGGGAGGAAGCCTTCAGAGTAGTTGGCACAAATGAGTGGGTCCTACTGGGCCTGCTGTCTTGGAAACTAAGAGAAGAATGCTGTCGGAAAACATTGAACTGACAAAGCAATGATTTATAATCTCTCAGTCCATAAAATGACTGTCGTTATTCTTCAGAGCTAAGAACCTGGAGCTGGCTGCAATGGGCCACTGGGCTAAAATGTACTACAGATTTATTTCCATAATCACAGGCAGCAAAGCCCTCAACAGAGAACAACAATTGGCTCTGAAAGGTAGAGGACACCTTTAAAATAGGTAGGATTTAACACTTGGTTGCTTTCCTTTTGCTTTGGAAATTGCTTTGGAAAATAAATGGTTGGACCTGTACACTGAGAAAAAACACTGGCCATGATCACAGAGTATCATTTATATAATGTTGCATCTGACTTGCATTAACTAAAAAGCACTTTACTTTTATGCAAATACACACACCCAATGGACATGTATGAATGGCTAACATTTGTCATAACTCATGTTAATTATATAGCAAGTTTTGAGCTTTAAAGCACAACGCCTATATTACATTGGAGGCCTACACATCAAGCCTATAATGTAGGCCAGTATGGTGCACTCCAAAAAGGATGGAAATAATCAACAATGCTCAGCACTGAGGGTGCCACAGTTGTTCCCAGGACCAAGTGAGTCAGGAATCTATCTGCAGTGGGTTGTTGTTCTTATGCCAGTTCTTTGTTTGCCCCCAGAGAGGCTTACAGCATGAATGTTTTTTTAAAAGAAAAAAACTGTCCCAGGGACTTTCTGCCTAGGACTTCATCCATGTATTTAGGAAGCTAAACACCATTATACCCATGTTCCAAGGCATTCTAGTGGCTAGACCAAGACATTTATTAGTTTTTTAGTTAATTCTATCCGCTAACAAAACCCATCAAACCAGTGTTGAACAATAAATGGCTTCAATCAAAATTAGATTTTATTTATTTATTTTAAACCACATCATAAAAATAACACCAAAGTAAAACAAGGCATAAAATAAATTTTGTGCCTTCTTAAACAGTATATTTTACTGCAGAATTTTGGGGCTGGTTCTTAGGAAGTAATTGCACAGTGTAAGTGTCACAGCTGTAAAGACTTATGTGTGTTCACCAGATTTCTCTTCACTGGCAGAGAACACTTGGAGCATTGGCTCTGCTGCAGATTTGTATGGATGAAGAGGCTGACATGGAGAAAGGCCCTTGCTCACATCTGCTTAGCCTATGCCAGAGTTAAAAACTGGCAGTAATCTACCCCCAT
Source organism: Lacerta agilis (assembly GCF_009819535.1). Lineage (NCBI taxonomy): Eukaryota > Metazoa > Chordata > Lepidosauria > Squamata > Lacertidae > Lacerta > Lacerta agilis. The sequence goes on along the minus strand of NC_046321.1, from coordinate 33,099,106 downwards.
TTTGGGAGTTCAGGTCAAAGTTGTTGAGCTTTTTTTAGGAAAGGAAACCCTGTTTTGGGGGGTTCCAGACTTTTTAGGGAGGAGGAAAAACCCCATTGAGCTTCTTTGGGGGGAGCCAGTGGTCTACCAGTAGATCACAATCTACCTGTTTGCCGTGCCTGGCCTATAACCATACGGGGCTTTCAAAGATAATGAAAGCTCTTTTTTGAATTGTGCCCAGAAGCCAAAAAGGCAGCCGGCGCAGTTGATATGCATCAAACATTTACTCAATAACTTACCCCCACAAGCCAGCCAAGACACAACATTTTCTACCACTTGCAGTTTTCAAGAATCTTCAAGGATAGCCCCATAGACTGTAGATCATATTGTAGTAGTTTATTCTTGGGATAACTGGGGAGCCAGTGTGGTGTAGTGGTTAAGAGCGGTAGACTTGTAATCTGGTGACCAGGTTCGCATCTCCGCTCCTCCACATGCAGCTGCTGGGTGACCTTGGGCTAGTCACACTTCTTTGAAGTCTCTCAGCCCCACTCACCTCACAGAGTGTTTTTTGTGGGGAAGGAAGGGAAAGCAGAATGTTAGCTGCTTTGAGACTCCTTCGGGTAGTGATAAAGTAGGATATAAAATCCAAACTCCTCCTCCTCCTCCTCCTCCTCCTCCTCTTCTTCTTCTACTACTACTACTACCTTACAAATTAAACTTTAAAGGGACAGAACATCATGAGACATACAGCCAAGTATTAAGCAAGGAAGTCCAGTTTTGTTCAATGGGACTTAAGGCCTACATGGATGTTATAAGGTTTCCTAACCATGTATTTTCCTTGAAATGTTAATGTGGGAGCATTTGCAAAGAAGAATCACCAAGTCGGAGGAATTGCTTTCCTTGTACATCACTTCTGATCTGCAAGTGTCTCTCCAAGAATTTTTTTTCTTTAAAAAAGTCAATACTGTGCTCTGAAACAAGATGTTCAAGACTGAGTAGGTATGAGCATCCAGGGGGAGGGGGAATTTTCATGGGAGAATCCTAGTAATGATTGTTCCCTGTGACTTCATTTCAGCAAGCTCTGAGTTTGGAGCCATATCTTTGCCAACATACAGTCCAGCTTGGAACCACTTCCGAGCACATGAGCATAAGAAGCATTCTTAGCATGCCACCCAGCTGCAGCAATGCTATCCACTGTATGGGCAGCTGCTTGCACTTTTTGAAATGAGCTCGTGTTCACAGAACATTCAAAGGATAATAGACATGATTATGACAGAAATTCAGATAAAGTAGATATATGAAAAGTAATACCTTACCTTTTCCTGTCGTCGTAATGCACACTTTGAAAGTTCATTTTTATTATCTATTATTAAACAGCTCAGCTTACAGTGTTCCAGCTTCAGAACAAACACAAAGGAAGACATGACCTCTGCTTCAACATAGTTGCAAGCTCTGGAAAGAAAGAATTGGCAGAGAGGCAGAGAGAGAGAGAGACTGGTGCCATGTATATCAATAAAATTCAGAAGAACCAGAAGTTTCTTTCCCCGTGATACAACTTTTCATAGATTGTGTAAACTTTTCTTTCTTAAACAAAAGCATTAAAAGACACTATTTCATATTGTCAGTGGACGCCAGCAATAATAACCGACTCTGTTCTTTTTGTGCTGAAACCTCAAACAAAACAGCTGACAGATTTCCGTTGACTTTCAGGAGTAAGCTGCCTCCAAATAAACATTGCTTTCTTGACTACAAATTAGGTTCCCGTAGATGCGCACACAGGCCAGCTTTCAGCATTAAAAAAGAAGATGAAAAAAAGAAGCTCCTATAAGCAGTTTTTCAGGACATAGCGCTTAGTTCCTCCTCAACCCATCCCCTCATTTAATTCTTTAGCTTCCCATATTCTGAGAGTGTTCTGAGGTGAGATTGAAAAGATGTATTACTAAATAACACTGGTTGGGGTTTAGGAAAGAATTGGGAGGCCATTTAGACTAATAACTCTGAACAATATACCATGGGTGGGGAACCTTTTTGGCTCCAGATAAAGATCTGGCCTCACCCTGCAGGCCAGCTTTGATGGGCAGGTCATTATGTCATCATTGTGACACCACAGGATTCACAGGCAGGTTGTCCCACCCACCTGTCAATATCCCTTATGCCTTATG